>NC_135375.1:11926585-12526585 GCF_049243985.1 Paroedura picta
CGGTTAAGGAAAGTGACACCTCAGGCAGAGCTCAGCTGAATGGCAGGGAAAGAGCATGGAGCTGCTTTGCCATCTGAATGGGCCGCAGAGATAAAGAGTCTGGAGCAGCCAGCCCGACAGCAGTCAACGCAGATTGGTGTGTTGGGGCAGGGGCTGAGAATCAGATGTTTGCAGATTGGGTGCTGTAGATCGGTCTGTCTTGCTTATTTGACTTGCTTATCTGTTAAAAAAAAACCCCAAACATTACAAACATTAAGGGTGATTTAAACTTCGGGGTTCCATGAATCTCACCATGACTTTTTGCTCTTGAAACCTTCCTTTCCTAGGCTTGCAAACTTCCAGGGAGTCAAAAGAGATCAGGTCACTGTGGAAGGTGGACTCTATGACGTTATACCCCATTGAAGTCTCTTCCTTCCCCAAAACCCACCCGCCTCAAGCTCCACCCTCCAAATATCATGGTATTTCCTAACCCAGAGCTGGCATCCCTATTCCTTCCACTAAATTTTGGTTTTCATGCTTCTGTTTCTTGATACCTGGCATGTCAGGAAATCAGGACCTGGCTGCATCTAATGAATGGACAGAGGACAAGACTAATCATAAACTGGGAGGGTGGGAAGTCGGCAGGAAAGAGTTGAATTCTGGACATTTGGAGGTGAAGTCTGAGGAAAGCAAGAACCTCAGTGGAGTACAATGCCACAGAATCTACCTTTCAAAGCATCCACTTTCTCCAGGGGAATGGAACTCTGTAGTCTGAAATTTGGGGAATCCCCCGGTTACACCAGGAGGCTGACATCCCTGGCAACCCAAGTTATGATCACTTGACTCGGACTTAGAAAGGCAGCCACAAAAAAACAACACTGCACAAGCTTCTAAAGCATCCCAATTTCTGTGGACTCATTCTGCCACATACCTTTGGTTTTATATGGCCACTTAGGTAATTGCTTCCTGAATCTGAAGCAGAAGTACCCAACATTGATCTCAAAATAAACTTATTAGCCTTTGAGGCCCCACAGAACTCTTGGTTGTGTTTCATTGGCTTAGGGATGCCAACCTCCTGAAAATCCAGATGACAGGGATCAGTCAGTTCGTCTGGAGAAAGCAGCTACTTTGGAGGGTGAACTTTATAAGCATCATACTACACTGAGTTCTCTCCCCACCCAGTTCTCTCCCAATTCCCTTCTCCAGGCTTAATGTTGCCAATTTCGAGCTCAGAAATATCTGGAGATGTTGGGAGATGGAGCCTGAGGGCAGAGTTTGGGGCAAAATGCCAGAGTCCAACATCCAAAGCAGCCACTTTCTCCAGGTGAAGTGAACTCTGTCACCTGGAGATCAATTGTAATCATGGGAGATCTCCAGCCACTGGCTTGAGGTTGGCAACTCAACCCAGATTCCAGGGTAGTCAAACTGCGGCCCTCCAGATGCCAGTGTTTGCTGGCGGGGGCTCCTGGGAATTGTAGTCCATGGACATCAGGAGGGCCGCAGTTTGACTACCCTTCCACACATTCTCCAGGAATTTCCCTCTCTAAAGATATTTCAGCATTCTGCAGGACCTGCAAGATGGAGCTCTTCCGCCAGGTTTATGGTTGAGGCCGGGGGGCGGTGCGGAAGATCAAGAGGTTCCCCCCCTTCTATTCCATCCCATTCTATTCTATTTTATTCCATCGTATTGTTAGTGCTATTAATTTAAAATTTACATTAAATAGTTAGTGCTATTAATTATTCAGACCCCCTTCTTGTTTATCCCCTTGAGTAGTTAGGGTGGGGTGGTGGTGGTTTTTTTTAAATATCTCACCATGTTTATCTTATCTAAGTTTGTGATTGTAATGGTGTTTTTATGTCCTTTTATGGGGGTTTTAAATGGTTTTATGGACTCTTGTGACCCGCCACGAGCCGGCTTCAGGAGTGGCGTGGAATAAATATAAATAAAGATAAATATAAATAAATAAACCCGTAACAAACAAAAAGTTGGGCCATTGCTAAGAGTTAAACAAACAGAAGAGGCAACAGGTGGAGGAGATAGGGTTGCCAATCCCCAGGTGGTGCCTGGAGATTTCCTGGGATTGCAGCTGATCTCCAGGCAACGAAGACCAGATCCCCTGGAGAGAATGGCCACTTTGAAAGGTGAACTCTACGGCATCAGACCCTTCCAAAGATCTCCCAAGTATTTCCCAGCCTCCAGCTTGCAACCCTAAGAGGAAAACGCTTTCCTACTGGGCAGGGGGACCCACGTTTTATTTTTCTTATCATTTACATCAAATTTAAATTATATTTATTACATATATCGGTGTCACGCGTGCGAAACGCGGGCATTTAAAACGCGTGCAATGCGTATTAAGACTTATACTAGTTTGCACGCGTCTTAAGAACAACACGTGTCTTCTTCAGCACCGAAGACAGCATCAGGCCGCGGAGGACGGCGCGGCTCGGCCGCCATGGCAACCCCCGGGCCCCGCCCCTTTCCCCGCTCCCCTCACAGAGGCGGCGGACCACCGACGCGAGCCGGGAGCCTAGAGCGCCCCCTGCCTCCGAGGGGCGCCCGCTCTTTCCCGCCGCCTCCGTCGTCCTCGCTCGGCTTCCAGTCCTCCTCGGTCTCGGCTGAGGCGGCCGCGGTGATTCCTGGGTGGGGGAACGGGACGATCCAGAGCCATCCGCCAAAATGGTGAGCGATCCCCCCGGGGGAAAGGCGCGGGACCCCCAGCGGGGAGCCCCGGCCCTCAGCCCCCGGCCCCATTTCGGGGCGCCGACGCCCTCCGGGGGCGCAGGACCCCTCCTCTTCTAAGCGGCCCCCTCTCCCGCAACCACCATTTTCAGGCCAGGCGCTCCCTGGGCGGGTGGGGGAGGGGAGGCGCCGCCGCCATTTCCCCCCGCCAGCCCCCCCCCCTTTCCAGGGCACCTGTCACTTGGGGGCCGAGGTCGCTGCCCCACACCTAGAATAGGTGGCATGGGGGGGGGGAGAAACAGGGGCATTGCCCCTCTGAAGCACCTTGGCATGCCGCATGAACCAGGGGGAAAGCTTTGGCTTTGGTTCCTCCCATCCCCCCTAATAACCCTCTTTGGTTTGATCCTTTATTGATTTATATATAGGAATCCGTGACATGGCGTTTGATGAGAGGGGTGGGCGGGATTCTCTCTCTCTCCCCCTTCGGGCCACCTGCATCATGGTGGCTTTGACAGCCGTCGCGAGCGGAGAAATGGCGAACGCAGATCCGCTGTCTTTCAGATTGCCAGCGGGTTGCCAGGAATTTATTATTATAATCTGTAAAAGAATCTCAAGTGAAACAAGCTCCCCTTGCTGGTGAGAGCTTCAAAGCGGTACCCATTGCCATATCTGGCGGGGATTTGTAGGGAAGCCAGAAAGGTGGATGTTGGATGTGGTTTGTATTCGGCATGCAACTAAATAATAATAACAACTTTATTTCTGTAACCCACCCTTCCCCTTTGGCTGAGCTATTGCATTCCTGCATCTGGGAAGCGGGTCTGGGGGGGGGGGGGGAGGGAGAGAGAGAGAGCTATGTTCACCCTCCCTCCGATCGTCCTTCGTTTTACCCCAAAATGCTCTTTAAAATGGGGACGTTCCTTATCCTCCGTCCTCCCTCTGTTATCCAGGCAGCAATGGGCTGCGTGGCTTGTGTTTATATTCTCGCACATGCTGTGCATGCACATGAATACAGAGGTGCATAATTATGGCAGCGGGCTGGGTTGGTGCCAGGAAATCAATTGAGACTCTTTGGGAGGGGGGGGGAATAATTAAGGAGCAGCAGAATTTAAAATAGAGGAAGGAAAAGATGGGATTTTTTAGAAACGCATACCTGAATGGTTTCTGTCCTACAGAGATGTCTATGTACTGCAGGTCTCTGCATGAGTATGTGTATGAGCGATATGTATTTTGTGTGTGTGTGTGTATGTGTGTGGGGTAGGGTTGCTGTCTCCTCCTTGCCGGCTTTAAATAGCAGGAGGATGAACCATGTTCAGAGATGCACTGCCACAGTTCTGTGTGCATCAACAGGGAAAATGGAAGAAAAGAGTTGTTTTTTAAAAAAATATATCCTGCTTTTCACTACCCAAAGGACTTCCTGGCTGGCTTACACTTTTCCTATCCTCTCCCCTCAATAGACACCCTGTGAGATAGAGAACTATAAAAGAACTGCTCTGAGAACAGCTCTAAGAGAACTATGAATAGCTCAAGGTCACCCAGCTGGCTGCATGTAGAGGAGCGGGGAATTCAGCCAGGTTCTTCTGTTGTGTGGAGAGGAAAGGGAAGGCGACTGTAAGCTGCTTTGAGACTCCTTTGGGTAGAGAAAAGCGGCATAGAAGAACCAACTCTTCTTCAGTAATCTCAGGGCTCTCTCAGCCTCACCCACCTCACAGGGTGTCTGTCGTGGGGAGAGGAAAAGGAAGGCGAATGTAAGCCTCTTTGAGACTCGTTTGGGTAGAGAAAAGTGGCATATGAGCCAACTCTTTTTTGTCTTCTTTCTTCTTGTCGTATGTTCTTTCAGTAGTTCCCTTTCAGAGCAGTCTGTAATGACACCTGTAGTGCTCATAGAAAGGGGGCACCTTAAGGCTCCATGAGGATCACATTTGTGGTGAGATTTGAACCAGGGACTTCCCGGCTTTCATTCACGTAGCCTGATCCCATGCATCTTGACTCTGAGGCATACCCTGCAGAACTCTCTGCGTATGGCTGCTAAATCTGCACACACAGTGACTGAGCTGGCTGTTGCTGGGACAGTTTGCCTGGAAAGGGATGAAAATACCATGGCTCATTGGCAAAACCTCTGCTGGGCATGCAGAAGGTTCCAGGTTCAATCCCCGCCATCTCCAATTCAAAGGACCATGTGATGTGAAAGTCCAAATTCTGAGACCCTGACCAAAGGTTTGATTCAGAAGATGCCAAGTTCAATCCCCGGCATTTCATATGGAAAAGCTTCTACCCAGAATAAAACTTGGTTGGTTTTAAAGGTGCTTCTGTCTTATTGTTACACTGAACCTCAGGTGTGCTTGGAGCCAACGTAAAGCAAACCATGACCGTGGGCATGAAGCTAGATATGTAAAAGTTCCCCAAAAGTTTATATCGACAGAAGAAAACCAGAAATTTTGGGGAAGAAGTGGAGTATATGAAAAACTTCCTTCCCTCTCAAACCTCCACTTATCTTGCTGCTTCAGCAATGTGAGAGGCATCACTTACAATGATAAAATTAGACTTTGGAGGCAAGTTTAAATGTTTCAATGGTTTGGTTTCCTACAAGCAGAACGGTTGAGGCTCCTGAGACCATCTCGGCACATGTATCTCAGCCTAGGAAGAAGCAGAAGCTGAAACAGGGAAACAAATTTTGTAACAAAGTATATTATTTGGAAAGAAACAGCTACATGAGCACAGAAAAGCCAGCTCACTAAGCGACCTTGGTCCATCAAGATTTGAGTCTATTACCAACTTTAAGACCAACAAAGATTTATTCAAGGGGAGGGTTCCGCACCTAGAATAAACCTTTGTTGGTCTTAAAGGTGCGGTTGGACTCAAATTTTGTTGTGATACTTCAAACCAACACGGCTACCGGCTTGGTTCATCAAGGTCAGAATTGTCTGCTCAGGCTGGCAGCAGCTATTCAGGGACTTAGGCCTTTCACAACAACATCATGTAGTTCTACAAGATAACACTGTATCAAAGTCGAGTAGTCAGTCTGTGGAGGAGGATTCACACTCTGAGATCACACTGCAAGCTGCCTCTGTCAGAGGGGTGTGTGTGTGTGTTGGAGCACAACCGTGCCCAATTGAGAGAGCTCTCGCAAGCTTCCCACCTGCCCAGAGGTTCACAAAAGCAAGATCTCAGAGCACCATGTACTCAGCAATAGACAGATGCAGTGAGCAACTTACAGTGAGCAGCCTTACAGAGACCAGAGAACAACAAACAGGCTCCCCTGAGGACCAGACACAGGATACAACTAACAGTCTTTGCAGTTTCTAGACCAGTGGTTCTCAACCGTCTTAATGCCTTGAGCCTTTAATACAGTTCCTCATGTCGTGGTGACCCCCAACCATAAAATTACGCAAGGGTTCTTTCAGAGAAATTTAACCGAAACTGATCAATGGCGTGAAGATCCATTGTTCATAAATTGTTTTTTTCTTCTGGGGTTTCTCAGTTCAGCTCTGCCTCTTGTCCCACCATGCCGATCTTGCTCTTTTCCGCTGCTCCAGACAGATGAACGCTCTATCTCGATCTACCCCGCAAGGCTGTTGTGTGGATGGTGCCCCTCTGGCCAAGCTGCTTGCCCTGCCCCAACCCCTATGAAAGAGTCGTTCGACCTCCAAAGGGGTCCCGACCCCCAGGTTGAGAACCACTGGTCTAGATAGTCTGGCCCACAGAAGCTCCTCAGGATCAGAAGAGGCTGGCCATTGACATAATTTTGGAAATCTTATACCATACTTCAAACAACCGTCCCCCAGTGCCATAACACATTGCCAAGGACATGTAATTACATGTTCTGTACGTGTTGCTAATGTCCCTGATACATAAGACAGGACAGACCTCCTTTGAGTCCTATCTGAACCTTAGATGCTGTGTGTTCTCATAGGGTGTGCCTGGGGTGGTGGTTCTCTTATAACAAGCAACCGACATTCGAAAGGTGATAAGATGGGGCCTCCTAGCCAGTGTAGGAAGATAAACGTGTCTCTAAGAGACACAAGGCAGGCTTAGAGTAAGATGGAGAGCCATGTAAGTCCGTCTGTGGCAGTGGAAAAGAGCCAGAGTCCAGGGCACCTTCAAGATTTACACAATTTGTGGCAAGGGAGGAGCTGTCATGAGTAACAGCTTACTCCTTCAGTAGAAAAGAGCAAAAATACTTAGAACAGCTTGTCTCAATTTTTTCCTCATTGAGAAACCCCTGAAACATTCTCCAGGCTTCGAGAAACCCCAGAAGTGGTGCAATCGTGCAGAATATGGTGGGGAAGCAGAGCTGTGGACACGCCCACTTGGGGGCCCTCCCCTTCCCACCCCCTGCAGGCCCATCATTGGCCTTTGGGGAGGGGGCAGGTCGACATGACCATATATGGTCACATCACCTGATAAATGCTTAAGAAATTGACAAAATATATAGACAATTAACTCCCACCCATTTGGGGAACCCTTCCTGGGCCATCAAGAAACCCCAGGTTGAGAAAGCCTGCCTTAGAGATTGACAAATTTGGTGACGGGGAGGAGCTTCCATGAGTCCCAACTCACTTCTTCCGGCTTCATACTGCTTAAAAAGTGGCCTAGAACAGTGGTCCCCAACCCCCGGTCCAGGGACCGGTCCCGGTTCGAGGATCAGTCAGTACCGTGCCGCAGCTCCTCCTCCTCCTCCCCAGCTGCTACCTCGGGGGCTGCCCTACGACTCTGCCTCCGGCTCACCTTTGGTGCTCTCCAGCGCCTGCCATGGCTGGGGCTTCCCCTCGGCGTGGCACTGCGAAGCTGCTGCTGGCAGCGCCCCCCAGCGGGTGGCGGGAAATCATGGGCGCCGCGGGAAAGCAAGTGGAGCAGGGGCTCAGGCAGTGGCGGCGACAATCCTCAGGAAAAGACTACCCCCCCCCCCCGGGCCTCAGTAAAATTGTCAAGCGTTGACCGGTCCCCAGTGATAAAAAGGTTGGGGACCACTGGCCTAGAAGATTCTAAAATGGCAGCACATTGGTCAGCAGGGAGGCCTAGCTAGGGCAGAGTCACTGCTCTGAAAATGCAAGTTTGTTTCCGTGTCTGCCAAGGAGAGGTGAGGAGTGCCCTTTTGGGGCCCATTTTGGAAGCCCAGAGCAACCTCTGAAGGCCAGCCAGATGCCGAGGTGAGTCTGTGCCGGATGGGGAGGGTCTCCCCGTCATGCTTCATTTCACACGTTCGAGGGTGCTCACCTTGGCTAATGAAATTTGTGGACATGCAATATTAATAAATAGAAACTTGTACTGACAGTGACGGACACTGGCAAATGTGTGAAAACCCTGACCTGGTTAGTTTGATCTCACCAGGTTTTGAAAGCTCAGCAGGGTCAGCCCTGGTTAGCACTTGGAGGGGAGACCACGAGGGAAATCCAAGGTTTGTACGCAAAGGCAGGCAATGCCAAGTGACCTCCGCTCACTGTGAAAGCCCCGTGAGGTTGCCGTAAGTCAGCTGTGATTTAGCAGCACTTTCCTCCACCAAAGGTGCTTGTGGGACTTTGGAGTATGTTCAGAACAAAGTTTGAATCCAGTGACACCTTTAAGACCAACAAGGTTTACTTCTGGGCATAGGATGCTTAGGGCTCATCCTGCGTAGAGCAGGGGGTTGGACTAGATGGCCTGTATGGCCCCTTCCAACTCTAGGATTCTAGGAGTCTAATTTTTGCATGCCTGAACAATTCTTCAGCTACTTCATGTTGGTCTTTGAGGTGCTGCTGGACACAAAGTTTGTTCTGTTGCTTCACTCCAACGCGGTGACTCACCTGCATCAGCCAGTTCTTCATTTCAGCATCTCTCCTTAATTCCACGGAAGTGCTCCTGCCTCAGCATGCTGTGACAAAAATCCATCTGTGTGCATTAGTCAAACCACTAATTTTCTTCCAGGTGAACTTCACGGTAGACCAGATCCGAGCGATCATGGACAAGAAGTCCAATATCAGGAACATGTCCGTGATCGCCCACGTTGACCACGGGAAGTCGACCCTCACGGACTCGCTGGTGTGCAAAGCGGGCATCATCGCTTCAGCCAGAGCGGGTGAAACCCGATTTACCGACACGCGGAAAGACGAGCAGGAAAGGTGCATCACCATAAAGTCGACGTGAGTGTCATTTAATAGCATGTCGGGTCTTTCCGGATGCGCTACCAGACGAAAGGTTGAGTGTTTTAAATGGGCAGGCTTCAGCAAGGTTCCTTTGGTATATTCTGGCGCAATCAGTGTACAGCTCAGTGGAATGGACGACCCAAAAACGAAATTCATTAAGAAATCTCTGCCCACTGCTAGGGACACAATGAAATCGGAGCGCTTAATCCCCTTGCTATCAGATACCGACCTGCATATCTCCAACAGAGTTGCCCTTTTGGCTCTTGCCGCTAAGATTAGGTCTAACGATGTAAACAAATTGGGTTGTTCCAGCAATGTTAATCTTGGCGCTGTATTTTAGCCAATTTTTAGTCGTGATTTTAGAAGTTAACCTTTATTTTATCCTGTTTTTGTGTACTGCGGCCACGTGACTGTATTGTGGTGGCCCATGGCTAATACAAGGAAATCTATACATCCCAGTGTAATGGGGTAACCCAGAGCTGTTAGGTGGCTTGTGAGAAAGGAGGATGGTATGCAGGAGGGCAGCAGGTGGCGTTGGATGATGTTTCAGGGTCAGTAAGAGCAGAACTCCCAATATCGACCCTTTTGACCTGTTGGGAAATAAGTCCTGTTATCTCAGCTGGATTAACCCAAATATAACCCGCCTATCGCCCTAACGCCCCCCCCCCCCCCGCAGGGCCTTGGGCTCTGGGAGTGAAAATTTACTGGTCGTTCCCGGCCCCAGGGAAGCACGCCTGGCCTTGACTGGTGCCAGCCCCTTCTCGGTCCTGGCCCCAACCTGGTGGAATGAGCTCCCGGGAGAGCTGCGGGCCCTGCGGGATCTTTCAACATTCCGCGGGGCCTGTAAAACTCTTCTGCCAGGTTTATGGTTGAGGCTAGGGTTGGCAAGATAGATCTACACGCCCCCCCCCCTCCGGGGTCTTGAAGTAAACATCATTGGGACCTCCTTCTCCTCCCCGCTAGTAGTGGGGGTGGGAGCTGGGTTTTTATCTTTTTCCGCCATGTTAGGAGTGCTTTTATGTCTTTTAATGGGGTTTTAATGAGGTTTTAAGACACTGTGAGCCGCAAGGGAGTGGCGGGAAATAAATTAAAAAGTAATAAATAAATAAACAAATCCCACTTATCCGCCTCTCAGTAGACCTGCTTTCCCGTCCGTCTTCATTTGCTTCTGCGTCAGTTCTGTGATCCTGCTGCATAGCTTCCAGAACGGCTTTTGGCGATTTACAACGTTATCGGTAATAAAACATAATAAAATGACAAAACAAGCCCATTTCATCTTGGAAGAATCCCCTATAAAAATCTCATCCCAATCCCCAGTCTCAGGGCAGGTGTTTGAAAAAAACAGAGGGATGGATGGTTAGGGGAGAGACCGCATGGGACAACCAAAAGACCTGTTGGAAGAGCTCCGTCTTACCGGCCCTACAGAACTGTGATAGCTCTGCCAGGGCCTTTGGCTCTTCCGGGAGCGGATTCTACCAGACACAGGCCAGGATTGAAAAGGCCCTGGCCCTGGCTGAGGCCAGGTGTACCTCACGTCGGCCAGTGATCACTAACCTATTCAGACTCGCAGAGCAAAGAGCCCTGTGAAGGGCACAGGAAGTTAAAGCAGTCCCTCAGGTACGGTGGATCCAGACCTGTCTCAAGCCTGACATAGGGAACATGCTAGAACTTTCACCAGAATAACTATTGTACTGGGGGTGGGGGAATCTTCCCCTCTCATACAGGGCCATTTCTCTGTACTACGAACTCTCCGAAAACGACTTAGCCTTCATCAAGCAGTCCAAAGACGGCGCTGGCTTCCTCATTAATTTAATCGACTCCCCCGGGCACGTGGATTTCTCTTCCGAGGTCACGGCTGCCCTTCGTGTCACCGACGGTGCTCTTGTTGTTGTCGACTGCGTTTCAGGTAAGCGTGCTCAGCCCTGGCAGCTGCAGCTGCATCGGAGGATGCCTCTTGTTTGGGAGGCTGCCAGCAAGTCTTGGAAGGCTATTTAGAGAGCTTGAGGGTGAGCGTAGCCAGCCACGAGCATTCCTGGAACTGGAAACATGTTCTCTGCCATTGACATCTCACAAGTTTGCAATCAGTAACAGTTGTTGACTCAGATTCTTCATTTGTGCTAGATACGGGAGTGTGATTTAGTATCGATTAAGAGACTACCGACAAGTACGGCTGTGACGGCCCAGGGGTCGAGTCCATCTTCCAGTTCTGAAGCTCACTGGACAGTCTTGGCCAACTCACTGCTCTGCCTCGGGGGTTGTCGTGAGGTCAAATTGTCACCTGGAGTTTCTTTGGAGGACAGGCAGTATAAAAGAGGAAAGGGATATAATTGGTTGAGGCCAGGCTGAGAGCCGATCCCACCCCTCCCCAGAGGCTCCCCTATCACAACATCCCTGGAGGCTATATAGATTGAGGGGAGGGAGGATTTGGCCGTGTTTATTCGCTGTGTGTTGGCGGGTTTTTTAAATGGGTGCAGCAGCCTAAAAGAAGAAGAAGACGACGAAGAGTTGGTTCTTATGTGCCGCTTTTCCCTACCCAAAGGAGGCTCAAAGCGGCTTACAGTCGCCTTCCCATTCCTCTCCCCACAACAGACACCCTGTTAGGTGGGTGAGGCTGAGAGAGCCCTGATATCTGCCCGGTCAGAACAGTTTTATCAGTGTGTTGTTAGGTGCGAAGTCGTGTCTGACCCATTGCGACCCCATGGACAATGATCCTCCAGGCCTTCCTGTCCTCTACCATTCCCCGGAGTCCATTTAAGTTTGCACCGACTGCTTCAGTGACTCCATCCAGCCACCTCATTCTCTGTCGTCCCCTTCTTCTTTTGCCCTCGATCGCTCCCAGCATTAGGCTCTTCTCCAGGGAGTCCTTCCTTCTCATGAGGTGGCCAAAGTATTTGAGTTTCATCTTCAGGATCTGGCCTTCTAAGGAGCAGTCAGGGCTGATCTCCTCTAGGACTGACCGGTTTGTTCGCCTTGCAGTCCAAGGGACTCGCAAGAATCTTCTCCAGCACCAGAGTTCAAAAGCCTCAATTCTTCGACACTTGGCGTCAAAGTGTAATCATAAATAAATTAAATAAAAATAATGTCGTAGAGTGTTCTGAGACTTTTAGCGCTTAGATGCTGTGCACGTTTCTGGTCTTGATCTTCACAGAAACGACCTTGAAACCTCTGAATCTATTTTTATGGGTTGGGTGTTGGGGCATATCAGAATCGCCCTGGTCAGGGCTTTGGAATAAGTTATGCAACAGCAGCATTGTCTCAATTACATATATATAAGGTGAGATTTCAGCAGACTACAGCCATCTTTGTCTGTAAATTTGAATCATAGAATCATAGAGTTGGAAGGGGCCATACAGGGCATCTAGTCCAACCCCCAGCTCAACGCAGGATTAGCCCTAAGCATCCTAAAGCATCCAAGAAAAGTGTGGATCCAACCTTTGCTTGAAGACTGCCAGTGAGGGGGAGCTCACCACCTCCTTAGGCAGCCTATTCCACTGCTGAACTACTCTGACTTTGAAACATTTTTTCCCTGATATCTAGCCTACATCGTTGTACTTGAAGTTTAAACCCATTACTGCATGTCCTCTCCTCTGCAGCCAACAGAAACAGCATCCTGCCCTCCTCCAAGTGACAACCTTTCAAATACTTAAAGAGGGCTATCATGTCCCCTCTCAACCTCCTTTTCTCCAGGCTGAACATTCCCAAGTCCCTCAACCTATCTTCATAGGGCTTGGTCCCTTGTCCCCAGATCATCTTCGTCGCTCTCCTCTGTACCCTTTCAATTTTATCTATGTCCTTCTTGAAGTGAGGCCTCCAGAACTGCACACAGTACTCCAGGTGTGGTCTGACCAGTGCCGCATACAATGGGACTATGACATCTTGTGATTTTGATGTGATGCCCCTGTTGATACAGCCCAAAATGGCATTCGCCTTTTTTACCGCTGCATCACACTGCCTGCTCATGTTTAGTTTACAATCCACAAGTACCCCAAGGTCTCGTTCACACACAGTGCTACCTAGAAGCGTATCCCCCATCTAGTAGGCATGCTTTTCATTTTTCTGACCCAGATGCAGAACTTTACACTTATCTCTATTAAATTGCATCTTGTTCTCATTTGCCCGTTTTTCCATTGTGTTCAGATCCCGTTGAACTTTCCGCGAACATTTCTGCAAAGGGCTCTCTTTCAGGAGCAGTCCGGAAAACGTTGGCTCCCCGCTTTCTCTCCTAGGGGTTTGCGTGCAGACAGAGACCGTCCTCCGCCAGGCGATCGCCGAGCGCATCAAGCCGGTGCTGATGATGAACAAGATGGACCGGGCCCTGCTGGAGCTGCAACTGGAGCCGGAGGAGCTTTACCAGACCTTCCAGCGCATTGTGGAAAACGTCAACGTGATCATTTCCACTTACGGAGAGGGGGAAACGGGACCCATGGGTAATATTATGGTAAAGACGACTTACGTTCCAATCGCAGCGGATCTGGGAGTTAAAATGGTGGACGGGCGAGGGACGAGGCTTCGAACGCAGATTGTTTTTAATCTTCTGAGCCAGACAGGGAAGAGCCGCATACAAAAGTGAAATATAGTTATTATAAACCCCACTCGTCAGAGCCTGTATTGAAGTTGCTGGGGCGGGATTATCGTAAAGAAGTAGCTCCAGGAGTTAGTTTGGCCTGTTCCAAAAGGTCCTGAATGCCGTCTTCACTGAGCAGTTGTACCCAGCATTGCTCAGCTTGGAAGTCCAGCCATTAAAGCAGGAACAGGCCTGAGGCCTTGGAGAAGTCAGAGTAGTTCAGCAGTGAACTACAGTCAGAGTAGTTCAGCAGTGGAATAGGCTGCCTAAGGAGGTGGTGAGCTCCCCCTCACTGGCAGTCTTCAAGCAAAGGTTGGATACACACTTTTCTTGGATGCTTTGGGCTGATCCTGCGTTGAGCAGGGGGTTGGACTAGATGGCCTGTATGGCTCCTTCCAACTTTAGGATTCTAGGAGTCTAGTTCAGCAGTGGAAGGGGCTGCCTAAGGAGGCAGGGAGCTCCCCCTCACTGGCCGTCTTCAAGCAGGGGCTGGACAGATCCTTCTCCTGGATGCTTGAGGCTGATCCTGCATTGAGTAGGGGGTGGGACTAGATGGCCTGTATGGCCCCTTCCCACTCTAGGATTCTAGGAGTCTAGTTCAGCGGTGGGATGGGCTGCCTAAGGAGGTGGTGAGCTCCCCCTCACTGGCAGTCTTCAAGCAAAGGTTGGATACACACTTTTCTTGGATGCTTTAAGATGCTTAGGGCTGATCCTGCGTTGAGCAGGGGGTTGGACTAGATGGCCTGTATGGCCCCTTCCAACTCTATGATTCTATGATTGATTCTATGATTGAGAACTGCAGCCAGTCAGAGCAGACAAGACTGGGCCACGGGGAAAAGGCAATGAGGCAAGCCACTGTTCCCATTAAATAGCCTCCGCCATTTTAGCTTCTAGGGAGCATTCTGGCTGGATTTGATTGAGAGCCCGCTTATTTGTCTCTTTGGCGGTCCGCGTGCTTCCAAGCAAATACGTTTTAGCCTCACAGATCAGCTAATTCTCCTCCCGTTACAGATCGATCCGGTCATCGGCACCGTGGGCTTCGGCTCCGGCCTTCACGGCTGGGCTTTCACGCTGAAGCAGTTTGCCGAGATGTACGTGGCCAAATTTGCTGCCAAAGGAGAGAAGACGCAGCTCTCGGCGGCGGAAAGAGCAAAGAAGGTGGAAGACATGATGAAGAAGCTGTGGGGAGACAAGTGAGTTGCGGCGCACGCTGGGAGCGTGGACAGTCAGGTGCTGCGTATCCGTGTGTTCGGTGGCACCCGTGTGCTGCAGAGAGTTAGGAGGCCCAAGTTCAAAGCCCAGATCCACAGCGAAAGCTAGCTAGGTGACCTCGCAGCAGTCAACACACAATGCCTGCCTCACCTACCTCATAAGATTGTTGTGAGGATTATACCAAGAACAAGAGAAGTAGGTATTTGGGTCCCAGCTGGGGAGGACAGTGGGACGTCATGGTAACAAATTAATCACTTGCCGAAAGAGCAGAAAAGCATTCTGCCTGAGGGAATTATAGCCTATTAAGTTTCCTTCTAGGCCTGTAAATTGATAAGCGCAAGGATGTCAGAGGGAGCTCTCAACGCCTCTAGTTGGGATGGGGAACTAGGTTGGGAGATCATCTGCCATGTTATGGATTTTTAAGTCTTTTAATGGGAGTGTTTTAATGAGGTTTTAAGACCATGTTACCCGCCACGAGCCCATTGGGGAGTGGCGGGATACAAATCGAAGGAATGAAGAAATAAATAAATAAGATGGAGAACGACCTGCTTTCTTTTACAAATGGATTGACTAAATTGAACCAGATAGGCCAGGGGGCCCCCAACGTGGTGTCCTGGGGCACTGTGGTGCTCACAGTTGTGTTTCTTGGCTCCCATCAAGGGCTTTTAAAGGTGGGCAGAGCCAGTTGGGGCTTTTGCCCAGCAAGGCTTCTGATTGGCCATTGGAGGTTTGAGTGGCTGTGCAGAATTTTAAAGCCATTGCTCTGGCAGCAGCTGCCACCACAACACGCAGATCTTCATCGTGCGATGGTTGGCCAGCTGGGGCGGCCATTTTGAGGCTAGCTCTGCCTCCTGCAGCAGCACAGTTGTGGCTGGGCCGACCATGCTGTGTCAGACTTCCAAAGGTGCCCACCGGATGACAAGCGTTGGGGACCACAGGAAGAAGCCATTGCGAGAGCCCGCATCTTTCCCAGTTCCTCCAAATCCCGATGTAAAAGACTTGCAATTTTTATTGCAGGTACTTCGACCCAGCAGCTGGCAAATTCAGCAAGTCCGTAAACGCTCCCGACGGAAAGAAATTGCCCCGGACGTTCTGCCAACTCATCCTGGACCCCATTTTTAAGGTAGAGCCATCCTCCACCCTCTCTCCGTTTGGCTTTCAGCGCTCAGCTCTGGACTGCGCGTGGATGATACCGTGCAGGGCACCCGTCCGCAAATAAAAGCTCCCGTTTCTCTCCCCTGCAGGTCTTTGACGCCATTATGAACTTCAAGAAGGAGGAGGCCTCCAAGCTGATCGAGAAACTGGACATCAAGCTGGATGCTGAAGATCGAGAGAAGGAAGGGAAGCCACTTCTCAAGGTACTCGGGGACACTTTCCCTGCTCGCATACCCCCCCCCCCCCTTCCAGCAAACTCGTGTTTCCCTCCCAGTGGGAACATTTGCATTCTCATATAATCAGAGAGTTGGAAGGAACCTTCAGGCTCATCTCGTCTAGCCCCCTTCAGAATGCAAGAAAGGGCCACAAGAGCCAAGCTCAGACACAGTCCTTCTGCCCACCCACTCACAGTCTGCCTAAATCCACAGAATCAGCATTTCTGTCCAATAACTCTCTAGCCTCTGCTTAAAAACTTCCAAAGAAAGAGAACCCACCACTTCCCGAGGAAGTCTGTTCCACTGAGGAAGCGCTCTAACCGTCAGGAACTTCTTCCGGATGTTTAGCCGAAAATTCTTTTGCATTAATTTCAGCCCATTGGTTCTGCTCTGACCCTCTGGGGCAACAGAAAACAACTCTGCTCCATCTTCTCTATGACAGCCCTTTAAGTATTTGAAGATGGTCATCATATCACCTCTTAGTCGTGTTCTCTCCAGGCTAAACAGACCAAGCTCCCCACCCCCTTTTTCTCATCCATCTTGGTCTCCAAACCCCACACCATTTTCCTCTGGACCAACCCCGGTTTGTGGGAGAAGGTGATCCAGTTCCTTTTCCAACACAGCAGGGCTGGGGAAGGCCTCCTCTTTGTACGTTCAGGCAGCAAGGGCTGGCTTTGGGGACACGTTCTGTTTCCCCCACCAGTTCAGGGATCCAAACGATTTCTCAGTAGCTCAGGCAAGGCCCTCTGTGCTTCCCAGGCCGTCATGCGTCGCTGGCTGCCCGCTGGAGATGCGTTGCTGCAGATGATCACCATCCACCTGCCTTCCCCTGTCACGGCGCAGAAATACCGCTGTGAACTTTTGTACGAGGGGCCTCCTGACGATGAAGCCGCCATGGGTAAGACGAGAAAACGAAGCAGAACCGGGGTTGCTCTAGAGACCCCCTTGAACTCTGACTCGGCTCTCTAAGACTTCCCCAAACTGTCGTTGTATGCGTACATAAGGGTCATCAAATTGCCACTGAATTCTGGCGACCCCAGGAGAGGGCTTTCCCAACAAAGGGGAAGCAAAAGAGACTGGCCCATTGTCTTCTTGTGCAGTCTTCCTTGGTGGTCTCCCCTCCATGTACCAGCGCCGCATAGTTCAGAGTTATGGCAGCACGATGCTTTCATGGCAAGTGAAGGGCAGAGGTGGGTTGCCATTGTCTTCTTCTGCAGAGCCATCTTTGGAGGTCTACCTCCCAGCTACCAAAACCGTTTAATTTAGACTTATGATGACCTTAGCCATGGCTTTCAAGGCGAGTGAGAGGCAGAGGTGGTCGGCCATTGCCTTCCTGTGTAGAGCCTTTCTTGGTGGTGTCCCAAGGACCAACCCTTCTTAGCTTAGACTCATGGCGACCGCAGCCATGGGCTTTCAAGGCAAGTCAGAAGTAGATGTGGTTTGCCAGTGCATTCCTCTGTAGAGCTTTTCTTGGTGGCCTCCCATCCAAGTACCAATCCTGCTTAACTTAGCCCTGGTATTACTATCTCACAAGGTGTCTGTTGTGGGGAGAGGAAAAGGAAGGTGACAGTAAGCCGCTTTGAGACTCCTTCGGGTAGAGAAAAGCGGCATATAAGAACCAACTCTTCTTCTTCTTCAGTAATCTCAGGGCTCTCTCAGCCTCACATCCCTGACAGGGTGTCTGTTGTGGGGAGAGGAAGGGAAGGTGAATGTAAGCCACTTTGAGACTCCTTTTGGTAGAGAAAAGTGGCATATAAAAAACAACTCTTCTACTTCTAAATAAGGAGTGAATCCTGACAGTGGGCAGAGCAGAGCACGTTGAAAGGTCCATCGTTCTGATCCGTATAAGTGGATACGCAAGAAACACATTTTTCTGTTTGGTTCCTTCCGTTAACTAGGCCTGAATTCTGACAGGGCACCCAGTCAAGGGATGCTATCCCGCTATTTTATTTAGGTTAAAGAGGAAGGCAAAACTGGAACAGCTAAGCTTTAAGAATCTCCACCTGTGCTGACTCTCCTCCTTTCCTTGCAGGCGTTAAGAACTGTGACCCCAAGGGCCCTCTGATGATGTACATCTCCAAAATGGTGCCCACGTCCGACAAAGGCCGTTTCTACGCCTTCGGCCGCGTCTTCTCAGGCATCGTCTCCACCGGCCAGAAAGTGCGCATAATGGGTCCAAACTACACCCCAGGAAAGAAGGAGGATCTCTACCTGAAACCCATTCAAAGGTAGCTGGCTATTCCTCGTGTTTGGAACACGAGTGCATGCCACCGTACCATTATGGAACTCTCTTTGCTTTGCTGGGAGAGGGGAGGGGAACTGATTGGAGATATTGTCTCTCTCACTCTTTTATTAAAATAAGATCGCCCCCTCCCTGCTCTTTTTTGGGGGAGGCAGAGCCATCAGAAAACCAGTAACCGAAAGGTATGGGAGAACATTTTTTTCTATTTAAAAGGTTAAATGAGAAAAAAGCTACTTCCGGTGATAAAGAGAGCCGATGTTCAAGGACTGTTCCCCATCCTCTGTCTTTGTAGAACCATTTTGATGATGGGTCGCTATGTTGAGCCCATCGAGGATGTCCCTTGTGGCAACATTGTTGGCCTGGTGGGTGTCGACCAGTTTTTGGTGAAGACGGGCACCATTACCACCTTTGAGCACGCCCACAACATGAGAGTGATGAAATTTAGTGTTAGCCCGGTGGTGCGTGTGGCAGTGGAGGCCAAAAACCCCGCCGACCTACCAAAGCTAGTGGAAGGTCTAAAGCGTCTCGCCAAGTCTGACCCTATGGTCCAGGTGAGTGGCCGCTTGTACCCTTTGCAGTGGGAACGGTTGGTTTGCAGTGGCGCCGCTCCACACGGGAGATTTCGGCACGGTCCTCGTGGCTAACAGCGCTTGCCGGCATGCCGCGTAGCTGAAGTGAACTGGAAGTTTTTTTTAGGGTTCGGCCAGAGATCGTAACCTAAAGCTGAAGTGAATTTGCACTGCTGGCTTAGTGCCTCTTGCAGATTGGGCGGGGGTGCCCGGGCTTGGATCCTGCAAAAGGTTTCCGTCGACGGAATGAGTTTTCCAGCTACGGAGCAGGTCTCCCACCATAGCCTGAAACATCCCCTGAGCTTATTTGTTCCATTCATTTACCAAATTAATCTCTTGTAAAGTCCACTGGGACAGCTAAGAATTTAAAGCGTCCATGACTGAAGACATTGTAATGCCATTAAAATAACACTCCCTCCTGAACAAACCATATTAAAACGTTTTAAAAAATGTATGCAAAATATAAAATGTTGGTTAGGAAGGAGGGATTGCGGAGGGAAGGCCAAAGACAGATATCAACACAAATGCTAGTCCTGGGGGGCAGAGGACCCCCCCCCCCCGAGCATAGCACGATGGGGGGAAATCTGTGGGTTCATCAAAATTCTCCACGAGATCCTTGAGATTTAGTATATCCACACTTTGCAAGAGCAAATCTGTCACTCTGACATTTACTAAAAGGAGGGTCATAAGTGGGGAGACCGATTGTCAGGGGTTTATGGGAGTGCTTCAGGGAGTCAAGACGGCCTTCAGAAGGCCACCCTGGGCCACAGACCACTGCCAGAAGCCACATCCAGTGGATGCAGGAGCCATTTACTGCCAAATCATTACATCTCTGGCACTCCAGTTTACTCCAGTTGAGTAAATGTAGACAGATGGTGCAGGGTCCCTGTTTGCCGTGAACGTAAAGGTTCCGCTCTCCGAACGGGAGTGAAGCTTAAGCAAAGCGCCGTTTTTACATTTTAATTGTCGGGCATCGTTTTCCTGAAGACAGACCATTTGGAAATTAGGTTTATATAAAAGCCGTTTTGCTTAGCTTGAGCTTGTTTTTATCTTTTGACCCTGCCTGTCCGTAAGGGCTCGGGATAAAGGGGATGATGGGAACGCCCTGTCATTTTTGCTTTCCTGGGAAATTCGGTGAGAAAAGCAAGGGAACACCTGGATCCGGTTGCAAGCGACCGTCTGAGAGCCTGCTATCAGGTTTTACCCTCCATGTTGGAGAAGGCGGATAGGCACGGAGGTGCTTTTGCCCCCGCATTCTCACACTCCCACCCCAAATAATTTCCATGCAATCTGTGAGCTCAGTAAAAAATTCAGCAAATCCCAGTCAGGGCTGCCTTTCCTATTTCTGAAGCTTTTGAGTCAAACACTGTATAAAAGCCCCGTGTCTGTTAACAGAAGCACATTTCATCCTGCAGCCTTCTCAATGCGACCTGTGACGTTGCCTGTGTTGCAGTTCCATGATGGGGTCCGTCCTGCTAGCCTTAATCCGTTCATCAGGACGCGAGGGATAGAACCGCAGAGTTTTGTATTTTTGCACACGGTTGTGTTGCTGGGGAAAGGCCTGTGCAAACGCTGTCTAAAATGACATTTGCTTTCCCCGTGATGACGTCTGCACGGCAGTTTGGGAAGGGGGTTTCAGAGCTTGGGCAGTGTGTGGATGAACGGTTTGCCGTAATGTTCTGATTCTGACAGCCTGGGGGGACACGATCCCGGGAGAGCTCCGTTAACCGCTTTCTCCTGCCCTCTAGTGTATCATTGAGGAATCCGGGGAACACATCATTGCCGGGGCTGGCGAGCTGCATCTAGAAATCTGCCTCAAAGATTTGGAAGAGGACCACGCCTGCATCCCCATCAAGGTGAAGAAACGGAGCCCTCTGCGGGCGGGCAGGTCGGGGGAGGTGGGCAGCTCCAGAGGCCATCAGAACAACGGATCTAAAAGGAGAATTGAATAATCAGGTCCGTTTCTGTGCCGAACGAGTAATCCCAAGGATTCTTATATGCTGCTTCTCTACCCAAAGGAGTCTCAAAGTGGCTTACATTCGCCTTCCCTTCCTCTCCCCACAACAGACACCCCGTGAGGTGGGTGAGGCTGAGAGAGCCCTGCTATCACTGCTCGGTCAGAACAGCTTTATCAGTGCCGTGGCGAGCCCAAGGTCACCCAGCTGGATGCATGTGGGGGAGTGCAGAATCGAACCTGGCATGCCAGATTAGAAGTCCACACTCCTAACCACTACACCAAGGTGACTCTTGGTGCAGTAAACATGCAAGAGGCAATATGTTTATTGATGAATCCTTTGTCACATTTGCAGAAATCAGACCCGGTTGTCTCTTACCGAGAAACCGTGTGCGAAGAGTCGAGCCAGATGTGCTTGTCTAAATCCCCCAACAAGCATAACCGGCTGTACATGAAAGCCCGCCCCTTCCCCGATGGGTTGGCGGAAGATATCGACAAGGGAGACGTCAGCTCCCGCCAAGAGCTGAAGCAGCGGGCTCGGTACCTGGCGGAGAAGTACGAGTGGGACGTGTCCGAAGCCCGGAAGATCTGGTGCTTCGGCCCCGATGGGACAGGGCCCAATATCCTGGTGGACATCACCAAGGGCGTCCAGTACCTCAATGAAATCAAAGACAGCGTGGTGGCTGGGTTCCAGTGGGCAACCAAAGAGGTAAGTCGGACATTGTTCTGTAGGTGTTTTGTGTACCTCCAGACTATTTGTCATGAGCCCTGGTTCATGCTCCCTCCTCTGATAGTGTTCTCCCGGTCTCCTCCAGGACAGTTGTCATAAAGCCATAAATCCCTTTGCTGGTTCCTGGGCGTCTCTGCATTCCAAAACTGCCCTCAACAGGGTTCCCTTATCTCCCTCGCTTTCTTGTGACCCAGCCAGTCTTACTGGAGACTCAACAGGAGTACCGGTTTAGATCAAAGCTGGGCCATCTGGCTCTGCTGGAAACTTTTGTAACTCTTTTGCAAATGTACCTTTCTAGCCACCCTGATCCCTCATGCCCCCTCCCATGATTGATCCCCCCTATAAGTATTCCCTAGTGTCTATTGAATCCTTGTCTCTGCCAAGACGTTTGTTCATCGAATCTCGGCACATAATAGCCTTTTTTTATTGTTCTGTTTAATAAAGACTTTCCTTTGGATCTTCGCTCTGCCTGAGATCTTGAAAGTTCCTTTATCACAGACTTTGCTGGCTGACTTCTGCCTGATTCCTGACACTATTGCTGCCTGCTTTCCTCCTACGTTCTTCCTGAGGCTATGCACTGTCTGCCCTTCCCCAGGGTTGAGGCGGAGGGTAGGCTGCAATGACTGACAGCCTCTGAGGTCACTTTTGGGTGAGCCCTCGGCCACCTAAGAGGATTCGATGGTCCCAGCCCAGTATGGCAGATGTGTTCGGCCCTGGATTGGCCATTTCCCTAAAAACAGCTGGGAACATTTGGATGTGACCCTGATGCTATGGCAGTTACCATTCACTGTCTTGTTTTTAGCCTTTAAAGGCTTGAGTCTTCTCCCATGAATTCCTGCCCTTGCTATGAAGGTCACTAGGAGGGGCTCTCCTGACTGTCCCCATCAACCAAAAAAAACCCAGTCTGAGGGGTACGAAAGACAGGGCCTTTGTAGGGGCACCTTCACGATATCAGTGGGGTGTCCCCCCCCCCTTTCAGGCTACAGTAGCTAAACGAAGACGATGCTCTTTAGGACTGCATTTGGCTAATTTCAGTTTTTTATATGGGCAGTCCTAATTGTAATTTTAAATCATGCTTTTGTATTACTTACATTGTGAACTCCCCAAGGTAGAAAAGCAACTAGCAACTGTTTTAAATAATAAGTTCCTTTCAGTTCTACACTCGTAGTCCTCACTTGGGTGGCTGCGAATACTCGTCCTTGAATTTTCGGTAAACTTGCTAATGCCGTAACAGAGTGAGGCCTTCCCGCTCCACAAAGCCGTTTCCGTTTCATCTCCACCGAAGGGCAACCACACGGTGCTGGCAGTCTCAAGCTGTCCTTGTTTTGCAGGGCGTCCTTTGCGAGGAAAACATGCGGGGGGTCCGTTTTGACATCCACGACGTCACCCTCCACGCAGATGCCATCCATCGTGGTGGGGGGCAGATCATCCCCACGGCGAGAAGGGTCCTTTATGCCTCGGCCCTGACGGCTCAGCCCCGACTGATGGAACCCATCTACCTTGTAGAGATTCAGGTATGTAACTTGGGCCGGGGGGGGGGGGGGGGGAGTTGGGCTCAGCAGTAAACGGAATGGGTTAGCTGGCTGTCTTTGCGGGGTTCGGGGTCAGGCGTTCTCAAAGATTCTTAGTTCCCTCAGTTGTCAGCCTGCTCACTGTCGCTTGAGTACCAGCAGAAGAACAAGGAACCTATCCAAGGCAATATTCTTGTTCTAACAATATACATTCAATTTGTGGAATGGTCTTTGACTAATATTCCCCGATACCTTTGAGCCATCGGCCTATTGATATTAAAACACTAATATAATGACATGCTGTAGGATTTTTCCACACTGACTTTCACTGTAAAACGGAGCTCTTTCACCAGGTCTATGGTTGAGGCTGGGGTCAGCGAATCAGGGACATCGCTCCGCCCCCTAGGAGTTGGAGTGTACGCTACTCCCCTATCCTTTCCTCTTCACCTCTTAATAATTGGGGGAGGGATGGGATTTTTAGCCGTCATGTTAGTAGATTGATGTTTTAATGGGAATTTTAATGGGGTTAGTTGTTGTGACCCGCCTCGAGCCTATCGGGAGAGGCGGGAAATAAATTAATAATAATAATAATAATAATAATAATATTGTTACAACAGTCTTATATTGGAGGACTCAACCACTGAAGATAGTGAATTATCTAGAAACCGTTATGGTTGTCTCTTCATGTATATAAAAATTATATTAAATTCAAGATACATTGTTAGAACAAGAATATTGCCTTGGATGGGTTCCTTGTTTTTCTCTTGATATTCTATTGCGAACCTTACTTTTTTCATGTCATCTTACTGTAGCTTGAGTGGCAAAGGCTTCTGGGAATTTCCTTTCCTGCACCAGGACGGCCACAGTGGATGGGAGGACCACATGAGGTTTTGTTACCAGTCTTGACCAGTAGCAGTCTGATCCCCTCCTGGCCTTCAGCTGGCTAGTGGGGAGGGGCTGTACCTCAGGGAAACCTTACCTTTCAAGCTGAGAGTGGGCTCACAAATCCTTGTCTGCCGCCTTTGTTCTAGTGAATTGGGGTAGCAGATCTGAGTCCAGGTACCTTTTCACACGCTGCAGAGCTGACACAAACCTCTTTCCATTTCGAGCTGGCCTCCCAGTTTTGAAAATGAAAACACCCTTTGGTTACTTGCTCAGCATCGGCCTGTGGGAACACCCACACTTTTCAAAGATGTGAACCATTTCATACGTTTTCTGCTTCTGCATTTCCAAAACTCAAAAAGCCAACAAAATGGGTAGAAGTTACTGAGCAGTCATTGAAAGCCAGGGTGGAGAACATCCACAAGGAGTAACTTTACCCCGATTTCGATCACTTTTCTGCCTTCAAGAGCAGAACCCTGTACGCTTGCTCTGTGTCCCCACTGGGAGGGGAAGGGTACATGGAACCGAAGAGCGACATTGGGGCTGACCCACTTCATGGGGGTTGTCGTTAGGGTAAATTGGAGGAGAGCGTTGTCAGCTCCTTTGGATCCCCATTGAGAAAAGTACGGCTTGAATGAAATAGATAAAAATGGGAAGGAGTCAGGACTATCGCTAACTAGCAAAACTCATGCTTTATGTCATATCACCCGGAAGCGCTGTCAAGTTGCAACATGACAGCCCCTGTAGGGTTTTCACAGGTAGCTTGCCATCCTCCCCTGCCTCCGCGTGGTGGCCCTGCATTTTCTTGGAGGCCTCCTAGCCAAGTGCTAGCCAGGGCCAGCTCTGCTTAGCTTAGCTTCTGCAGTCTCTCAAGACAGCACTAGCTGGGGTCAGCCGATAGCTAAAACCCACGCCTGGGAGAGGATGCCGTGCCCTGCCTCAGAACCGACAGGAACAATCCCAACTCTTTGCTTTTCCTCCCCAGTGCCCGGAGCAAGTGGTCGGAGGCATCTACGGGGTCCTGAACCGGAAACGTGGCCATGTCTTCGAAGAGTCCCAAGTCGCCGGGACCCCCATGTTTGTGGTCAAGGCCTTCCTGCCCGTCAATGAATCCTTCGGTAAGAGGTCTCACGGGGCCTGAAACGGAAGACGTGGGCTTCTGCTCTAGGGTTTTTCGTTTCCCCCCTCAAACAATGCTTTGTGGCTCCTCAGAGTTGGAGCACAGGCTCTCTGGACTAGTGACCAACTCTTCAGATCTAGAGTTTGCAGAAGGGTCAAAAGGGAATGAAACTTAAGATGCAGTTGGTGGAAAAAGGGATCAATCTAGGAAGTGCTTATGTGATTGTAAGCCATCTCGAACAGGACTCCGCAGCCTAAATAAATCCAGGGGCCTGTTTTGTTCCAACTGAGCCAAGGACTGCTTGTGGGCACACGGTCCTCAACGCCCTTCCTCCTGCGAAGGGGCTTCCCTCAGCCCGGGTCAGCGAGGGGAGGAACAGGGATAAAGGAATCCTGGCCCCAGGGAAGACCCTGTTTCCGGGGGTCTTCCTTTGGGCTGGCCCAAGGCCCATTTAGAGTAGGAGGATTTGGAAAAATAGTTTAGCGCACTTGGTTGCCAGACACGTGGGTGAGGATGCAGCCTTTCGGTCTTAGTGTTCAACGGATTCATCGGAGGAGTCTGTCTTTATTAGGCATTTTTTAAAAATAGAAGCCTGAGCCCATTGCAGAACACCAAGCAGTGAATGTCTGGGGTTTACACCCACAGGGAAACAGAAGGCGGCCTTGGGCACTACCCAAATCCAACGAAAAACAAATAATTTCTCCTGTGCCCAAAATAACTTGGACACGTGAAGCTGCCTTTTACTGAATCAGACCCCTGATCCATCACAGCCAGTATTGTCTTCTCAGACCAGCAGCAGCTCTCCAAGGTCTCACCAACAGCCAGATGCTTTAAACTGGAGATGCCGGGGATTGAACCCGGGGCCTTCTGCATGCCAAGCAGAGGCTCTGCCGCTGAGCCAGGGTCTCTCCCCAGAACTAACTTGATCGTAACTCATGTTAAACGTTCAACAGGTTTTACAGTGAACCAAACTTCCCTAATAGAAAACAGCTAGGGGGAAGTAGTCATAGCCCCTGCTTTTCCAAGACGCTTGCAGCAGTCTGCCTGTGATTCAGTCACAGAAATTTCTCATGGTACGACAGTACCCAAGAACAGGGGGGAAGCACAGGGAGAGTTAAGTGGTGAGGCTACGGGTAGGACACCAAAGAACAAGATGGTATAAGAGGAAAAGAACAATCAGCTCACCAAACAACGGCACTTTACTATAAATGGAAACTTTTGGGGGTAGGGATTTGCCTGATGTAGTTGTGAAAGTTAGTTTGTAAATCGGGCAGCGAGATACAGTCGAGCTCAGGTATGGCCATACTGGCTCTCCCAAGGTCCATAGACTACAATTCCCATGAGCTGCTGCTGGCAGGGGCTCTTGGGGACTGTAGTCCACAGACATCTGGAGAGCTACAGTTTAGCCACCTCCGATTCTTGCTGTTCTCGTTTTGGGCTTCTGGAACTCTGTCCATCTGACAGACCGCTTTGAGAGGGCACATTCCCTCACCAAGACCCCTTTCTCCCGGCCTAGGTTTCACCGCCGACTTGAGGTCCAACACGGGGGGCCAGGCCTTCCCCCAGTGCGTCTTTGATCACTGGCAGATCTTGCCCGGAGACCCTTACGACGCCAACTCGCGCCCTTTTCAAGTGGTGGCTGAGACGCGCAAGCGCAAAGGCTTGAAGGAGGGCATCCCGCCCCTGGACAACTTCTTGGACAAACTGTAACGGCAGCCGAGGCCAGGCCCCCGGGCGGGATCCACCATCACCACGGGGTCGGATTGCTTCGCGCAGCCAGGAGGAAGGAGGAACCCGGAAACGCAAGCCAGCCAGCATCTAGCAATTATGTCATGTTCACCCAACCAGAAATAAAACTATGTGTTAAGCTACTCAAGTGGCCGGTGCTTGTTTCTGCTACACACCTAGGCGATAACGGATCTCTTTCTCGACAGGAGAGCCGCAGAGGGTGGATCCAGCTACCCTAGCACAGAAGAAGAGGAAGAAGAAGAGTTGGTTCTTAGATGCCGCTTTTCTCTCCCAAAGGAGGGCTCAAAGTGGCTTCCAATCACCTTCCCTTTCCTCTCCCCACAACAGACACCCTGTGAGGTGGGTGAGGCTGAGAGAGCTCTGACATTACTGAAGAAGAAGAGTTGGTTCTTATATGCCGCTTTTCTCTACCCGAAGGAGGCTCAAGGCGGCTTACAGTCGCCTTCCCTTCCTCTCCCCACAACAGACACCCTGTGGGGTGGGTGAGGCTGAGAGAGCCCTGATATCACTGCTCGGTCAGAACAGCTTTATCAGTGCCGTGGCGAGCCCAAGGTCACCCAGCTGGCTGCAGGTGGGGGAGTGCAGAATCGAACCCGGCATGCCAGACTAGAAGCCCGCACTCCTAACTACTACACCAAACTGGCTCTCAGGTGGTCAGGCTACCTAGCTACTCCGTTGCATCCCCAGTGTCACTGTATAGACACTGCTAACCTGACCTCAGAAGCTAAGCCTGGGAGATGAGAGACCACCAAGGAAGCCCCGGGCTGTTTCACAGAGGCAGGCAATGGCAAACCATCTCAGGTCCTCTCTTGCTTTGGCCTGGATGACCCAGGCTAGCCAGATCTATGGAGATAAGCAGGGTTGGCCCTCGTTACCCTTTGGATGAGAGACCACCAAGTGCAAGACAGGCAATGGCAAACAACCTCTGTTACTCTTGCCTTGAAAACCCCAGGAAGTCACCATTAACTTGGCTGCAATTTGACAACACCCTCTTCCCCCCCCCCCACACACCCTAAACGTGGGAAAGAGAAACCCTTTTGGCTGACCAAAGTTGCTACTTGCCAGATGAATAGTTGTCACAGCAACCAGCATCTTGTCTGCTCCTGTGGAGGACCCGCTGTTTTCTCCCGTGGGCTGCTCAGAACTCCCACTGGTGCTTGCTGATCGGTCTCCTGAATTGCAGAGGTTTAAGCTCAGGAGGCAGCTTCTGTAGATCTCTTGAGGATGACAAGGGAGGGCTGAAGCAACTTGACCCGCAGAAGGGGCTTTGCTGCCGGATGCTGGCCTGCCTTCTGAAGGAGGTGCCCCTTGTTCTTCCTGCTGACAGGTGTACGGGACACGGGAGGGATAGAATGCCCATTTGGCAGGGTTGTGTGCAGTTGCTCAGACTTTGCCACAAAACTGGATGGTGATTTTTGCCACTGGAAGGGAATGGAGCCCTAGTTGGGACGGCCCAGATTAGCCTGCTCTCGTTCGATTTCAGAAGTTAGCCAGGTCAGCCCTGGTTAGTGCCTGGATGGGCGGCCACCAAGGGAGTCCAGGATCACTGCAGAGGCAGGCAATGGCCAACCAGCTCTGCTCTTCTCTAGCCTGAACGCCCTCTGCAGTCCTCATAAATGCTCGCCACCAATATAATGGAGCTTTTTTCCTAAACCTTATGGTTGAGCGCACCTGGGACAGGAATTGGCCTGCAGGAAGAGGGCTTTGGGCTGTAGAGCTGTGCTAACATCTATCTGGCTCAGATTCAGGTATGAGCGTTCCCCAACCAGCTAGCTGGCTGAAGACTGGTATGGATGAGACACACATCTAAGGTTTGTTCCTCTGTCTCAGACTAATTCAGGTTCTTTTCCCACTGAGGACGTGTTAACGAACAAATCAAACCTGGCTGTTTTCACATCCCCAAACTGCTTGTGGATCTCAGAGTTTGAGCTCGAACCTAGAGGCTACAGAGATTTAACAATGCAATTTTAACCGGGGGTGGGGGGTGGCTCTTAAAACCATGACTTGCCTAATTCTTAAATATGGGGTCTGGCTGTTCGATACAAAGGAAGTTTGTCAAGGCCCGCTACTAAAGCATTCGTTAGCCACGGGGCAGCAAAGCACTCGAAACGTATCAAGAATATCAGAAACCAGCATGGCTTTATTTGGAGCCCAGGAGACCAGATTTCGTGAGTACAAAATTAGCCAACACAGAAACGGGATGAAATGCAAGACCCCATCCTATGAGCTGGAAACTCAGCTTCATGGAGAACGAAGAGATGGGGGAGGCAGGGGGGTAGAACTGAAACAAGACCCAATATCCGCCCCCACAATTCAGACACCTCTATGTAGAGTCACTCAGAACAGGTGTTTGCAGAGTACTGTTGAAGCCTAAACCAACACTGAATCGAGTGCAAGGATTTAACAGGTGGGAGAATGAAGTGTTTAATTCATAGCAGGGTAACATCCAGAAAACTGAAGGAGGAGGAAGGAGGAGAAATGGAAAAATATGACTGTAAAGGATGGCTTTTGACCAGGGGTGGTCAACCTGTGGTCCTCCAGATGTCCATGGACTAAAATTCCCATGAGCCCCTGCCAACATTTGCTGGCAGGGGCTTCTGGGAATTGTAGTCCATAGACATCTGGAAGGCCACAGTTTGACCACCCCTGGTTTTGACCATTAGGGCACCTCTAGCTACAGAAGATCCAAGGCAGGAGAAGAATCACCTGAAATCCCTTCTACATCATTGCCAAGAAGTGTGTGGAAAAGATTTGCAGGCCCTCTGCTGGAACAGTGGTCAGCGTGACTTTCCCCTCCGAATGACACGCAGGAAAATCCACGAGCCACGACTGTAGAGCATGGGTCAGGCTCCCTTTCCAGCCCCACTTCTTTTAGTAAGACAGGTCAAGGTAGGGTGCCGTGTGCTTTGAATACCTGTCATCGCCACACCTCTAAAGGTGCCCCTGTTAACCAACGTACAATTCATGTGGCTTAGGTTCTACCCGGCTACTAACATCCCACCCCACCCCTACCCCGGATGGTTAATTCTAACCAAAAACAGAAAAGTCGAACCATCTACCCCGCCCATCGCTGGAGGATTCCCAGCACGGGGCTTGGGAAAATGGATGGTTAAGAACGCTCCAAATGAAGGAGCCAAACGCCAGCTGCCTTGCCGTTCTTATTCCAAAGATGCTCGGGAACAGTCCGCCGACGGGTGAAACCTGTAAGCACGGCCACAGAGGGGGCCTCAACAGCGGGGAAGCTGCCTGTACACCTGCCGCCCAAAGTATCAGCATCCCAAGCAGGAGGCGGGGTTTTAAAAAAAAAAACACAACTTGGCAATTTGGCAAAGGCGATCGATCGATGCAGTCAAGTATTTCATTTTCTGAGCTTCCTCTGAAGAGGCAGAGAACCGGTCTTGTGACCATTGAATCGCAACAAAACAAAACACGTTTCCATCTCGTAATGGAGGCAAAATGCGGCATCCCGACACGCTCGCATTTGAAGCACCGGCCGTCCTTGGAGGGGGTATGGCTTGCGAGAGAAGCGGAACTCTCTTCCTTCATCCAAGGAGAACCCTTTGCCCCAGTCCCGGAGGTAACTGCTGGATTTGCATTCACATTTTTATGAACATGGAGATGAGCGTGGAGCTGCCATTGCATAGCATTCGCCTCCCCCTGCAGATTCTCTGAAGGGGGGGGGGAGGGATTCTGTTTCAAGCTTTGCTTTCTTTCCTTGCACGTTTAAAAGGAGCAGTTATCGGAGCAAAGATTAACCGATCCAGCTCTGGAAGCCAGGATGGAGATGAAGTTGGAACGGGACGGCACAAAGGACGCTGAAAGTACATGCAGGGGGTCGTTTCCCCAAAACTTCGCCTTCCTGCTCCGCCAAAGATGCATTCCAGACCCCAAGGAGGGTTGGAAACAGCACAACGCCTTCCTCTCGTCTGGGTTAAATGCAGGCTCTCGTCAAGCTGGAGTAATTAAGTGCTTTTTACTTTACAAAAAAGCTGGGTGGTGGGGTGTTGTTTTGCTTTTTTTTTTTTTTTTTTTTTACATTATTGCTGTTTGTAATAAAAATTAAAATCCGAATTGGGGACCCCCCACCCCCACCCCAATCCATGCAGCGACAAGGCGATGTCTGCTTCTTCGTAATGAGCTCGACTTGTTCCAAAACGAACTGTGTGCCTCCAAAGTGGGGGGAGGAAGGGGAAAAAACCCGGAGAATACATCCTTCCAGACAGTTTCCTTCTTGCGCTGGCTTTGTCAATCCGCTGGCAGAGAGGGCAACAAAATCCACAGAGGCCTCTCCTTCAATAAATACGCCCCCGTAAGGTCCAAGGGTCCCCCCGTCTCTCTCACTCGCTCAGTCCAGGGAGATGATGTCCGGGGCGCTGGCCCCGCTGCTGGTGATGACGGCCGCCTCGCTCCGGCCCGAGGAGCTAACGCGAGTGCTGCTCTCCTGGTGGCTGGTGGAGGTGATGATGTTGCCGGGGGTGGTGCTTGTGGGCAACGTCGAGGTGAGACTATCCAAAAACATAGGAGGACAGTACTGCTTGAAACAAACAATGGGGCAGATAAGGAGGAGAGACGAGAGGCACAAGGGGAAGATAAACCAAAAAGAAAAAAGAAAGCACGAGCATCCCAAGCCCTAACGGGGCTATACTGCTGCTGAGACAGGGGTCCCCGGACTTTCTGGGCCTGCGGATGCCTTTGGGATTCCGACATGGGGCGGTGGGCACAGCTGTAGTACGGGCTTGGTGGGAGGGGGCAGAATTGAATCTGTCTTGCATGTTTTATTGTTCATTGGATTCGAGTTAAATTTTTATCCACACTAGGTGTGCCAGGGCTTCTGACCAGGCTAAAGTACTGTTTTTAATGGACACAACCCTGTGCTGATTGAGGGGGGTGGCAAAGTTTTTGTCAGCTGCTATTAGGACGTGGTCTAGCTAAACTTGACAGCTGAGAACTGTTTACTCCCATAATTCATCTGTTATTATAATGGTTCTATTAATTTTATTATCGTCCTCTGACTTTGACAGGTCTGTTATGGCTTTATTAATTCTCTTATCCCTTTTATCACGCTAATAAAGAAAGACTGTTTGCTTGTTTGGGAGGGGGCAGAGCCAGGCATGCGAAAGAAGACCCAGTGCAAGGAAGAAGAGCGGCGATTTTTAAAATGCTCAAGGCAGACCGACACCAGCAATAATGGTGGGCGTCGCCAAAGCCACGGTTCTTTTCATCTGCACGGCCAATCAGCTCTCCCTGCACGGCCCATCCGAAGCTCCCCCGGGCTTCCCCCACCTTCTGAGAACACGTGGGGGACCCCTGTGCTCAGACACGTCTGGTGCAGCCTGGCAAGCTAACTGTTCTATCTGAAGCACGGCTCGGATTCAAGACACGTGACTCGGAGCGGCCTGTTCGCACAGTGCGTTGCCATGCTTCCAGGCTGCGCAGAAGGGGGATCTGCTGATCTGCAGCCCCACCCTGTGGGGCCTGGTAGGGGGGATAAGGAAGGCAGAAACCAAGCTACAGCACTAGCCCTCTTCCCCAAATTTCTAGGACTTCCGTGGTTCAAGCTAACATGTCTTGCAGGGAGCCTAGAGGGTTTTCTACAATAAAACTACCACTTTACCACCTCTGTTCTACCTCGTGGAATTCAAGGCGGCATGCAATGCAAACAAAAACAAGGATTAAAAGGACAAAGGCCATCAATGTAAAATCTCTGCAGAGGAGGAGTTAGTTCTTATACCTAGCTTCTCACTACACAAAAGTGTCTCAAAGCAGCTTGCAATCGCAGAGAGCAGCGTGGTCTAGTGGTTAGGAACGAGGTCCTCTAATCTAGAGAGCCAGGTTTGATCCCCCACTCCTCCACATGCAGCAAGCTGAGTGACCTTGGGCTTGTCACAGTAAAATTAGAGCTGTTCTCCCAGAGCAGTTCTTTCAGAGCTCTGTCAGCCTACTCTATTTTACAGGGTGTCTGTTGTGGAGAGAGGAAAGGAAGGCGATTATCAGCTGCTTTGAGGCTCCTTTAGGTAGCGAAAAGTGGGTTATAAAAATCAACTCTTCTTCTCCCCCCCCCCTACAACAGATGCCCTATGAGGTATGTGGGGCTGAGAGAGCTCAGAGAGAGCTGCCCTGCAAGAACAGCCGTAAGAGAAGCAGGACCGGCCAAAGGTCACCCAGCCGGCTTCATGTGGAGGTGTGGGAAAGTCTTAACCACCACACCACACTGGACTGCCAATAAATTAAAATTAAATTTAGTCAACTGCAATCCTAAATAAAATTGTCCTAAACAATAAATCTGTTGTTAGCAAGCCACATAAATGTTTTTTTTCCCCCAGCCACGTACAACCACCTCGAACTTCTGGCTTCCAAGATTTTTTGGAACAATTCATTTCCACTTTGCTGTGTAAACTGGAGACTTTTCTCCCATGCAGTTCACTGCACAAATTGTTATATCTGAATTCGAAGTAGTTCTATCCCACCTTCCTTTCTAGGAGTCCTGTCCAGCAAACCTGACTCTCCCTCCCCTATTTTATCTCAACCACCATGAGAATGATGTCTCCAGGGTGGTCACTTGGCGAACTTCATGACTGGGTTGAGTTTTCAGCCCATTTCTCCGAGTTCTAGACCACCTGTGGCCACAGAGTAAGTGTTCCCCTGGAATTCTCCCATGGAATAAGGGTCCCCCATGAAAGAATCAATATCAGGACAGATCTTTCTGGTGCAGGAAAAGGAACGTACCCCCAGCCCACCTTTCCCCCTCTAACGGAACAAGCAGGGATATGGAAATGGGTGAGTTGAACCTGAATCTAGAAACTGATCCCTCCCTATTACCAAATTATTCCAGTTTAGATTTGTACAACAAAAGCAAAAACAAGTAATTTATAGCCAAAATGCTTACCTGTGGATCAACTGGGATTAAGGAAAGAAAATCCAGACCTGGAAAGAAGAAATGCATCCACCTTGAGAAAACAGACTACCTCGGTCTTCGGATTCATCTGGGCCTCCCCCCACTCAAAAAAATAATGAAAATGTTTAGTAGCCGGCTAAAGAACCTTGAAAGAGGACACTGCAATTTGCTCAAGGGAATGTGGCCTAGTAAATGTGCTGGCCAGCTCACCCCTGGCACGGCAGGAATATTTGAGAGTCCTTGCCCTTTTCCTTAGCTGAGGCAAGAACAGAACAGCTATCCTCCCCTCATGCAGCGGACACCCGAAGGGACACCCCTTAAGTTAGTTTCAGAGGGCAGCTGTGTCCGTTGGCTTGAGAACAGCTAGACTGGAGTCCGGCACCGACAAAATTTTGAGGGTAAGAGCTTTTGAGAGTTGAAGCTCCACTTGTCACATATAAACACAAATGGAGCTCTCTGAACCCTTACCTACCTACAGCAGCCGTTCTTAGCTTTTTTGCCCTTGAGAAACTCCTGAAACATTCTTCAGGCTTTGAGAAACCCCAGAAGTGGTGCAATGGTGCAGAACATGGCTGTAGAGCATACCTGTGTACACTACCACCCAGGGCCCCTCCCGTTCCCACTCCCTCCAAGCCCATCATTGGACATTTTGCAATGGAGTGTGTGGGTAGACAGTACCAAATATGGTCATATCACCTGATAAATGTTTAACAATTAAAAAAAATATATATATTAACATTCTCCCGGCCTTTCGGGAACCCCTTCCAGAGCCATCAAGAAACCCCAGGGCTTCACAAAACACCTGTTGTGAAAGCCTGACCTAAGCATTGAACACCAGTTGGGATATAAGGGCTCAGGGAAATTCCTGGTTGTATCTGATGAAGGAAGCCCTCTCAAAAACTCCTACCCACCAATCTTATTGCTCTCTAAGATGCTACTGGACTCAAATAATAGAATAGAAAACAGATATCTTGAAATAAACGCAAAGAGAGAAATGATAAGACCATGAAGGGGAGGGGAGGCGCCCTGGCCCTGAGACACAGCCCTCTATCTATAGTATTTATAAGAATAAGTTGGGGCTGTGGGGAGGGGAAGAAAGAGACACCCTCTACCTACCAGGCAAGTCTGACGAAATGCTTGATATCGGTGGGTGGTGGAATGGAACAGAGTAGTCAGTTAATGATGGTGGAATAGCAGCAGGATCCACTGTATTGACCCCAGGGACTCGAACAGAAGACGGCTGATACATGAGCACCCTGTTTGGAAAGAGCAGGGGGAAAGTTAGAAACAACCCAGTGGTTAGTCTATGAATGACATCTGGTTGGAATCACAGAGCTCTCGACAGCATCAACTCAGCAGTGAGACCAAACCAAAACCTGGGGTTAAACTGAAGGTACAATTTCCATGCATTTTAGGGCTTTGGCTCTGACGTTTTACTATTGCAAGTTTTATTACCTAATAATAATATTACCTTTGGCCTGAGTTGGATGGCCCAGACTGGCTAGGTCCTTCAGGTCTTGGAAGCTAAGAGCCAGTTTGGTGTAGTGGTTAGGAGTGCGGACCTCTAATCTGGCATGCCGGGTTCGATTCTGCGCTCCCCCACATGCAACCAGCTGGGTGACCTTGGGCTCGTCACAGCACTGATAAAACTGTTCTGACCGAGCAGTGATATCAGGGCTCTCTCAGCCTCACCCACCTCACAGGGTGTCTGTTGTGGGGAGAGGAAAGGGAAGGCGACTGCAAGCCGCTTTGAGCCTCCTTCAGGTAGAGAAAAGCGGCATATAAGAACCAACTCTTCTTCTTCAGTCATATCAGGGCTCTCTCAGCCTCCCCTCTTTCACAGGGTGTCGGTTGTGGGGAGAGGAATGGGAAGGCGACTGTATGCCGCTTTGAGCCTCCTTCCGGTAGGGAAAAGCGGCATATAAGAACCAACTCTTCTTCTTCTTCTAAGGAGGGCTGGCCCTGGTCAGGATTTGGATGGGAGACTGCCGAGGAATGGTAAATTATTTCTCTTACTCTTTTTCTCTACCCGAAGGAGGCTCAAAGCGGCTTACAATCGTCTTCCCTTCCTCTCTCCACAACAGACACCCTGTGAGGTGGGTGAGCCCGGGAAAGCTCTGACAGAACTACTTTGTGAGAACAGCTCTATCAGGGCTGTGACAAGCCCAAGGTCACCCAGCTGTCTGCATGTGCAGGAGGAGCGGGGAATCAAACCCGGCTTGCCAGATTTAAAGTCGACACTGCTACAAAAAACCAGGGATGTCAGAGGTTCAGAATGCAATACGAAACGCAAAGCAAACGCCTCCTTCCTGCTTACCTCTGAGGGTGACCTCAGCACAAGCTTGTCTACACTACCAATTTGATTCACTGTCTTCCTTCTCGCATGACAGTATCGGTATGTGCCAGCCCAACTTGGAGATTCCCCCCTGGGGTTTCAAAAGCAACCTTAGAGAACAAGGCCCCGAATAGACTGGATTACATGAACAAGCATAGGAAATTCACAAACCCTTTGGTGGGACTTGCTTGTGTTTCAGACATATATATACATTTCCTTTTGGGAGGCGTATCGTCTTCCTCCTCCGATGAGCTCTCTACAGTGAGGTCGATTACATCCACTTTCTTCTTGCTGACTTCACTGCTGGTCACTGGCGTGGAGCACGGCTTGCCGACAATGCTGGAACCTGGAAAGGAGGGGAGCATCGGAAGGAAGAAGACTGAGACACGACTCCCTATTTGAAGAGGGGGATACGGACTGATGGTTTTAATAATGCACGTTTGACTGTGTTCTTGACAGCTTCAAATTACCCCTGAATGAGGCAACTACTGCCAAGCCCTCTACGGCTTTGGCTGTGTGGCCACGCTCCTTGAATAAAGTTGCTCCTCTGGTTTTCTTTCTAGTAGAAGGAGCGCGTCACAGAAGGAGAAGGCGTCTCATTTCGCAAAGAGCAGCCAGAGACAGAGAAGATTTTCAGCTTTCAAGAGTCGACGTTCTTTTCATGAAAAAGGATGTGGACAAAATGGAGAGGGTTTAGAAGAGAGTGAAGAGGATAAATCCAGGGCCTGGAGAGCAAGCCCTGTGAGGAAAGGATGAGGGATTTGGGAATGTTCGGCCTGGAGAAGAAGAGACTGAGAGGGGACATGATGGCTCTCTCGAAGTATTTGAAAGGTTCTCTCTTAGAGGGAAAGGTTCCTGTTGGCAGCAAAGGATAGGACCTGCAGCAATGGCCCCCTTCCACTCTAGGATTCTAGGAGTCTAGTTCAGCAGTGGAAGGGGCTGCCTAAGGAGGTGGGGAGCTCCCCCGCATTGGTAGTCTTCAAGCAGCGGCTGGACAGATCCTTATCCTGGATGATCTAGGCTGATCCTGTACTGAGCAGAGGGTGGGACTAGATGACCTGTATAGCCCCTATGACTATGATTCTAAATACAAAGAGAGTTTTGAGTCTTGGAAGCTTATATTTGTTGGTCTCTAAAGTACAGCTGTCCTGGAATCTACTTGCCTCCAAGACCCCTTTCTCCCTTTTCAATGGGTGTAAATTTCCAGGGACGGAACATCAATAGGCCTTGCCCACCCACAACTCCCACACCACTTACTTTCTATTGTCGTGCACTGCGGGCCAGCAACTTTCAGGGACTCCTTCTTTGGCCTCATGGGACACCAGCTTCCATCCTCCTGGAATTTGATCTCGTCTACGTCTGAACATTCATTTAAAATTTCCATAAAGAGCCTGGAAAACAACATCAAACATTATGGATTTGCACCTGCCCGTTGTCCTAAGGGGAGCTCTTGCATTAAAATTAAACAAGCATTAAGGCAAAAGAGCTGTCCAAAACAGGTTCTTTCTGTTCTGCAGATGCTCCACTGGCTGCCCTTTTGTCACCCAGCTCAGTTTAAGGCCCTGGCTCTCGCACACCAAGTTCTTCATGGCTTTGGACCTTCTTATTTGCGGAACAAAAAAGCAGAATCCAACACTGTGTTAGCCAAATTCAAATCCATTTAAGTTAGGAGCTATACTTAACATATAAACATTTGGCATGTTATAGCGCCTAATTGCATTCATTTTGAATTTGCTTAACAGCGTTGCATTCTGCTTTTGTGTCGGAGGTTTTTACGCTGTGCACCTTCCTCGGCCCTGTTATTTGTGGAGCTGCTTCTCTCTCTGCACAGAGTTTGGATCATAAGACTGCAAACACTGGCACCTAAAGGGTTAAACGTGTCTGTAGAGTTGCATCAGCTTTTGTGAAAAAGCACGGAGAGGAGGTTACTTCAGTCGAATGTCAGAATATAATGTGGTTATTCCAGTATACATACTAACTCTGTTTTGGATGGATCACTGAAGGATGAACTGGTTACCGATTTTTTATCCCGGTATAGAAAAAAGACTTTATGAATTCTGAGTTACAACTGTGCTGGAATGCCCCGGCTGGGCAAAGAGTGACACTCGGAGGGCCCAATCAGGATTTGTAACCCATCACAAACCGATCTCAGGAGTGGTGGGCAATAAACTGAACAACAACAACAATAACAACAACGTCTGCCATTATTGCGTACACTGGCCAAACTGTAGTTCTCCCAATGCCCTTGGACTACAATTCCTGCTGGCAGGGGCTCATGGGAATTGTAGTCCAAGGACATCTGGAGAGATCTGGAAAGGACGAATGAAAACCAAGGAATCACCACTGTAGCTTACCCATCTAATATGAGACTCTCATAGGCAGCCTTCTTGTCACAAACCGGGCAGATCCAGGTGGGCTTCTTCTCATTCATTTGCAGATAGAGGGCTGCATCAAAGCACTGCAGGTGAGTACAAGTCGCAGCCCGGCAGGGGATCGTCAGCCTCATTTTACCCAGCTGGGGACCCGGCCAGACAGAAAGAGGAAATCAGAAGGGAAAAGAAGTCCATTGTTAGGGTCTTGTAAGAACAGACTTAAAGCCATGCCTTAGCCATGTCTCTACATAGCCCACAGCCTATGAATTTCAGCTTGAGGGAATGGGTGGCTTTTTTGAGCAAAGCACAAACTCCTCTTTCACCCTCCCCACCCACAAAGAAGAGCTAGCTTTTTGCACCCCGCTGTTTACTATCTGAAGGAATCTCAAAGTGACGCACAATCGCCTTCTCTTCTCCCCACAACAGACACCTTAGGAGGCTGGTAGGACTGAGAGAGTTCTCAGAGGACAGGGACTGGCCCAAGGTCACCAAGCAGGCCTCATATATCTCATGAGGCTTTTTACCACTTGAAGGAGCCCTACAATCGCCTTCCCGTCCTCTCCCCACAACAGACACCCTTGTGAGGCAGACAAGGTGGAGAGAGCTCTCAGACAATTGTGACTGGTCCAAGGTCACCCAGCTGGCCGTGTGTGGAAGAGTGGGGAATTTAATCCAATTTAATCCACCACTCCTAAACACTACTACACCAAGGTAGTACACTCCTTTCCAGAAGGTTTCAGTCCTAACATTTCCCCATTATGACCCTTGTTTAAGCCACTGCATGCACAGGATGTTTCTATGAACAGTCTCCTTGACAACTGGGGGGAAATTGCAAAGTTTGCATGCTATAGAAACATTAAATTCTGGGGACACTGGCACAGGGGAGCAATGAAGTGAAGGTCTGTTCAGTACCCCAGCGATGCCTAATGGCAGGCTCACATCCAATGTCCAAAACATTTGCAGCCCCAAAAAAAGACATGTCCCTCCCCCCCACCCACGCGAAGCAGGCTTACGCATATGCCAGGGGTGGCCGAACTGTGGCTCTCCAGCTTTCCATGGACTACAAACACCATGAGCCCCTGCCCACTGGCCATGCTGGCAGGGACTCATGGTAATTGTAGTCCATGAACACCTGAAGAGTCACAGTTTGGCCACTCCTGGCATATGCAAAGAAGCTGAGTCTCAAGTCAGGCTACTGGTCTCTCTACCCAGCACAGTCCACCTTTCCCATCAGCTGCTCTCCAGGAGAGGGATGTCCAGACCCTGTGACCCTTGAGCAGCAGATTCCTAAAACTCAACAGGCTGTATTCTGTAAGCAAAGTGCCAGGTTCGTCTAACGGAGCTATAGGCCCTCCCTCTCCTCTGAAATCCCCAGAAGCTTGGTTATAGACAGGCCATTTCCTGTCCTCGTTTCAAAAGAAATGGATCTGTCGCCTTCCCCATCATTCACTTATTTTAGGGAGATTCGAACTGTGATGAAAACCCCAAGGGTGCCAACTGTTCACATAACTGCCTTCTCCCATGGAAGGCTAAATAAATAAGGAGTTCCCTGTAAAGGATCATTCACATGTTTCCATGTCTCTACTTACGGGACACATCAGCGATACCCGTAGACTGGTGGTTGCAATTTCACTGTCTGGATCGGCAGTGAGTTTCTCTTTAACTGTGAGAGAGATTGGCAAAAAAGTCAAGATGCAGTTTGGTGCAATAGAAGAGTTGGTTCTTATATGCCACTTTTCTGTACCCGAAGGAGTCTCAGCGCCTTCCCTTTCCTCTCCCCACAACAGACACCCTGTGAGGTGGGTGAGGCTGAGAGAGCCCTGATATTCCTGCTCAGTCAGAACAGTGGTTCCCAGGGTCACCCAGGTGGCTGCATGTGGGGGAGTATGGAATCAAACCCGGCTTGCCCGATTAGAATCCATGCTCCTAACCATTACAGAAAGCTGGCTCTCTCACTAAGCTGGGTTAACACAACAGCCTGGAACCCTGAACTAACAGCCAGACCATTCTGTACTGCTTTTCCCCTTCCTGCATGAAAGGTAGGCTTTTTAGATTTTTTAACAGCAGGTTCTACTTTAAGAAATTTCAAAGACAAAGTAAGTCTGTGCTCTTATGGCTCACTTAATTTTGCACATGTCATTTCTGTATTTGGCTACCACCTCCTTTGATTGCTTTGCTCTGATGGGGACAGAAGACGCTAGTCACCGATAAGCAGAAGCTTTCTTCTGAACTGGAAGGAATATGAACACAGAAGCGTATAGCTTGAATAAAATGTTGGTTTTGAAGCTGCCAGTGGATTCAAACTTTGTTCCACCTCAATTATACAGTACTCCAAGAACCAAGGAGACCCTGTACAGCTTTTAAACACACGACACCTGATGTTAGCTGCCCTGAGTCAACCGAGAAGGGTGGCATATATGAATAAAATTATGATTATTACTACTACTACAACTAGAGAAATTTACAGCTGGTGAGAAACAAGGCAATTACAATAAAGAAAAAAGAGAAGAGTTGCTCCACTCACTTAGTGCTCTTGAATGATCCGGGTTTCGAATACCTTTCAGCTTTAGCCTCTGCAGCAACATGGCCGAAGTAAGCTGGCGCACAAGATACACAGACATTGAGTAATTCTGTGGTGGTGGTGGTGGGGGGGGGAAGAGAGACAAAAAAGCAACATCATTTTAATGCGCAAAACTGCCACACGCCGACTTACTGCATAAGTCAAATCCTCACTCTACCACAGAAGCTTGGTGGGCACTCTTGGGCTCAACTTAGTGGATCTCACAAACATGTTGCGAGAAGAAAATGAGAGGATGGTAAGACAATGCCACACACTGCTCTTTGTCCCCCCTGGGGATAAGGATCTGAGCATGGAAGCACAATGGAAAGCGTGTGCCATGGAAACTTTACTTGCATGTCTCTGAAACTGTTCTGAATTCTTTAAAATCCAACCACACATAAAAGAGGTAAAGCCCAATCTAAGCAAAGTTAGCAAGCTGAAACATGTCTGCCTTTTTATCAAAGTGCCAGCACAACAAACATATACTAACAACAATGACAATGGGGCCCCTCCCCTTTCCACCCCCTCCAGGCCCATCATTGGGAGCAGTGGGCAGGTCAACAGGACCACGTGTTTTCATATCACCCGATAAATGTTTACCCAGTTTTAAAATATATATAAAAATTAATTCCCACCCATTCGGGAAACCCTTCCAGGGCTGTCAAGAAACCCCAGGAAACCCTCGTTGAGAAACAGCTGCACTGGCTACCCGTTGAATCCCAGATCAGGCTTAGGGCCTTGGTAATCACCTTCAAGGCCATACATGGTCTGGGTCCTGGGTATTTGAGGGACCGCCTTTCTGCTTATGCCTCACCCCCCAAGAGCACTACGCTCCTCCAGGGCCAACGAACTGGTGATCCCTGGCCCTAAGAACCCTACCTGCCACGAGCCGCAAGGGAGTGGCGGGCTATAAATCTAATAATAATAAAATAATAATAATAATAATAAGGCACGCCTGGCCTCAACCAGTCAGGGCTTTCTCTGCCCTGGCCCCCACTTGATGGAATGAACTCCCAGACCACATCAGGGCCCTGCAGGGACTAAAACAGTTCAGCAGGGCCTGCAAAATGGAGCTCTTTCACCAAGCCTTTGACTGAGGCCAACGAAGCAACACCAACAACTAGGACACAGAAGCCCCCTCGCTACTACCAGCTGTGCCCAACATGCACAAAAAAGGGCCACCCATTGGTCAAGGTTACATCCACAGCTCACTTGTTAAGGTTCACAGGTTATGATGTAGTAATGCTGTCGGGTTCATACTGCTAAGTTATTAATGGCTATTTCGCTGTATTGTACCAGTATCCCAGAGGGCTGTGAGCTATGAATCTCTTCCTCTAAACCGCCCTGAACCGCAAGGGAGGGCAGTATGGAAACGTCACAAATCAATAAAATAGAAATAAATAAAAGCCTGCTGTAACCCAAGCGAGTTCTGTCCATTGAACTGCTTCATGTTCAAACATCTGTTTTAAAGATTCATGTGCCTGGGTGCCTACATGGGTTCCTTGTGACCTTAACTTCTGACAGGACTCTTTAAAGGCAAAGATCTGTGAAGAGATGAAAAGCTTATGACTTACCTTTCCAATTTCAGATGCCCAGGAAATGGAAACCTGATTTGGCACTGCAGAGGATAATCTAACTAGCGATGTGATATTCAGCGGGCGCCCAGGTCTCTTTTGCTCAATCCCGGTTTTGGGGGGTGGAGCGTAGCCCTAGAAAGCAGAGCAAAAGCTACTTATCTTCTTTAGGGAGCAGGTGGCTTCACTACAAAACTCCAGATACTGGGGGTGGGGGGAAAGTATGGCTAAAATTGGGATTTGTAAAGGGATTCAGTTATTTCAATGAAAGAATTACTAAGCATTTCTGAGCACCATTTATTTTGCTAAAGATCATGTAATAGTTAGGGGAAGCATATATACCAGTGTCAAGGCCAGGCAAACCTTCCTGGAGAGATCTTACATGAATCATTTTCCTAATAAAGTCCTTCCGAGAGCTGGAGTTTAGGATACCAAAACCTTGTCGATTATTAATCAACCAATTGGTAATATTCAGCTATTTTGTTTCAGTAATGTGAGGAAGCAAGAGCCTCTTGTGGTGCAGGGTGGTAAGGCAGCAGAAATGCTGTCTGAAGCTGTCTGCCCATGAGGCTGGGAGTTCAATCCCAGGAGCCGGCTCAAGGTCGACTCAGCCTTCCATCCTTCCGAGGTCGGTAAAATGAGTACCCAGCTTTCTTGCTAGGGGGTAAACGGTAATGACTGGGGAAGGCCCTGGCAAACCACCCCGTATTGAGTCTGCCATGAAAACGCTGGAGGGCGTCACCCCAAGGGTCAGACTTGACCCGGTGCTTGCACACTTTTACCTTTAATGTGAGGAAATAAGCCCTGAGGTGGACAGTTCAGGCTAGCTTGATTTCATTGGATCTCAGACGCTACGCAGGGTTTTTACTGGTAAGGATTTGGATGAGGGGCCACCATCACAGAAGTCCAAGGTTGCAACACCTCTGAATATATCCTGCCTTCAAACCCCAGCAGTCATTTGTGACTTGATAGTCACAAACCCCAAGATGGAAATAAGCTCTCTTATGCTGGCTCTGATGACCTCGTGTCAACATAGTATGTGGAGCTTGACCAGTCAAAGGCTTGGAATCCTCCATCAGCCTTTCAGTGCTTAGCACTGATAGACACTTCTCAAATATTTAAGAACTTACCGGCAATGGGAACAGTTTTCCATTTACTTTTATGCACAAACTACTTGGGTAGTTGTCCTCTTGAGGGCAGCTGGTTTCAGCCAGGCACAACCTGTTTGCAGAAGGGAATCTTGGTTAACTGGAAATATCACAATCCCAAATGGAAACTGTATGCCATTTTTACAAAACATGCACACATTATGGTGTTGTGTGATCCATGCGATGGTCACCTCCAGGATTGACTTCTGTAACTCGCTCCATGTGGGTCTTCCCTTGTCCTTGATCTAGAAATTGCAGCTGGTGCAAAATGCAGCTGCTGGGGTCTTTACGGGGACACCTTGGTGGGCCCATATCCAGCTGGTGCTGAGGCAGCTGCACTGGCTGCCAGTTGCAGCCCAGATCTAATTCAAGATTCTGGTGTTAACCTTTCGTGCCCTTTGTGGTCTGGGTCCCACGTATCTGAGGGACTGCCTATCACCTTACACTCCCCTCAGGGCTATGTGGGTACTAATCTGCTGATGCATACCAGCCCACAGGAGGTTTGCCATTTCAATCCTGGCCCTGACCTGGTAGAATGAGCACCCAGAAGAGCTGAGGGCCCTGAAGGAACTTTCATGGTTGCTCAGGGCCTGTAAGGTGGAGCTCTTCCGCCATGTCTTTGGTTGAGGCCAGAGTGTGGAAGATCTAGGGGCCCCTCTGTATTTCAGAGCATTTGGTTTTAGACCTTTCTATATTTGGAGTAGTAGGCACGCCTAGGAGTTGCCCCCTGAGACGCTGGAGGGGGAGGGGGAGGAGAATGAGATTGGGTTTTTATCTGTCCACTGCTGGAGTTTGGATGTTCGGTTAATGTTTTAATCTGTGTGGGGTTTTTATTTTTTATTGTAACCCGCCGCAAGATGCATTGCGACAGTGATGGGTAAGAAATCAAACAAATAAAAACAGTGTGTGAAATTCTCACCTCAGCTGAACTTGCACAGTGTAGTCTCTTCGTCCTCCTGGCAAGAAGTCCCTGTTCACAACAAAAGCAGGAGTCAGGCAAGGCTGAAATGGCTCATTGGTGAGAAAAGCTAACCTGGCTCCCACCACATGCAACACCAGCTGTATTTTTAAGGTTACCTTCCCAAATGGGTGGATATCTCCAACCAGCACGCGGTCTACTTAAAACTACACATGCTTGCTACGGACTGCTGCCTGTACAGGACAAGAGGCGATACAACCATTAGCCTCAGTGACCAAAGCTATGGCTTACAACAGCGGTCCGCAAGCTTTCACCCGCTGCGGACCGCCGCTCCGGAATGGGGGGAAGAGGGCCGCCCGGGGCCCTGTGCACGCGCGGCAGGCCCAGCGCAAACGCGCGTGCGCGGCAGTCCGTGCATGCGCGTTTGTGCCGCCGCCATGCCGGCGGCCGCGGCTCCCCCTCCCGGCCCCTCCAGGCCGCCAGCAAATCGGCTGCTAAAGCGGCCGATTAGCTTGCGGCTCGGCAAGCTTCTCTTCCCTCCCCTCCCGAAACAAGAAGCTTTCCGGGCCGCGAGCTAATCGGCCACTTTGGCGGCCGATTTGCTCGTGGCCTGGCGAGCTTCTCGCTTGGGGGAGGGAGGGAAGAAGGAGCTGCGGCCCGGCACCGGGCCGCAGGCCGTGGGTTGGGGACCACTGGCTTACAATATCTGGACAGCTTTCACAGCTGTAGAGCAGCTGAAATGGAAAGCTGACAAATCAGCTCTGAGGAGATCCAGCAAGGAATGGACAACTAAAAGCTAGGTCCTTAATGCAATCAAGGATCTCCGATTTGGAAAGGATCTACTTAATAAAAACATCATGATGTCGTACCTCTACAACATCATTCAACCAGATAACAGAAGATGTTTTACTCTTCTATGCTGTGTTGCCCGCTCTTCTGTTAACTTGGAAGGGAAATTTAAAAACTTCCAATAGCAGAACGTATCTGTTTAAGAAATGAAGGGCAAACAGACTTCCAAAAATATTCTTTTTAATGCAAATTATATAATCACATATGAGTTGTTCCCTTAATCTCAATTCTAGCCCACTGCCCCCGCGTGCGGAGGAAAAGCCTCAAACTGATTTCGTCTGACATTGATAGAGATCTTACAACCAAGACTGCCAGATTTGCCTGGCTAAATAGCAGTCTAAGAAAGAACTGGGCTCTGCCTACTTTTTCTGTATATCCTTAGAGCAGGGGTAGTCAACCTGTGGTCCTCCAGATGTTCATGGACTACAATTCCCATGAGCCCCTGCCAGCATCTGGTGGCAGGGGCTCATGGGAATTGTAGTCCATGAACATCTGGAGGACCACAGGTTGACTACCCCTGCCTAAGAGGATTTAAAAAATCGTGAGATGTAATTGGCTGTTTTGAAAGCTTTCAAAATTTTAATGTAGAGGATTGCCCTGGTTTCACTCCTTTTTATACATATTTTTTGCTTTTTGTAACTATTTGTCACTGACTGTGAATGAATGATGATCTGTACACCGCCCGTGGCGCCGCGGGCGCCACGGACTAAATAAAACAGTAAGGGGTTCTGGGGCGGGATGTGTCCGGGATGAGGAAGGGTCCGGATTGGACCCTTCCTCATGACAGACAACCGGAGGGACCAAACGGCAGGCGCGAAGCGCCTGCCGATTGGTCCCTCCGATTCCCAGCCCCAGCAACTGCGAGCCGCGCTCAGCGCGGCTCGCAGTTGCTCCCGGCCTGACGTGGTGAGAGGCGCGAAGCGTCTCTCACCGCGTCAGGCCGGCCCCAAGGAAGCCCCCGCCGCAAACACAACACAAGACTCCAGCCGCCGAGAAGCTGCAGAAAAAAAAAAACACCCCCGGAGGAGCCTTTCGCCGCTAGCGCGACAAGAGGCAGCAGAAAAAAAAACCCCTGTAGGAGCTCCAAGCCGCCGCGCCGACGAGAGGCAGCAGAAAAAAAAACCCCTGTAGGAGCTCCAAGCCGCCGCGCCGACGAGAGGCAGCAGAAAAAAAAAAAACACCCCCGGAGGAGCCTTTCGCCGCTAGCGCGACGAGAGGCAGCAGAAAAAAAAACCCCTGTAGGAGCTCCAAGCCGCCGCGCCGACGAGAGCTAGCAGAAAAAAAAAACCCTGCAGGAGCCTTTCACAGCTCCAAGCAGCAGAAAAAAAACCCCGGAAGGAGCCTTTCACAGCTCCAAGCAGCAGAAAAAAAAACCCTGAAGGAGCCTTTCCCAGCTCCAAGCAGCAGGAAAAAAAAACCCTGTAGGAGCTCCAAGCCGGCACGCCCACGAGAGCTAGCAGAAAAAAAAAACCCTGCAGGAGCCTTTCACAGATCCAAGCAGCAGAAAAAAAAACCCTGTAGGAGCCTTTCGCAGATCCAAGCAGCAGAAAACAAAACCCTGAAGGAGCCTTTCCCAGCTCCAAGCAGCAGGAAAAAAAACCCCTGTAGGAGCTCCAAGCCGGCACGCCCACGAGAGCTAGCAGAAAAAAAAAACCCTGCAGGAGCCTTTCACAGATCCAAGCAGCAGAAAAAAAACCCCGGAAGGAGCCTTTCGCAGATCCAAGCAGCAGAAAACAAAACCCTGTAGGAGCCTTTCCCAGCTCCAAGCAGCAGAAAACAAAAAAACCCTGTCGGAGCCTTTCACAGCTCCACGCAGCAGAAAAAAAAACACCTCCTGGTGTCCCCTGGGTCCTAGCGCCCATTGCATTCCTGGTTGCAATGGGCTTTCTTGCTAGTACTGCAATAATACTGCTATGTCAATTTGTTGTATTCGAAGGGCTGACAGTTTACACTTTCACTGCTGTCGGTTTCCTTGCCACATTGTCTAGTCACATGCAGTGAAACTTAAGGGGGGCTGTGATCACACCATTTATCACACACTTTCAGTACGACTCTCAGTTGTGAAGAAGCTGCCCCATCTTGAAGGGGATGTGCAAAATGTTTCCAGCTCCGGTAAGGAGTCGGGTCTGTCTCGATGCTTCCAAGGTTTGTCTTTGTTGTATATCTTGCCACTGTGTTTAGGAGCTGCCCCACAAACAAGAAACACCCACCATGCAATAGCTGCAGGGATGCTGACTACCCATCATGCTTTAGTCCCAGAGGGGATACAATGAGCACAGATAAACCGATATGGTTTCCTCACCGTTTCATTTGTCTTTCGCTTTTGCCCAAGGAAGTTAACCAAATTCTCCACCAGTAAACTCATGAAAACGTTCCGTCATTACCTGGAAATGCAGATTTCTCTGACTTGTTGGGGTGTTAAAGCAAAGATGAAGAACTTCTCTTGAAACCTCTGAATACTGCTCTGTACTAAAAGAGAGGCACACAAAAGTAATCTTTATGGTGGTAATTGTTGCAGTAGTCCAGAAGTCAACTGAGAAAGAGGCAAATGTGGAACTTTCCCAATTAGATCAACACACACATGACTTTAAACTGAACAGCTACTGCGATATTTCCACATATTCAGGACAAAGTAAGCTCATAAACAAATCATCTGTAATCAAATAGCTCTAAAGTTTGCCAGCTATTCTTAAGTTCCAGAAGTAATTTGATTTTGCAGTCCTCATGAATTCAGCAAGCTTGGCTTTAGTTAGGAGGCTGTAGAGCTATTGTAACTGAAGATACTTCCCCAATTTGGAGTCAGCATACTATAACCGGTACTAGCTAGGAAGTGCTCTGCACGGCTTATAAATATTGAAATAATTCTGCAGACACAACTGATCAGTTGCGATCTGAAAAGTTATTCACCAACAGGATGAAGCACGCAGGATGTAAACGGTATGCATAACCAAGACCATGCTTGTAAAAATGAAATTGGTTGGTTGAGGATCGTGTATTCATCTCCAAATTCCTATGCTATCTTGATTGCATTCAGAGCAATATGACTAGCTGCTCACGAGATCTGTAAGAACACCTTGGTTAAGGAAGTATCGGAATGTCTTGGCACGGGTAGGAACTGACAAACCACGGTTTGCAACTGATCAGCGAGCAAGAATCCCACAGGGATCCTAAGTGGTTAGCAGAAACCATGACTTGAAAACTACAGTTTGGTTTGATGTAACATCTATTTCAGGCTTTCTCAACCAGGGCTTTGTGAAATCTTGTGGTTTCCTGAAAGCCCTGGAAGGGTTTCCCAACTGGCTGGAAAGTTAGATAATTTTATTTTATTTTTTTATATTTCTTAAACATTTATTGGGTGATCACATCTGGTCATGTCGACCCCCCCCCCCACCCAATGGCTAATGATGGGGAGGGGGTAGGAAGGGGAAGGGCTCCAGGAGGCCAGGGATCCTAGAAAATCCTAGTCTCATACCCTACCCACTAACATTACAGTGGCTCTCATTGATACCAATATTTGAAGTGGGCTCCCAGGTTATTGGGAAATATAGGCTTAAGAGGTTTTTCTACTACGGTGATTCTTCAGTGGTAGAATCCAGAAAAGTAATTATCAGCAGTGCCTGTTGTTCTTCCTTGTATATAGAATGCAAGCTTTGTTTCTATAATTCCCCTTAGAGAAGCAAGATTATGGCAGGCTTCTCATATATTATGACAGCCAGCATGGTGTAGTGATTAAGAGAGGCAGCTTTTAAACTGGTAAACTGAGTTCAATTCCCCGCTCCTCCACATGCAGCCAGCTGGATGACCCTGGGCTAATCAAAGCACTGATAGTGCTGTTCTCACAGAGGAGTAATGTCAAAACTCTCTCAGCCTAACCTCCCTCACAGGGTGTCTCAGGGAGAGGAAAGGAAAGGTGATTGTCAGCCACTTTGAGACTCCGTCTGGTACAGAAAATCAGGGTATAAAAACCAACTCTTTAATGCAACTATCGGATAGGTATTCTATATACAAGATGTTAAGAAAGGCTTGACTTATATTGAAGTAGTATGCAAGTATGCTTAAAAATATGCAAGTATGCTTAAAAGTCAGCTTGGTGTAGTGGTTAAGAGTAGCATCCTCTAATCTGGAGGACTGGGTTTGATCCCCCATTCCTCCTCCACATGTAGCTGGCTGAGTAGCCATGGACCAGTTTCTCTCAGAGTTCTCTCAGCCCCCACCGACCTCACAGGGTGTCTGTTGTGGGGAGAGGAAGGGAAGGCAAATGTAAGCCGCTTTGAGACTCCTTTAGGTAGCAAAAAGCATGGCAAAAAGCTTAGTTCTAAATGCGTAAACTCCAGAACATGCAGCATTTTCCCAGCAGAATCCTCACGGTCCCTGTGGCAGGTTAACTTCTAACATTTTCCTGTGCAAAGCTTCATATCATAGAATCATAGAGTTGGAAGGGGCCATACAGGCCATCTAGTCCAACCCCCTGCTCAACGCAGGATCAGCCCAAAGCATCCTAAAGCATCCAAGAAAAGTGTGTATCCAACCTTTGCTTGAAGACTGCCAGTGAGGGGGCGCTCACCACCTCCTTAGGCAGCCTATTCCACTGCTGAACTACTCTGACTGTGAAAAACTTTTTCCTGATATCTAGCCTATATCGTTGTACTTGAATTTTAAACCCATTACTTTCCTCTGCAGCCAGCAGAAACAGCATCCTGCCCTCCTCCAAGTGACAACCTTTCAAATACTTAAAGAGAAAGGGCATTCCTGCTGCCTTGGTGTGATTCACTGAACTGTGCTCCACCGTTCTAGCAAACACTTACCTAAGCTGGTGGGTTTGATGAGAACGTCAAGCACGTCGTAAAACGGGAGGCTCTTCAGCTGGACGTCAGGATGCACCGGCGGGATTGGCGGGGACGGCTGCTGCATCTCAAAGCGGGGCTTTGTCTCCTGAAGCAACACTGAACCGAGCGGCGAGGAAGGAGACTGAGGGGTGACCGAAGTGGAAGCTATTGGCTGTGGCTGGAACCCGCCGAGGTCCTGCTCCACAGGAGAGGAGCTGCTGTCCAAGTTGAAGACTGAAGGCTTGATGGCGGACAAGTCAGAGAGGCCTTCGATTGTCCGGGGGTAGCGCCGCCTGTAGAGCTCTCGGATCTTGATCTGAACCGCCGGGCTGCAGCCACTCTTCAGCAAGTGCAGTGCCCTCATCAGGAGGTCATGTTTGCGCCCACTTTTGTTACGTCCAGCAAAGCCCAGCAGCACTTGTAGTTCAGAGACTCGAAAACTTGATACCATATTCTAAGGGGGGGAAACAGATTGAAAGCATTACTGTACAGAGCTGGGGGCAGCGGGCAAAGCACCCCAAAGTCTCAAAAGATGGAGGGGCTGAAGATGAATATACACAACGCTGCCTTACACTGGAATAAGTCCGTTCATAGAATCATAGAATAATAGAGTTGGAAGGGACCTCATAGGTCATCTAGTCCAACCCCCTGCACTATGCAGGACACTCACATCCCAATCGCTCATCCACTGTAACCTGCCACCCCCTTGAGCCTTCATAGAATCAGCCTCTCCGTCAGATGGCTCTCCAGCCTCTGCTTAAAAATCTCCAAAGATGGAGAACCCACCACCTCCCGAGGAAGCCGGCTCCTGCCTGAAGTACGTCCTTAGAATCACAGAATTAAAGAGTTGGAAGGGACCTCCAGGGTCATCTAGTCCAAACCCCTGCACTATGCAGGACACTCACAACCCTATCGCTCATCTACTGTAACCTGCCACCCCTTTGCCTTCACAGAATCAGCCTGTCCGTCAGATGGCTCTCCAGCCTCTGTTTGAAAATCTCCAAAGATGGGGAGAACCCACCACCTTCCTGTTGATCCGTCAATGTCAGTATTGCCTACTCAGACTGGCAGCAGCCCTCCAGGGACTTGGGTTGAGGTCTTTCACATCTCCTACTGCCTGGTCCTTGGACCAGAACAGGGGCTGAACAGAGTACAACAAAAGTAAAGCAATCTACTGATGAAAGAAGATGGCACTTGTCTGTTTCTTTCTTATTTCTAATTTATTTATAGCCTCCACCAACGCGCTTTCTAAGCGTTTTCCTCAGTGGCAAAAAACTCACAAAAATTCTAATCGATGCTGGAGTACTTTTTAAATGGTAAACGCCCATTCTGCCCACCCATTCACAATCTGCCTAAGTTCACACAATCAGCATTTTTGTCACCTAGCTTCTACTTAAAAACTTCCAAAGATGGCAAACCCACCACTGCCCAAGGAAGCTTGTTCTACTGAGGAACTGCAAAATCATGTTTGGTCTTTGGTCTTGGTCTTTACGACTTATCTTGGTCTTTATGACTTATCTCTTTCTTTCAGTGTCACCTGTCTGGTCAAACCTCCCTGTGTCATCAATAGTGTCATTAGTAGTCATCAAGCCATGGCCTAATCCATGGTTTATCCCAGTAAAGCAATCATCATGGTTAGAATCACAGAATCATAGACTTGGAAGGGGCCATACAGGCCATCTAGTCCAACCCCCCGCTCAACGCAGGATCAGCCCAAAGCATCCTAAAGCATCCAACAAGATTGTTCTCTAAAAGTTTCCAACTAGAAGTGATGGAAGACCACCCACAGACCACCCCAAACCTGGAAAATATCACCCAATGTGTAATATGCTCCCCACTCCTCCCAGCCTTTCCAGTTAGCTCTTGAATTATGTGTTTTGCTGAAAGAGCCTTTATTTTCCCTCATTTTCTGTGTTGATATGTCTTCTTGGAGGAAGTTTTTTGGGTAAGCCACAATATCTTTGGGTATAAAAAAATAAAGATACTTTAACTTGAATAAATCACCTGTTTGAGTGTTTTCACAGCGACAATCCCTAAAAACAGAGTCGTTGAGGTCCTGGTTACCCCACTCTTTATAATTATTATAATTATAATTACGGCCAAATCCAATTATAATTACAACCAAATCCAAATTTTGGGCCTCCCTCCCACCTCTTCTACATGCCTTTCCTCTTCCAATGCCTCTTGGTATCCAGCACGTGGCAGACAAACTACCATCAAAGTATGATTTTGGCTGATGCTATAGTTTTCCAATTTGGGGGGTAGAAATTTTAAATGTGTTTTATATATTGTTTTATGGAACATACTGGTTTTTACTGGATTTTTAGTTTCTGTAAACTGTCCCGAGATGGTATGCCCCAAGAGGGGTGGTATATAAATACATTATTAATTAAAAATAAATACATTCATTTCTCTGTGGCATAGCTGCCCCCAGGAGCAGATTTAAAGTTATAATTATGCTCGCTTTTTTTAAAATTCGGAAACTGCACCTAAAATAGTGACTGCACATTGCAGCCATGGCAAACTGAGTTTGAGCACAAAACCAGGCTATAGCTACGTTCCCTCTATCGCAGAGCTCAATTCAAAACTTACTGATTTAATCCAGCTAACCTGCTGCCACCTGAACCAAGTGAAATTTATTCCCCACAAACCAGTTTTCTGATCTGGGATAGGTTAGAATCCTGCCTCCATACTGCAGAGTTCCTTGCCTTTACATGTCATGGCAAATTGGAAGCATGATCCAGATAGGAGATATCAATTCAAGAAAGAGTATTCATGCTTAATCCATTTGGTGGCACACCAAAAGCAGACAGTGGCAGACCACAGTATGCAAATTCACTCCAAACCACATTTCCAGTTCTGATTTGCTAGTCTCCAGTTCATCAGAGCTTTCTTAACCCTGGTTGTCTACCTCAAGGTAAGGGTAGAAAAGCTTTTAAGTACAGGAGTAAAATAGTCTACCACGGGTGATCTGAAAGCCAAGCTACAAAGATATAGATACGATATTTATTGTTTCTAGCCAAAGGCCATTACGATGCCAGCAATATCATGGTGGTTGATATCAGATAAAACAATGAAACAACTAAAACAATATATGCAATAGTCAATATGTAATGAATTCAGTTCACTAACTCTGGTGGCAAAAATTTATTATTGTTTGTCTACCCAATATATCAAATACTTTGGCTACCTCATGAGAAGGAAGGACTCCCTGGAGAAGAGCCTAATGCTGGGAGCGATTGAGGGCAAAAGAAGAAGGGGACAACAGAGAATTAGGTGGCTGGATGGAGTCACTGAAGCAGTCAGTGCAAGCTTAAATGGACTCCGAGGAATGGTAAAAGGCAGGAAGGCCTGGAGAATCATTGTCCATGGGGTCGCGGTGGGTCAGACACGACTTCGCAACTAACAAAAACAACCCAATATAGCGTTACTTTTAAAGATCCAATCTCTCAAATTGGTATCTATAATGCAGAATGAAGCTTGTTGAAAAATTTGATGTACAAGCGAGTAGTCTGAAGTGGGGAGCACTATCTTACATGGTGTTCTACCAGGATTCGTTTCTTCACCTCGCATCCAATCTACTTTTTAATATTGCACATCCATTCTCTTCTAATCTACTTTTTAATATTGCATATCCATTCTCTTCCTGTAGGAAGACAAGAAGCATAAAGACTGAAATTTCTGGCAACTTTAACTTCACTTATCTAGGACAACACATAAAAACTACAATTTGCATGTAGAGCTTTTAGGGAAGTCACTCAGCTTCCACAGATGTTTGCAGTTCTTTCCCTTTTTGTGCAAGAAGCTTCTAAGGACATTTATGACAATGTTTCTAGGCTGCTTTCCTTATCGGGACTCAAGGCAGTTGCTGAAATAGTTTTCAGAATCCAGAGAAATCGCTTGTTTTGAGATAGCCTAGTCACAACAAATGAGGCAGGATTAAGCAACAGTGTTATTGTCAAATAGAAGGAAGGATGGGAAAACAGGGCCAAACTGAGAGGGAAGAAGGCAGCTGATAGAGGGAGACTGGGGGTTACAAAGGAGTGGCACTTAACATAAGAGAAGCCATGTTGGATCAGGCCAATGGTCCACCCAGTCTAATACTCTGTGTCACACAGTGGCCAAAGCCCAGGTGCCATCAGGAGGTCCACCAGCAGGGCTAGAACTCCAGAAGTCCTCCCACTATGCCCCCCCCCCAAGCACCAAAAATGCAGAGCATCCCTGCCCCGGACAGAGTGTTCCATCTGTACCTTGTGGCTATGAGCCACTGATAGATCTCTACTCCATATGTTTCTTTAATCCTCTCTTGAAGTTGTCTATGCTTGTAGCTGCCACTGGTCTGGGGGAGGGGAAGCAGATAAGAAATGGGACTGGGAGGAGAAGATATACATCTTCTTCCCTTTCCCTAAATCCCACGCCCAAGAGGAAGGCCTGCAAGTGGCTGGGAAAAGGTGCTGTCTCTTTCCTTCCCTGCTTGATACCCCAGGTAAGGGGTAGTCAACCTGTGGTCCTCCAGATGTTCATGGACTACAATTCCCATGAGCCCCTGCCAGCATCTGGTGGCAGGGGCTCATGGGAATTGTAGTCCATGAACATCTGGAGGACCACAGGTTGACTAACCCTGCCCCAGGTGCTCCAGAGACAGAAAGAGGGAGTGTGGAAGAGGTCTCCCTCCCCCACTACCACGCTGAACATTTATCATGATGCCGCCCAAACACACACACACAAACTTGTTTTTCACTACTTCCTTACTTACAATTTTGAATTTATTATTACTATTTTTAGGTTGGTCCAATTAATGCTTTTATTTTAGCTTGCAGTTATTTATGAACAAATGGCATAAACAGACACTTAACATTTGAAGAGAGTTTGCAACAGGGTTTAAGAATAGTAAAAGAATGTAAATGGTCTTTGAAATTGTATTTTATATGGATGGGTAATTTCAGGAAATCTCTTCACTAAAACCAATTTGGATTCAATCCTCACTGTACTAATTTACTCAAAATGACAGCACACAGCATATAAGGTTCTAAGGGAAGTGGCTGTAATTTTTATTGTCAGAACGGGTTTGGCTTTATGATAATTTGGGGGTAATCTTACTTGCATGGCAGAAGTTTCCAATGCTAATGAAGTAGATTTCTTTGGCTTAGCTATGTATCTTGATCGTCTTTGTAGGCGACATTTTCTTATAACGGTCACCATGTTTGTGTCTGGAAAACAAAAAAATAGTAAGAAAACATAGGTACGTGGAAAATGTCTATGGAGGTTTTTGTTGGTTTGCGATGCGTAGCTCTACTATTGCTCTAAGAATTCAAGCAAACTAGGAGCAGCAAGAGAAAATCCATCCGTGTTCAAGGTAAGTGGGGCTGGGTAATCCGACTAGGCAAATATGGACATGGCATACTCTGGGAAATGTGTTGTCTGGGCATGCACAGACAACGTAACTGTATTTGAGAGTTAAACTTCTCTAGATATTTTATTTGATTTCAGATTTTTCTGCAAACCTGAGGAGTCCCTCAAGTTTGAAGGATAATCTTAGGATTGATGTGGCCCCAATCTGTGGGTTTAGATATCCGCAAAAGGAGGCTACATTTTGCTATTAGACACATATTCTATTGCACAAGAGGGGGAAATTTAAACCTCACCAGAAGCAGTATATAAGATGGATCTATATGTTCAACCAGGTAAATTCTCCTTACACATGAGGCTGCCTTGTACAGATCACTAGTCTATCAAAGTTGTGTGTCAGAACAGCAGCTGCTCTTGGTCTAGTCACACCACCTACTACCTGACTCTTCCCTAGAAGTGCCAGGGACTGAACCTGGGACCTTCTGAGTACCAAGCAGATGCTAGGCTACTTAGTTTACAGCCCACCTTTCCTTTAAATGAGAATCTGAATATTTTTTGAATTGTGCATTCTACATGCTCCCTTTCTAGGCATTCTTGATGAAATTATTCAGTGTCAAAGGTATAACAAATTGCTTCATTGAAAGCACACCAGCTTTTATGTCTACATAATACAGCTACTCACTATGCCAGTCACTATTACGCACAGCATTTTATTGCAATCTATCTGCAACATTGCTATAATCGCCCCATGACACAAAGATTATATTCTCATAAACATGGTGAAACATTAGCACAGTTTAATAGACTCAAAGTTACAAGGAAAAATTACAACTACTTTGCACCAACCAGTAGTGAATAACTATAATTAAATAAACTGACATGTCATTGGCATTATTTAGCATCCTGTGGAAATATCACCCATCCTCCAGATACTGGGAAAGGTTTACAAGGAGAGGCAAAGAAGCCGACTGTACATCCAAACGCTTAGTTTGAAAAGGTTCTCTCTAGCCTACCAAAGAACAGACAGCATAACAGTTTCAAGACTGAATATTGTCTTAACATAATACTTTGATTTGTGATCTTGAGTGCTGATGAAATTCGGCCTAAAAAGATTCTGCCTCTCATTTTTCTGAGCCATCTGTTTTTGCAAACATTGCAACAATTTTTTTTAAATCTCTAGAGTCCTGCAATCCCCCCCCCCCATTTCAAACAACTAGAAATTCACATTCCATACCCTCCTTTAATATCAGTGTTCTACTGAGCCAGTTAGAAAGAACAGGCCATAAATTTATTATGCTATTTTGGTTAGCCCTCCCCAAACAATCTATCTTCCTCAAAAGACCTTCTCTAACACTGCTCCTAAACAAATAATAACATTCAGTAAAGAGAGAAGACAAGAAGTCACAGCCTCCTATATAAAGCAGGAAAAATACTAAAATTTTTGGTGGTGAAAGGAAAAGGTAAATTCAGTGGTGACTCCTGCAGTCTACAATGGAAGCAATCCACAGGGGTTTATTTATTCTATTACTATATTTCTATACCAGCCTCCCTTGCAGCTCAGGACAGTTTATAACAGTTTTAATTGATTAAATTTATTAATTTATATTGGTAAATTCACACATTTAATTAAGGTGTAATACATAATGATTAAATTTGTAAATTTGTAAAACTCATAACTTGGAAACATTGTAATCATTTAAACTGTATAAAACCGTATAAACCTGTTACTTGATGATGTGGCTGGACTTGGGGTCGCCTTGTGCTGTATCTGGTGGGGGAAAGTTCTAGAGGGACCCAGTTGGCTCATCAGCTCTATTTTGCAGGCCCTACAGGGCCCTGATCTCCTCTGAGAACCCATTCCACCAAGTGGGGACCACGATGGAAAATCTCTGGCCCTGGCTGAGACCAGACATGCTTGCTTGGGGCAAGGGATCACCAACTTGTTGGAATTAGCTGAGTGTACTGCTCTCCTAGAGGCATAGGCAGGGAGGCTTAGGCAGAGAGGCAGTCCCTCAGATACACTGGGCCCAGACCATGTCAAGGGATGGCCAAACTGTGGCTCTCCAGATGTCCATGGACTACAATTCCTATAAGTCCTTGCCAGCAAGCATGCTCCCAGGGGCTGATAGGAATTGTAGTCCATGAACATCCAGAGAGCCAAAGTTTGGCCACCCCTGGTGTATGGCCTTGAAATTACCAAGACCTTAAGCCTGATCCGGGATTCAATCTGTAACTAGTTGTTGGAGTACAGTCCGATTTGAGGCCCTCCAAGGTGTTGCATTTATTTCAGTGTTGCATGCAAACACAGTACACCATCACAGATGCTTGTTTTCAACCACTAAATCAAATAAGCAATAAGTACATGCAAATTAACCAACATGCAGCTTGATCAGGAGGTCTGGATAACAAGAGGTCCTACAGTGATACGCCCCTAAGAGACTCTTCACTGTGCTGGGAGGAATGCAGCTGCAAAACTCCATCTTTATTTCTGGTTCACTGTGAGCAAACATGGTTACTATTACTATTATTATTGAATTTATTACCCGCCACTCTCAGCAAAGCCGGCTCGTGGCGGGTTACACAGTAAAAACAGTACAATCCCCTAAAACTCCTATTTCCCCTTAAAACCAATGAATAGACCAGGGGAAGCCTACCAGAAAGCTTTGCATACCAGAAATGGGCCAATGCTGTCTACAAGTGAAGTCAGGCTTTCTGGCTGTCATAAGAGTGGTGCAATTAATCTGCACAAAGGGCTGGGCAGTATGCTCTTTTCCCCACCCTGGCACAATGGAGACAACAGACCTGACAGCACCTGGACAGCAGCTATTCTTCTCACCTTAAAGCAGGGGTAGTCAACTGGAGGACCCAGATGTTCATGGACTACAATTCCCATGAGCCCCTACCAGCATTTGCTGGCAGGGGCTCATGGGAATTGTAGTCCATGAACATCTGGAGGACCACAGGTTAACTACCCTTGCATTAAAGTATTGCTTTCTTAATGTATCTTCCTAACAAAATAATATCTCTGGTAGCTTTCTCCTGTATTTAATTGCTGGTACATCAAAAACCCCTTTAAGATAAGGGTTGCCACACCTGGGAATTCCCCCGGGCACAAAATACACATCTAGCCAACCGCTCAGACCAAACATGAGCTCCTTACCTGAGCTCCAGAGGCTCCCCAATAAACCCATTAAGGTTTCTTTATCAAAGTCTCCATTTCTTTAGTATTGCCCAATTAATCACATCAAGGCTTTGTTACAGGGCTTCCATGCCCTGCGCCGTAGCCCTCAAGGTACAAAATTGGCAATAAAAAGAGAACAGAGAGAGGTCATCCCTGTTCTTGTGTTTGGCTCCCCTTGCACAAAATCCAGTTTGCAGGCAGACTACTCTTCCTTTTGAGCTTCCATTTTTCTTTGACGCAAACTTAATCCTCCTCCACACCTGATCTCCTCTTTTGTTTCATCTGTATGTACGTGTTAGCTTAAATTAGCTATTGTTACGGTCCCTTTATTTTGTTTCTAATAAAACTCCTTTTTATTAACTTATAAGAACTGGCTCGGCTAAAGTTTTTGGCCAGGTACACGGATGGGTGGAGAAATCTCGCTATCCTTCTCGCAAGGCTTTGTTTTCTAGAATTGTTAATTACTCCATCATAAATTCAGCAAACATGTCTATTTCAGGTAACAACAGCAGTAGGATTCCCAACAGTATTCATCCTTAATTAAGGGATGGACAAAAACATATTGACACGAATTGCCATCCAGTATTCCCACAATGCACCATGTTGTTGGCAACTATAAATTGCAAGCACATTAGATCAAAAAAAAAAAAAAAAAAAGGAAAAAGACATTCATATCTTCCAGTTATGGTAATGTAGACGCACCTATGCAATAACAGTGAACAGCAAAGCAGCTTGAACTAACCTGATTTTTATACAGTCCAATTAGCTTTTACACTACAGATGTATATTTTCTGGAAATTTTTGAAGTCACTAAAAATATGTTTTTCCTGGGAAAATAACTACAATCAGGAAAACTGATGCAACGCTTTCTCTAAGAAAACCAAAATTTATATTGCTGCTTTAACATAAAATGCATCATTTAACTTTAACTGATAAAATGGTACTCTTTGGTGTGTGTGGAAGAAAGTCTGTTTTAAAAACAGACCACAGAAAGGCAAAGGGAGGACAGATGGGTCTCTGCGGAACAGGGCGGACTGGGCAGCAAGGCAGGGCATCCAAGCCAGTGCAGCACACTGAAGGCAGACATGCCCCTTCAGCACTCCCGGTGGCCAGGATGATTAAGAGTGCAATATGGCTACACGCAGGGATGGCCTTCCTCACTGTCCTGTCAGCCAGGAGAGTCGAGAGTGAGGCAAAGGAAACCTGGACAGCTGTCCCCAGCTCCCTGGCTCACCTCCTACCGGCTCTTCAAGTGCAGGGAAGCAGCATGGAGAAGGAGGACGGAGAAGAGCTCTGACTGGCCATCAGTGAGGGAGGGCTGTCACCCCGTTGGGGGCACGTCCTCCAGTGAGGGCCAATCAGAGGGGCAGCACGTCGTCAGAAGGACCATGAACTTTTTATGTGGGATGATAATGATGATGATGATGATGATAGAATGTAAAAGTATAAAAGCAAACAAGGCTGCAGCTATTATCTAGCATTTGATACACAGCTGTAAATTACTGCATTCTACTTAAGCATACATTCTGCAGTAAATAAAGTATTATTTATATGGGACACTGTCTGTACAGTCACAACAGCAATACCAGCATACCCGGATATCAATTTTATTCTAGGAATACGCTTTCATGTGCACATATCCAGAATAAAACTTTATTGGTCTGAAAAGTGCTGCTGGACTCAAAGTTACCCTTCTGGACATCAAGTTCCTTTAATACAATATGGGGCTCTTTTTATTGTCTTATTATCAATGGCTCCTACTATAAAAGGAATGTCCATGTTCAGAGGCAGTCAGCCACCTAATCCCAGAGCCAGGAAGCAACACAGCTGGTAATCCAGAGGAACTGGCTGGCCGTTGTGTGAGGAAGGATACTGGACCAGAGGGACTACTGGTCTGATCCAGCAGGGCTCTTAGGTTCTTCTGTTGTCTGTTGTCTATGCCAATAACAGGGGTGGCCAAATCATGGCTCTCCTGATGTCCATGCACTACAATTACCATGAACCCCTGCCATAGCCATGCTAGCAGGGGCTTATGGTAACTGTGGTCCATGGACATTATGTGAGCCACAGTCTGGCCACCCCAGTCTGTAGGATATACTAGCACTACATAGAAATAATACTGCATATTCTGAGTGAATAATGCTGCATATTCTTGCCACTCTCCTCCTAGCCTTAGGTTTTGCCTGACCCCCTCCCCCCACCAAGAAAAGGATTCACAGCTCTGCTAAAGACCAGGACTACCTTGGAAAGCTTAGCCTCTAGCACAACTGCGCAATACAACTTGCATCGTCACAAAATAAGGCAAAGCACACCTGCAGGCAACTGCATGTTTCAAAAAACAGCCATTTTAATGCCGCAATATGTCTGTATCTCATTTGCACACTTATGAAAGCAAGCTTGGTCTTGCATTTTAAGTAACAAGAAAACTTCCTCCGCAACTATTTCTGAATTTTAAAAAGCAGGCCTATAAAGATGATGGAGAGGCAAAGATGATGGCGAGGCTGTCGTCACACCTGATTCATGGCAACCCTGCAGAGAGTTTCCATAGAAAGTGTCCAGTGATCTGCCATTGCCTGCCTCTGTGTAGGAACCCTGGTGGTTCCATGGTGGTTTCCCATCCGCCTACTAACACCAGGGAAGGTCCAGCTTAGCTTCTGAGATCTGACAAAACTGGGCCAGGTTGGGCCATCCAAAACCAGCATAACTACATTTTAACAGAGCATTTAAGTGAACAAAACAGAAGGGACACCTAATTTAATTGGCGCACCACTTTTCTCCCCAGGGGTAGTCAAACCCTCCAGATGTCCATGGACTACAATTCCCATGAGCCCCTGCCAGCTCGACATCTGGACATCTGTAATCCATGGACATCTGGAGGGCCACAGTTTGACTACCGCTGCTTCTCCCTAATGGGAACACAAAGTGGCATATAACATCCCCCCCCACCACCACCACTTTATCCTGAAAACAACCCAGTGGTCTAGGTTAGTTCGAGGGGGATGACTGATCCAAGTTCCCTCAGCAAACTTCCACAGGGCAGCAGCGATTTGAACTGGGCCTCCCAGATCCTAGACGCCAACTACTTACCCGTGCTGGTTTCCCACCTAACGCAAATCCTAAGATACAGCTGACTTGTTGCTTTCTGTGAATTACTTTGGCCCTTTCAATTTCTTTGAGACACGCGGTATATAACTGGCAGTGGAAACTGGACAAGCTAGGACGCCAAAAAGTAAACCTGAGAAATATCCCTGCACCTGTAAAGCTGGTAAACTTAACACTTGTACAGCCCACACAATTCCCTCACACACTTCAAAGAGGTATATGGACATTTCAACATATGTTTTCAGTTTAACAGGGAGAGAGGAACAGATTTGTTTAGAACAAACACAAATTAAAAGGACATCACCAGTCATTTGCCAACAGAAAGGACAACACAGAAAGATAAATACTCCTTCAGACTACTAACTTCTAAAGAAGCCAGGGAGCAGGAGTGCTAATTGGTGATAAGTCAGGGACCCACTAGAACAGTGGTTCTCAAACTGGGGGTTGGGACCCCTTTGGGAGTCGAACGACCCTTGTACAGGGATCATGGCAGGGCGAGCAGCTTGGCCAGGCAAGATTGAGATAGAGCGTTCATCTGTCTGGAGCAGCAGAAAAGAGCGAGATCGGCATGGTGGGACAAGAGGCAGAACTGAACTGAGAAACCCCGGAAGAAAACCAATTTATATACAATCGTGAACAATGGGTGTTCACGCCATTGGTCAGTTTCGGTTTAATTTCTGTGAAAGAACACTTGCCTAATTTTATGGTTGGGGGTCACCACAATATGAGGAACTGTATTAAAGGGTCGCGGCATTAGGAAGGTTGAGAACCACTGGACTAGAAGAATGAAGCACATAAAGCAACAACACTCTCACGGTCAATGCAACATAACTGAATGGAATATATTCAGAATTTTGCATAAAAACACCCCAATGAGGACTTATTTCAAACAGAAAGTCAGCTGACAGAAAGAATCCTCAAAGATGATACATCTCAGCCAGGAAGCGTGAAAGCATATTCCATTTACACCTCTCACCTAAGCTGAATTTTTCCTGTGATTATGCCACTGTGTTTCATAATATATTCTAATATTTTGCACAAATTCACGCTCATACCCATACAAGCCACTTGGGTTACTACAAGGTGACTGCATTTTAAAGAAAAGCAAATTGGGAGTTGCCTTACTGCCACTAAACTAGTCCATAAGAAACAAGCTCAACTAAAGTCACAATAGGGCAGTACTGAGGCAAATAGAAAACCCCACAAAGCATCTAAACTAAAATGGGCAGCCTGAACTGCCCTTCAGCTCTTTATTTCAAGTAACAGGCAAAGTACTCAAATACAGCCATCTGCCAGGGCTCACAGATTTGGGGGAAGAGCCCTCAGGATCCCCAAGTACCACTTGCCCTAAAACATGTATAGGACCTGACACTATCTATCATGCATGCGTTAAAAGCGAAAAACAATCTAAGAAACAAGAGGAAACAGACTGACCACTGGGAAGAAAACAGCAGTAAAAAAGAGAACTATGTCAGAAAGCGGGCAAAAGTAACGTGAAGAACAAACTTAAGTAAGACATGATAACCTTTGATCACTAATAAAAGGCAGTTTGGTTCTCCCTGTGTAAAGTACTCTGAATTCTAGGGAATTGTTTGGCTGTTTTGACAAAGGATTATCATTGGCTGTATTTGGTTGTGACACAGTCTACTGATGTAACATAATTGATTTTTGCTATATATTAAATGGACTCTGGGGAATGGCAGAGGACAGGAAGGCCTGGAAGATCATTGTCCATGGGGTCGCAATGGGTCGGACACGACTTCGCACCTAACAACAACAACAAATATATTCCTTGTCATGTAAGAAGATCATAGTCTGACGAAGAGTGCTTGCACTCAAAAGCTCACGCCCTGAATAAATCTTTGTTGGTCTTAAAGGTGCTCCTGGACTCTGATTTTATTGTGCTACTTCAGACCAACACGGCTACCCATTTGAATCTACACTTAAGTAATGTTAAGTAAAGGAAGGGGTCATAACAAGGGGAGGAGGCGAGATGAATGGACACTTTACAGCCTGACCTTCAGATGCAGGAGAAAAGGCAAAGGAAATAAAGGTTGTGGAAAGAGGCATAGGAATCCAACCTTTTAACATGCAAAAGAATTTCAGAGCAAAAGGGAGGCGGGGAGGAAAGGAAAAAGGCATTTGATGAGGGGCCTTAAAAGAGCACCAACCTGGACAAAGGCTGCGGGCAGGGGGTTGCTGAAAAGAGATGTGAACCCTGGGGGGGGGGGGAAGGATGAACTCTCATGCAGACAGGAGAATGACAAGAGGGGGACAGGGAGAGAGAGAAAAAAGAGACCAAGAAAGAGAACAGAATACTGCTTGTGAGCAGGGTGGAAGAGGTCGGATTGGGGGGGGGGTTTTACTGTAGGCTGCTAGTTACAGGGGAGTAGCTGTGTTGGTCCAGAGTAGAAGAGCTAGCTTCGAGTTCAGTAGCACCTTTTGAAGCCAAAAAGATTTGGGGATGAGCTTTTGGGATGGCAGAGCAGCAAGCCAAATTTCTTAGTAGAAATGAGCAAGAGTCCAGTAACACCTTCAAGGCGAAAAATGTCGTGGCCAGGTTCCCTCGATACCCTACAAATTGCATTAGCCTTGCTCTTTTCTACTGCTACTCACAAAAGCTCCTTCCCTGCTACAAATGCCTTAGTCTTGAAGGTGCTTCTGGACTCTGGCACCTTTCTATGGAAGAAGTGAGCAGACTCCCAAAAGCTCCTCCTCTGCAACAGACTTTTTTAGTCTCCAAGGAGCTCCTGGACTCTGGCTCTTTTCTACAGGTACAAACAAACAGGGTTACCCATCTTCATCTAACTCCAAATTCTTTAGGACAGGCAGACTGCCACAAGCTGGCCCTTGAAAAGATGCTACCATTAAAAGACAGGTGAGGGATGGGGAGAAAAACAAGCCAAAGCTTTAAAAAAATAAATAGGAGAGGGAGAAGCTTTTTTTTTTGGGGGGGGAATAACCAGGATAGTTCATAAGCCAGAAAGGCTGAACTTTGAACACTTGGAGAAAACTGATTTGAAGAGAGGAGGAGGATGGGGGGCGAGTGATAAAAAGAACCAGAGCGTTTCAAAGGGGGCTGAGGGATATTTGGGGAGAAGGGAAGTAAATAGGTCAAGTCTGGTTGAGCTTTATGTAATAAAAGCAGATTTGAGGAAATGAGAAAGATGGGGAGGGGGGAAATAAAAGAGCCAGAGCTTTTTAAACAGTGCTGAGGGCTATTGGGGGAGGGGGGATATGGCTAATTAGAGTTTTCTGCACCAGAATCCGGCTGATTTGGGCGGGGAACCGTGAGTCCGAGGATTTCAAAGGGGGCTGAGGGATACGGGGAGGGGAGAATAATCACAATATATACTTCATAAACCAACGAGGCTGAGCTTTACGAACTAGAAGCAGGCTAATTTGGGAAGAGAAGGAAAATTTTTTTTTTGGGGGGGGGGGGAGAGGTTGATAACAGGAGGCCGCACATTTCCAAGGGGGCTGAGAGAGAATCGGGATTCTTTTTAGGGCCGAGGAGCTGTCCCAATGCCCCAGAAGCAGGCCGATCTGAGGAGGGGACGAAGAGGCCGCGTGTTTCCAAGGGGGCTGAGGGGCTGTTATTGCGGGCGAGGGAGGGTGGGGATGGTTTATGGGCCGCAGAGGCTGAAATGTAGGCCGGGAAGCGAAGGAGGAGGCGGATGGGGGGGGGGGGGGAGAGGACCAGGGCAGATCGCTTCCAAGGGGGCTGAGGGCTATGGGGGGGGGCTGAGGGCTATGGGGGGGGGGCTGAGGGCTATGGGGGGGGCTGAGGGCTATGGGGGGGGGCTGAGGGCTATGGGGGGGGCTGAGGGCTATGGGGCGGGGAAGAAGAACAGAACAGGGGCCGTCCACAAGCCAGACAGGCGGGTCTCCTCCTGATCATGACAGAGCGGGATGCTTTTTTTGGGGGGGGGTGAGGAGAAACAGAGCCCCCAATGGGGCCATGTGGGGGAGGGGGCCTGAGGGACGGACCGAGCGCGGCCCCGGAGCCCTTCCCCAGGGGGAGGGAGGGAGGCGGTCCCCGGAGGCGGGAAGGAGGCAGAGAGGAAGGAAGGAAGGGCGGGAGAGAGAGGGAGAGAGCGGCTCCCGCCGGAAAGAGGCCCGCCGTGGCCGCGGCTGCCGAGGCCGGGGCGGAGGGAAGCGGCCCCCGCGAGGGCTCGCCCGGGAGAGGCGCCGCGGCCGCTTCCTCACCCGCAGCTCCTCGAAATCCGCCATTTTCTACCCACCGCCGCCGCCCGCCGCTGCCGCCGCCACCATCCTGCGCCCGCCGAGCGCCCCGCCTCCCCGCGTGAGCCGCCCGGGGGCGGGGCGCCGCCGGCCACGCCCCTCGTCGGGGGAAGGCGGGGCGTTGGGCGGCCGCCGTTGGGCTGTTCCCGCCCGAGTTCGGAGAGGCGCCTCAGGGGCGCGCGACACTTTATTCCCCCCCCCCCGTCCCCTCACGCGCTCGTCGACAAATAAATAGTAGAATGCAATAAAAATGTTAGCGATATTGGTGGTCCGCCTCGAGGACGGGCTAGCCCCGCAGAGAAGGAGTGGGTGGGTTTGTCGGACACCCCCCCTCCTCAAAAAACGAAATAATAAGAATTAATCATGGAATCAGTGAAAAATTATGGACAAGAAACATATAAGGGGGAGGCAGCATGGTGTCTAATCTGGCCAGCTGGGTTTGAGCCCACCTTGCTCCTCCACATGCAGCCAGCTGTATGACCTCGGGCCAGTCACAGTCCTGATAGTGTTGTTCTCCCTGAGTAGTCCTGTCAGGGCTCTCTCATCCCCACCTCCCTCACAGGGACAGGGTGTCTGTTGTGGGGAGAGGAAAGGGAAGGCGATGGTAGGCCGCTTTGAGACTCCTTCGGGTAGAGAGAAGCGGTGTCTAAAAACCAACCCTTCTTCAAGTTGGTAACTGCGTTGTCTGAAGCAGCACAACAGAGTTATTCAGTGGCACCCAGAAGACCAACAAAGTTTTGTTCAAGGTGTGAGCTTTCAGGTGCAGGCACATTTCCTCGGGTACAATGTCATGGAGTGGAAATCATCAGTTCATACTTATACTATAAGTCATATAGGCAAAGTAAGTCTACATTTACATACACCATAATTAAAATAGTTAAGATCCCAGAGTTGCAGGTTTGGGGGTGAAACACAATTTGGATTTGTTTGTATTCTCTCGAGATTGAATTGCATGGAAAAATTTTTGGGTACAAGATTCCACTTAATATTTCGGGTAAGACCTTGGAGGAGGAGCGTGTCTCATGGCTTAAGTGCCACTCAACGTTTAACACCAACTCAGGGCAGCTGTCCCACCCCTGAGTACCTCCTCTTCCAACCGGCTTGCCTGTCCAGCTGCCAGCCAAAAGTCTTCTATCCCCCACCCCTGACCACCCCCTCCTCCTTCCACTTCCCTCTGAGGCTGCAGATCCCTGCCATGTGACAGCTGCCCGTGTCAGTGAGTTCCCTAACAGCTTCGGACAAATGACCCATGAGGTCCCTTCCAACTCTATTATTCTATGATTCTAGCTGCCTGAAGCCTTTCCAGGACCTGGGGGGAGGGGGAGGCTGTCCGCAGAGTTCTATACCATCAAAGATGCTCATCTTCTAGTATATACCATTTGGCCAGAGTCGCATATGGTCTTTTTTTGAAAATATTTATAATATTCTGTTTTAAGGCTATCATTTGGGCCTATAAATTGCTTTAAATCATTTTGCAATAAATACATGTATTTTTGATATAACAGGATTTTAACAGCTTATATGGAGAATCTGAATCATTAGGCCCTTGAATTTCAATTTCTTTAACCTTTGAGTAATTGTCTGCCCCCAAACATCATTTTCTGTCCACAGGCCTGGAGGTATTTTCATAAACGGTAAAAATAATCCTTGCAAAAGTGTGTGGAATTTTCCAAGTGTGCTGCTCGTTGTCCCTGATGTCAGCCCTTCCCATTGCTTAGGCCACCCACACAGAAATCACATCTTTACGCTTCATGCAAATGAAGACAGAATTACCACACATTATAATTGGGTCACATGTTGAAGCTGTTGCCACTCTAATTAGAAACTGGTTCCTGTTAAATGGAAGCAGATTTACAGTTTTATTAAATCAAGACTGGGGACAACTAATCCTGGGCATAGTCATTTATTTGGTTTGTTTCAATTATACCCCACCTTTCAGTCTCATGGGACCAAGGGTTAGCCATGGATGGAGGAGAAGATGGCAGCCAGATCCAGATTGGGAAATTCCTGGAGATTTGGGGACAGTGCCTGGGAAGGATACGGGCCTCAGTGGGATACAATGCACCCTAATCTGGAGAAGCTGGTTTGATTCCCCATTCCACCTCCACCCAAGGACTGTTGGGTGACTTTGAGCCAGTCACTATTCTCTTTGAGCTCTCTCAGCCCCACCTACCAATGTGCGGAGAGGAAGGGGAAGTGTTTGTTAGCCGCTTGGGACTCTTCAGGGTAGAGAGGAGCAGGTATAAAAATCTCCAGAGATGATGCCAGTCCCCAGGTGGGACCTAGGGGTCCCCTGCTTTTACAGCTCATCTCCAGGAAACAGAGATCAGTTCCTCTGGCGAAAATGACTGCTTTGGAGGGGGGACTCCATAGCATTATACTCAACTGAAGTCCCTCCACACTGCAAAACCCACCCACTCCTGACTCCATCTGCAAAGTCTCTAGGTATTTCCCAACCCAGAGCTGGTGACCCTATCTGGAACTAGAATCCAGGGGTATCAACAGCTGGCATCCCTAGGACCCAAAGTGGTTTATACACTTCCCTTCTTGCTTTTGTCCTCACAACAGCCCTGTGAGGTAGATTGCACTGCACAGACTGGCCCACTTTATATGCCATTAAAGGAGATGATGACAACCAGCCCAGTCACCTAGTAAGCTTCCGTGGCAGAATGGAGATTTGAACCTGATTCTCCCATACACGCCCCACTGGGTCTCTTGCTGGGAGTAAAACCAACAAAACTCACTGGAACTTGGTTCTAATTAAACCCAGAAGCAGATGGCAGAGTGCAGATATTGAAACTGATGATCTTGTGTTGGCTGACCTACACTTTCCTAAACACAGCCAAGGGGAAAAGAGAGTCATGGAAACAAAAGACTTGTGAAGTTTTTCCTTCTGCAGCAGCATAAAACTGGGAGGGGGGGAACCAAATGTGTTGCTATGATATTTTTAAATTCCCTTTTTTCCTTCAAGCGGTTGAAGAAGAAGAATCATTTTTTGTACCCTGCTTCACTACCCAAAGGAGTCTCAAAGCGACTTGTGATCGCCTCCCTTCCTCTCCCCACAACAGGCACCTTGTGAGGCAAATGAGGCTAAGAAAGCTCTGAGAGAACTGTGACTGGCCCAAGGTGACTGCATGTGGAGGAGTTGGGAATCAGACCCAGTTCCCCAGATTACAGGCCACTGCTCTTCATGACTACACTAAACTGGTTCTCTCATGCCTCTCATTCTGCACCCCAGACCCAACAACAAAGCCCTCAATATCTTCTTTCTTCTATAAAATCAAGCCAGAACTCATAAGTCTGCCGCAAGTTAGTACCCCAGCCCCCTCCCCCATCCCATATAGAGCTCACAGGTTGGGGATGAACTCCAGTGCCTCTTTAGCCTCTTCCAAGCCCTTTATGAGGCTCTACTTCTCCTGAGATTGGATGCAGCTGTGTGGGAACATCCTTTTCCTGTCTTCAGAGGAGGACCCAGGCAGGAGGGAACCAAGGTGACAAAGAGAGCTCTTTTCTAAATAAGCTCAGTGTTAGAAACTGAGGTTGATCTCTCTCCACTTAATAACCCCACCACCACCTGGAGGATGGCTCCTCTAGTATTACCAAATCCAAAAACACTTTCCCTCAATCCGGCCTGTGGCAAGAAACAGGCAGCCTACAACTTGGCTGAGAGAACTGCTAATTTCTTTGCAAGAATGTGATGGAGCCAATCAGAAAAATTTTAAAAAGCACAACCAGGATTGCCCTGTAAAGTGTCTTATAAATGTAGCAGTTTACTAACAGGAGGATATGAATGGCTGATATTCTTCTCATGCACACTACAGATATTGCATATTCAAACACACCTCCTTCAACCACACTCTCAAAAATATGTTTTCTATAAAATTGGATGCCCATCAATTTATAAGGAACTGGCTGGTTGCAGTGTTGCATGTTGATGTGTTAAAATGCTGTTTTTAAATTGCAAATCTTTTAATGTTTGCTGCTTTGAAAGCCCTAAGCTGGTGGAAAGGTCACATAAAAGCAGTTTAAATATATAAATGATTGTCTCAACGTTTCTTGCATTTGAAATGAACAAGTAGCCTCTATTATGGGTATCTAGTACATTCACAGTGGAATCCCTAAATGTATACGAAGAGAACTGAAATTAGGTTCTCCAGATGTCCATATACTACAATTCCCATGAGGCTCTGTCAGCATGTGCTAGTACGGCCTCATGGGAATTGTAGTTCACGGATACTTGGCAAGCCGCAGCTTGGCCACGCGCCGCCAGAGAGTCTCCTCAGCCGACATACACAGAAGCTCCCGGGGTCATCCAAGTCTTTCATAACCAAGCAGGACGGGGAAAGTAAAACCCCAGACCTGTGATCTGATTGGCTAGACTGACACCTTTTGTTCCCGCCCTTCATTTCACCCGCGCGTGATTGGTCAAGTATCCCCGTTACTCCATTGGCTAGTTCTTCATCCCGCCTCCTTACGAGGAGTAGTCTCCTATTGGCTAACCTGTGCCATTTGAGGGATGCTGATTGGTCCGCTTTGTACATCGAGAAAATAGCCGTGAGCCTCTTCTGCGGCGGCTTTCTTCAGCTGAAGGCGAGCGGCCTGGGAGGGAGGGCGAAGCGGGTCTTGGGCGGAGGCCTCGCCACACAAATGGAGCTAAGTTACCAAACGCTGAAAACTACTTATCAAGTCAGGGAGGCGGTGAGTGATAGCGAAGCCGGGTTGTGTTACTTCCGTTACTATGGTAACCAAAGCCACGGCCGCTGGTACGCATGCGCTAAGGGGGCTCGGACTTCCTCCTACCCGTCCGCGCATGCGTACATGCGTTGCTCGATTGAGTTAGCTGACTTTGCGCTTGTCTCTGTAACATCTTTTTAAAAGAATTAAAAGTTTGCAGTCTAGTTTTTTCCACAAGATTACGCTATAATGAGGACTGTGGGGTCTCCTTCGCTTTACTAATGCTTGTTCCTTAATGTGAATCCCTTTACTCAAAATGCGATCTCATTATGGGTGCAGCATCTGGGTGCAAGTATTGAATTTCGGGAAAAAAACAAATGGCTCGCAAGGAGAGCTCATGCTCTCTCTTCCTTCAGCCCTTTCATTTCCAGTGGCAGCCACTTGAATTGCCAAGGGCAGAGCATCTGCTTAGTATGCAGAAGGTCCCAGGTTCTGTCCCTGGCATCTCCAGTTAAACTGACCAGGAAGCAGATGATGTGAAAGATCTTTGCTTAAGACCCTGGAAAGCGGTTAGCAGTCTGAGTACACAATACTGACCTTGATGGACCAAGGGTCTGATTCAGTGGAAGGCAGCTTAATGTTTATAGAATTTATTTCATTTATTTATTTATTGCAATTGTATACTACCCTCCACTGAGGCTCAGGGTGGTTCACGTGGAATGTAATGAACAATACATTTAATTTGTTTTTTGTGTCAAATAGACTACTACAACAATACAAACCGAATACAACAACAATAACAGGTCCATGGATTCCTGGGAGGGGAGGTTCAGGAGCCCAATGGGTGTTGCTGGTTCTTGTTGACCTCAACCAAATGCCTGGTGGAAGAACTCCCTTTTCCAGGCCCTGCGGAACTGTTTTAGTTTGCAAATGAGTTTCAGAGGGTTGCTGTGTTGGCATGCAGTAGAAAAGCTACATTTCAGTCCAGTAGTATCTTAAAGACCATCAAGATTTTTAGGGTATAAGCTTTTGAGAGTCAAAGTACTCTTGAAGAAGAAGAGAGAGTGGGAGTGTCCTGCAATAACAAGGTTATGTGGGAAAATATTATATAGAAATGGGAAAAATTACAAAACAGAACTTAGTGCCTTCAGTTCAACTAGTTGTACTTAATTTATTTGTGAATGCTCCTTGTAAAAATAAAATTCTAGTTAATTTCCTTATTGTGGCAGCCAGGATGGTTGGTGGTTGTTGTTGTTAGGTGCGAAGTCGTATCCGCCCCATCGAGATCCAATGGACAATGATCCTCGAGGCCTTCCTTTCCTCTACCATTCCCCGGAGTCATGGCATCTGGCCCTCTCAATTCCTGCGGAAGAAATTGAGGTAGTGACAGATTTTATTTTCCTGGGCTCCAAGATCACTGCACATGGGGACTGCAGCAAAGAAATTAAAAGATGCTTCATCCTGGGGAGGAAAGCTATGGCAAATCTAGACGGCATCCTACAAAGCAGAGACATCACCCTGCCAACTAAAGTGCGTCTCGTCAAGGCTATGGTCTTCCCAGTTGCAATGTATGGCTGTAAAAGTTGGACCATAAGGAAGGCAGAGCGTCAAAGAATTGTGGCTTTTGAACTCTGGTGCTGGAGAAGACTCTTGCGAGTCCCTTGGACTGCAAGGCAAACAAACCGGTCAGTCCTAGAGGAGATCAGCCCTGACTGCTCCTTAGAAGGCCAGATCCTGAAGATGAAACTCAAATACTTTGGCCACCTCATGAGAAGGAAGGACTCCCTGGAGAAGAGCCTAATGCTGGGAGCGATTGAGGGCAAAAGAAGAAGGGGACGACAGAGAATGAGGTGGCTGGATGGAGTTACTGAAGCAGCTGGTGCAAACTTAAATGGACTCTGGGGAATGTTAGAGGACAGGAAGGCCTGGAGGATCATTGTCCATGGGGTTGCGATGGGTCAGACACGACTTCACACCTATCAATAACAACTGGACTGGAAGCTAGCTGGCCCTAATTAAACAGAACATGCTAGTTTGGGTAATTTTTCATTTAATGGCACATCAAAGCAGAATCTGTAGGAGAGGCCAGTTGGCAGCTGCCTCAGAATCATTCCCATCTCTTAGCCTTCCCCACAGCAGCCCCTTTTTTTACATTAAGATTTACACCTGAATGTTTCAAGAGTGTAATTCATGCCAAGCCATAGCTCTTTCTTGGGGAAAAATCCCCAGTAAAATTTTCCATAACAAATCTGTCTGAGGCAGTGGGCTCTGACCTGTGGAAGTTCATATTGAAATAAATATTGTTCATTTTTAAAGGGCCACTGACTTTTCTTGATTCATTATGTACCAGTCAGCTTAATGTTTCCATGAAGATCCCAGAGTCACCGAAAAAGACAAGGATGCTAGGAAGATCTGAAGGCAGTAGGAGAAGTATACGGCACTGGTCAGACCACACCTGGAGTACTGTGTGCAGTTCTGGAGGCCTCACTTCAAGAAGGACGTAGATAAAATTGAAAGGGTACAGAGGAGAGCGACGAGGATGATCTGGGGCCAAGGCCCTATGAAGATAGGTTGAGGGACTTGGGAATGTTCAGCCTGGAGAAAAGGAGGTGGAGAGGGGACATGATAGCCCTCTTTAAGTATTTGAAAGGTTGTCACTTGGGGGAGGGCAGGATGCTGTTTCCGTTGGCTGCAGAGGAAAGGACACGCAGTAATGGATTTAAACTACAAGTACAACGATATAGGCCAAATATCAGGAAAAAAATTTTCACAGTCAGAGTAGTTCAGCAGTGGAATAGGCTGCCTAAGGGGGTGGTGAGCTCCCCATCACTGGCAGTCTTCAAGCAAAGGTTGGATACACACTTTTCTTGGATGCTTTAGGATGCTATGGGCTGATCCTGCGTTGAGCGGGGGGTTGGACTAGATGGCCTGTATGGCCCCTTCCAACTCTATGATTCTAAGAGGTGGAGCCAACCAGAGATGGGATTGACTCACATAAGGGAGCCATAGCCTTCAGTTTGCAAGACCTGAGCCAGTCTGTTAACAATGGGATGCACTGGAGGTCATTCTTTCACAGGGTTGCTGAAAATCAAAGGCAGTTTGATGGCATGTAACAAGCGCACGCAGCCGAAATTTAACCCCAAGGTACATGGGTTGAAATGTTTGTGTGTGTGTGTGTAATATACACGTTCATAATTGGATGCAACATACTTTATTTTGATTTGTTTGTTTTGATTTATTTGATTTGATGATTTGTATGACTGCCCCTTTCGGCTCAGCTGCTGCCGGGCAATTTACAACAATTAACCACAGCCCATTAAAACAACAACATTAAAAACACTTAAACACTGTTGCTGTCGGTCTTTGCCATTTGGGTCGACGCTCTGCAGGGGAGGGCCCTTTTCCAACTCATCAGCCCCAACCAAATGCCTGGTGGAAGAGCCCCGATTCGCAGGCTCTTTGGAACTGTGGAAGCTTCTGTAGGGCCCACAGTTCCTCCAGAAGCTTATTCCACCAGGCAGGGGCCAGGATCGAGAAGGCCCTGGTTGAGGTCAGGTGGACTTCCCTCGGGCTAGGGACCACCAGCCTGTTGGTTTTTGATGAACAAAGAGCTCTCTGTGGGACACAGGCAGACTAATGGTCCCTCAGATACACTGGGCCCAGTCTGCAAATGGCTTTCAATGTATCTTGATAGACCAACAGTTTAGCATGCATTTGTCGGTGAATGAGCCAACGGGAGCACCATCCACTAGAAAAGTTTTTGCCTGCCTCCCTTGAACAAAAGGAGCCTGCGAACCTTTTGGTGGCCGTACAGCTGACCCACGTTGACCCCCTTGGTGCGACACTCGTTTACTTGGGCTCACTGGTCGAGTATTTAATTGGATTAATATGCCCTTTTGCACACGAAGGCCTGCCAAATTGTCCAGGCATCGCGATGATGCCGTGCAAATACAGGTTGATTGCCCCGGCTTCATTAAAGTGGGCAGAGCAACATCAGCACCTTTTGGTGGGGAGGAAACCTTGAGGAATTACGGGGCAGCCATATTAAACCTTGATTGCCCACTAATTCATCTTTGGGCAGCTGCAAAAGGAAACAGTGTGTGGCATTTTAAGAAATGACTAATGCACTCTGTAAGCATAGAAGATAATTAGGGGAAGCGCTTTCAGGCTTCTGAAACTAGCTCCTGTTTAAGTGCCTTAAGCTTTTATTAATTGTATGGACCAAAAAACCCTTATAGTAATTGAAAATTTAATTACACCCATTTTTTTTTTGTTCTAGGAATGGGAGCTTATTAAACTTTAAACACTTAAACGTCTATTGAAATACCAATGGATGTAAAGATGCTGGCGTTCTACATACCAATTAAAGCTGTGAGCGTAAATCACTATAAACCTAAACTGAATTTTAAGTAATGTTTTGCTCGTTAAGTGCGTCTACGTGATTGCACATGTGCAAGATCTGGCCCCCTCCCGCAGCAACCACCAACGATGGTTGTATTTGGCAGCTCTAATGGCGAGCAAAGTCTGAATGTTGCGCTCGGAACAGACTATTGGATTCATGCAAATTGAGGCGAGTAGCCCTCATCTGCATAATTTATCCTGAATTCACGGCTTTTGTTGTCGTTGCTGTTGTTGCTGAAGTGTGGTATGTTCAGCAATGACTGGAGAGCAGGAAGGGTTGGAGCTTGGAAGGGAAGGAGGAGTGGGGGGCGGAGCATTGGCCAAGCAAGATGTAAACCGGTTCAGTAATGGGTTAGATTCAGATTAAGTTTCCTAAGGGCCAAATGGAATATTCCTACCTCCCCCCCTTGCACTGCAGACCACTGACCTCTGCACAAAGCTGCTTCTGGAGGACCAGAGATCCCAAGAAGTGACATTGCCGTTTTATGAACATAAGAGAAGACATAGTGGATCAGGCCAGTGGCCCTCTCAGTCCGACACTCTTAGTCACACAGTGGCCAAAGCTTAGATGTCATCAGGAGGTCCACCAGGTGGCCCAGAGCTCCAGGAGCCTGTGGTCTCCCAAGCACTCACAATACATAGAATCATAGATTCTAACCTGAGCCATCGCTTCCCAAGAGCCCTCCTCCTGAGCCCCCTCCTATGGCACCCACTGTAACTCCGCCCAACCCACTGGGCTATCAGTATGAGTTAATTTAACGTTTTCCACATTTTTCTGTGGAAATGGTGGATGCCATAGGAGGGGGCTCAGGAGGAGTTATGGTGGGTGCCATAGGAGGGGGCTCAGGAGGAGTTATGGTGGGTGCCATAGGAGGGGACTCAGGAGGAGAGCCCTTGGGAAGTGATGGCTCGGGTTGACCTCAGCCAAATGCCTGGTGGAGGAGCTCCACCCAAACAATATGAACAAAGAATAGGGTTAAGAGTGAAAAGTGGGGTTGGCGCACATGAACACATGAACCTAATTTGTACATTATCAGATTATCGGTCCATCCGGTTCAGTATTCTCTACTCTGACCGGCAGGCGCTATCCAGGGTCTCAGGCAGAGGACTTTCGTATAACGTACTGCCTGGTTCTTTAAAACAGAGGTGGTAGGGATTGAACCTGGGACCTTCTGCATGCCAAGCAGAGGCGCTTCCACTGAGCCACAGCCCCCCCTCTTGTACAATGTAAGGCTATGTTGGGGCCTGTCTTTGACCTTACGAAGTGAAATGGAAGGCATACATCCTTGTTTCATGTCTGATTTTAAGGCAGGGGTAGTCAAACTGGGGCCCTCCAGATGTCCAGAGACTACAATTCCCATGAGCCCCTGCCAGTGAATGCTGACGGTCGTCTCTGCTCGCTTTATGTTTTGACAACAGTTCTGTTGCAGTGCACATAAGAGCGCCCCGGCTTTTACGCTCACCAATTGTGGTGTTAGTCCATGAAAGAGCGGTTCAAAAATTCAATTGGAGCGAAGAGTAGCTTTTCTTCTTGTACCACTAGATGGAGCTCTCTTGCCTTTGAAAAAAATCAGGTGCTGTCTGTCTCAACCTTTTTACCATTGAGAAACTCCTGAAACGTTCTTCAGGCTTCCAGAAACCCCAGAAGTGGCACGATGGTGCAGAACAGGATTGGGGAGCCAAGCTATGGACACACCCACCTGGGTCTCCTCCCCTTCCCACCCCCTCCAAGCCCATCATTGGCCATTTTGGAGGGGAGGTGGGTCAACATGACTATATATACGGCCATATTATCCAATAAATGTTTGACATATATATATCATGCAGGGCTCTTCTGGTGTTTGTGTGAAGGCTTTGGCCTCTATGCCTGGTTGTTAGCAGTCCAGAGAAACTGGTTGGCCCCTCTGTGAGACGGGATGCTGGACTAGATGAACCATTGGTCTGATCCAGCAGGGCTCTTCTGATGTTCTTGTGAAGACCTCGGCCTCTCTGCCCTGTTGTTGGCCCTCCAGAGGAACTAGTCATCCAGTGTGTGAGAGAGGAGCTGGACTAGATCGACCTCTGGTCTGATCCAGCAGGACTCTTCTTATGAAGGCTTCAGTCTCTTTGCCCTGTTATTGGAATGGGCTGAAACACGAACCCCACAATAATCAATAATGCAAAAACAAATTCCCACGAAAAGCCAAGTATAAATCCACATTTGGCTCTGCATTCAAAGTATAGCACTGAAGCACTGCACTAAATCCATGTTTGACCGTGGCTTCTGAGTTTGGCTCTATGACTTGACAGACTTCCCAGGTAATTCATTTTGTTTGGAATCTCTTTTTCAGTTAGTCCCGGGAGAGCCATTGTGCAGAATCTGATTCTGATTTCACAAGGGTGACTTTATAGCATGCTCTCAAGAGTTCTGTGGCACTGGGGCTTTTATACAGAGAGAGGGGGGAATCAGAACTATTATTCCCAAGGAATGTCTGTTTTAAAACTGGGAATACTGCCACCAAACAAGTGGTTCTCATTCTAAAACATCCCCTTTTTTTCGCAGGAAGAGATGCGATCAGAAGCCCGGCGAAAAAACCTTCTCATTCTGATATTACATTATCTCACCGAAGAAGGGTATGTGTTCTGATTAACAAATTATATATATTGTTGTTATTCTCTCTCTCCTTCTCTGATTCGGCTGATTTAAACTGATGAGATGTTTGACTTAGATAAGCCTTAAAACTATATTAATCGGCATTGATTCGCGTATTTTTGGACTTATCCGAGCTGAATTGTTATGTTGTTCGATGCGAAGTCATGTCTGACCCATCGCGACCCCATGGACAATGATCCTCCAGGCCTTCCTGTCCTCTACCATTCCCCGGAGTCCATTTAACTTTGCACCGACTGCTTCAGTGACTCCATCCAGCCACCTCATTCTCTGGCGTCCCCTTCTTCTTTTGCCCTCAATCGCTCCCAGCATCAGGCTCTTCTCCTTCCTTCTCATGAGGTGGCCAAGCTGAATATCCCATCCCTAATGCTAGCACATTACAGCCGACAATCCTCAAGACAGCAACATACCTGATTGCTTCGGCTCTAGCACCACATTCTTGCTCTTTCCCTCTCTCTTTTTGTATCAATAATATTAAACTCTCAAACTCTTGCCTTTTCCCTCAGTGGCCGTGACAACCAAGTCTTGACATTTCCCGAACTGTCATTGCCAGGTACACCGACGCCGCAAACACACTGGAGCAAGAGACAAAGCTGGGCCTGCGCGGCTTCCAAGTGTGCGACAACGTTGATCTGGAGACGATCCTCATGGAATACGAAAGCTACTACTATGTGAAGTTCCAAAAGTACCCCAAGATTACCAAAAAAGCCTTAAACGCTGGTACGTGGCTCTGCTCCCCCTCACCCTGCAGGGTGTACTTTTTAAAAATGCAGCTGTCACAAGAAAGCTTTAGGTGGGGCTGAGAGAGCTCTGAGAGAACTGAGACTGTCCCAAGGTCACCTGGGTGGCTGCATGTGGAAGAGAAGTGAGGACTCAAACCTGGCTCTCCAGATTAGAAGTCAGCACATGTAATCATGACACCAAGCTGGTTCTCCAAGCTGTCAGGTACAAGAAGAAGAAGAGTTGGTTCTTATATGCCGCTTTTCCCTACCCGAATGAGGCTCAAGGCGGCTTACATTCACCTTCCCTTTCCCCTCCCCACAACAGACACCCTGTGAGGTGGGTGAGGCTGAGAGAGCCCTGAGATTCCTGAAGAAGAAGAAGAAGAGCTGGTTCTTAGATGCCACTTTTCTCTACATGAAGGAGTCTCAAAGCGGTTTATAGTCGCCTTCCCTTTCCTCTCCCCACAACAGACGCCCTGTGAGGTGGGTGAGGCTGAGAGAGCCCTGAGATTACTGAAGAAGAGCTGGTTCTTATATGCCGCTTTTCTCTACCCGAACGAGGCTCAAGGCAGCTTATAGTCACCTTCCCTTTCCTCTCCCCACAACAGACCCCCTGTGGGGTGGGTGAGGCTGAGAGAGTCCTGATATCACTGCTCGGTCAGAACAGTTTTATCAGTGCTGTGACTAGCCCAAGGTCACCCAGCCGGTTGCATGTGGGGGAGTGCAGAATCGAACCCGGCATGCCAGCATAGAAGTCCGCACTCCTAAGAACTGCACCAAACTGGCTCTCAGAGGACAAAAGAGGACAGAGAGAGCTTTGACTCTTGAAAGCTTTATGCCCTCAAAAACCTGGTTGGTCTTCAATGAGCTATTGGATTTGAAGCTGATGGGCAGTAGGCTCAGGAAGGACGAGAGGAAAGATCCCTTTACACAGAGAGTGATTCCAGTATGGAATTCTCGGCCAGAGGATGTCATGATGGCCACAGGCCCTTTCTCAGATCATTTTTCTTTTTTCTCTGCAGCAGACAATAAGTCAACCAAAGGGAGCAAAATAAAAAGGTAAGGGAAATTTCCTCTGTTATTTTGCATGGCACAGTTCCATTCATTCTCTCGTACCCTGCCTTTCCCCCCCAGGGTGGACCCAAAGCAGCTAACATTGTTCTCCAATCCTCCCTTTCGCTCTCACAATCACCCTGCGAGGTGGGTCAGGCGGCGAGGGTGTGATTGGCCTGAGGTCAGTCGCCCAGTTGGCTTCCGTGGCAAAGCTGGGATTCGAACCTGGGTTTCCTGGAGCCACACGCCAACCTCTGTCCTGGAAGAAAAGTTGAAGAGGTTAGGCCTCCCCGGAGCTTGGAGAACTGATGACTGAGAGGTGGCAGAACAGGGGTTTACAAAATCACGCATAATGCAAGAACTCCTGGACACTCAATGAAATTAGTGAGCTTAGGACAGATGGCGGGAAATCTGTTGGATGCATTGTTCTTGTTTTCGTTCCATGTGAATTGCCCTGAGCCTTAGGGGAGGGCGGTATATAAATGAATGAATGAATGAATTAATTAATTAAATAAATAGCATGTGAGATTCACTAATGCAAGAAGTGGTGGTGGCTACAGGCATAGACAGCTTCAAAAAGGGGTTGGAGGAACTTAAGGAGCAAAGCTTTTAGCCCTAAGGTATAGATGGAACAGTCCATTTTTGGCAGTGATGCTCTGCATTCTTGGTACTTGGGGGGCAACAGTGGGGGACTTCTGGAGTTCTTGCCCCATTGGTGGACTTCTTGACAGCACCTGGGTTTTGTCTACTATGTGACACAGAGTGCTGGCCTGATCCAACATGCCTTATATTCTTGAGAGCAGAAGTCTGTGAGTGGCTCTTAGCCACAAGATATTGAGGGGATACTCTGTCTCGGGCAGTGAGGCTCTGCATTCTTGGTGTGTGTGGGGGGGGGCATAGTGGGAGGGCTTCTGGAGTTCTGGCTCTGCTGGTGATCCTTCTGATGACACCTAGGTATTGGCCACCGTGTGACACAGCGTGTCAGACTAGATAGGCCATTGGCCTGATCCAGCATGGCTTTTGTTATGTTCTTATGTCCTTGTCTTAGGGCAGTCAGCAGCACGTACCGCAACCTTCCGAAGATCAGCCCACACCAGGCCGCGCAGAGGCCAGCATCGAAATCTTCATCAAACCGGGCAGCTGAAGCCAAGCTGTCTAGCAAGGACAGCCCAAAACAGGTGGCCCATGAGCAGCAGAAATGTTTATTCAGTGTCACAAAGGCAGTAGAATGAAGTAGTTGTAATGGAGGCCCTCAACGTGGTGCTCCTGGGCGCCAGGGCGCTGACTCCTTCCTGGTACCTGGCAAGTGTTTTTAGGAAATGGGTGGGGTCAGGTAGCAAGGCTTTTGAGCAGATGTCAGGGATTTGATTGGCTGCGCTGATGACTTTGGCAGCAGCACTAGGATCATTTTGTGGCTGGCTCCACCTTCTCTGGCGGCCATTATGTGGCTGGATCCATCTTCTACAGCATTGGTCCCCAACCTGCGGGCTGCGGCCCGTTGGCGGGCCGCAAAGGCTTTGGTGCCGGGCCGCGGCCCCCTCTCCCCGCCCCGGAAGCGGCCCCGGAAGCTTCTTACTGCGGGAGGGGGGGAGAGGGAATCAGGGCCGCGCCTGCGCATCGCGCATGTGCGGCACTTTTGCACATGCGCACATGCACGCGCATGTGAGATTTCGGCCCCGCATGGGGCATGCGTGCATGCGCGGCCACAGTCACCTTGCCGTTCCCCAGCCTCAAAAAGGTTGAGGACCACTGTTCTACAGTGGCCATTTTGTGGCTGTGCCCACCCTGTCATTTCGGAATTCCAAATGTCAAAGAACCCATGCAGGGTGTTCAATATGAAACTATTAAGTTGTGCTCTTTAAGCAGTAATAAATCACTTGAAGGGAGTGTTCTTTGTTTTTTTAATCTTCTATGTCCTTGTTAGCAGTCCACAGTATTATTAATTATCATTATTAGATTAGTTCCCCACCAATTTCGGCAAGCCGTCTCGTGGCGGGCTACACAATAAAACCCCACAATACAATAAAACCCCATTAAAAGAATTGAACAATAATAGAATGGGCACAAAGTCAACCGTTGTAGTCAGCTCTCTAAGCTTGACAATGATCCAACAAAAAATGAAATTGGCTCCACTTTGAATCACAGAACCATAGAATTGGAAGGGGCCATTCAGGCCATCTAGTCCAGCCCCCTGCTCAATGCAGGATCAGCCTCAAGCAGCCATGAGAAGTATCTGTCCAGCCACTGCTTGAAGACCGCCAGTGAAGGGGAGCTCACCACCGCCTCAGGCAGCCCATTCCCCTGTTGAACTATTCTGACTGTGAAATTTCCCCCCCCCCCCTGATATCGAGCTGGTACAGTTCTACACATAGTTTAAAGCCATTACTGCAGTTCCTATCCTTTGTTGCCACCAATTACCGCTCCCTGCCCTCCTCTAAGTGACAACCTTTCAAGTACTTTAAGAAAACCATCAAGAGGTCCATCCTGTTTCCTCTCAACCTCCTCTTCTCTAGGCTAAAAATTCCCCTCATCCTTTCCTTCTAGGATTTGGTTCCCAGGCTCTGGATCATCCTTGTTGCTCTCCTCCAGAACTGCACATAGGTCTCCCGGTGAGGTCTAACCAATGTGGCAGACAGTGGGACTATGACATACACTCAACAGTAGCCAAATAGACGAGCTTGTTTCAACTCTGTTTTTCTTCAGTATATATTTCAGTAGACACGCAAGAGTCAAAATCACTTTTCAAACTGCTCCCCGTCCTCTGGAAAGTCTTTATGGCCAAAAACTCAAAGCATTCTGCTAGTGCCTTGATACCTGCCCTGAAGATATCTTCTTAGTACAGTCAGAGGGCCACACTTTCAGCAAAAGCCCCCAACTGCAATTTCAAGTGTTTTTCTTTTTTCCTCTAGGATAATGACGGTGTCTTAGGCTGTGTGCAGTCCGACTTTGGTTTAAATGTGTCTGCAATCCACAAAGGAGGCGGCGGTGAAAGCACTCATCCAAGAAGGGTCAGTGGGAACCTTGCATGCACAAAACACGTCACGTGAGATTTTGGGAATCTGAAGCAGGGGCCGGGGTGGAGCTGATATCACGAAGGCCCTGATTTTTTGCATCATTTACAGTGAATGTCTGACACCAGGTGATGGGTGCAGTCACAAAATGGCTGCCGCAGGAGGCAGAAGCAAACAGAAAATGGCTGTCCGCCAGAGAGATGCCAACCTCCAGATGGGAGCTGGGGATCCTCTGGAATTACACTCCCTCTGCAAATGACGGATCAGTTCCCCTGGAGAAAATGGCTGCTTCGGAGGGTGGACTCTAGGGCAGTGGTCCCCAACCTGCGGGCCACGGCCCGGTGCCGGGCCACGAAGGCCATGGCGCCAGGCCGTGGCTCCCTCTCCCCGCCCCCCCCCCCGCAGTAAAAAACTTCCCAGGCAGCAAGCTTGCGGCCTGGGAAGCTTCTTACTGAGGAAGGGCGGGGAGAGGAAATCAGGGCCGGGCCGCGCATTGTGCGGGCGCGGCCCGTGCAGGCGCGGCCGGATGCGTGGGCGTGGCCCGCACAGGAGCGGCCCGATGCCCTGCCGATCCCCAGCCTCAGAAAGGTTGGGGACCACTGCTCTAGGGCATTGTCCCCCACTGAGGTCCCTGTCCTCCCCAGGCTCTAGCCCCAAATTTCCCGGGGGTTCCAAACCAGGATCTGGCAATCCTACAACCCCCCTTCCCCCATTAGTGTCCAGAGGGAACCTTTCAACCCTAGGCACATGTAGGAAACCTAAGTACAGCGGAGCAGGAGAATTTTTAAAAATGCTCTGGCAAAGAGGGAGTGAGAGAATAAGCACAATACTGCCCATCCAATCAGGTCTCCCCTGGCCAGTCAAAAGATCTGTTGGACATTTGCCATTCATGGCCCCACCCACTTTCTCAAAGCAGTCGGTGAGCACCAGAAAAGGGTTTTTTTTGGGGGGGGGTACCATGGGTCCATGTAGGAGACCCCTGTCTTAGCAATGGTTTGGGTGGGAGAGGATTCTAAGACATCTCCCCTTCTTAAAGTCTCTGCCAGTCCAGTCTTCTGCTGTGTCAGTGGGCAAGGTGAGGACGTGGAGCAGAGAAGGAGACCCTTGCATGGACCAGGGACCCAACCTTAAGAGGAAACTTCTACAGGGCGGTCCTAGCCACATTTGAGCTGGAATTCTCCCTAGAAGCTGAGATGCCTGTCATACTTTGGTCACATGATGGAAAAGACAAAGAAGGCCAGTGGGAAAAGAGGAAAATCTGAGATAGGATGGATTGACTCACCTGAGGAAGCCATGGCCCTCAGCTTGCCAAGTCCAGAACGTGGCTGTTTTGGAGGTCACAAATTCATTGTTTTTGCCATAAGAAGTGGCCAAACTCTAGCCTTCTAGATGTCCATGGACTACAATTCCCATAGGCCCTGCCAGCATGGTGCTGGCAGGGCCTCATGGGATTGTAGTCCGTGGATATCTGGAGAGCTACAGTTTGGCCACCCCTGAGCTATGGATGACCCTTAACCCACACCTTATCATATATCTTTTCCTGGCCTAGTTGTTTGTCTGTCTTGTTGCCCTTTATTTCCCTGTGGGAGCCAGTATTTTGTGACAGGAGGGAGTCAGGTTTAGATCTAGGTTCAAGGGATCTGGGTTCAAGTCCTGTGGGGGAGGGAGGTTGAGACCTGATGCTTATCCCTCTCTTAACAAGCTCAGCTTCCGTCCCCCTCAGGGTCAGATCATCGATTTCCGTGGGATGATCCAAGACGCAATCAAAGGAGCATCCAGTGAAATTGCGTTGCACAGCCTGAACTGCAATCCCGACCCTTCGGTGAGTGACAAGTCTTTCCTTCTGCTGGAATTAAATTTGAGACTTAATTCCACAAGTAGAAAACCTCAATGGAAATAACAGTCTAATGTGTGGTTGGTTTTCTGCACAAAAAAAGAAAATCATCTGTATTCTTCTGCTGCCAGGAAACCGAGATTATTATAGTAAGAACGGCAGGGAAATAAGCATGAATTTGCTTGATTTAATTAACTCGAGTAGCAAAGATGAGGTTTTTGAAGAGGTAGAAAATGAGTGCAGGCAGGAGCTGGGGGGATAAAGAAGTATCAGTGGATGAGACCTCATCAACAACTAAGTTTTCACAAGGGCTGCACTTTGAATGGAGAAAGGGGTGGTAGGAGTTGGTTTTGTTATATTAAATGTAAAAAACAAACAAACAATCAAATTGCCTTGGAAGCTCAGAAGGTTTATGCAGTATCCCCGATCTTCCACTTATCCCAGTTAAAAGGGCAAATACTGTTCAAACAAATTGCAAAGGCGATCTGACTCCAATGCTAACTAGAGAAAGAAATTTTACTTGCAAAAATTAGAAGCATATCAACAGGTATGTTTAAATTATTGGGAACAAATGAACTTCATAAAGGTCAGCTTGCTGCAGCTCCAAGCCTGAGTAAGAGAGAAGAAGAGAGGAGGTCCTGCATAACAGTGGTCCCCAACCTTTATGAGGCTGGGGACCGGCAGGGCATCGGACCGCACCCGCGGGCGCGGCCCGCACGGGCGCGGCCCGGCCCTGATTCCCTCTCCCAGTAAGAAGCTTCCCGGGCGGCAAGCTTGCAGCCTGGGAAGTTTTTTACTGTGGGGGGGGGGCGGGGAGAGGGAGCCGCGGCCCGGTGCCATGGCCTTTGCGGCCCGGCACCGGGCCGCGGCCCGCAGGTTGGGGACCACTGCTGCATAAGATGAAAAACAGAGATGGCAAGGAAGGGTTAAAAACACTCAGCCTGGAACCCATGAGAGGATGGGGCCATTGCCCAGGGCAGCCCAATGAGAGAATTTTAACCCTTTCCCTCCCAGATCTTCTTGCATGCAGTTACAATATCCAGCAGTGCGGTGTAGTGGTTAGAGCCTGCGCTGTATAGTGATTAAGAGTGGTGGCTTCTAATCTAGCAAGCCGGGTTTGAGTCCCCGCTCCTCCACATGCAGCCAGCTGGGTGACCTTGGGCTAGTCACAGCCCTGATAGTGCTGTTCTCACAGAACATTCCAATCAAAGCTCTCTCAGGCTCACAACAGGAGGTCTGTTGTGGGGAGAGCCACAACTATAATTTTTTTTACAAAAATGCTCTCCTGGACAATCCTGTTTTAACACAATCTGCAGAATGACGGAAGTGTTTTTGTTCTGTCTCTATAGGAACGGCTGTTAAAACCTCTCGGGGCCTTTATCGGGATGACTGGTGAGATGCGGGAACTGGCCACGGTCGTGAGCCGGGTAGGATGGAACCTTCTGCTCCAGTCCACACGAGTTACCGCGGAGGCTAATTTGTTGAGAAATTCACCCTGTGCTTCAAGGAGTCTCTGACTCAGTCCCAAAACCAGCCATGAGGAACACCCTTCACCAAATGCCACATTTCTAAGTGCATTTCATAGAATCATAGACTCATAGAGTTCGAAGGGACCTCCTGGGTCATCTAGTCCAACCCCCTGCACTGTGCAGGACACTCACAACCCTCTCGCTCATCCACGGTCACCTGCCAGCCCCTTAAACCTTCACAGAATCAGCCTCTCTGTCAGATGGCTCTCCAGCCTCTGTTTAAAAATCTCCAAAGATGGAGAACCCACCACCTCCCGAGAAAGCCTGTTCTACTGAGGAACTGCTCTAACTGTCAGGAACTTCTTCCAGATGTTCAGACGGAATTTCTTTTGAATTAATTTCATCACAGTGGGATAATCACCTGGCTGAACCCCACGGAACTGAATTCCCACTCTTGCATGACTCCCAGTCATTCAAATGGGGTTCTTTGATAGATGGACAGACATACAGACGTATAAAAAGAAATACTTTGAATAGTCTACCCTATCTGAGCTTATTCTGGGACATCTTTGTTAGTCTGTGATAACTAGTGAGGCATACTGGATAAGCATCTAGAGCAGAGGTCCATGAGTGGCTCTTAGCCCCAAGGTATATATGGAGCAGTCTATCTGGGGCAGGGATGCTCTGTATCCTCAGTGCTTGCAGGGGGGGGGGGCAACAGTGGGAGGGTGTCTGGAGTTCTGGCCTCACTGGTGAACCTCCTGATGGGGCCTGGGTTTTGACCACTGTGTGACACAGTTATGTTGGACTGGATGGGCCATTGGCCTGATCCAACATGGCTTTTTGTATGTTCTTATGGGGTTGAATAAGGCCTGTGGACACCTAGGTCAAAGTACCTGCCCACGATGAAGGCCAATGAATAGAGCCATTCATTCTCACTCACTGTTGGGTCTCACATGGTTGTTTGACAGATTATTTTTTCATTTGGCATTCCCTCAGTGATCCAGCCTTCCTGCCCAATGTTTTAATAGTATTCATAGATTCTATTGTATTTTAGCTCTGGTTTCAGTTGTTTTAATGATGTGGGGGTTTTTTTTGTTTGTTTGTTTTAATGGTTTTAAGAGTGATTATTATTATGTATTAATTCAATAAAATCAGAGTCCAGTAGCACCTTTAAGACCAACAAAGATTTATTCAGCTTTCGAGCATAGATTCCCTGTCATGTAAGAAGAAGAGTGGATGGCCTTGAAGTTAAGAGCCAAAACCTTGAACTTGATCCAGAAGCTAATTGGTAGCCAATGCAGCTGCCTCAGCACAGGCTGGATATGGGCCCCCAAGATGACCTCAAGAGGACCTAGCAGCCGCATTTTGCACCAACTGCAATTTCTGAGACAAGGGAAGGCCCACGTAGAGCGAGTTACAGAAGTCTAGTCTGGAAGTGACCATTGCATGGATCACTGTGGCCAAGTGTTCTGGGGACATGGAGGGCTCTAGTAGCATGGCTTGGCACAGATGGAAAAACAGCATGCTGTATGACACCATGATCTCCTCGGTGGAAGGGAAGAACCAAAATAAATTAGCTTCTACTGGGAAGTAGGAGCCATGTTTTTTAAAACAGATCAACTGATCCATTGCAGGATATTTACCTCCATAACCCGAACGTAAAGTGGGGAGACATTATCGGACTGGATACAGCCAAGCAGTTAGTGAAAGAAGCCGTCGTCTACCCCATCAGGGTAAGGAAGACTCTTTTGAAAGTGCTGCTTGAGAAACGGGGTCTGAGGAGGGTGTGGGGACAGAGGGAAGTCAGTACCAGTTTACAAAATATATGACTTAATTATCCATTCAGATATTATTTCAAAACCACATTCCTTGGCCTGTGCAGAGATACTCATATGCAGAACTGAGGAATCCGGGTTTGAAATGATCCTTGAGCATCTTTGAATGTATAATTAAATCCTATTTTACGTTTTTTATTTACTTTAGTATTAGCACTGCATGCCTAGCTGTATTTTAGTTCATTGGAAGGGGGGTTGTCTCAATTTAGATGGTTTCTTTTCCTGTGCAGGGTTGTTTCCCCCCCTCCCTATTTTTTGGTCGCACACAGTGTGAGTTGTAGGAACTGAATGTCCTCAACTGGGTGAGGAATTTTGTCTAATTCACAAGCTTCCTCTCCTCTTTCCTCAGTATCCACAGCTGTTTACGGGCATCCTCTCACCCTGGAAAGGATTGCTGCTGTACGGGCCTCCAGGTACTGTCCATATAGCTATGCATAGGGTTAGATTTGAGTCCCTTAGCACCTTCATGGCCAACAAGATTTTCAGGGTAGAGTATGGAGAGCGAGTTTTCAGGGTAGAGCGTGTAGAGACAGTTAAAGCTCTTTGTTCAGATATGCTTAGCTTCTGAGCTCTGACAGTATCAGGCTCCCGAGGGCTACCTATCAGGTCACTACGTACGTATTTACATGTGTTTAAATATTTTGATTAATAAATAAAAACCACATGTGTTCTCGGAAGAACTTTCAACCCGAAAAGGGATCTTTTTCAATCCACAATAGTCTGTGGATGAAAGGAACCTCGGAGATATTCACACCCTCAAATATGGTGTGACTGTGATAAGTTTCCTGTGGTTCTGGAGAACCTCCGTAAGAGGTCACCCCTTCAATTCTGAGCAATCGCCAAGGACTTTAATGAGCGCTTTCCATTTCAGGTTGAAACGTCTTCCTTTGTGATCCCTACAGTTCTTTTCTGATTCCTTTGAGAGTTCTACCTGCAATAAATAATACACACTGTGGGCGTGAACTTAAATGGATGGCAAAACACACCTCTTTCCCTACACTCCCTGCTGAAGAGGGAGAGAGGTCCCCGTGGACACTTGCCACCCAGTCTCCCCATCCGCCTCCTGCTCTTTAGGAGGGGAGGCTCCCGGGTGGCAGCTCCTCTGGCCTCCCACCATGTCCCTTGTGGCCAGGCCAGGCCCTGCCCTTCAGCCTAGAACCACCAGGGCCCTTCTCTCTGGAGAAGAGATCTGCCACCTGCTCTCTTGGCGTTCCCTGGAGATACCCCTCCATCCCAGCCGAAATACCCATGAGCTACCCCCCCTGGTGGAGCCAGTTTCCTCCATCCTCATTGGGGCAGGTGGCCCTCTCCCTTCCCTAAGTCTCCTGGGAAATGTAAGCAATTACAGCCCTCCCACCCCCTAGGAGCCCTTTTAAAATATAGGCCCATAGCAGCCATTTCAGAACATTCATTCGCCACAGGGTGATATGAGCATATATGGTCATGTCAACCTGCCCCCCTCCCCAATGATGGGCCTGGAAGGGGAGGGAACCCCAAATGGCCAATGATGGGCCGGGAAGGGGAGGGTTCCCTCCCCAAATGGCCAATGATGGGCCTGGAAGGGGTGGGAAGGGGAGGGGCCCTGGGTGGGCACGTCCACAGCTGTGCTTCCAAATCACATTCTGCCCTCTCACAACCCTTCTGGGGTTTCCAAAGCCTGAAGAATGTTTCAGGGGTTTCTCAATGGTGAAAAAAAATGAGAACAGCTGCTTTAAGGTGTCGCTGATCTTTTAAAAGTGTTCTTGAAAAAAATGGCACGAATTTAATGCCACAAATGTACTTCTTTAAAAAAAAAGATCTCTTAATGGGAAGGCTGTGTGTATATTCTTACCACTGCTCTGCTAATAGATGTTTTATGTTGCTATTCTTCATGATCACGCCCCTTCGGGGGTTTCTGGAAGCCTGATGAGGAATGCATCAGGGGGTTTTGTACAGTAGAGAAGTTGAGCAAGGTCGATCTAAAGGAGTGTGTTTTGCTGGCATTCTGAGTCCAAGGGTCAAGAGGAGGTTTCCTTTCCTACTCCTCCTAGGTACTGGGAAAACGCTGCTCGCCAAGGCTGTTGCCACTGAATGTAACACGACCTTCTTCAACATCTCTGCCTCCACCATTGTCAGCAAATGGAGGGGCGATTCAGAAAAGCTGGTCAGGGTAAGAACTGCGCTGTGGGTACTTCTGCCCTAGCGGGAGTTTGCCAATGAACCCAACAAGCTGCCTTATACTGAATCAGACCTTTTGGTCCATCGAGGGCCGTCTTCTCTACTCAAATTGGGGATGGCTCGCCAGGGTCTCAGGCAGGGTCTCAAGCCTTCCACATCACCTTAGCTCTCAGGAGCTAAACAGGGACGATACTTGGATGGGAGGCCACCAAGGAAGACTCTGCAGAGGAAAGGCGATGGCAACCCCCCTCTGCTTCTCACTTGCCTTGAAAGCCCCTGGCTGGGGTCACCATAAGTCCAAGCTAAGCAGGGTCGGCCCTTAAATGGGAGGCCACCAAGGAAGACTCTGTAGAGGAAGGCAGTGACAGACCACCTCTGTTTCTTCCTTGCCTTGAAAGCCCCTTGCTGGGATCCCCATGAGTCCAAGCTAAACAGGGATAGTAGAATGGGAGGCCACCAAGGAAGACTCTGCAGAGGAAGGCAATGGCCAACCACCTCTGCATCACCCTTGCCTACAAAGCCCCTGGCTGAGGTCACCGTAAGTCTGAGCTAAACAGGGTTGGCTCTTGAATGGGAGGCCACCAAGGAAGACTCTGTGGAGAAAGGCTATGACCGACCACCTCTGTATTTTTTAAAAAGCAATAAAATCCTGACATAAAAACAGCAGCAATCATCTATGTTTTTGATGCTGAACATTTTAGCTTCACCGACTTTATCTGAAATTGCGTTTCAGCCCCCCCTTCTTAAATCCTTATTTAAAAACCTACAGCTGTAGCAGTCATAAAAAGAAGGCAAATGTTTTAATCTCTGTGGCTGCTTCGGGATTGAATCCTTTTCTTCTATCCTATTATTCTCCATGTACTTGGGGAGGATTTAGGGGAAAAGATTTAAACCATAAGGAAAGGATTATTTGCGTCTATTGCTCTTTCTGTCTCCTCTCCTAAGCCGCCCAGATTTAAGAAATGGCTTATGATTTATATCCCCGTGCCAAGAGGTATATTTTGAAAAAAATGCCCAATTCTTGGGGCACACACACTGTTTTGCTCTCAAGATTCAGAAGTGAGCCACTGCATCAGCCAAAGTCTGTTGCAGAAAATAAAATGCATAGCGCATAAGTGAAACATTTAGAAACATGACTAAGAGGCCAATCCTGAGCACACTTTCTTGAGAGTAACCTTGGTAAAATAGACTTGGATCACAGAATTGGAGGGGACTTCCAGAATCATCTAGTCCAGGGGTAGTCAAACTGCGGCCCTCCAGATGTCCGTGGACTACAATTCCCAGGAGCCCCTGCCTGCATTCGCATTCGCATTCACTGGCAGGGGTTCCTGGGAATTGTAGTCCATGGACATCTGGAGGGCCGCAGTTTGACTCCCCCTGATCTAGTCCAACCCTCTGCACAATGCAGGAAGTCCACAACTACCTGCCCACCCATGGTGACCCCAATTTCATGACCAAGTGGTCCTCCCCCCTCCACCAAAAATCCCCAGAATCCAGCCTGGCCTGGAGGAAATTCACCTACCATTGCACAGTGGCAATCAGCAAGTCCCTGGGCATGCAAGGAAAGGCCATAAGAGACAAACGCTGAGAAGTGTTCTGAGCAAATGTCCTTAGGATTCTAGCTGTATTTGAAGAAATGATCAGTGGCTCACAAAAACTCTTCCCCTGCCACAAATTGTGTTAGTTTTGAAGGTGCGCCTGGACTTCCGGCTCTGAAGAAGTGAGCCATGACTCTTGAAATCTCCTCCCCTGCCACAAATTGTGTTAGTCTGCAAGGTGCTTTTGGTCTCTGGCTCTTTTCCACTGAAAAAGCGAGCAGAGACTCCTGAAAGCTCCTCCCCACCACAGATTTTGTGTCCCTTGGTCTCTTGCTCTTCTCTACTGAAGCAGTGAGCAGTGACTCACAAAAGTGCCTCCGCTTCCATTAGAGAGAAGCCCCAGATGACTCATTTTGTTCCCTCTTTCTCCCTGTACAGGTGCTCTTTGAACTGGCCCGCTACCACGCGCCCTCCACGATCTTCCTGGATGAGCTGGAGTCAGTCATGAGTCAACGAGGCATCTCCCCAGGGTAAAAGGGCTCTCTGTGACTTCCAAGCCCTTTGGGGGTTTGTTCTCCTGCAAGGGAATCCTGTTCTCCAATGGGCATTGAAAGAGCGCTACCGGATGAGACCAGAGGGGCCATTGTGATAGGAGCCCAAGGGGAACTCTATAGGACCTCGGAATCCCTAGTGGGAGGGGGCACTCCTGAAGGAGGAGGGGGAGTGGCCTTGGAGGGTTCCAAGGGAGGGAGTTCTAAAAAGGGCAATTTAGAGTGAGCCAGAGAGTGAGGTTTCATATTTGGAGAGGAGTCTGAGGTGGAGGTTTGGTGGAAGAGAGAGGATATCGGGGATCCTTTGGGCCAAAGCAGGCTGTGTATCTTAGGAATACGGGGAAACCACAGCTGCCAGTACTCACAGGCAATACAGGCTATCTAGTCTAGCAGCCAACCTCTGGAGATCAGCAACAGACCAGCAACAGGGAAGAGAGGCTGAGGCCTTCATAAGAGCATAAGAGGAGCTCTGCTGGACTGATTTAATGGTCCATCTAAGTCCAGCATCCTGCCTCACACAGGGGCCAACCAGTTCCTCTGGAGGGCCAACAACAGGGCAGAGACGCCGAGGCTTTCATAGGAACATCAGAAGAATCCTGCCAGGTCAGACCAGTGGTCCATCTAGTCCAGCATCCTGTCTCTCTCAGGGGTCTGGAGGGCCAACAGCAGGGCATAGAGGCTGAGACTTTCAGAAGAACATCAGAAGAGCCCTGCTGGATCAGATCAGAGGTCCATCTAGTCCAGCATCCTGCCTCACACAGGGGCCATAATATACCAAAAAGGATACACGTCATCTAGCTAGTGTGTATCTGCAAAGATAAAAAACTCAAAATGGACGCTTCCTTTTGTTCTCTGCCTCTTAAGCAGGGGTTCGCTGTCAAATTAATGCCCTGGCCTAGAGTTAATCATAGTGAATTTGGAAATGACGCTTGGGTTTTCACTAAAAGGAGCTTAATTGTGTTTGGAAGCAGGGTGGGCAGCAGGCAAAGTAGAGTCCAAAGCTGCAGTTTGGTTTCAACCTGCCTGCTCATTCCCATCCCAATAAAGGCACCAGCTCCAGTCCGCGGCAGAAGAATAACATTTCTTTTCTCTGCCCCTGATCCCGGTAGCGGCGAACACGAAGGAAGCCTGCGGATGAAAACTGAATTATTAGTGCAGATGGACGGCCTGGCCCGATCGGATGATCTTGTCTTTGTTTTAGCAGCTTCCAACCTGCCGTGGTAAGAGATCCGGAGAGTCCGTTTTGAATACATTTGCGTGAGCCTCTAAACGCAGATAAAGATTTTCTCCTTCTCTCTGTCTTTTTTTTAAACTTATACCAGGGGTGGGCCAGCCAAAGCCTTGATGTTTGGTTAAAGCATTTAAAGATTAATTGGGAGCTTTTAAAAGTTTTTTTTCCCCCTTTCGCTTCTGCCTTTCTTGTCGGCTTGAGCCGCGGCGGGGCCTAATCCCCCCCCCACATCAAGTCGGCATCTGCCAGCGCGAGCCAGCTGCAAATATTTAAAGAGAGGGCATTTGACTCGATCGCCCAAGTTATTTACCAAGGCTGAGCTAAAGAAGGGCTTCAGCGGCGGGGCTCTTAGGCGCTTAAGCCATTCAGAGGGCTCAGCAAAGATATGCTCTATAAATAGGAAGGTTGGGTTTTATTGGTATTAAGAGGTGACTTTTAAAAGTTTGGGGATAAAAGCCCACCAGTCTTGCTTTAATATCTCGTCTGTCTATGGCCTGTGTTGGGGGAAGGGAACGAACCATCAGGAGCTCTTCAGACATTTTATAGGGAAGCAAATAAGGGATGGAAACAGCAAGGAGTCCTGCAGCTAGAGCATCTCTGGGCCAAAAGCAGGTTTGCTTACCTCCTTATAGGATTTCAAGTCACTCCTCATAGGTTTTGTGTTTACACGGACCCCTTGCTTGCTTGCTTGCTTGCTGATCTGACAAGAGGCTGCCGGTCATGTATCAATCAATCCAATTATTACGGTCACGGACTAACGAAGCAGCAGAGCGGTTGTAAGACTGTATATACAGCCTTCCCATTAAGAGATCTTTAAAAAAAGTAAATTCGTGCCATTTCTTTCAGGAAAATAAGAAAAGTTCAGGGACACTTCAAAGCGGCCGTTCTCAGTTCTTTCACTGTTGAGAAACCCCTGAAACCTTCTTCAGGCTTTGAGGAATATCGCTGTGTTCTTAAAACTTATTCCATTATGCATCTTATTGCCTCTGTGTGTCCACCTTAGCACATTCTCATTTAAGCCAGGAGTGGCCAAACTGTGGCTCTCCAGCAGGGGCTCATGGTGATTGTAGTCCACGGACATCCAGAGAGCCAGTTTGGCCACCCTAGATCTAAACCAGGGGTAGTCAAACTGCGGCCCTCCATATGTCCACGGACTACAATTCCCATGAGCCCCTGCCAGCGTTTGCTGGCAGGGGCTCATGGGAATTGTAGTCCACGGACATCTGGAGGGACGCAGTTTGACTACCCCCTGATCTAAACTATGTTTTAAAAACTAATGTATCATAATACAGAACAGTAACAATTTTCAGCAGAATTGTGGCACACGCTTCTAGAAACAGTCTGAGAATTTTTTCCCTTTCAAAGAGATTAGTGCATCAGACTAGGATCCGGGAGAACCGATTTCTGGCCCCTACAATGCCCATGAGGCTTGCTGAAGGACCTTGGGCTAGCTAGTCCCACGCGGTCAGCCTAACCTACTTCTCAAGGTTGCCCCGAGGCCACAGTCACAGTAATTAACGATCCCTTGAGCCTGCCTGAACTCGTTGGGAGAAAAGGTGGGTGAAAAACGTGAGAGGCCCAGCCGGTTTCTCCTTCCTCCCCCAGGGAGCTGGACTGCGCCATGCTGCGGCGGCTAGAGAAGAGGATCCTGGTGGACCTCCCCAGCAGAGAGGCGAGGGAGGCCATGGTCCAGCACTGGCTTCCTCCCGTCAGCAACAGCGGAGGAGTGGAGCTGAGGACGGACTTGGACTATGCTGCGCTCAGTCAGGTCAGGAGCAACAGGTGGCAGAAGTCAGACAAAGATGACTTGGCCTCTTCTTAGAATCATAGAGTTGGAAGGGGCCATACAGGCCATCTAGTCCGACCCCCTGCTCAACGCAGGATCAGCCCTAAGCATCCTAAAGCATCCAAGACAAGTGTGTCTCCAGCCTTTGCTTGAAGACTGCCAGTGAGGGGGAGCTCACCACCTCCTTAGGCAGCCTATTCTACTGCTGAACTACTCTTGTAGTGGGGGGGGTGGGGGAGTGGCTCAGAGGAAGAGCACCTGTGAGATTCAGAAGGCCCGGATCTCAGCATCTCAGACTGGAGGCGATGTGGAAGAGAGCCCAGAGAACTTTTGCCAGTCTGAGTAGATTGGATTCAGTATAGGGCAAGTTCATAGTTTTTATGCCCTGCCAACTCTCTGGAAAGCATGGTGTCATGGTTAAGAGCGGCAGGAGAAGCGGGTTTCATTCCCCACTCCTCCTCCACATGCAGCCAGCTGGGTGACTGTGGGCCAGTCCTGGTCCTCAGAGCTCTCTCTCTCTCAGCCTCACCTCCCTCACAGGGCGTCTGCTGTGGGAAGAGGAAAGGAAGGTGATTGGAAGCCGCTTTGAGACTCCTTTGGGTAGAGAAAAGCAGCATATAAGAACCAACTCTTCTTCTTCAGTGATATCAGGGCTCTCTCAGCCTCCCCTCCCTCACAGGGTGTCTGTTGTGGGGAGAGGAAGGGAGGGCGATTGTAAGCCGCTTTGAGAGTCAGGTAGAGAAAAGCAGCATACAAAAAAAGGCTTGCTTTAAAAGTGTTTTCAGCAGGAAGATTTTAGAGATGGAAATATATACACACATTTGAATATATATATATATATTTTTCCCTGACTCCCTGCTAGGAGATGGAAGGCTACTCTGGCTCTGACGTCAAGCTGGTCTGCAAAGAAGCAGCCATGCGCCCTGTCAGGAAGATCTTCAGCGCACTAGAAAACCATCAGCCGGGTATGGAGACGTTCACTGTTCACGTATTCCAGCTAGGGAAGTTTTCAGGCGGGACGTAGTGCCCCCTCATGGGGGTAAATCCATCTTAAGCTTCCAGGTGCACGCGATTTATTTATTTGTTTATTCCCTGCCTCTCCCAAGGATGGCAGTCACAGTAAGAAACCAAGCAACATCGCAATAATGACTACAAAACTCCCCCAAACCCTACTCAGCCTCTAGCTCTGGAGGGGTAGAAAGGGGTCGAGATCTCAACTGATTGCTGGCTAACGGGGGTGGGGAGCACACCAATTTGCACTTGGCAGCAGGCACTCCTTCCTTACAGAGGCACTCATTTTGGTTAGCGTAGAACGGGCTTCAAGAAACCCTAGAAGTGGCATGATTGTACAGAATATGAAAAGCATAGCTGTATACAGGCCCACCCAGGGCCCCACCCCTTCCAGGCCCATCTTGGTTGTTTTGGGAAGGCAGGCAGATTGACAAGACTAGGTATGGTCATCTGACCCAATAAATATCTAACAAATTTTTAAAATCTATAAAAAATTAATTAACTCCCACCCATTCAGGAAATCCTTCCAGGATCATCAAGAAACACCCCAAGGGGTTCACAAAATCCTGTGTCTATGTCAAAAGTTTATCAGGTGATATGGCCATGCCCCCCATCAAGTGGCCAGTGATGGGCCTGGAGGGGGTGAGGAGGGGAGGGTCCTTGGGTGGGCGTGTCCACAGCTCTGCCTCCCAACCACATTCTGTGGAATCGCGCCTCTTCTGGGGTTTCTTGGAGCCTGAGGAATGTTTCAGGGGTTTCTCAATGTTAAAAAAGTCGAGAAAGCCTGATTTGTACACATTCCTTGTTTAGGCTTCAGGCCACGCAGACAAGAGTCTCGGGCAGGTTATGCATCCATTTCCTGTTGTGTTCAGATGGCACGTCGTTCAGGAGGGTCACAGCCAATATCCGGTCATTGTTCCCTTCTGTTTTTCTTTAGACAGCGGGAATTTACCTGCCATCCGGCTGGACACCGTCACCACGGAAGACTTCCTGGACGTGATCACTCACACCAAGCCCTCCGCGAAGTATTTAAGCAAGAAATACGCCGCCTGGCAAAGAGAATTTGAGTCCGCCTGAGCCGGATTTGGACGCCGGCACCGTCATGAAAGGCTTCAGCCATCCGAAAAGAAAGATTCCCTGGTGGAGTCCAACCACCAAGTGACCGGATACTTTCAGCTAACACGCTGCTTGAAAGCAAGAGGCGCTGGGGAAATGGAATGAGCCATACCCTTCTCAGGGGCTACTTTTTGACCACGGAGGAGGGCTGCCCATCGCACTTTACAGAACCTCGAGCTGGTTACTCCATTTCTTTAAAAGTGTGCAAGAAAACGCCTTTGCACCCGTTATTTTCCCCTCAGCCCAGCCGTTAACGTTCACATATCATCCAGCCATTGTCCCACACCAAATTTGAACTCAAATTCCTTAACAATTCTACACATCTTTCCTGGGGGGTGGAGAAGGAGCTTTGTCAGCCAGGCGTTCTGTAGGACTTCTCAGGGATCCTCCTATTAAACCAGCAGATTTCAAGCAGGACTGTTCTAACAAGGAATGCGCTTCTTGTGGTCTTGTCGCTGGGGAGAATCCATTGGGGGAAATGTCACTGGGGAGAGATGCTCCCGGAGAAGCCAAAGCAGGCTTCTTCAAAGTTCTGCTCTTCAAGAGGGAAGATGCCAGAGTCTCACAGGCAGGGCCGGTTTATGCACATGGCATATATGCTACGGGCCTTGGGCACCCGCACAGTGCGTACTTCCCTATGGGTCAGGGCCATAGCCCCTCTCCTCCCCCCTTTTCCCTCTTTAAGGACACTTGGGAGTGACACCGCTTTCTACTGTGGTGTTACGGGCCCCACAAATCCTTAAGAGAGCCAGTTTGGTGTCGTGGTTAGGAGTGCGGACTTCTAATCTGGCGAGCTGGGTTTGATTCCCCACTCCCCCACGTGCAGCCAGCTGGGTGGCTTTGGGCTCACCATGGCACTGATAAAGCAGGAATATCATGGTTCTCTCAGCCTCACCCACCTCACAGGGTGTCTGTTGTGGGGAGAGGAAAGGGAAGGCGACTGTAAGCCGCTTTGAGGCTCCTTCGGGTAAGGAAAAGCGGCATATAAGAACCAACTCTTTTCCTTCTTCAGTAATCTCAGGGCTCTCTCAGCCTCACCTACCCCACAGGGTGTCTGTTGTGGGGAGAGGAAAGGGAAGGCGACTGTAAGCCGCTTTGAGGCTCCTTCGGGTAAGGAAAAGCGGCATATAAGAACCAACTCTTCTTCTTCCTCTTCTTCTTCAACTGCTCAGCTCACAGGCATACTAGAGTTAACTAGGCAAGCCCATCTGCAGGGAAGGGGTTCAGTGTCGTTCCCCCCCCCCTATTGCCCTGGTCCAATCCCGAGTCCCCGTGGATGGCCCAGGCTGGCGTGATCTCATCAGGTCGAAGAAGCTAAGCAGGGTCGGTCCTGTTTAGCACTTGGATGGGAGACCACCAAGGAAGTCCAGGGTTTGCTGCAGAGAGGCAGGCAATGGCAAGACACCTTTGAGCATCTCTTGCCTTGAACACCCTCCTCGGTTGCCATAAGTCGGCTGCAACGTGAGGACAGTTTTCCCCAACATAGCTGTGTTAAACACCAGCCGCAGGGCAAGGGAGTCTCTGTATTGCGTTTAATACGGACTGTCACCATCACGTCGGATCAGCTCCTGAAATCTGATGGCATTGGGCTCGCCTCCCGTGCAAGGGATCTTGGTTTGTTTAGCCTGGAAAGGAGACTGAGAGGGGATCTGATAACCATCTTAAAGTATTTAAAAGGGTGCCATGTAGAGGATGGAGCAGAGTTGATGTCTCTTGCCCTGGAGGGATGGAACAGAACCAATGGGATGAAATTAATTCAAAAGAAATTCCATCTGAACATCCGGAAGAAGTTCCTGACAGTTAGAGTGGTTTCTCGGTGGAACAGGCTTCCTCGGGAGGTGGTGGGTTCTCCATCTTTGGAGAGTTTTAAACAGAGGCTGGAGAGCCATCTGACGGAGAGGCTGATTCTGTGAAGGTTCAAGGGGGTGGCAGGTGACAGTGGATGAGCAATAGGGTTGTGAGTGTCCTGCATAGTGCAGGGGGTTGGACTAGATGGTCCAGGAGGTCCCTTCCAACTCTATGATTCAATGAACCGGTGCTGATCCTGCCTCTGAGATCGGGCTAGCCTGGGCTATCCAGTTTAAGGACCCTTAGCTTTAGGCTAATCCCACTCGTGTATTCCTAGAGCTGAATCGGCGTGGCTAAAACAGCGTCCAAACGCTTTCCTTTTCCGAAAATGGCATTTTATATTTTTAAAGAGGTTTGGACAAAATTAAGCACTGCCGCCTCGTGCCCTCAGTCAGCCGGCCAGATTGGTGCTTGTGGTTAACGGTTCCTCGGAAATCGAGGGGAAACGGAAGCCCTTGGTTTGGCTGGCTAGTCGCCTTTGTCTGCAGGATAATTTCCGAGCTGCGTACCGAATTCCCTCGTAGCTCACCTCGGCCGCCTGATAATCCTCGTGGGCTTTCCCTCCAGAAAGAGAGCGCCGTTCATTAGCAAAGCCGCGCTGCCAATAAAGATGACGGACCAACTGCAATTTAAGAGCCGAACACTCAGGAGTGCTGTAAAATAACCCTAAAGGGCTTCCATTCTTACAGTTTTGCAAAAACGGCCAGGGGGAAAAAAAAACAACATACAAAACTTACCTCATTCTCATGCTGTTAAAGTTTACACTAAGGACGGGGCATTAAAGTGGGGAATATGTCCCTATCGTGACCCACGGATGTTCCCCCTCTGTGTTGGGAAGTCGGGAGGGGACGGATCAGCTCCCCGCCCCCGAGCCAATGAAACCTGACGACTCTTGTGTCAACAGTGCCCTGGTGAAATCGCACTTTCAGAACGGTAGAGTCTGGTAAGCTGTTGCAGAGCAGTCACTGGTTTCCGAGCCGCTCCTGTTAATAACGTCATCTAATTAAAACATCTGTAAAAACCCTCCATCGTTTTTAATTTGACATTAACTCTGAGAAGCAGCCCTCTCCTTTATGAACTGGCTGGCCGAGGCGCAGCCAGAACAACCACTAGGAATAGAAACAGACCCTCCCCCCACGATTTAAGATTCAGGGCTGCCACGTTTAAACTGGATCAGGAGGAATCTATACTTGAAAAGAGGCGAGAATCACATTGTCACGTAAGATGCCTGTGAAAATGTCAAACATTCAGTTCCTCTGGAGGGCCAGCGACAGGGCCCAGAGGCTGAGGCCTTCTCCTGATGTTGCCGCCTGGCTCTGGGGTTGAGAGGTTTAGTGTCTCTTAATGGCCCTTTATGCATGAAGTGGAAGGTCCGCATTCGGGGTGGAATGGTGGCAGCTAAAAAAACCAATGATGCACGCTGCAGGCGGCAACCGGGCGCAGAGTCAACGTATACTGTCAAAAAAGCTGCGTTAGCGAGATGCAGAAGACAGTGGAGCTTCCCGGGACCAGGGCGCAACCAGAAGCGGCTCCAGAGTAGCCGTGTGCATAATCGGATACTCTGGGTTTTGCTGCCGTTGCGTTCCGTCCCGTGCGTAAGCTGTTTGCTTCGCTTCTTCCTCCTCCTCCGCGTTCTCCATGCCGCCGTTTCAGCGGCCGTGCATAATAGGCCAATGTGGAGATTCCCCTCGGTCACCATGGCTAGTAGACATTGATACTTCTCCTCCATGAATCTAACTCCTTTTTAGAGCCGTATATTCCTGTGGCCATCACTACATCCTCTAGCAGTAAATGCCACATGTTAATCTCTGTAAAGTAGCAGCCTAACCTAGCCTGATCTCAGAAGCTAAGCAGGGCAGCCCACGTTAGTATTTGGATGGGAGCCCATCCAGGGAAGTCCAGGGTTGCTACACAGAGGCAGACGATGGCCAGTCACCTCTGAATGTCTCTTGGCTCAAAGAGCTGCAGTGAGCTACAATTCCATAGAACCAATATGCAGCCCCCTTAACCCAGATAGCCCAGGCTACCCCAATCTCATCAGAACTCCGAAGCTAAGCTGGGTCTGCCCTGGTTAGTATTCAGGTGGGAGACCACCAAGGGAGTCCACAGAGTTACTACAAAGAGGGTAGGCAATGGCAAACCACCTTTGATCATGTCTCACTAGGAAAACACAGCCGCAGCAGGAAGAGTCAGACTGCTGTCCCCCAAATTCCTCACCACCTCACTACTGCCCCCAAATTCCTCACCGGCCCCACTACTGCCCCCCAATTTTCCACCGGCCCCACTACTGCCCCCAAATTTCCCACCCGCCCCCTACTGCCTCCAGATTCCTCACCAGCCCCCTACTGCTCCTAAATTCCTCACCACCCCCCTACTGCCCTCAAATTCCTCACTGCCTCCCTCCAGCCCCCAAATCCATCACCACCCCCTGGATCCTTCCACAGCCCCTGGGGTGCATACTGCCCACTTTAGGAGCCCCTCCATCAGAGCCCCTCTCTGATCCGAGAACCCTGACAAAAGTGTCTTTTTTGGGCTTTTATTGCCTTTCCGTCCGCTTCGGAAACCGGCTACAGGCGCTCCCTTTTCCTTCTCGCTTTACAAGATGCACCCATCCGTTTCTCTCCCCTCCTATAGAAGACTGCCCCGGACTTGTCAGTTCCATGCTGTACAAACAGGTCAAATAACGGGCGGAGACTCTTAGCATTCAGGCTCCTTTCTCGCGTAATGTTCAATGTCACAATTAAGAACAGAACGGTGTGTTCAGCCAAAACGTTGATGGGTGGTCTGAGGATGGGCCGTGGGTGGCAGGAGGGGGAGACGCAGGTTTGAATTCCCTTTCCGTACAACGGATCCCCTGAGCAGAAAAATGGCGTGGGAGGAGAAAACCCAATTTGCGCAGAATGTTACACTTCCAAGCGAAGGGAGTGGATCTTACAGGAGAAGCATTCAAATAGGCAAAACCCACCCCTCAGACAGGCTGGGACAGTCCGGCCGGAGCTGCGCCAATAACCTCCACCAAGGACACAGCTCGGCTCGAAGGATGTGGATGTTGGGCGTTTGGACTTGCGTTCCAGACTTCCTCGGTGCCTTCACAGGAGGTGGCGGAGGATGTGGTCCACGGCATGGGGGAAGCTCTCACAAACCAAGTACGGGGACGGGTTGATTTTGCCTTCGTCCCCTTTGCGGTATTTGCCTGCAATGAAACCCCAAACGGCAAAGATTAACTTTCAAGCCAAGTCAGTGGCTGTTTCCCAGTTAGAATGTGGTCAGGGAAGGCTGACAATATGTACCCTTTTGAAGGAGCTAAACCTGAAGAAGAGTTGGTTCTTATATGCCGCTTTTCTCTCCCCGAAGGAGTCTCAAAGCGGCTTCCAGTCGCCTTCCCTTTCCTCTCCCCACAACAGACACCCTGTGAGGTGGGTAAGGCTGGGAGAGCCCTGAGATTACTGAAGAAGAAGAAGAGTTGGTTCTTATATGCTGCTTTTCTCTCCCCGAAGGAGTCTCAAAGCGGCTTACATTCGCCTTCCCTTTCCTCTCCCCACAAGACACCCTGTGAGGTGGGTGATGCTGAGAGAGCCCTGATATCACTGAAGGAGAAGAAGAGCTGGTTCTTATATGCCGCTTTTCTCTCCCCGAAGGAGACTCAAAGCGGCTTACATTCGCCTTCCCTTTCCTCTCCCCACAACAGACACCCTGTAAGGGTGGGGAGGCTGAGAGAGCCCTGAGATTACTGCTAGGTCAGAATAGAAGTCCACGCTCCTAACCACTACCCCAAGCTGGCTCCCCAGTTCATTACTGGAAGTCCTGAATGAATCCCTCTCATCTCAGTAGCCCCAGCAGGCACTGCCTTTCCCTGTTTTCCCCCAGCAGCAACAATAAGGACTAGAAGCATGGTGGTGCTTTAGACAATTGCAAACTTAGCTACTCGATACCGACAGTACCCATGGCCATTCACCTAGTGGCCAAACACTGGCTATCGAGAGGCCCATGGGCTACAGTTCCCATGAGCCCCTGCCAGCAGGGGCCCATGGGAACTGTAGTCCATGGACCTCTGGAGAGCCACAGTATGGCCACGCCTGGACTAGGCCTTACCCGTCTTGACCAGTATGCCCAGCATGCCAGCATTCTGCGCGCCGCCAACATCATCCCTGCAGTCCTGCAGAGCAGAGCAAGGAAACAAAAGTTAGCCAGGGTTATTTATCAATCCTTCATTGTCACACAGGAGGCCAGATCTTCTGGCGGGGCAAGAGATCGAAGGACTCACATCGCCAATCATGACGGCTTCCTCCGGCGCACAGTCGGTGCCGCGCAAGGCTTCCAGGAAGAAGGTTCTCTCCGGTTTCCCCACCACGTTGGCCCGGGTGTCGGTGGCGTATTCCAGTCCGGTGACGAACGGCCCGGGGCCGAGGGCAAGACCATCTTTCCTCTTATAATATCGGGCTTTGTGCACAGCAATGAGGGGAGCCCCGTCGAGGATCAGCCTGGAGGTAGGGAGGGTGCAAAAGACACGTGGAATTAACTGTGCAAATCCAGGAGTCCTGGAATGGGAGAGAACGCCTCTTTTCTGAGCGATTGGGGAAAGGAGGCAACAGGACAAAGAAAAGTATGTCACTTTGGAAAGAACTGGACTTTGAATGAGAAAAATTTTCATTACTGATCTCTTTAAAAATCTGATACATGATAAATAAATATTTCCAGTGGCTAGTGGCTAAGAGCGGCGGCTCCTAATCTGGCAAACCGGGTTTGTTTCCCTACTCCTCCCCCACATGCAACCAGCTGGGTGATCTTGGGATAGTCGCAGCCCTGATAGTACTGTTCTGACCGAGCAGTAATGTCAGGGCTCTCTCAGCCTCACCTCCCTCACAGAGTGTCTGTTATGGGGAGAGGAAAGGGAAGGCAACTGTAAGGCGCTTTGAGACTCCTTCCGGTAGAGAAAAGCGGCATATAAGAACGAACTCTTCTTCTAATCTGGAAAGCTGGGTTTGATTCCCTGCTTCTTCTCCACATGCAGCAAGCTAGTTGACCTTGGGCTCGCCACAGCACTGATAAAGCTGTTCAGACCAAGCAGTGATATCAGGGCTCTCTCAGCCTCACCCACCTCACAGGGTGTCTGTTGTGGGGAGAGGAAAGGGAAGGCAAATGTAAGCCGCTTTGAGACTCACTCAGGCATTGAGAAGTAGGGTATATAAAACAACTTTATAGGGGGGGTGAGGAAGAACTATCATTAACATGCTTATTGTTAAACATTAATTACTGTTAAGATTTTGTTGGAGAGGGCGTTTTTGCTTCTCTCTTTTAAAAATATATTGTACCGTGTGTGGCGATCTTTAAAAAGAAAAACATAAGAATAGCCAAAAAAAACTATAATGGAATCCACGCTTCAAGACAGCTGTTTTCTCCGGGAGAACTGACCTCCATTGCTTGGAGATGACCAATGATTCTGAGGCCTCTGGTCTTGAACTGGAAATCTTGCGTTTCCTTGCAGGTCACCCATCCATACCAAGAGAAGGGCTGCGGTCCTTACTGAATGTTTGCTCTTCTGAGCTTATCTCTTAATCCAGAACAGTGCCCCCCAAAGTCTGAGGTGCCCCACGGCCAGCTAACCGAGCCCCCTGCAAATTCATAGTCCATCGGCAACACCTGAGAAGCCCTTGAGTGGCACCTTTCACAGCAAATGGTGGGATCCCTCCTTGTAGGGAACGGTGTTGACCGGGACTTGGCTGCAACTTTGCGAGCCCACGCAGGAGGAAGGGTTCCTCCTGGTACCACCAAGCACGGGGCTACGATCCTGCCCTGAGTTATCTGCACCGCAATAAACGCCTTCGAGATAACGCCTCCAATAAAAGGACAAGATAAGGATCGCTGGCTGATTTACCTTGGCTGACCCAGGAAGCCCTCCCAAACTCTTGATGACGGGTGGGAATGTCACCAGGGCCGTGAGCTGACAAAGCAATAAGGATCAGGGGACGGCGGAGACTCTGGAGCAGAGTTGGAACCAAGTGTCAGTATAAGCTACCTCGCAGGGGGGGGGTGGTTGTGAGGATAAGGGGATTAGAAGAGAGGGCTGCAAACCATTTTGTATCCCCCTTCATTGGAAAGAAAGGCAGACTATATATATACATTAAGGATATGATGTCGCTCTTATCATTTTACAAGGGGGTTAAAATTATGGGGGGAGGGGTACCATGAGAGGGCATGAGTTCTTGGGACTTTTGAGCTAAAAAAGGAAATGATCCAAAACACCGGCAGCTCTACAGAAAAAATCAGAGTCCAGGGGCACCTTTAAGAGCAACAAAGATTTATTCAGGGCGTGAGCTTTCAAGGGCTTGCCCTCGAAAGCTCACGCCCTGAATAAATCTTTGTTGCTCTTAAAGGTGCTATTGGACTCTGATTTTATTGTGCGACTTCAGACCAACACGGCGACTCATTTGAATCTGAGCTCTACAGAAAGTCACCCTTACCCACCACTCCATTGAGGGCTGAGATTTCCACCACGTAGGGCCCGTGCATTTTTCCAGCAACACTCTGCAACCAAAAGGGGTTGGATCCAGCCAGCTTTTCCACCAGTAAAAAAAGGAGGACCCTTTTCACCAAAACTGGGTATGAAGGGCTGTTGTTACCCTTATGTTCCTGTTTGGGAATTAAGATCACTGGGGGAGGGAGGCCCTTCTGACTGTCCCATGGACCAAAGAAGCTCATTTGAGTAGTACCTTTTCAGTGATGGCCCCACAGTTATGGAACAGCCTCCCCAAGGAGACTGTGAATATGTTTAGTGACTTCCCTGCATTTTGCAGGGGGTTGGACGAGACGACCTGAGAGGTCCCTTCCAGCTCTATGATTCTACGACGTGTCCCCGGACTGCTCACTTCTGTTCTTTAGGACAGTGGTCCCCAACCTTTTCCAGGCTGCAGACCGGCAGGGGCAGGGAGGGCAATCGCCCGGCCGCGCATGCCACTCCCGCACATGCGCGCACGCGTGGCCGGGTCACGCATGCACTCTTGCCCCATGCGTGGCTGGAAACACGGCACTCCCGCACATGCGCATTTGCAGCAGTGCATGGCGCAAACGTGCATGTGCAGGAGTGCCGCCGCATGCGCGGGAGTGCCACCGCATGCACGTTTGCAGCCACGCATGGTGCAAAACCTGCATGCGCGGCTCTGCGGAGGCAGGGAGCCGCGGCCCAGTGCCAGGGCCCGGTGGTCAGCCGAAGATGGTTTTCTTTAGGATCGCCTTCACTGAATGCAATCCTAAACTGTGATTACTGAGCTGCTGGACTCTGCTACGGATGGCCTAACGCGGCGACCCATCGGGAGCGCTACACTTACCGGAAAGCTTGATTCATCATTTCATAATTGAACTGATCCGGAGCCAAGCCTATCACGACAGCATTGGGATCGTGAGTGTCTAGCCCTGAAACAAAAACGGGATTTAATCAGTCAGCTTGAGGGCTACGTGCTTTCTTTTCTTTATTTAGCAATCCAATGACCCAGCAATCTCGGAAAGATCCAGAGAGAGCGCTGTTGTTGGGGTTTTTTTGAAGAGTTTATTTTTATACTCTGCTTCTCACTCCCCAAAGGAGTCTTAAAACAGCTGTCAATTGCCTTCCCTTCCTCTCCCCACAACAGGCACCCTGTGAGGTCGTTGTGGCTGAGGGAGCTCTAAGAGAACTGCTCCATACAAATAGCAGTAAGAGATCAAGGTCATCCAGGAAGCCTCATGTGTCTCAAAGCGGGTTCCAATCACCTTCCCTTCCTTTTCCCACAACAGGCACCTTGTGAGGCAAGTCAGGCTGAGAGAGTTCTGAGAGCACTGGAACTGGCCCAAGGTCAGTCGGTACAAGGTATGCCAATAAAGGTGAGCGAGTGAGTGGAAGGAAGGAAGGAAGGAAGGAAGGAAGGAAGGAAGGAAGGAAGGAAGGAAGGAAGGAAGGAAGGAAGGAAGGAAGGAAGGAAGGAAGGAAGGAAGGAAGGAAGGAAGGAAGGAAGGAAGGAAGGAAGGAAGGAACACCACCGGCTCCAAGCAAGATCAGCTGTGAGGAAAATGGCCATAAAATAGGACATCATTCACGAGACAGACTGGTGCACAGGGGCAGCTCCCAGCCTCTCTCCTCTCCTTGCTGAAACCCAGAAGGAGCCCCCAAGTGCACCCTTAGCCCGCTGTCTCTGCTGAAGCAATAGCTGGCTCTGCATTCAGGGATGCTGCAGGCCCAGGCCACTGCAGGCCCACGCCAGCCTCCCACCATTCCAGACCACAAGAAGTAGGAATGGCCACGTGGATTTTGCATCCCTCCTGGCGGGGCATCTGGGTCCATTAACCAAAGACTGGATTACGCTCATCCATCGGCAAACAAATCTGACACAAAGATTATCCAAGAATAATGCCATAGTAGTTACTAACAGAAGCTTAAATATCTTTCAGCGTACTTAAAACTACTGAAAACAGAAGCCAAACACATTGCAGGGGGGGAGGGAGGGAGAGCCCCGGCTTGACGGAGTCTACGTCGTGTTTGATCTAAAAGGGAAGAAACAAGCTGGCTGAAAGAGGTTTCTCAGTCTTCGTGCTCAGTTGCGATGTCTGACTTTGAAACGCCCTGGCCTGGAAGGCTCCCTAGCCTGAATTTATCAAATCTTGGGACACCAGCAGGTCATTCCTGGTTCGAACTTGGGCAGGAGGTTACCAGGGGGACCCGGGAAACACTCCAAAGAGGCAGGCAAGAGCAAACTGGCCCTGTTCACGTCTTGCCTTGAAAAACCTACCGATTTGACTGTCGTTTCCAGCACCTCTTTAAAATGCAGCTCCTTGGGATTAACCGAGAACCCAGCGCTAGATCTCTGAGACAGGCCGGAAGAGCTGATCAGACCACCTTTTTTGTTATTTAAAATATTTCTTAGCTGATTCTTAGGCAGATTGTGAGCAGTTGGGCAGAGGGGACTGAGTCGGCGCTTGGCTCTTGTGGCGCTTTCTTGCGTGCCCAGGGAAATGCCGATTGCCACTTTGGGGGCGGAAAACGAATTCCTTCCAGGCCATTTCTTCCAAGTCCAAAGTAGCTACACAGAGGCAGCCAATGGCAAGCCGCCTCCGTCCACCTCTTGCCCTGGAAACACCTAGAGTTGCCAATAAGTCAGCTGGAACTTCACGGCACGCAATTATTAATTTAAAGCCCATGAGGAGAAAAAAACAGCCTGTCCCTTTAACAGAGGCTTAATGGGGTGTTATTTACCACCTGATTTTATTTCCCTCGATGCCGTAAAATGTTACATTAGCCCACTTCCTCATGTTAAGCCTCTGGCAGTACACGGTTTTCCCCCCAGGCCTTCTGGCGACCCAACCTAGCTTGTATTTTGCTCTGCCGAATATTCTCCAACGTCCAGCTTTTGCAGTCCTAGACAGGCAGGGGAAACAAGACACTTTCGGAGCCACCTGGCCCATCACTAGCTGTGCGAGGCCTACTATAGATCAAAGCCTTTGAACTGATTCTGTGAACTTGTGAGCAGCTGGGCAGAAGGGGCTGTGTCAGTGCTTGGCTGTTTTGGCCCTTTTTGCATGCCCATCACCACTTTGGGGTTGGGAGGCAAATTTCCTCCAGGCCAGGCTGGCCAGGGATTCTGGTTTTCTTTGGGGGGGAGGGCATCATCTGGGCATGGAATTGGGGTCCCTGTGTGTAGGTAGGCAGGTAGTTGTGAATTTACTGCATTCTGCAGAGGGGCTGGACTAGATGACCCTGGAGTTCCCTTCCAACTCTAGGATTCTACGAACAGAGACAGAGGAGGGCTCCCCAACCTTTTGAGACCTTAGGGACATTTGGAATTCTGGCATGCAGTGGCCACAATAGCAAAATGGCTGTCACTGGGGGGTCTGGCCGACTGCAATATGGCTGCTGGGGAGGGGCCGCCAACTATAAAATGGCTGCGACAGGAGGTGGAGCCAAGTGCAAAATGGCTGCCACCGGGGGTGGAGCCAAGTGCAAAATGGCTGGGAGGGAGGTCATGCATCCCTCTCATAGTAACTCTTTAACATTTCGGGCAGGAGGTCCGATGCTTTTTAATGTGCACAGCCCGTCAGAAAACCTGTTGGCAAAAGCTCCCCCCCCCCCCCAGCCCTGCCTACTTTCTAAAAGCAATTGACAGGCAATAGGAATGGTGTTGATGGACAACTACAGCCACCACAGGCAGGATTTTGGGGTCCCCAGAGACAGAGAAACACCATTGCTTAGGGAAATCAGGTGGCGGCTGCAGCCACAAGGTTCCTTCCAGGGAACACTTCGCAGAAGGGAGTTTTCTTACGGTGACTCGGTGGAATTTCCAAGGCAAGAGACGTCCAGAGGTGGTTTGGCGCTGCCTGCCTCTGTACAGCAGCTCTGGACGTTCCTGGCTGGTCTCCCATCCAAAAACGAACCAGGGCCAGCCCTGCTTAGCTTCCAAGATCTGACAAGGTTGCTCTCGCCCGGGCCTCTCCCCTCTGCTCTTTTGGCCCCCATCGCACCACTGAAATCCCGCAGTGCGCTGTCCTCCACAAGCAGCAAGGGCCTGACCCGCTTCTCTTCCAGGAGGTTCCTGGCCGCCGTCAGAGACGTGAAGATCTCGTCTTCTCGAATGTCGAAGTCAAGTTTCTTCAGCCTCTCCAGCAAGTCCTGCTTGCACTCCTTGGTCGTGTTGGTCACAAACCTGACGGCGACCGGAGCGCTGCGCAGCCTGGGCCGGGAAAAGCAGACCGTGGGAGTGTGAATTCACGGGGCAGTTCCTGTGAAACTAAAACCTAAAGGTAAAAAGGTAAAGGTATCCCCTGTGCAAGCACCGGGTCATGTCTGACCCTTGGGGTGACGCCCTCCAGCGTTTTCATGGCAGACTCAATACAGGGTGGTTTGCCAGTGCCTTCCCCAGTCATTACCGGTTACCCCCCAGCAAGCTGGGTACTCATTTTACCCACCTCGGAAGGATGGATGGCTGAGTCAACCTTGAACCGGCTGCTGGGATTGAACTACCAGCCTCATGGGCAGAGCTTTCAGACTGTATGTCTGCTGCCTTACCGCTATGTGCCACAAAAAACCTACGTCGTTCTAAAACTGCAGGAGCAGCTGACTCAGGCAGGGGCCGTTCTGGAGCTAGCAGGAAGGGAAATCCCACAGGATAGAGCTTTACAGGAACACAAGAAGCTGCCTTTGGGGAGAGGCTGTCCTCAGTGCTAGGGCATCCGCTTTTCATGCAGAAGGTCCCTGGTATCTCCAGTTAGAAGAAGTAGAGTTTGTTCTTATATGGTGCTTTTCTCTAACCAAAGGAGTCTCAAAGCGGCTTATAGTCGCCTTTCCTCTCCCCACAACAGACATCCTGTGAGGGAGGTGAGGCTGAGAGAGCCCTGATATCACTGCTCGGTCAGAACAGTTTTATCAGCGCTGTGAGGAGCCCAAGGCCACCCAGCTGGCTGCGTGCGGGGGAGCAGGGAATCAAACCCGGCTCACCAGATTATAAGTCCGCACTCCTAACCACTACACCAAAAGGATCCAGCAAGAGGCGATGTGAAAGACCTCAGCCTGAGACCCTAGAAAGCTGCTACCAGCCTGAGTAGAAAAATACTGACCTTGATCAGTGGTCTTATACAGGGGGTCATATTCACAGTTCAGGGATACAGCCTCTGCTTGGCATGCAGAAGGTCTCAGGTTCAATCCCAGGCGTCTCCAGCTAAGAGGCTGTAGATAATGTGAAAAGACCTCTCCCTGAGACCCTGGAAAGCGGCTGCCAGTTTGAGTAGAAGATACTGCCCTTGATAGCCTGATTCCGTATAAAGCAGCTTCATGGCATATGCCTCACTAGATGGTGGACGCACCATTCCTTGTGCAACAGCTGATGCACAAGCAGCAACGGGCATGAACCACCTTGCAAAGATGACCAGACTTTCAGATCCTCCCTGCCTTTAACTGGGATTTCGGAGGGGGTCTGCCGTGTCCAGCGCCTGGTGCCACATTCTGTCCCCGGAAGCAAAATTGGGTGTACACAGGCACTTGCCCACAACCTCTCCTTCTAGCTGACAAGCGGCCTTTGCGAAAACCACTGGACACGTGCACATCTCTTTCGCGGGAGGAAACAACTCACCTTTTCAGAGCTTCTTGGGCTCCGAGCACAGCTGAGTCCTCGACGTGAAGCGTCCCGCTGAGATCCACCAGAACAGCTCTGAGCGCACGCCGGGTGGCCATCCCTTCATGCCAGGGGGGGAGAGGAGAAACAAGTCGCAAAACGGTGGAGAAAACGACGGACAAATTTTAAACAGGAGGCCTGTTTGGCGCTTCCTCGGTGCCAAAACCTGGAAGAAGCGGAGTGCGTTTTGCTACCCGTACCGGGCGGCCGATATATTTTTGTGATTAAAACCTGGAAGAAGCCGGAACGTCACCTGGGGTAGGAAACGAGCCCCTTCTGGCAGAAAATGGACCGGCGAAATTAAAAAACATATGCATAATTGATAGGATGATGTTCTCTCCTGTTGGCAGAAGGCGAGCGTTATTCGGTCCTTCAGCTTGGCAATTCGCCTCAATATTCTACCCACCATCCCGCCCGCCCGCCGCATGGCCAATTCAGAAGCTGGGCACTGGAGCACCACAGCTTTGTTTTTCACCGGTTCAAAAAGACGAGATGCAGCCAGCGGGGGTCACATTCCTCATTTAGGAAACAGTAATGCTGTGCTTTTCATGGAGGGAGCTTTGCACAGCATCTCAGGGTGGGGGGGAGAAAATCGGTCAGGTTTGGTAGGTGGGAGCTCAGAGGCACAGATGGTTCGAGCCACATGATTCGGCCGAAGAGCCCCACGAGGCCCCTTCATGTAGCACAGCAGGTGAAATAGGACGGCAGGCAGTGGATCTTGGCAATGCATGAAGCACAAAGCCACAAGGCTGTGTGTAGGGATGGCAGCTGCCAGGTGGGTCCTGCAGATCTCCCGGAATTTCGGAACATCTCCAGGCAACTAAGAGCAGTTCCCCTGAAGAAAATGGCTGCTTAGGTGGATTTTATGGTATTAGACCCCATTGAAGTCACCAACCCTCCTGCCCCCCCCCCCAGCGTCTCCACCACTGAGCCATGGGCCCATCCACCATGCATGTGCAAAAGCTAGGCTTATGCCCAACTGTCTACTTCCTGGCGTCTCTGAGCATACAGACAATACTTTAATATCAGCGTACACTGCAGGGATGGCTAGACTGTGGCTTTCCAGATGTCCCTTCTCTACAATTCCCATGAGCCCCTGCCAGCATGGCAGACCAGGGAGATCTGGAGCCATTGTTTGGCCACTTCTGGCGTAGAGGCTAAAAGCACAACACCAGTTTCAGTGTCCATGTTCCACTTCTCTGGGCTTTATGCTGGCAGGCAAGCAGTTAGCTGGAAGAAGTCACTGCTTGGTGCTAACCGAATAATTTCCCCAGGGTGCCAACAGCGCATCAGAAAAATGGGAATATATATATTTTAAGATATCACTTTGCTTTTGTTACAGGAAGTCATAAGCTGCTGCGGCCTTGCTAGGAGCCACCTGTGAGGGGGTGTTACTTGTCGCATGGAGATGAAAACCTCTTTGGCTGCATTGAAGCTGGGAATTAAATCACAGTGCTGCCCAGGGCTTCAGTGAGGCACTCCCAATGCCAGCTAACTTATGCTGCCTAATCAAGCAAGGCTTATAGCATAGGGACATTCAACACACTGTGTACGGTCTATATGAAATTCCCCAGCTTTCTGTCTTTCATTCTGGGCATCTGAAGAAATGTACCTGCACCCAAAAGCTTCTACCCAGAATAAAACTTGGTTAGTCTTAAAGGTATTCCAGGATTCGAACTCTTTAGTGATTCTGGTACCAAAGGATGCAAACTACTTTTTTTCCCTGAGAAGTGCGGAGATAGATATTGAGCCATAGCAGACAGCTCAATGAAAATGTGAAAATGTGGCAGTGGTGAAAATGTCAAACGCTGTATCAGGAATTATTAGGAATAAAATGACAAAAATGAAATGAAATGTATTTTCCCATTTGTTTTTGCTGGCCACGTGTTAGAAAGAACGCTGACCTGGATGGCAGACCCATGGGCAGAGTCTGATTTTGCTAGAGGAATGCCCAACCCAGGCCGGTGACTCATCCAGAGTCCCAACAGGCAGGCTCCCACAACTCCCTAGGCCCACACAAGCATCTCCACACTTTAGATCTCTCTTGGCACACTTTTGGGGGCACTAAATACACAATAAACCAGGGGTAGTCAAACTGCGGCCCTCCAGATGTCCATGGACTACAATTCCCAGGAGCCCTTGCCAGCATTCGCCAGCGAATGCTGGCAAGGGCTCCTGGGAATTGTAGTCCAGGGACATCTGGAGGGCCGCAGTTTGACTACCCCTGCAATAAACGGCTGCCCAGGAGTCATCACCATAATGCCTCTTCTCCCTTCAACGCCGTTCAAAGGCGAGTGAGACAGGAGGAAAGACTGGCTGGATACGAGCTCCCTTCTCACCTCTCAGGCGGTCTTGGCCTTCCACCTAAGGCAACCGCGCCGTGGAATGATCCATTAACGCTTAAAGTAGGAAATTGAGGAGGGACACATTTCTCCCCCCCCCCATTTTGGCAGTGAGATACAGTTGGTACGGTCCTCGCTCTTCATCACAGCGGCAGCCAGATCGTACCATGGAGACAAACGGGGGTGGGCGATTCCATGCGCGTCTCGGCTGCACTCACCTGCGGCTAGAGCGACGCTCCCAGCTTGTGGCGAGAGAAGGGTGAAAGCCCCCCCCCCACTCCGTGTCACTGTTTAAGGACCCACAACTCTTTTCTAAGCTGACTACATAACTGCCTGAATATAAAGGAATTTGTGAGTTTTTGTATTTTCAGCAGCACAATGTGTTAGTCCCTGGCTGAAGCCCCCTCCAGTAAAATCTTTTTACTGAAATCTCCTGCGTGGGAGTGAATGGACATTTTTGGACAGGCACTTGGCTAAACACCCTTGATTTTAGAGAGGTGAGCCCACAACAGAGCGCAACATTGCAATAGAAAACCTTTGGTACCCCTGTTGAACTTCTGCCTGCAAGCATCCGGATGCAGAGCAATGAAAGAAACCTTTAATAGTGCTGTAGAAGCAAGGGTTTGGGCATCATGCCAGGGAAATCTTCCTCCTACATAAAACAAACCACCTACCTGTCTCGTTGTAGATTATAGTTCCCGGCAAGCAGCTGTGTTGAGTCTGAAGTAGTGGAACAAAATTTGAGTCCAGTGGCACCTTTCAGACAAAGTTCTATTCAAAGCACACAGGAAAGCTCACACCTTGAATAAACCCTCATTGGCCTTAAAGGTGTCATTAGACTCAAATTTTGTTCTTTCTCCATGTAGTCCTAACCTGGAAACTGCTGACTTTGTCTCACGCCTGACTCTCTGCTGACTGGTAAAAGGGGACAGAGCCTTATCAGTGGTTGCCCCCATCTCTGGAATAGTTTCCAAGTAGGTGTTTAAGTAGGGTTACCTATGGCTGTAACATTTTTAGGGAATGGCAGTTCCTGAACTGGGATGAGAATTCAATCTAGTTTCACCCCTCAGCCAAAGAAACATTTAAGAGCAGCAGATCAAGGCTTCAATCAGCAACAGGAAACCTTCATGTGTTCTTGATCGATGATTCAGTTTGTGGATCTATCTTACTACTGAAGTAATGATTCCCATATTTACTTGGGCTGTATCAGTTGGGGGAGCCTACAGATGTATTTTACCTCCAAGATAATTTTGACACAAACCTTGAGTCAGACTTGTGACCTTAGGCACAAGTCTTCAGCTGTGACAAACAATGTCGTTGCATGTCCTTAAATTGCAGATCTGCTGCCCTTCTAGATGGTGACTAAGGCTAACCTCCATATTCCATATTCAGAAGCACTATAACTGCATCCCAGAGCTAGGAGGTAACATCAGCAGAATGCCGTGGCCTCTATGCCCTCATTGGCCATCCAGAGGAACTGATTGGCTGCTGTGTTAAGACAGGATGCTGGGCTAGATGGACCACTGGCCTGATTCAGTAGGGCTCTTCTGATGTTCTTATGAAGGCCTTGGCTTCTATTCCGTTGCTGACTTTCCAAAGAGACTGATTGGCCACTGTATAAGACAAGATGCTGGACCAGGTGGACCACTGGTCTGATCCAGCAGGGTTCTTCTGATGTTCTTATGAAAACCTCAGCCTCTATGTCCTGTTGCTGGCAATTCAGAAGTGATTGGCCACTCTGTGGGTCAGGATGCTGAACTAAGATGGACTGCTGGTCTGGACCATCAGGGCTCTTTTGTTTCTCTTCTGTGCAAACTGAACCTATCAACTTGGCACAGGTTCCAGCACACTTTAAATGAGACCCTGAGCTCAATGTTGAGCAGGGCAGCTCGTTTGTTTGGCATGCAGAAGGTCCCCGCTGACAATCCCCAGTTAAAAGGACCAGGCAGGAGGTGATGGGAAAGACCCTATTAGTTCATTGCTAGAACATCTGCTTGGCATGCAGAAGGTTCCAGGTTCAATCCCCGGCATCTCTGGTTAAAAACCCCAGTCTGAGATCCTGGAGAGTTGCTACTGATCTGGATAGACAATACTGACTTCGATGGAGCAAGGGTCTGGTTCGGAATAAGGCAGCTTGCTGATGTGATGTGCCCATGAAAATGAATTCACTCACACAGATGATACTGAGTATCCACAATTCATTTCATAAAAGTTCTAATTACAAATATTTTGCATTTAGAAACCCTGGGCAAGGACCAAACCTCCCCCCCCCTCCAAAAAACAAAACAAAAACACAACAGTAAAACAATATAAAACCAACTTTACTTGCTAAAGGGTCTTTGAGGAATCATGTTTTCATCTCTTTAAATCTATTCTCAGTTTTGGCCAGCACTTGCAAGGCATAATCCATTTTAAAACACAATTTTGTTTACCTCTTAACCGGTCACTGGTATGTAAAAAACAATCAGTCATTTATTCATGTGGTCATTATTACTGCAAGTTCAGCCCTCAACCCACACAGTCCTGAGCAAAAAGGTATTTAAGAATCAGCACCTTCATGCAACTATTACTTGTAAACATAGGACTACTAGTAAAAGTCAAGACAGAGAGAGAATGTTTCCAGTTTGGAAGATCTACAACTCTTCTGCATGAACCCAGTTTTCTGACTGAATTAAATGGGAGTGAACATCAAGGAATGCAATAAATACAAAGGGCGTCTTTATTGAGAAAAAGGGGGTGGTTTCCACAGCCAGGCCCAATCAGATCCCGAAGAACACAAATGCCAACCGGATCTGCCGTCTGTTATGGGGGATCAGCCGGTTGCTTGGAAGAGGCAATCTTCAACCAAACAACAGAAGTAACACAATGGTCACACTGTTCACTCCAATTAACGGCACTACGGGAGAAAACAAGAAGAGCATTAGAAGAATAATTCACTCCGAAGAGGACAAACAGTATTTCATTAAATAGATCAAGCTAATGAAACTGCTTTCCCTTCTGGTGCAGGATGGAGGAGATCATATATTTTCTTTGTAAAAATGTACTATGTTTGGAAAATGCTGGAAATGCGGGGAATCAATTTTAGTAATACAAAAGAGTGCATTTCAAATTAACTCCCCTTTAAAACTTAAATCTGAGTCCAATAGCACCTTTGAGACAAACAAGTTTCAAAATAAAAATTTTCAAAGCACCCTTCATCAGCCACCTTTGACTCTCAAAAGCTTATGCCCTGCAAATCTCATTGGTGACCAAGGTGCTAGCAGACTCGAGCCCTGACAGGAACTCAGCAGAAAACGCATATAACACCAGTACTCACTCAGATGCATTGGCTCTAGATTGGAGAATCAGGTTCAAGGTGCTGGTTTTAACTTTCAAAGCCCTCAACAGTTCAGTGCCAGCCTACCCATGCCCAAGTGATCCTCCCCTCCCACCAAAAATCTCCAGAATCCAGCCTGGCCTGGAGGGAATTGACCTACCATCCCACAGTGGCGATCAGCAATTCCCTGGGGATGCAAGGAAGGGCCACAAGAGACAAGAACTGGCACATCCCTTCCTGGCCACCCACTGACCATCTGCCGAAGTTCATAAAATCAGCATTTCTGTCAAATGACTGTCTAGCCTCAGCTTAAAAAATTCCAAAGGAGAACCCACCACCTTCCAAGGAAGCCTGTTGCTCCCAGGGAATTGCCTTGCCCTATCGTTGTCTGCTTGGCTTAAGGCATGCTTTCGTTTTAAAATTAAAATTACTGGGATAAATGCAATCTATATGCAACGTGTAGCGTTGTTTGTAACATCTTTATCCAACTAAAGTTACAAAAGCAACAGGAATCTTTAATGTGGAAGGCGTTTAAAAAAAAACACAGCGATGCTTTCTAAGAAATGAATTTTTGCATTTGTGTTACCTCTCATTACTGTCCGTACAGATCGGATAAGGTTCATTAGTTGTGCTTTAATTCCCGGTTCTTCGCCAAACCCTCCGATGCCTTGGTCCGTTCCCCAGCCAACTGCAGAACATTAAAAAAAATTACATGCATGAAATATTTCCTAATGGAAACCATCAGTCATATTCAGAAGCTGTTTTGGAAATGAGGTTACTTTCTCAGCATACTGTGGCAGATGTCTAATATGTAGTTTAATACCAGGTAACCTATTTGAAATGATTATCAGAAGTGAATAAAAATGCATCATAGCGGTGGGAATCTTTGTAAAACTAGAAGCGCATGTTAGCACAGATTGAAAATTTGAGTCAGTGTCCAGTAGTACCTTAAAAAGTTACAAAATTTGTGGCGGGGTAAGAACTTTTGGGGGTCACTACTCACTACTTTAGTCATCAGAAGAAGTGAGCAATGACCCACAAAAGTGCTTCCCCTGCCACAAATTCTGTTAGTCTTTAAAGTGCTACAAAATTTGTTAGTCTTAGTGCAACAGACAGACTAACATGGCAGCCCATATTGAAAGTTATAAGAAATGGAAATACACAATGACAGTTTATTAACTAACCTCACAAAAAGTAGAAGTTGGTTTTTATACCCTGATTTTCACTACCCGAAGGAGTCCCAAAGTGGCTTATAATCACCTTCCCTTCCTCCCCTCACAACAGACACCCTGTGAGGTGGGTGAGGCTGAGAGAGGTCTTGAAGAACTGATGTGAGAATGGCTTTAACACAGGGGTACTCGACCTGTGGTCCTCCAGATGTCCATGGACTACAATTCCCATGAGCCCCTGCCAGCGTGGAATTGTAGTCCATGGACATCTGTAGGACCACAGGTTGACTACCCCTGTTTTAACAGGACTGAAATTAGCCCAAGGCCACCCACCTGGTTGCATGTGGGAGGAGTCAAACCCAGCTCTCCAGATTAGAAACCACCGCACCAAGCTGGCTCTTGTATATTAAAAATATACAATCATAATTAGAAAGTCAAGGTCCTATAAACTGGACCTGGAAGGCCAGACTCTTCCCTGTACACTCAGACTTGCCCTGGAATAGACCCCATTGGTGCCCGTGGCAAAGAAGAAAAGGTGGAAGTATCCATGTTCCCTTGCCACAGAGCAATGGAGGGCCTAATTCAGGCCAGGGCTGGGCCTGCGCTGACATAGTATGGAAGCGGGGATTAGTCCTACTGCTATGCAAGCACCAGCCTGACTTTTTCTGCCCATGTAGAAACGTTCACAATGATCAATGGTCCACCTAGTCCAGCATCCTGTATCACACAATGGCCAACCAGTTCCCCTGGAGCAGTGGTCCCCAACCTGCGGGCCGCGGCCCGCTGCCGGGCCGCGAAGGCCATGGCGCCGGGCCGCGGCTCCCTCTCCCCGCCCCCCCCCGCAGTAAAAAACTTCCCAGGCCGCAAGCTTGCGGCCCGGGAAGCTTCTTACTGCGGGAGGGCGGGGAGAAGGAATCGGGGCCGCGGCCCGATGTGCGGGTGCGGCCCGATGCCCTGCCGGTCCCCAACCTCAGAAAGGTTGGGGACCACTGCCCTGGAGGGTCAACAGCAGGACATAGAGACTGAGGCCTTCATAAGAACATAAGAAGAGCCCTGCTGGGTCAGAACAGGGGTCCATTTATCCTCTGGCAGTGAATTCCACATTTGAACCACTCTGTGTAAAGAAGTATTTCCTTTTGTCCATCTTATGTCTACTGCCCATCAGCCCTTGAGTTCTAATATTTTGGGAGAGGGAGAAAAAGTTCTTTGTCGACTCTCTACCTTATGCAGAATTTTATAAACCTCTATCAGGTCCTCCCTTAGTCATCCCTTCCATAAATGGAAAAGTCCCATTCTTTTCACCCTTTCCCCATAGGGAACATGCTGCAGTCTCTTAATTTTAGTTGCCCTCTCCTGTACTTTTTCTAGCTGTGTGATGTCCTTTGGAAAATACATTGACCAGAATCCCACACAGTACAGGCCATAACACAGCATTTTTCATGTCTTTCCTAATAATTCCTGATACAGCGTTTGACATTTTCACCGCTGCCACATTTTCACATTTTCATTGAGCTGTCTGCTATGGCCCAATATCTATCTCCCCACTTCTCAGGGGGGAAAAAGTAGTTTTCATCCTTTGGTACCACAATCACTAAAGAGATTTAAAATCCTCAGCCCCTACAATAAAGCCTTAAAAGAGCTAAAAAAAAAAAAGGGGGGGGAGATCCCACCTTTACTCAATCTTTCTTCAAATATGATAGCAAGGTGAATGTTCTTCATTCCGTGATTTCAACAATCAGCCAGGAAGACTCAATTTATTAACTGCCTTCTCCATGAATGTGAATTTCTGTGGGTTGTCATAACTCGAATACATATTCTTCACAACTAAGATACGGCAGGTTTCATTTCCAGAACATACGGCACACTATGCGTTTTTAAACAGGGATTTGTTTTGGAACGTTTTCAGATTAGTTTTACAGCTGTATCATAAAGTATATGACTGTTTGGTTATAGTAGCATAACTCTCAAGCATGATCTGTCACACTACGGACAGCTACATTCAAATGAGATAGTGATGTTTGGTCAACCTGTATTGACAGGACATTATGAAACATTTAAAATAAGAGGTGAGGCCTGAAAAATACCAGATAACCATGCCTAGAAATGTCATGGTGTGATGGAGAGAGTTTGTGAGCGTTGTCATAAATAACCCATATGCCTAAATGAAATCCTAGAGCTGGAAGGGGCCATCTAGTCCCACCCCCTGCTCAATGCAGGATCAGCCTCAAGCATCCAGGAGAAGAATCTGCCCAGTTGCTGCTTGAAGACTGCCAGTGAGGGGGAGCTCCCCACCTCCTTAGGCAGCCCCTTCCACTGCTGAACCACACTGACTGCGAATCCCCCCCTCAATACCTAGCCAAAATGGTTCTACACCCCCAATTCTGTGGGTTCTATCCTCTGCTACCAACAGGAACCTTTACCTGCCCTCCTCCAAGTGACAACCTTTCAAAGACTTCAAGAGAGCCATCATGTCCCCTCTCTACCAACAGAACTCCACACAAAATTCCAGGATATGTTTCTACAGCCAAGGAAAATTTATCCAATCCTGGAAGCTGGAAAAAAGAGGAAATAATGGAGACTGCCCTTGCCTAAAATCCCTTATACAGAAATTACCTTTTATGGCAGCCCCTTGACACTAAGGCTGCCAACCTCCAGGCTGATCTCCAGACTACACAGGTCAATTCTCCTGGCAGAATTGGCAGCTTCAGAAAAGGGTCCCTATGGTGGTGTAACAAATACCTTTCACGGCAGGGGTGGCCAAACTGCGGCTCTCCAGACGGCCATGGACTACAATTCCCATGAGCATCCTGCTGGCAAGAGCTCATGGCAATTGTAGTCCATGGACATCAGGAACGCCACAACTTGACCCCTCCTGTCCAAGAAGAAATTCCCCCCTCCATAAAAGGATCCAAGGCCAGAGATGGCAACCTTACTTCCCACACGCTAGAACTGAATAAGTCCCACCCTCCGCGGCCTTCTAATCCTCACTAGCCTACTAAGTAAGGGAATTGAAATAGTTGCCAACCTCCCGGCGGTGCCTGGAGATCTCCCGGCGGTCCCTGGAGATCTCCCGGATTCACAACTCATCTCCCGGGGGCAGTTCCCCCGGGGAAAGGGCTGCTGCGGAGGGCGGGCTCTGCGGCCTTAGGCCCCGCTGGGCTCCTTCCCCCTCCCCTCCCCGGGCTCCCTGCCTCAACCCTCCGGTCCTTCCCTGCCCCGGGCTCCCTGCCGCCACTCACTCCTGCGGAGGAAGCGCTCCTCGTGCAGCACCGCGATGGCGTTGACGAAGAGCAGCGCGGCCTGCAGCAGCGAGTAGAGCGTGAAGGCCATCGCCCACCCCCGCGCCGGACGCCGCCTCAGCGGCCCGACTCTCGCCGCCGCCGCCGCCTCCTCGTCCCCACTGCGCCTGCGCCGCGCCTGCCAGGACGTGGCGCTGGGCGAGGAGAGATGACGGAAACGTGAGGTCACACGGGACGCGCCGTCGCCTGACGGGAGCGGGGAGGAGGGGGAGGAGCGGAGCGTCTCTCATTGACTTCCCCCGCCTTGAAGGGCTCCGATTGGCTCGTCCCACCTTTTTTCCTTTCGAGGGCTCCGATTGGCTGTCCCCGCCTATTTTTTTTCCTTCGAGGGCTAGGCTTGTCTTTTCCCGCCTTTTTTGGTGGCGGTTTCGCCTCAGACATTTAGCAGCTGTGGAAGTTGCGCATGGAGAGAATAGGGTTGCCGATTAGAGGCGAAAATAAATGGGAAAGCAAAAACAGGATACATTTCCCCCCCTGACCCTCTCAAACTAGGGATCCCTCTCGCAGATCTCAGTTTAAGTACTCTTCTGCTATTTAAGCTGTGACCATTGCTACTAACTACGCATAGTCCTACCCAAAAATATGACAAGGGATGCTGGCGAGGGATGGGATGACATTTTCCAGGAGTGGGGATGAATATCATGGTATTTTAGGGGCATGGGGAGGGGATGCTGTGGTTTTGAGGCAAAACTCTATGGTGAGAAGCTCATTCTACAAGAGTGTTGGCCAAAAGCCAGAGACTATGACCCTGACGTCACTTCTCGGTGATGTCAAGATATGTACTGCTCTTTTGGGGGAGGAAGTGTGTCCCAAGATTTGTGGGACCCCCACGCAGACTAGGGGACCTGGCAACCCTAACAACATTTGCAGGATTTTTTAAAGAAAGGAACCCAAAGAGGATGGACACCAACAAAAGAGGACATCTAAAAGGAGGACATCTGGTAACCCTAGGAAAAATGATGATTTTAGGACTGATCTCAATGTGAGAAGAACTACTACTTTGCAAATGCCCACTACTCTCAGTTTGTTTAAATGCCCTGTTCATAAAATCCTAGAGTGGGAAGGGGCCATGCAGGCCATCTAGTCCCACCTCCTGCTCAATGCAGGATCAGCCTCAAGCATCCAGGAGAAGGATCTGTCCAGCCCCTGCTTGAAGAGTGTTAGAATCATAGAATCATAGAGTTGGAAGGGGCCACACAGGCCATCTAGTCCAACCCCCTGCTCAACACAGGATCAGCCCTAAGCATCCTAAAGCATCCAAGAAAAGTGTGTATCCAACCTTTGCTTGAAGACTGCCAGTGAGGGGGAGCTCACCTCCTCCTTAGGCAGCCTATTCCACTGCTGAACTACTCTAACTGTGAAAAACTTTTTCCTGATATCTAGCCTATATCGTTGTACTTGAAGTTTAAACCCATTACTGGGTGTCCTCTCCTCTGCAGCCAACAGAAACAGCATCCTGCTCTCCTCCAACCTTTCAAATACTTAAAGAGGGCTATCATGTCCCCTCTCAACCTCCTTTTCTCCAGGCTGAACACTCCCAAGTCCCTCAACCTATCTTCATAGGGCTTGGTCCCTTGGCCCCAGATCATCTTCGTCGCTCTCCTCTGTACCCTTTCAATTTTATCTACGTCCTTCTTGAAGTGAGGCCTCCAGAACTGCACACAGTACTCCAGGTGTGGTCTGACCAGTGTCGTATACAATGGGACTATGACATCTTGTGATTTTGATGTGATGCCCCTGTTGATACAGCCCAAAATGGCATTTGCCTTTTTTACCGCTGCATCACACTGCCTGCTCATGTTTAGTTTACAATCCACAAGTACCCCAAGGTCTCGTTCGCACACAGTGCTACCTAGAAGCGTATCCCCCATCCAGTAGGCATGCTTTTCATTTTTCTGACCCAGATGCAGAACTTTACACTTATCTTTATTAAATTGCATCTTGTTCTCATTTGCCCATTTTTCCATTGTGTTCAGATCTTGTTGAACTCTGTCTCTATCTTCCGGAGTATTTGCCAGTCCTCCCAATTTGGTGTCATCTGCAAACTTGATGAGTAGTCCCTCATCAAGTTGTGTGTCCATTCTGCCTAAGTGTTCCACAATTTCTGGCTGTTTCTTTCTGACATGGTTACACGGCCTGCATAGCAGCTGAGAGTTAGGATTGCCAAATTGTTTTTTTTTTATTCATTCATTATTTATAGTCACTTTTCTCACTCGGACTCGAGGCAGATTATATCAACTGAGTCAGGACAATCAACAAGATGGGATATTCAATAAATAATAAGCCAGGATTTGGGATTTAGACACCAACCAAGGATTTGGGATTTAGACACTGTTAAAACACAGGAGTGACACAGCGTATAATTATTGACTTAAATATTGACAGAACTGCACTCTTCTAAAACCAATGAATTTAGAGAGCTATAACTTTGTTTAGTAATAAGGGCAGCACTGTATGACTACAATCCTAAGAACACTGTCCTTGAAGTAAGCCCCATTGAATAAAATGTGGCATACTGCTAAATAGACCAGTTTAGAAGTACTCCCTATGTGATGCAAAATTACAGTTGAGGGGGGGGGATTTTAGCAGAATATGATGCCATGGAGTTCACCCACCAAAGCTTCCATTTACTTCAGGGGAACATATTTTGGTCATCTGGAGATCTATTGTAATCCAGGAGATCTCCAAATCCCATCTGGAGCTTAAAATCGTAGCTGCCTGACGTGCAAAAATCACACTGGTAATTCTGTTCCTCTGGCACCCTGTGGACTACATTTTGAATGTTACTAATAAGTAGGTTCCTACTGTGCAATGTCTGCTTGCTTAACATGTCACATTTAAATGTCTATGCTGTGTTTCAGATTTCTGCCTCCAAACCTTATCTGAGCATCTGAAGTGTTATAACTACAGGGTAATTAGATGTAAGGAGTAGTTAAAGGACTAATAAATACTTCCCACTTGTCACTGTTGATACCAGGGGAAAACCAAAGTTTCAGTGGAAAGGCATTGAGGCAATTAGGTAATGTTTCTGCCAGCTGGTGTTAAGTCTCAGAACTGCTGGGGGTCGGGGTATATTTATTTTCCTTAGACAAATTATATATTGTTTTCCTTTCTGCATATAAATTAATTGTTTTGTTCTTACTTTTAGATGAGATGATATAAAATCCATGCATGAATGATATCTTCAGTCCAGGGTATGATTGCTTTCTTGCCTTTTCTCATGCCCATACAATCCAGAGATCTCTGTGCATTACAAAATCTTTACCCATTGATTGTCCTATTAAGGAGATGCAAAATTGTACCTGCCTGTCCTATGCTTCCATTCAGCTCACAGTCTTCCAGATTAAGAAGCATCTGACAGCTAGTCGGAGAGGAGCCCCTATATAAACTGATAAACAAACAAACTAATAAAGCCTGTGGCTTTTCCCTTTGTCTGTCACAAGTATGCAGAAACTGGAGGGAGGGGCTAGAGGGCTACTTTGTGGAGCAGAAGGGCTTCCACAAACTGCTTGCTGGGTGACCTTGGGTCATTCAGAGGTCTCTCAGAACTCTCTCAGCCCCGCCTATTTCACAAGGAGCCTGTTGGGAGAAGAGGAAGGGAAGGCGATTGCAAACTGCTTTGAGACTCCTTAGGGCAGAAAAAAGCAGGATATAAAAACGAACTCTTCCAAGCGGAACTAAACTATTGCTGCATGGTGATTTAAACTTTCATTCCAAAGGCTTTTCTCAGCAGCAATTACTAACGATTTCAAAGTCCTCACTGGAGAAACAGTGGTAGGACATGCTGTGCTGTAGACAGGAAGGGGATTTAGAAGAAGAGCTGGGTTTCATACCATGCTTTTTACTACCTGCAGGAGTCCTAAAGCAGATTACAAACACTTCTCCCTTCTTCTCCCTACAACAGATACTCTATGAGGTAGGTGAGGCTGAGAGAGGTCTAAGAGAACTGCTTTGTGAGAACGGCCCTGAGAGTATAGTGACCAGCCAAGGGTCACCCAGCTGGCAGCATATGGAGGATTGGGGCATCAAACCCGGTTCCCTACATTAGAGTCCACCGTGCTTAACCACTACGCCACTCTGGCTCCTTAATGTTCCTCATTCAATTTTGTTTTTATTTCTCTTTCCATTCAAACAAGTCCACTCACCACATGCCCTGCTTTTTGCATGACTGTGAAGACTCTGCTTTAAGGTGGGGTTGCCATCTTCCAGATACATCCTGGAGATCTGCTAGAATTTCAACTGATCTTGAGATTAGAGAAAAATGGCTGCTTCGGAGGCTGGACTCTACGGCATTACACCTGTCGAGGTCACCTTCTCTCCCAAATCGCATCTTCCCCAGATTTCATCCCCACATCTCCAGGAAATTCCCAACATGGAGCAGGCAACCACAATTTTAGCACACAGATCTGTTTCTGACCTGTCTCCTTTAGCCTTAATTGGCTGTTGCTCCATGTTGTAGCATTGTACTCCATACATCCCTTGAGCACTGTCCGAAACGCGTCCTTTTGTCTGCCTCGGACAGGCTGCCACTGGGTGAATCTGTACTTTAATACTACAAGAGAAGGAAAAGAATGTCCCTCTCTGCACAGCTTCCACAACAGTATAAGCTGCTCTCTTTTGTCTATTTGTTTAGTTGCTTGTTTTTACGAAGCTCTAAAAAGCTTCCCCACATGGGGAAGATGCTTCAATCACAGCACAGTTTTGCCTGGTTCCACAGGAGATGTCGCAGCTCTCTATACACAGGTGTGACTCCCAAACGGAACATGGGAAACAATCATTTCCCTATTTGCTCTTCACTTCGAGACTGCAAGACATGGGGGGAACTCAATTTAGTGTGCACTTAAACCAGCAAGCAAAATTATGACTTAATTAGTGCTCAGGCATTCATTACTTAAAGCTTGCCTAGTGTGCGCGCGTGTGATTTTAAGATACGTCTGTTTTAAGTGGTTAGCAATGGCTCTGCTATTTAGCTGGTTAATTTCATTATGGCCTCGTTTTAATATTTTTATTTTGCTGATGGTGTAAATAGAGCTGGAAATAGTAATTAAAAAACTCATCAGATTCTAATTGTTATTTACCCAAAATGCAGGTGTCGAGATTAATAACGGATTCTGAGCTGAAACAATTATGCGTTGCATTATATCCATTGTGTAAGGCCCCTGGGCATTACTGTAATATAGATAACAAAGCATATAATAACCGGAGCTCAGGGAGACTATACAGCCATTGATGCATAAACAGGCAAATTCTCCTCACTTATATCTTCCGTTTTGATTGGCAGCTGGGTTCTGATTTGCATCATCACTATGCTTTTATTTCGCAGTAATCATACACTATATGAACTCCTTAATTCTGAATGGTTGATGGGTTTTATTACCCAATCTGAACACCAACGCCTGACGGTATCACAGTGCCTTGATAGCGGCTATGAAATCCTTCTGCTTTGATGGGAAGGCTCGTTTGGAAAGGAAGACCCAGGAGAGGGACATTGAAACATGGACTCCGTGACACCGCCTCCCATCGGCCTCCTGCAGACCTTGACTAGGGTAATCACATCTTTCCGGGGGTATTTAAAATGCTTCAAAGGTCTCCAGTTGCTTCAGCCCCAGAAAATATCTGCTCCTAAGGCACATATTTGATTGATTCCGCAGTGGAGACCCATCTTTAATCAATGTTCCTCGTGTCCAAGGTGGAGTTAACATGCATGCCAAGTATTTATCACGCTGTTTCATTTGAACACATGCCTTTTAACGGGCATGTCGGTGGACCTCCCGCTTCCGCAGACACAGCTTATGTGTCATTCCCATAGAATGAGGCAGATGTGAGAAACAAGGGGAGGCTGTTTTTCACTCGTTCGCAGAAAGGTTTTGGGGTGACTCTTGCATGTGGACACTGGAAACAGCAACCCCCATATCAACATTCTTATTCTCCCTGTACTATAACGACTTGGGAGGAAAGGGGACATGATATAGTCCAGTCTCCTCAGATCCTGGAAACTAAGGAAAGTTGATATCTGGATGGGAGACTGCCAAGATGCTGAGAATGGCAATGTCTGGTGTACAGAGAAGAAGAAAAGACCTTGCAAGAGACAGCAAGATAGGAAAGTGAGGTCAGCAGCTTATGAAGAAGATGATGATAATGATGATGATGAAGAAGAGTTGATTATTAAATGCTGCTTTTCTCTCTAAGACAGAGTCTCAAAGTGGCTTACAGTTGCCTTCCCTTTCCTCTCCCCACAACAGACACCCTGTGAGGTGGGTGAGGCTGAGAGAGCCCTGATATTACTGCTCAGTCAGAACAGCTTTCTCAGTGCTGTGGCGAGCCCATGTGCGGAATCAAACCTGGCTTGCCAGATTAGAAGTCCACATTCCTAACCACTACACCAAGCTGGCTCTCATGCCCAACTGGGGCCCCTCTCTTTCCCACGCCTTCAAGGACAAAAGGAAGAGGGAGAGGAAGCGGAAGAGGAAGAGGAAGCGGAAGAAGAAGAAGAGTTGGTTCTTATATGCCACTTTTCTCTGCCCAAAGGAGTCTCAAAGTGGCTTACATTCGCCTTCCATTCTTCTCCCCACAACAGGCACCCTGTGAGGTAGGGGAGGCTGAGAGATCCCTGAGATTACTGCTCAGTCAGACCACTTTTATCTGATGGGCAATAGGTTCAGCATAGACCTTATGTCCCTGGTAGGACACTTTGCTCGGTGGGTGCAAATTTGTTGGAGATTCCTGGCCTGAGGGAGGTTCACGTGGCCTCAGCCATGGCTTTTTTGGTCCTTGCCCCGATCTGGTGGAATGAGCTCTTAGGAGAGCTGAGGGCCCTGATGGAGCAGTCACAGTTCCACAGGGTCTGCAAAACGGAGCTCTTCCACCAGGTTGAGGTTAGGGGCAAGTTAGATCTAGGGCCCCTCCCTGAGTTAACCTGTTACCCAGTTCTCCAGCTTAGAGTCCATCACTCTTTAACCACTTCGAGATGACTCCCAGTTAACCCTGGGCACGGCTTAATGTCACTCGGACATGGAGGTGTTTTGTTCTAGACAGCACAGAAGTCAGGGAGACTGGCCAGAAGGTGACATTTTTCAGCAGCAGCAGCAGTCTTGTCTTTTGCAACGTTTAGCATTGTCCTCATTCTAGCAGGAATCAGGATGCAGTGCACAAATGCTTCCTTCCTCCCCTTTCTCAAGAGCATCAGTGCAAGGAGACCCTGCTTTAAGCAATTGAGTCTGAGCGTCATAAAGGATGACAGAGCTAAGTAATATTGGTTTCCCTCGATACACATGTGTGAATCCCATTAGCGTAAATGAGATATAAATGTGTATATATCAAGGGAAAAGATGGACAGGTATCTGGTTTAACTGGAGTCGTAGTATTGGAACTAGTGCCTGAGCATGGAGGGGAAACAGATAATGTATTTTTTTTTGCAATTATATATATATAAAAAGATATTATCTATTTTTTAAATGCAGAAAGGCAATGTCTGGGGTGGAAAGTGGAAGAGAAGAAGCCCCTGCAGGGGGCAGCAAGAAGACAATTTGGTAGGATGGCACCTTCTCTCCTGTGGATTGCCCTTCCCTGCCTGTCTCCAGACTGCTACTCTTAGGGCAATTTCCACCTCCTCACAAGGGCCACACTCAGTAGGGTTGCCAGCTTTGGGTGGAGAAATACCTGGAGACTTTGGGGGTGGAGCCAGGAGTGGGAGGGACCTCAGTGGAGTCTAATCCTATGGAGTCCACCCTCCAAATTAGCCGTTTTCTCCAGGGGAACGGATCCCCCTGTCCCCCCTGAAGGCTGGCACCCCTACATGAATCCCAGTTGTGTTTCAGTTGATAGTATCCTGATGTGGATGAGGACCTTGTCTCTCCTGCAACCGTGTCCCTTTTCAGATGCTTTGTGCACCTTCAGTAAAAAACAACAACACAAACTTATGTATCCCTTGGAGGGCTGCCAACCTCCAGGTGGGGCCTGGGGATCTCCCAGAATTACCATTGATCTCCAGATGACAGATCGGTTTCCCTGGAGAAACAGGCTGCCTTCCAGGGTGGACTCTGTGTCATTACAACCCGATAAGCTCACTCTCCACCCTCCTCCAGCTCTGCCACCGTATCTTTGGGAATTTTCCAGTCTGGAATGTGCAACCTTAAGTTGACGTCATACCCAGAAACTACTTTGATTAATACGCCAGCTATGCCATTACGTGTGTGTGGAGGTCATAGTCCATGCACACATAAGTGATGCCACTCAGTTTAAAGATTAATAAGCAGGGGAAACAGCAAGAGGCAAGAAAGCTCCTCTCCTGCCACAAAGTTTGTCTGTCTTGAAGGTGCTCCTGGATTCTTGCTCTTTTCTATGACTTCTGATGAGATCGGGCTAGTCTTGACCATCCAGGTCTGGGCTACGTCATCTGATGCCAGCACAACAAAAGGGTCACATGTTCCCTTTGACATCTATTGGTGAGAATTTGGGCAAAGAGCAATGGAGTCAAACACCCACATGTGTGAATCAACCTTTAGCATCTTCTCATCAAAGCACATCCAGTCATTGTGAGATACAATCAACATTTCCATGTCTAAAGGAGATTAGTCTACTCTTTGTGAGAGTTTCTACAGCAGCCAACGTCTCCCTGTAACTTTCTTCATAGACAAACACAGAACTGGAACTGCGCATAAAATGCATTGAGGGGTTGGAGACAGCAATGGCTGCCTCAAAGCGGGGAAGTAGCTGCCTCATCTGTCTGGATGCTCATGTTCATATTTCCCTTCCGCAGACCAGCCACAAGACGTGAAGAAACATCTGGATTTCCACTTATAGTGATGGATCCAGTCCAGTTTCTCCAGCCACGTGGTTCTCACAAAGGAAGATCACAGGATAACACAAAATCTGGGCTGATCACTTTTCCGGAGAGACGTCCAGCGACATAATAGAGGAAGTGAATGAAAAAGCAGCCATGGCGTCACTGTCAGGTTTTGCTTCAAGGGTGAGAGATTCTGCAGAGGGTGTTTCCTTCTCAGGTATGTATCTGATAAATGCTGGGCCAGACACCTGCGCTGTGAGGATCTGGTCACCATCTTTATGTTCCGCGGTAATATATGCCACCCCCGTTTCAGCGGTGTCACAGTCTTTGGCAAAACTGCATGGAAGATCAAGACTGGGAGAGAAAAAACGGAAAAGCAAAGTTAACAGACCGAATTCTTCTGTTCAACGGCTGGGAGGAAGTGTGCTCAAAGGAGCAGGAAGTCTCCCTTTAGGCCAAACAGGACACTGGAGGAGATAATGTAAGAATCATCAGCAAGTTCCTCCCCTAACTATGCTAAATACATAGCTCCTCTAATGCCCCCTGCAGGACACACTTTATATTCTGCTCAATCATGCATATTGCAGATTTTGCATATTCCAATACTGTGCGTTTTGGGATGCATTCTTGGTCTGAGGTGGCCAAAGTCCTGAGGTGCAGGAAGGAAGAGCAGAACTTCAGAAAGAATTCCTATTGGTCCAAAACTGATGCAGAAAGGAAGAGCAGAACCGATAATGTCTGTACAATGAAGGCCAATCTCTTGAAAATCCTCTTGTGTCATATTTATTGCACACAATATTCTTCTTTGCCATAACCTATTCTTCTTTGTCATCTTTGGACACATCTTGCCTCTCGGATCTCCACCGTTGTGATAAGCCATAGGTCAAGGTTCTGATTTTGAAGGTCATGTTGTAGATACGCCACTAAGACAACTGAAAACAAGTTTGCCTTGTCCGGAACCTCGAGTTGGCATTTGCGATTGTTATGCGTTATGGTTGCAATAAATACGACACAAGAGGATTCTCAAGAGATTGACCTTTATTGTACAAACATTATCAGTTCTGCTCTTCCTTTCTGCATCAGTTTTGGACCAATAGGAATTCTTTCTGAAGTCTTGAGGTGGCCTGGAGATATTTCAGAATTACTACTGATCTCCAGAGGACACAGATTCATTCTCCTGGACAAAATGTTTAGGAGGACAAATTCTGACATTATACCATGGTGAGTCCCCAACTCCCCAATTCCTGCTTTCCCCAAGCTCCACCCTCAAACACCAGGAATTTCCCAACCCTGACTTGGCACTATCTGTTTGAGGTAGGGTTACTGGAGAGTGGTGACTGGAGATCTGAAATTACAACTGGTCTCCAGGTTACAGAGTTCAGGCACCCTGGGGGAAAAAACCCTGCCCGTAAAGGTGGACTTTATGGCATCATTACGCTACTGAGGTCCCTTTATCCTCTAAACTCTGCTCTCCCCAGGCTCCATTCCCAAATCTTCAGGGATTTCCTAACCCAGAGCTGTGATCCCTTGTTTGGCCTGTAAAGCAAACAATCAGATCTCACAAATTCCCCAAGATAATTCACCTCTGCAACTGCACGACCCGCTTTCGGACGGTCTTCATCACAATGGCTGCCACAGCAAACACAAAGATGCCCCCGCAGAGAGACAACATGATGATCTCATACGTTTGAGAGGAAGGACCTGTGCACAGATATCGACAGCCGTCAGTTCACCTGAAACGAACATCTTGAAATCTTGGGTCAAGTTGTTTTCAATCCCCTTTTCAGGACAAGGCAGTACATGGCAATTTGCGAGGGTTACAAATAGGCTTGCCAGCTCTGGGTTGGGAAAAACCTGGAGGCTTTGGGGGTGGAGCCAGGAGTGGGCGGGATCTGGTGTGGGGAGGGACCTCAAGGGAGTCTAACGCTATGGAACCCACCCTCCGAAGCAGCCATTTTCTCCAGGGGGAATGATCTCTGTCACCTGGGGATGAGCTGTAAAACCAAGGGATCTCCTGGTCACACCTGGAGGTTGGCATCCCTAGTTATACACCAGTTCTTCTGAATTACAGCTGATCTTCAGACAGCAGAGAAACGTTCCGCAGAGGAAATAACTAGTTTGCAGGCTGACTGCGCCGGCCCCGGGAGTGCATACCCCCAGAAGCCGGCTGTGAATCGCGCTCGCAACCTCGTGGCCAGACGCTCCCTGGCTGCCAAGGAGGGCGTTCCCAAGGTGCCCTTGCGAGCCCACTGCTCGATACACCTGCCAGCTCGTGCGGCAGACTGGCCAGCTACGGGGATGTCGGCCACACTGCCACTGGCACACACAGGTAGGGCAGCGGAAGCACCATGGTGGGCACCCGCTGCTAGCGCCCGTTGCATTCCTGGGTGCAACGGGCTTTTGGGCATATATCCCACCCATTTGGGAAACACTTCCAGGGCCATCAAGAAGCCCCAGGCTTTCATGAAACCCTGTTGGAGGAAAGCCTGCCTTAGAACAAGTGTGTTTAACAGCAACCAAGGTCTTTGTTTTTTAACGAATACACCACTCATCACCTTTATCAAAGAGATTCAGCTTCACAGAAATCTAGATGCATACCTGAGTTTTTTGGGGGAAATGTTTCATGAGATGCATCCTTCCCGGGCGTGGGCATGCTGCCACTGAAACGAAAAACAAACACACACAAATATGGAGAATGATAACGTGGTTGATGAGGGATGCTTGAAATTCCTGCTTTCTGGTTAACACAGGGAAAGAACTTTTTGCCTGTTGCCCTGTTAGGCTTCTTAGATGAACAGAGGTGGTTGGCCATTCACTTATCTCTGTATAGCAGCTCTGAACGTCCTCGGTGGTCTGCCATCCAAAGACTGACCAGGGCCAACCCTGCTTATCTTCTATGGTGACCAGAAGAGACTGTGCCATCTTGGGCCTCAACTCCAGGACCAAGCCCTATGAAAATAGGTTGAGGGACTTGGGAATGTTCAGCCTGGAGAAAAGGAGGTTGAGAGGGGACATGATAGCCCTCTTTAAGTATTTGAAAGGTTGTCATTTGGAGGAGGGCAGGATGCTGTTCCCATTGGCTGCAGAGGAGAGGACACGCAGTAATGGGTTTAAACTACAAGTACAACGATATAGGCTAGATATCAGGAAAAAGATGTTCACAGTCAGAGTAGTTCAGCAGTGGAATAGGCTGCCTAAGGAGGTGGTGAGCTCCCCCTCACTGGCAGTCTTCAAGCAAAGGTTGGATACACCCTTTCTTGGATGCTTTAGGATGCTTTGGGCTGATCCTGCGTAGAGCAGGGGGTTGGACTAGATGGCCTGTATGGCCCCTTCCCACTCTAGGATTCTATGATTCTATGATCCTCTCCTGCACATACATGCCGATGAAGCCCAAGTTGTGGTGACGGCACATGAGATCACTCGAGCAAAGGCAGCTTCACCCACCATCCTGCCGTCATCTCTGCAAGGGACACCCACAGAACACTCCCACAAGAATTTTGTGGGGGGGGGGGTTTAGTCTTTACTTATCAGGGAAAATAATATCCGTGACAACAAAACTCCAGTCAAACATTACAGCAAATAATTTCCAGGTCCAATTCAGCGGTGAGCCTCCCTAAAGCCGTGGGGATTGAACGGACGTCTTTCCCCATAAATTCATCCCAAGGCATTTTCGTTTGTCAGTTGTGCGTTAATATAGTGGCTCTCCCGTGGCATTTATGCACTGACCTCGCCTGCCCCTTATTCCCGATTATAAATGAGGTGTGGAAAGAGAGGACCGGGGCAGAGAGGGGGATCCTGATAGCATACCTTTAATAAATATGTTAATCAACTGTCTGCCGGATGTCCTCGGGTGTCGGAGAGTTTGTCTCTCGCGTTATGTATGGGGCACTTTAAATTCTATTCTCTTGGCAGTGACAACCTTAAGTTAAAAGGGATTTATTGGGACGGAGGTGAATGGGAAGAGAGAAGAAAGGGCCAGTAGGGAGGTGAGAAGAAGAACAACCAAAGGGAAAGGATCCGTAAGATCTTTTGCGCTTAAATCAAATCAGAAAGGTGATCTGAAACCAGAACGCTGGATACCGCTTGGGCCGAATCGGCTCTCTGATGCACTTGTGTGTTCGGAGCTGAAACCAAAATGAGGGGAAATATCCAGATTAGAATTTCAGTCCTTCAAAATGGGGTCAGGAGTAGAGTTTCTGGATTCCCTTGACTGCTGGCAGGGAATATTTAGCTCCAGTCTGATCCAGTTCTGGGAGGGCAGTATGGAAATTTAAGAAATAAGAAGAACGTCAAGATGTTTTTCAGGTAAACTCCTGTGTCCTGATGGCCTCAATTGGAGACTTCCTGCTTCTTTGAGCAACTTCCTCCCTGATTGCCTCCAGAACAGAGTAACATATATCTTAAGTCTACTAATATCAAAGGTCCAACAAGGTAACCATCTAGATGGGTCACTTATAAAATTCCCTAGAGCAGGGGTAGTCAACCTCTGGTCCTCCAGATGTTCATGGACTTCACGGACACTGGCAGGGGCTCATGGTAATTGTAGTCCATGGACATCTGGAGAGCCGCAGTTTGACTACCGCTGCTCTAGGGAATCTTATAAGTGACCCATCTGGATGGTTACTTTGTGGAACCTTTGATATTAGTAGACCCAAGATATATGTCTTAAAATATAAGGTTGCTTGCTGAATTCTAACTTTGTTAGTATCCTTGTAAAAACCAGTTTAAAGAAACACCGCACTATATTGATAAGTTCACTGATGAAGTAAAAATGAAAAGGAACCCTTGTACCAAGGAACTCGTTCTGTTTATAACAGTTTCGGTTGTTTGAAAAAAGTTTTTGCCATCGCCAGCTTGAAAACTACCTTTTTCCTGTCTACACATCTTTGGCTGACAGACTGATTTCATTGGCTTACTGCTTAAATTATTTCAAGCTCATATCCCTGATACTTAGACCAGACTCTCTCAACCAGAATCTCATGGCATCTCTTGATGGAAGGGTTTCCTGAATAGGTGGGAGTTAATTAATTTTTATATTTTTCAAAAAATTGTTAAACATTTATTGGTATATGACCATACATGGCAGTCGTTCTCAACTTTTATACCAGTGAGAAACCCCTGAAACAGTCTTTAGGCATCGAGAAATCTCGGAAGTGGCCTGATTGTGCAGAATATAGTTGGGAAGCAGAGCTGTGGACACGCCCACCCAAGGCTCCTCCCCTTCCCACCCACCCCCAGGCCCATCATTGGCCATTTTTTGGGGGGTGGGGTGACATGACCCTATTTGGTCATGTCCCCTGATAAATGATTAACACATTTTAAAATATATATTAATAATAATTAAGTCATACCTATTCATGAAACCCCTTCAATACCATCAAGAAACCCCAGGGTTTCATGAACCCCCTGGTTGAGAAAGCCTGATACACAGTCATGTTGACCCCCCCCCCCTTCCTAAATGGCCAATTATGGACCTAGAGCGGGAGGGGAGGGGCCCCATGTGGACGGGTCCACAGCTCTGCTCCCCAACCCATATTCTGCATGATTGGCCACTTCTGGTATTTCTTGAAGCCTGAAGAATATTTCAGGGAGTTCTCAATGGTAAAAAAGATGGATCGAGATCCGTCATTTTGTCTCCAATCAGATCCTCCTGGGATAGTCACAAGAGAGAGATCGTCATCACTTTTTAAAAGCTCCAAGCACCTGTCACGCAAAGGTAGTTTGCCTCTGAATATGGAGGTTCCATTTAGCTCTCTCAACTGCTAGTAACAATTCGTACGTCATTCTCCAGAGGTTTTTACAACTCTCAGTTGTCCCAGTAACCACATTGAGTCTCAGCTGAACCGGACAGACCTGGCTCATAAAAGAAGCATGGTGGTGGCATGAAGACACCCACAGGCTTATAAGAGGAGTCCTGCTGGAATGGCTGGGTTACAGTATATGCTGCCAAGAGCCCATCATTTTCTTCCTCTGAAAGTCGCCCTGCAGACCCAGCAGTAAAAATAGATAAGCCCGTGTCTCCCCCTATTATTATAGTCAATTAAAAGTACACTACCTCTGGACATGGAGGTTCCATCTAGCCATTACGGCAAATAGCCACCGATGGATCTTACCCTTATTAATGGGTAGATTTATTTTACACATCAACAAGTTAATACTAAGATTTTTTTTAAATGCAAGCAAGAAATCGAGTAAATAGAGCTGGGTTACCTTGAGGCTGTAAAATAGGTTTGGGTTGGCTTTTCTCTAGCAGAGTCGGGAAAGATCTTGACTCTGGCGTAGTCATTCAGAATTCTCATCCTCCTGGCTTTAGGCTGCTCCGCTTTTTATGAGCCATTCAATTGTTCTCTCCCTTTTTATTGGATAGTGGTAAAGGAAACAAAGGTAGGTCTTACAGCTACTGGGGACTTTTCCTCATGGCTTTGTAAACATAGCAAGACTCCACCTAGAGGCTTAATTCAATGCAGTTTCTTTGGCTATGATTACTATGCAGACTATTTCCTCCCATCTAAGCCTGTTGAAATCACCGTCCTGAGATCGGAGCAACTCCTCATAGCGTCCCACTGCTCAGTTAGTAGTCGTGGAGGTGGAGTCTCCAAACCCTTGTGGAAGTTTGAGGATGGCTAGCAAGGACCATCTAAGAGGGCTTCCTCAGAGGCTACACTTCCATATGGGTCTTCCTTGAAGGTAGAAGGAATTGAAATGGAAAACTACATTGTCTGCTTACAAAGCCCCAGGCCATTCCACCTCATGGGGCTTTCAAGGCAAGAAAGAAGCAGCAGTGGCTTGCTCATTGCCTTCCTCTGTGTAGCAGCCCTGGTCTTCCATGGTAATAATTGTAATAAATGGGGCCAACCCTGACTAGCCTTCGAGTTCTTTCACAGAATCATAGAATCATAGAGTTGGAAGGGGCCATACAAGCCATCTAGTCCAGCCCCCTGCTCTACGCAGGATCAGCCCAGAGCATCCTAAAGCATCCAAGAAAAGTGTGTATCCAACCTTTGCTTGAAGACTGCCAGTGAGGGGGAGCTCACCACCTCCTTAGGCAGCCTATTCCACTGCTGAACTACTCTGACTGTGAAATTTTTTTTCCTGATATCTAGCCTATATCGTTGTACTTGAAGTTTAAACCCATTACTGCGTGTCCTTTCCTCTGCAGCCAACGGGAACAGCATCCTGCCCTCCTTCAAGATCGATCTGGTCCAGTCAGTCAAATATGTTTGATCTTACAGTCCCCAGTTCCCTCTGTCATATGTAAATAGTGTTGATAAATAGATAGACGAACAGATGGATGGAGAGATGAATGACATGGTATGCTGTATACACACAGTCATATACATATAGTCACCTTCTATATTATATATGCACGCTCAGATGCATATAGCATAATCCGGTCTCATTAGATCTTGGAATCTAAGCAGGGCCGGTACTTGGATGGGAGACCACCAAGGAAGACTCTGCAGAGGAAGGCAATGGCTAACCACCTCTGCTTCACTCTTCATAAATCTAAGCTCAGTAGGGATGGTATATGTTGGGGAATCACCCAGGAAGGCTCTACAGAAGAAGACAATGGAAAACCACCTCTGCTTCTCACTTGCCTTGAAAGCCCCTTGCTGAGATAATGCAGACACACACACACATATTCAAAGAAACCTTTCAAGTGAACTTCTCTCACTGAGACTGGAAGCTATAAATCTTCTTTCTCTTTCCTTTCCCATCACCAGCTAGCCATTCCTTCTAACCATCATGAAAGAGTAGCCCTTATCTTGAGCAGGTACATGGGAAAGTACCTGTTTTAACTTCCTCAAAAGATAAACCAAAATCAAGTTTTGGCTCTGGTAAATCTTAAGCGTGCAGACACCACTTAGTTGGTCACCAAAAGGGAAGAAAAGCGAAATAAAGTGGACGCCGCCCTGCTTGAATACCTTTATTCAAAGGCGACTCCCAAGGAGTTCTAGGTTTACTCTTGTTAATTGGAACCATAGTTACATAGATAAGATAAGGATTATATCACCATAATAAAGTGATTGTTAGTGGGTATGTTCTCAGTAGACACAAAAAGGGACTCTGTCATGTTGATAACTGGCATGTGTTGTGAATCATTCCTTAGGATTCACCTTAAAAAATTCAGAATATGCAGCTGAAGGTGAAGGTTTTCATTTCCAGCAGTCTCAGCGAACAAGGGGCAAAGGTTAGCGAACGCAGGCAACTTTGAATAGTAGAAAAGAACCAAATATTACATCTTACATATTTTTTTGTTTTTATTATAGACTTTTTATCCACATGAATGTTAAAGAAACTACAACAGAGTTAAATACCTTTTTTTTTTAAATCTCAGTGGTTATATTTTTAATTACACTCAATAATAAACTGTAAAATATTTCCAGAAGAGTACAATCCTCATTCATTCATACGGCAGGCAAAATACCAGGAGGGAGCAGAAAATGTCTGGGAGCAGGAGGGGTTCTGGGGATCCCTGGAGTTTCCAATATGCTTTTGGAAAGCTCCAGATATGGCTAATGCTCTCCCATCAGTACATCTTGATGTAACGTTAGCCCAGGGTTGTTGTTGTTTTTTTTTATCCCTCTGAATCACGCTTCTTTCAACAATAGAAACACTTCTCAAAAGTTAAATCCTCGAGGTGTTTGGTGGCAAAGGAAGTGCCGAGCGGTCGCTCATAAGTTTATCCACACGATTGCGTCGAAAGCCTTTTCACAATGTCTGTCACGTTCAGTAGTCTTCCTCAAAAAAACACCAAACCAAACTTTGGTACCACCAAAAGAGATCCAAGACAGGCATTCTTGAATTGTTCTGTTTTATTATTATCAATTATAAATGGCTGCTACATTCTAATTTACATGGTTGTCCATGAAGCTTTGAGGTCACTTATCTTTAGGTTCAACCGAACCTTGTTGACGGATTAAATTTTCATATTTTTCTTCCTTCTTACATTTAAATACCCAAAGCCCTTCCATTTCTCAGTCTTTAGAAAAAGTCTGAATTCAAAGAGATGGGTGATATTTTACAAGACGATCCCATAGTTCCTGCTGCAGAGAGACAGAAAAACAAAACTGAGCAGACAAGTTACAGGAAGCTACGTATCTGAATATTTATTGATAAATTAATTACTTAAAAATTTCAACAGCATTTATTGCTACAACAGTTTAGCTTAAGAAATAGAAGAGGAAGGGCTGGGTTTTTTTGTACCCTGCTTTTCATTACCAAAAGGGGCCCACCGTTGCCTTCCCTTCCTCTCCCCACAACAGACACCCTGTGAGGTAGGTGGGGCTGAGAGAGCTCTAAGAGAATGTGAGAACAGCTCTAATGGGACTGTGACTGGTCTAAGGTCACCCAGCAGGTTGCATGTAAAGGAGGAGTGGAGAATTGAACCTGGATCTCCAGATTAGAGGTCGCTGTTCTGAACCACTACTCCACACTGGGTTGCCAGTTCTGAACTGGGAAACACCTGGACATTTGGGGGTAAAGCTAGGAGAAGGCAGGTATTTGGGGCAGGAAGAGACCTCCGTGGAGTATAATGTGATGGATTCCACCCTCCAAAGTGGAACTGATCTGTCACCTGGAGATGAGCTATAAAACTGGGAGATCCACAGATCCCACCAGGAGGATGGCATCCCTAGTTGAAAGGTCTCCCCACAAGCTTCTTGGCAGACTGGGAGGGATTTGCACCTGGGTGTCCCAGATCCTTGTCCGACACCCTAACCACTGGTCCTTTACCCATTATCAATGGTGTAAAAAGAACCGTGCAATGTTTTCCCAAAAGGAACAGAAGAACCTTCAACAGGAGTGAAGGGAATGAGATGGACCCAAACCAAAGGTGATGGTGTTGCCACCCCTTCCTTCTACCCACTGCTCTGCACAGCCTCACAACCAGGAACTGGAGCAGCAGCTCATTTCTCTCCACATTCACCCTTTAAATACTGCATTACAATCTGCACATGTTCAGGAGGGCTTCTGGAATGTTTACATTTTGAAAGTCCTGGAAATCCTACTGAACATGTAAAGTTGTGGCACTCTTCAAATCTCAGAAGCTAAGCAGGTCAGCCCTGGTTCATACTGGAAAGGAGGCCACCGAGGAAATCTGGGACACTTTCCAGAGGCAGGCAGAGAGCCAGCATGGTGGAGCAGTGAAGAGCGGCAGCCTCTGGTCTGGAGAACCGGGTCTGATTCCCCATTCCTCCTCCACAGGCAACTGGGTAACCTTGGGCCAGTCCCAGTTCTCCCAGAGCTCTCTCAGACCTACCTACCTCACCTCTGTTGTGGGGTTAGGAAGGGAAGGCTATTGGAAGCTGCTTTGAGACTCCTGTGAGTAATAAATAGTAGGGCACAAAAAACAGCTCCTCTCAGCAAGCCACCATCTCTTGTCTTGAAAACCTACAGCAGGAATTCCCAACCAGGGGCCCACATATCATGGATCTATCTTGCCCATCTTCCCAGTTCTCCCCTCTATTTTATCCTTACAATGACCCTGTGAGGTAGGTTAAATGGAAGGAGAGTGATTTCCCAGAAGTTTCAGCCAAGCCCCTGCTGGGAATTGAACTGCTGGGAGCAAAAGAGGAACAAGAATGAGGTCCATTCTCCAGTGCCCCATGCTCACCTTTTAGCTTTTGCTGAGGTGCGTGCCCAGTTTCTCTTTCCTGATCAAGCTTGCTGCATAGGGGATCTATAAGGATAGAGAGAAACCAGCATGAAATTTTGAGAAGGAGGCTATCTGAGATGAAACTCTAAACAGAAGACAGGTCAAGTGAATGAAATCTGTCTGGTGCCGGAACATATAAGCTTTCATGCCAAGTCTTACTAGGGTGGGAGCTTCTCAAGTCTTCGTCATGACCCACTTGGTGGTAGTGCCCCAAGTTGACTGAAGATTTCTTTTGTTGTCCCACTCTGTTCATTACCATGGGCTTGTAAATTCCTATTTCTCTGGGATTTGTCCCCCTTTTCTGCACTTGTTTTGCACCCTCTAGTGGTCAATTCAGCATTACACCAGTTTATCTCCAGTATAAAAAATCTGTAGGAACATATGCCAGACTTAAACTGGTGGAATACCAAATCAACATTTAGTGAGAATAAAACACAGATGGAATAGACCCCCCACCCCCACCCCTGAAGAAACAGGAACTGAAAAGTGAAGAAAACGAGAAAACCTAATATTTACTTATTGATTTGATATATGAAATCACCACTGTCCTTCCCTTGTCACAAAGCACCCTCAAAGAGCCTTACAAAAATATGCAACCATTATCCAAACAACAACAAAGCCAAAACACGGACAGAAAGTATCTCAGGCTCGACGGTGGGAATCGAATTCAGCTCTCTAACAGAACCAGTGTTAAGCTAAACTGAAAAGCTTGGCCAAACTGAGGAATTTCTGCTGCCGTCCCGAAGGCTGCAGAGGAAGATGGTGATTGGGCCTCATTTGAGAGGGTTTCCCACAATCTGGGTGCTGCCACTAAAAAGGACCCGCCATGTCACACAAAGCTAGGGCTCACCAGAGGACCACAGTGCCAGGAGAATTTATAGGGTCCTTCAGGTATTCAGGATTCAGGCATCCTAGCGGATTGCGTGATTAAATGGGATCTCTTGGATCTCGTTTTCATTATTAATTCCAGGAAGCTGTGATAGTAAGTCTGGATTCCTGGCTCTGCCATAATCATAGATTCCAAATCTTCATTTCCAGCATGGAAAAGTGAATCTATCCAGCTTTTCCTCTCCAAAACGTGTGCAGTCCATTCTTAAGGGCCCCCCAAATGCCTAGAAATCAAAGGGCTGAGATATGACTACCTTTGCAAGGGATTGCTGCCTTATGCAGGCGCCTCCTGGGATTCTGAAACCGGGTGGCTATGGTGGGGTTGCCAACAAGCCTGGAGGACTCCCCCTCCCCCCGGTCCCTTTAGCAGAGCAAGGATACAAAGGAAAGGCAAAAATACGCAATGGCCTCATCCTACACTAAAAATGTATCCCAAACGGTGGTTAATTAGCACAACAAAAATAGAGTCCAATAGCACCTTTAAGACCAACAAAGATTTATTCAAGGCGTGAGCTTTCGAGTTAATTAGGACAGGTGAGGGTACTTGCAATAGTTCTAAGTTCTGCATTTCTGAACTTTTTACAAGGCTTTGGGGAAAGAGGTTAAGCTCTGCCTGCAGAAGGTCCCTGGTTCAATCCCTGACACTACTTGTTAGACCGCCTGGAGCCGGCTTGCTGGGAGGGTGGTCTAAAAATCTAATCAACAAATACTGATCTGGATGGACTGATCCAGTCTCGGGCATCTTCCTGTATGTTCATGTGTTTGGAAACAGGGAGTGGAAGCTTCTTAGAGCAGTTTCTCAGTGGAACAGGCTTCCTCGGGAGGTGGTGGGTTCTCCATCTTTGGAGATTTTTAAACAGAGGCTGGAGAGCCATCTGACGGAGAGGCTGATTCTGTGAAGGCTCAAGGGGGTGGTAGGTGACAGTGGAGAACAAGAAGAAGAGTTGTTTTTTTATATGCCGCTTTTCTCTTCCCGAAGGAGTCTCAAAGTGGCTTACAATCCCCTTCCCTTTCCTCTCCCCACAACAGACACCCTGGGAGGGAGGTGAGGCTGAGAGAGTTCCTGCTCAGTCAGAACAGCTTTCTCAGTGCTGTGGCGAGCCCAAGGTCACCCAGCTGGCTGCATGTGGGGGACTGCAGAATCAAACCCGGCTCGCCAGATTAGAAGTCCACAATCCTAACCACTACACCAAACTGGCTCTCATGGATGAGCAGTAGGGTGGTGAGTGTCAGGGGGTTGGACTAGATGACCCAGGATATCCCTTCTAACTTTATGATTCTAGGGAACCTGGAGGTCAATACCATCCCAATAAACCTCTATTCAAGGGCCAGGGCATTTTTCTCCAGGGCACTTGGCAACCGCACTGGCTGTCGAAGTTTTTGCCTCAGAAGAGAATTCACGTCCCGTGTTAAAGGATGCAAAAGGGAGAAGACTGTCTTGCCAGTTTCCCAGCTACGGGAAGGCCAAGGAAGCCACTCAGGAAATCATAAAACAAGAATCTTTACCAGTTCCCGGTGTACAGAAACTGCAAATGAAACCAATCAATTGAGCAGGATCTTAATTACGAGCATCACTCAACAGCCTTGCCAAGGATGCTGGAGGGTGTAATAGCAGGCAGGAGACAGGAGAGGGCACTTGGAGACTGAGAACTTCCCGGCCGAATAGTCGGGAAACAGGTATATTTTCAGGGTATTTTGTGATGCTTCAGCATTATGGCCAGGCCTCATTCTGCACACGTTGGAGAATGCGCTTTCAATGCAATTGAAAAGTATATTTTCCTGTTCCACACTGGAAAATCCAGCTGCAAAAGAATAATAAGAAGAATTGGTCTTTATACCCTGGTTTCCCTGCCCAAAGGAGTCTCAAACCAGTTTATTAAACGCCTTCCCTTCCTCTCCCAACAACAGACACCTTGTGAGGGAGGTGAGGCCGAGAGTGCTCAGAACAGCACTATCAGGGCTGTGACAAGCCCAAGGTCACCCGGCTGGCTGCATGTGGAGGAGCGGGGAATCAACCCTCCCCCCTGTCAGATAAGAAGTCGACTCTGCTCATAACCTCTACACCACTAGAATCCTAGAGTTGGAAGGGCCCATCCAGGCCATCTAGTCCCATCCCCTGGTCAATGCAGGATCAGCCTCAAGCATCTATGATATGCATCTGTCCAGCTGCTGTTGAAGACCGCCAGTGAGGGGAAGCTCAAAATTTCCGTAGGCAGCTGATTCCACTGCTGAACTACTCGGACTGTGAAAAACTTCCCCCAGTATCTAGCCAATATTGTCCTACATGTAGTTTAAAGCCATTGCTGTGGGTCCTCTCCTCTGCTGCCAACAGAGGAACCTTTCCCTGCCATCCTCCAAGTGACAACCTTTCAGATATTTCAAGAGAGCCATCCTGTCCCCTTCTCACCCTCCCCTTCTCCAGGCTGGACATTCCCAATTCCCTCAGCCTTTCCCTCTAGGGCTTGCTCCCCAGCTCCTGGATCATCCTTATTGCTCTCCTCTGCACCCTCCCCATTTTGTCCACCTCCTTTTTGAAGTGAGGCCTCCAGAACTGCACACCGTCAAGGCTGAAGTTGCTACCGTGTGACTGAATGACCTCTGAAATGCCTTGCTTGGCTTTTGCATACTGAAGGCTTCCTTGTTGGAGTCCATCAGCCTCCTGTTGAGCCTTCCCCTTTCCTTGCTGCCTTCAACATTTCCTCCCATGATTATCTTTTCTAGGGACTTTCATTTTCTTTAGGATGCTTTGGGCTGATCCTGTGTTGACTAGATGGCCTGCATGGCCCCTTCCAACTCTATGATTCTATGATTCTCATCACACAACCAACCTACAATAACCTCAGTTGAGTAATTTGAGCTTCTACGGAGAGCTCTGGCTTGATTTGACCTAGAACCCACTCAATTGTCTCTTCGCCTGTCCGATTTCTTCCTGGTAGAAGTCCTCTAGGAATTGCCAAGAGCTCTATGTTAAAATGTCAGAACTTCTGGCGATTCCTAGAGAGCTGTGACCTCACTGTGATGTCATGCTGTTATGCTGGTGGCAATTTTAAACGTTTTTCTCCTGTCACCCAAAGGATTAGTGGTGAAAACTATGGGTTTGAGGGGGAGGTCTCCCTTATCGTGGGAGACCTGGCCAGCGTGGTGTAGCCAGCATGGTGTAGTGCTTATGAATCAAGTCATGTTTGATCCCCCATTCCTTCACATGAGGCCAGCTGAGTGACCTTGGGCCAGTCACAGCCCTGATAGTGTTGTTCTCACAGATCAGCGGAGGCCATGGGAAGCTGCTTTGAGACTCCATCAGGCAGTAAAAACCTTATCCTTCTAGGAAGACCCAGAATGATTATAGTTTGCACCAATGTGCACCTTGGCCTAGCACAGGAGTGGCTAGAGAACACTGGTACATACAACGTGTCTCATGGGGGACTTGTAAACATAAAATGGAGGTCAATTCTGACATTGAATAGTTGACTCTCTTGGCTTGCAAGAGCTTTCCTCCAGCCATTTCCTGCCAGCTGGGCTCTGAGAAGGAATTCCGAAAGGGGGGGAAAGTCTGCGAGTCCGCCCCTTTATTTCAGGCCAAGCTGAGGATTCCCCAAGGTTGTTTTCAAAGAAGAAGTGTAGTTCTCCCAATTTGGAAAACAGAGAAGGATTTCTTACAATTTGCAATTGCTGGACCATCTCTTCCCGGTAGGCCAGTTCCCGTTTCATCTGGTCTTGAAAATTGTCTAGGCAGGGGAGGAGAAAAGAACAGAGGATCTGTTAAGAATCGTTTTGTAACAATTGGCAAAACAAACAGAAAGTCCATGATATAGATGGACACACACACACACACACACACACACACACACATGTATATATATAAACAACCCCGGTGCCGTTCTTCCTCCGGGATGTGATCCATTTCACTTCGGGCTCATTGACGTTAAAGTCTATTTATGTCTCTGCGGGGAACGCTGCCCTGACGGAGAAATTTTGTAATTCAAAATAGCAGCGTGATGAATGCTGAGGCCGAGGAGCAAAGTCATAGCTGGCTGGCTCGGAACACAAAGGGAACTCTTTGAGCTGCCCCCTCCGCCCCTCTTGGCAAGCTTGTAAGGGCAGTGGAAGCCATGAACGTTTCACAGCGCGCTCCGAGAGAGAGGCAAGTCGGCCTGAAGCCAATGAAATCTGCTGGCTTTAGACTAGAGGAACTCTTCATAGGATTGCACCGTTACACGTGGTAGAATCTGCCCAGGGAAAACGAATAGGCCTGCTGGATAATAACGGGGGGGAAAGGAGGCCAGCCTCCAGGTGGGACCTGGGGATACCCTGGAATTCTTGGAATAGGGAAGTGCTAGCATGCATAACTGAGCAGAATATAAAGGATGTCCTGCAGGGGGCACCGGAGGAGATGTATATTTTAGCATTGTTAGCTTAAGAACTTCCTGTTGATTTTCAAATTATTTCTTCCAGTGTCCTGATTGGAGCCTTTTTTGCGCATACTTCCTCCCTGCTTGCCTCCAGAGCAGCAGTTGAATGAAGAATGACTGCAGACAGCAGCTAGATAGAGTGTTAGGTCTCTCCTCTCCTCTTTCTCTACATGGTTCTTTCTCTTCTGAATAAAAACTATTTTTATTCTTTAAGAAATCTGGTGCTTTGCTCTATCTGAATATTCGAACTCTGCCAGCAGGAATTACACCACATTTGCTGACTACCGAGATCAGTTTCTCTGGAGAAAAGGGTTGCTTTGGAGGGTGGATTCTGTGGCATTGTACCCTGCAGAGGTCCCTCCGTTCTTCCAGAGAACCATCTTCTGCTAAGGTTGCCAACCTCCAGTTCTAGCCTGAAGATCTCCTGGAATTTCCAAGTAGTAGATATCATTTCATCTGGAGAAAATGGCTGCATTGGAAGGAAGACTCTATGACAGGGGTAGTCAAACTGCGGCCCTCCAGGTGTCCATGGACTACAATTCCCATGAGCCCCTTTGACTACCCCTGCTCTACGACATCATGCCCTCCCCAAACCCCGCCCCCTCAGGCTCCACTCCACTAAATTGCCACATATTTCCCAGCATGCAGCTGGGAACCTTAAATCCTCAGCCTGCCGCTTAAACTTCCTGGGGTGACCAAGGCAACCCCAAAAATTAGGGGGCTGGACCTGGCGGAAAGGCCAGAGAATTCCAGATGAGCCACTGCCATGCTCTGCAAGTGGCAGGGGTGTGAGCAGGCCTTGTCTGGGGACACCAGAGGGTCTGCTGCATACACGGCATGCCCCTGCCAGTGGCAGACAGGGGTCACAGCCTCCGTGTCACCCTCCCGTACCCTACATCAGGGTGCCCAAGGCCCTTGCCCTGCCTGCCAGCTCTAAATACGCCTCTGCCAGCCCCCAGCGGGAGTTTGGCAACCCTAAGTGCCAACCCTGCTTAGCTTCTAAGATCTAACAAGGTCAGACTAGATGAGGGGTGGCCCAACTGTGGCTCTCCAGATGCCATTGGCAGGGGCTCATGGGAATTGTAGTCTAAGGACATCTGGAAAGCCACAGCTGGGCCTCTCCTGGACTAGACCACGCCTGGACTAGACCATCTCGCTTTCCCTCCTGAAATAAAACAGCAAACCCTCGATCCTTCTCCCTTCCCCCATGAAAAGACGTCTGCCATTCCACCCCCCCCCCACCAAAACAACAACAACATGGGGCTAAGAGGCTGTATATATTGAATTCCAATACAATTTCTTTTATATACAAGAGGAAACAACCATAATGGTATCTAGATAATTTCCGTTTTCAGTGACTTCTTCAGTGGGTGACTCCTCCAATCCTCCTGTATCAGTTTGTTGTAGCAAAAGTGGAAAAATCCTACCGCCTTTCCTTATATTACTGTTTTAGTATCAATAGGCCATTGGTTCAAAGGTTCCGGGGAATGTTAGTCAAAGCTGGCTGGTGGGCGGGGGAGGGCTCACTGCCCAAAAGAGAGAGGCTCTGCTAATGTGCATTGGTGGGCCCAAGTCCCCCACCCACAGGAACCGGAAGTGACGTCATCATCTCAAGGACTCTGGTATTTGGGCAAAACCTCTCCCCTCTTTAAGGAGCCCCTTCCATGGAGCCATGATGGTAGAGGCCTGGCCCACCTCCTGACTGGACTTGACTCCTGGTCTTATTTATTGTACGGCAGAGTTAGAAGGAGAAGAGTTGGTTTTTATACCCCACTTTTCACTGCCCAAAGAAATCTCTAAGCGGCATACCACCGCCTTCCCTTCCTAGAATCATAGAGTGGGAAGGGGCCTCATGGGTCATCTAGTCCAACCCCCTGCACTATGCAGGACACTCACATTCCGATCGCTCATCCACTGTCACCTGCCACCCCCTTGAACCTTCACAGAATCAGCCTCTCTGTCAGATGGCTCTCCAGCCTCTGTTTAAAAATCTCCAAAGATGGAGAACCCAACAACAGGGAGGGAGGGAGGTGAGGCTGAGAGCACTCTGAGCGCTGTTCAGTCAGAACAGCACTATCAGGGCTGGGACTAGCCCAAGGTCACCTTTCTGGCTGCATGTGGAGGAGCAGGGAATCAAACCCAGCTCGCCAGATTAGAAGCCGCCCCTCTTAACCACCACACCACGCAGGGTCACACACTAGAAGCATCATATAATAGCCAAGTAGGTAAAACAGTTATGCAGACAGACGGGGGCAATCCTCATAAATATTCATATCTAAGTTTTCAATCCACTCCATCACAGCTGGGGAGAGGACAAAGCACTCCGTCACATCTCCCTGGAAAGCATGATGCTCACATTCCTGGGCCAGATGAAAAGCAGCCTGAAGGGCTGAGCTGCAATCGCATTCGGGACCTGGTGTTCTGCCCCACTTGAGCAACAGGCCTGCTCAACTGCCGGAACCTTTTCATGTTCTATTCTACCCTGGAGTGATGGGTGCATGAAATAAAGTAAGGGAAATCAAAGAGAAGTCAGAACAGGGTATTGGTTTCGGAAGAAGACCCCCTTCCAGTCTCAGGCGGCCTCCTCCCAAGGAAACTCATGGGATCGGGGCCGGGCGAGTGTCAAGGCAGCCTGACGGGCGGCCATGCAGCATGGATTCTCTGGTGCTCCGTGTTCTATTTTGAATCCGTAGCAGAATGGAGTTGACCACTGCCCTGCGGTGTTTGGAGACCACACATCCTTCAAGCCGGAGAACGGCTCCGCTACCACTTCCTTGGCCAGCGGCGCAGGCCTGCTCCTTTCCTTTGAATTGTCTTCTGTGTGGTTTCATCGCACGCTTTATTTACAGGCCAGGGAAGCGGGGGATGATGTTTGACTGTGGTTCAACAGGATACAGGGGGGGGGGGAAACGCAGGTGGCGTCCCTCCAAGCCGCCATCTTGACCTCACCTGGCTGGGAGCTGTCTACCTGGAAACCAACTTCCTGCAGACTTGGAGGGAGGGGTCTAGAGAGAGGAGGAACTCCCCACGAATATCATGCCGTAGATCAGCCTTCTCGACTTTTTAACTGTTGGGAAACCCCTGAAACATTCTTCAAGTTTTGAGAAGCCCCAGAAGTGGCACGATGGTGGAGCATATGGTTGGGAAGCAGGGCTACCTGCTTTGGGTCCTTCAGGCACCCTCAGGGGCAGCCATGTGGACAGGCTACCTCTGATTCCTGGGAGATTGTGTTTTCAGGCCTGGCCTCTGACAGGAAGTTTAGTGGGATACTGTCGCCGGAGAAAATTTTAAAAAGCAGCCTCATGTCTTCACCGGAGGTTCATACCTGGAAGTGACAACAGGTTGCTCTAGGGATCCCCAGAAACTCTATGGTAAAATACATTAATGACCTAAAATAGTGTTGGACTGTAGAGCCAACATGGTGTAGCAACAAGCTCTAATCTGGAGAACCGGGTTTGATTCCCCACTCCTCCACATGTCCTCTGGAGGTGATAAAGAGTGGCTCTAGGAATCATCAGAAACTCTATGGTAAAGTACATGAATGACCCAATCTAGTCTCGGACTATAGAGCCAATGTTGTGTAGTGGATAACAAATGGCAGATTCTAGGAGAAACTGGGGTTAATTCCCCATTCCTCCACATGCAGCCAGCCAGGTGACCTTGGGCCAGTCACGGTTCTATCAGAGGCATTCTTGCAGATCAGTTCTCTTAGAGCTCTCTCGGCCCCACCTACCTCACAGAGGAAAAGGTTTTCATAAGCTGCTTTGGGACTCCTTCAGGGAGTGAACAGCAAGATTAAAAAAAAAAAAAAGCTCTTCTTCTTCTCTTTCTACAGACCCATCAAAGTACAAAATGAAATGTTTCCCTTACTGAAAACCGGGAAAGACGCGGTGCCTTTCAAGACCTGGAATTCCTGCTCCAGCCTTCTCCTCAGGTCTATCTGCTCAAACAAGACCTTCTGAAGTTCTTCTAGATCAAGAGGAAAAGAAAGACGGAATTGTACAAATCGGCTGAAATAAATCTTGGGGGCGCGTACTTTTCCGTGCAATTCATTATGGCCGGGGGGGGGGGGAGGAGAACAAAATATCGGCCGCTGTTTGAGGGGGTGGGCAGTGGTGGAATGCCTTGCAAAAAAAAAAAAAAAAAACTGGGATGGATTTTTGTGCAGAAACCCATGAATATAAATCAATGCAATATATTATTTTAAAGTATTATAGGACCGTGTCATGTATTGATTGATACGTATGCATTAATCTCAATTATAGCCACACAAAAGGTCCATATATTATTCATATGTTGCTTGTCAAGCTTAAAATATGGCGAGGAATTAAAAAAAAGAAAGATTACAGGCCATTGTTTCGGCCTCCTAGCATGGAAAAAAGAGGAACGTTTAAAACGACAAATGGATCGTGAGCGTCCCGTGTCAGACGTTCGCTCCCCTCCCCCTTACCTTTGCCCATGTTTTCGACGTCTTTCTTCAGAGAATGAGGTGAGCTGGTTTCCTGTACGGGTTCGCCTGAATGAAGAGAGGAATACAGAGTTATTGATCGACCCCTGGGCTCCTGATTAGGTATTGGTTTTCCTTTGGGAGAGCCCCCCTGGTGTCACGGGTAAGAGAGGCAGCCTCTGACGTGGAGAACTGTTGATTCCCGTAGCCATTGCTGCCTCCCCCCTGGCAGCAAATCCCACATTTCAATGACTCTCCTGTAAAGAAGTATTTCCTTTGGTCTGTCCTGAAGAGTTCACACCCACCTGCCCGGCCTTAATCCAGATCAGAAAACTCTTTCTGGTTGCATTTGGCCTTCAGTCACTCAATTTTCTATATGGATTCTCCCCGCAAACCCTCAACACAGCAGGCAGCCCGGCCTTCTGAATAACCTATCCCACACCATTATTATTATTTCAATTATTATTATTATTATTATTATTATTATTATTATTATTATTATTATTATTAATTCAATTTATTCCCTGCCACTTCTGAATTGGCTCGTGGCGGGTTACAAAGTCTTATAAAACCCCCATTAAAAGCCCCATGAAAAGACAAAAAAAGATTATAACATGGCGGGAAAAAACCCCACCCATCCCTTACTACAGGAGAGAAGGGGAAGGAGGTGGATGATGTACTACTCAAACCTGGGGGGTGGGCATTGATCTACCTCGCCGACCCCAGCCACAACCATAAACCTGGTGGAAGAGCTCTGTTTTGGAGACCCTGCGGAATGCTGACAGCTCCCGCAGGGCCCGTAGCTCACCCAGGAGCTCATTCCACCAGGTAGGGGCCAGGCCCAAAAAGGCCCTGGCCCTGGTTGAGGCTACACGTGCTTCCCTGAGGCTGGGAATGACCAGTAAGTTGTTGCCTACAGAGCGTAAAGCCCTGGGGAGGGTATAGGCCGATAGGCAGTCCCACAGGTATGTGGGACAGGTATTACTGTAAAGGTGACGTATATACCGGACTCTACCTCTTTGGGATTTCCAGAAGGGTGAGACACAGAGAAGTATTGTGTAGCAGTGAGATCTTTCTACCTTTCCGATGGGTAGATTTCCCTGACTGTTTACAGAGGAAGGTTTATTCCTGTTTCCCGCCGATCGATGGGGCCTGACATCCACTCTCTGTCAAAACCGTTCTGCCGCGTAGGGAGCAAGCTCAATGGTGACATCTTAGCGGCTGCCCTCTCTTCTGCACAGTCACGGTATTAATACGATTATGAAGAAATAACCCGAGGTAGCCACAACTGTGCCAGCGGATCCATTAGATCCAGAAACACGGTTGCAGGAAATCCGTTCCAGGACGCTGGAGGAGGAGAGCAACATCAGCTGGCTGGAGCAAGTGCTGGGTCAAGTCATTGGGCTGTTTAAAAGATCGCTCTATTTGCAACATGGCCTTTCCTCCCAGGCCTCACCTAAGGTTGCCAACTATGGTTGGGAAATTCCTGGAGACTTTGGAGGTGGAGTCAGAAGCGGGCAGGATTGGGGGCAGGGAGGGACCTCAGTTGAGTAAAATGCTAAGGAATCCACCCTCGCAAACAGTCATTTTCTCTGAGGGAATTGATCTCTTTAGGCTGGAGATGAGTCATAATTCCAGGGGATCCCTAGGACCCACCGGGAGGCTGGCGTCTCTAGCCTCACCTCAACAGCTGGGCTCATTGGAGCTGTTCCTTCTGAAGGTGCCACCGTGGAAATGGGCAGCTTTAGAAGTGGGTTGAGCCCCCCTGAGGAAGTCAGGATGGCTCCCACGTTTCTGGCTTTTTGCAAACCAAGAAAAGCAGAGCTGAACTACTTGGAGTGTGAACGTTTTTCCCCCCCCTGAGATCTAGCTGATATCATTCTCCATGTAGTTTAAAGCCATTACTACAGGTTATCTCCTCTGCTGCCACCAGGAACTGTTCCCTGCCCTCCTCCAAGTGACAGTTTTTGAAATACTTCAATACCTGTCCCCCTCTCATCCTACTCTTCTCCAGGCTCCAGGTCCCTCAGCCTTTCCTCACAGGGCTTGGTCTCCTGACCCCGGATCATCCTTGTCACTCTCCTCTACACCCTCTCCATTTTGTCTCCATCCTTTTTGAAGTACAACCTAACCTCAGGGCTCAGGGTGACTTATAAAGAGTTAAATGCTCAGAGACTTCAAATATTAAGTTTTGAAATATTAGAATAACTTATTAAATCTAAAATAAGTTGGACGGTTTCCCACTACCCCCTTCCTTAAATTTTAGATTTTTACCCTCCATTCCCCAGAGGGCTCAAGCTAGTTTACTACTACTACTACTACTACTACTACTATTACTACTACTACTACTACTACTACTACTACTGGTAGTGGTAGTGGTAGTGGTAGTGGTAGTGGTAGTGGTAGTGGTAGTGGTAGTAGTTGTAGTATTTGTAGTATTTGTAGTTGTAATTGTAGTTGTAGTAATATAGAAATTATATTCCACCCTCCTGTGTTTTGACTGCTCAGGGCGGTGAACATCATAATCCGCACAATACAAGTCCAAAAATAAATTAAAATAAAAATGATTCCCATTAAAAGGTATAGTTTCCCACACACGGCATTAAAACATTCACAACAAATTAAAAATATATATATATTTCAGTTTTAAAATGTAATTTCAATCTCAAAATACAATCCGCTTCGGTAAAAAGATCTACGGCTGCCTCTTCTTGCAGAAGCAAATAAAATGTTCCTGGGGGCCCTGCGGGGCGCTTGGATTGGGACCTACCGGTGGACTTTTGAACTCGGAGGCCAGGATCTTCTTGGTGTCATGTCTGGCCTCACCCAACTATCTCTTTCTTTCCAGGCGTGAGGGACTGTCCATGGTCCTGATCTCCCCCAGCAGAACATTCCACTATGGCCCCTTCCCTAAAGGAAATGGCTGAAGCGTTAAGCCAGGGGTAGTCAAACGGCGGCCCTCCAGATGTCCATGGACTGCAATTCCCATGAGCCCCTGCCAGCATTCGCTGGCAGGGGCTCCTGGGAATTGCAGTCCATGGACATCTGGAGGGCCGCAGTTTGACTACCCCTGCGTTAAGCGATTCACTTCCATTGTGCCCAGCATCCATGAGGACAGGAACGGTGAAAGGCTTCCAACGCAAACAGAAAGTGTGGCATTGAATATCTGAAGAAGAAGATGAAGAGTTGGGTTTTATACTCCGCTTTTCTCAAAGCGGTTTAGTATCATAGAATTGGAAGGGGCCATACAGGCCATATGGTCTGACTCCCTGCTTAATGCATCCATGATAAGTATCTGTCCAGCCTTCTTTGCCTCTCACCACAACAGACACCCTGTGAGGGAGGTGAGACTGAGAGAGCCCTTTTATTACTGAAGAAGAAGAAGAGTTGGTTCTTATATGCCACTTTTCTCTACCCAAAGGAGTCTCAAAGCGGCTTACAGTCGCCTTCTCTTTCCTCTCAACAGACACCCTGTGAGGTGGGTGAGGCTGAGAGAGCCCTGATATCACTGCTCAGTCAGAACAGCTTTATCAGTGCTGTGGGGAGCCCAAGGTCACCCAGCCGGCTGCATGTGGAGGTGCAGGGAATCAAACCCAGCTCACCAGATTAGAAGCTGCCGCTCTTAACTACGAAATCACGCTGACTCTGCAGCCTGATCGGTTACAGCTAAGAAGTGGAAAGAGGCTGAGATGCTTAGTGATAATCCAGCAAAAATGTATTAGGGTAAAATCCCATTGCAAGCGAAGGAATAGGGCATGTGGTTAGAGCTGCCAGGTCTGGACTGGGAAATACCTGTAGATTTTGAGGGTGGAGACCGAAGACACAGTAGATGCACCTGGTTCATATACCTCGGTCAAAGTCTGCCAACTTTAGCTACCAGTGTCTGCTCCTATGCCTTTAGGAGCAGACTTGGCCTGTGGATTTTGGCAGGCAATCATGCCTATTTCTTCAAAAGTTTCAGCTTCTAATCTCTGCAGATCCAGCCGCTATCAAAGGCGCAAGAGCAATCCAGGCTAAGATTTTTTCAGGTCAGTTGGCAACCTGAGAGATGAGCAAAGCAAACTCAGCAGTTATCTTAATTTGATGTGTTATTTTTTTGCTTGCTTACTTATTCCACATATCCCAAATTCCTCCCCAAGCAAGACCCAAAGTGGCCTACATAAGTGTCCTCATTCTGTCCTCACAACCACCGTTTGAGGTGGGCTAGGCTGAGAAGTCACCCAGAGAGCTCCCATGGCATAAGCAGGGATTCAAATGATTCCCACATAGTAGTCCAAAATGCTTAGCTACTAAACCACATCTGTCTGTCTGTCTGCCTGCCTGCCTGTATTCCTGTCTATCAGCCTGGCAGCCTGCTTGTCTATCTCCCTGCCTGTCTGTCCATCTCTATGACCATCTATCGGCCTGGCTGCCTGGCTGCCGGTCTATCTTTCCGTCCTCCTATCCATCTGCCCACATCCATTCATTTGTTTGCCTACCTACCTACCTGTCTGCCTGTCAGTCCCTCTCCCTCTCCCTCTCCCTCTCCCTCTCCCTCTCCCTCTCCCTCTCCCTCTCCCTCTCCCTCTCCCTCTCCCTCTCCCTCTCCCTCTCCCTCTCCCTCTCCCTCTCCCTCTCCCTCTCCCTCTCCCTCTCCCTCCCTCCGTCACTCACTCACTCTATCCATCCATCCATCCGTCCACCCCTCCATCTGTCTATCAGTTATCCTTCAGCTATCCATCCTTCCTTCTGACCGTCCATCCTTCCATACAATCTTCTTTCCTTCCATCTGCCTGTCTGTCCATCCATCCATCTGACCATCCATCCAGTCTTCCTTCCTTTCATATATCTATCTATCCATCCATCCTTCCGTCTATCCATCCATCCATCCTTCCTTCCAACCTTCCATCCCATCTTCTTTCCTTCTGTCTGTCTGTCCATCCATCCATCCATCCAACCTTCCTTCCATCCATCTGTCTATCCTTCCATCATCTATCTTCATCCTGCCTCTGTTCCCAGTGAGACCCCAAAGTCTCCTCCAAGGGCTCACCAGGGCCGAGCCTGCTTAGCTCCCAAGATCAGGTCAGTTCAGCATCACTCAAGCCATCCAGGGTCTATTCTTCACACATAGGATAATGCACTTTCAATGTCTAAAGTGCATTAAAAGTGCATTATCCATTGTGTGCAGAATAGGACCATGTCAGGGCAAAAAGCAGGGATTTGCCATCGCTTTCCTCCGCATAGCAACTCCAGATGTCCTTGGTGGCCTCCTATCCTAGTGCCCGCCAGGAATATCCCTGCTTAGCTTTGGAGAGAGGAGGAGACAAGGTCAATGTGAGCCCCCCAGGTAAAACTGAAAGACTTTATTAAGCAGCCCTGGGTCCTCCTGCTTGCCTCCCATGCAAAGAGTAGCAAACCCTCCGTAGCTTCCAGGATCTGGTCAGATCAGCCTCGTTCAGGCCATCCAGGTCAGGGCCAAACATGCAGAGGTGGGGTCCCCTCGCCTGCCTCTCCAGAGAGGCTCTGGACTCCCTCGGGGGCCTCCTACCCAAGGGCCAGCCAGGGCCCATCCTGCTGAGCTTCCAAGGTCTGATGAGATGGGGCCAGCCTGGGCATGGAAGCCCGAGAGATCTTAAGGATGGACGGGCTTCCCCCACAGCGTACCATGAAGCTTGTGTACAAAAGTGGATTTTGCTTTCCGCCCCCATCAGTGCCCCCCGAAAAAGGGGAATTTTGGGAGCTTTGAGAATGCATTTACGTTTACTGGCTTGGCGGAGGCTCTTTGATCTTGGTGGGCCCAGCTGATATTTGTCTACATCAGTGGTTCTCAACCTTCCTAATGCCACGACCCTTTAATCTAGTTCTTCATGTTGTGAGGACCCCCAACCATAAAATCATGCAAGGGTTCTTTCACAGAAATGAAACCAAAACTGACCCATGGCGTGAAGATCCATTGTTCATGATTGTATATAAACTGGGTTTTTTCCCGGGGTTTCTCAGTTCAGTTCTGCCTCTAGTCCCACCATGCCGATCTCGCTCTTTTCCGCTGCTCCAGTCCAGACAGAGGAGCTCTCTATTTCAATCTACCCTGCAAGGCTGTTGTGTGGATGGCACCTCCCCCCTCCCGGCCTAGCTGCTTGCCCTGCCGCGACCCCTGTGAAAGGGTCGTTCGACCCCCAAAAGGGTCCTGACCCCCAGACTGAGAACCACTGAGCGAAGGGATGCAGAACCAACCACCTGTCCAAGGGAAAGGGGTCTGCAGAAGCCTCCCTGGCTTCCCAGATCTGTGACTCCCACCACAGCTCATTATGTAGCTCTCCGGCATCACAGGAGAACCGGCTCTGTGCCAGCGGTAAACAACCTGCCAGGAACGCTTGCTGCTGGCTCGGAAACCACCCCCCGCTGAGTGGCAGAGCCACGTGATGCCCCCGGCTAGAATTACAGCAATGCCGTTGAGGAAAAATCATCTGAAGCTAGGAGAGATGGGTGAGAACTGTCAATTGAACCCTGCCAGCGGAGTGTTGTGGTTAAGAGTGGCCGCCTCTTCTCTGGAGAACTGGGTTGGATTCCCCACTCTTTCACTAGCAGCCTCCTGGGTTCCCTTGGACCGAGCACAGTTAGGTCAGAGCCGTTCTCACAGAGCAGTTCTCTCAGAGCTCTCTCTACCCCACCTACCTCACAAGGGGATTGTGGTGGGGAGATGAAAGGAAGGCGGTTGAGAGCTGCTTTGAGATTCCTATAGGAAGGATATAAATGCCAGGATATGCATATCTGATGGAGAGAGTTCTGCTCGGAGATGCCATGGCTTAGGGAGAGAGCATCTGCTTGCCCCGCAGAAGATACCCAAGTTCAATCCCTAGCATCTCCAGCTAGAAAAGGGACCAGGTAGCAGGGGATGTGACAGTCCTCTGCCTGAGATCTTGGAGAGCAGCTGCCAGCCAGGGTAGGCAATACGGACTTTGACGGACCATTGAGTATAAGGCAGCTTCGTGTGATTGCATTTTACTAGGAGCCGGAGTGGTGGTTCTGCCAGGCCCACATGCAATGCAGGGCGCAAAAGTCAGTTCATGGTGTGGTGGTGGTGACTTCAAGGTGACTTAAGGCAACCTGGTGAGGTTACCATGGCAAGAGATGAATCAAGGAGGTTTGCCAGTATCAGGCCTGTGTGTAGCGACCCTGGACTTCCTTGGTTTTAAGCCTGCTTAGCTTCCATTTTGGTGCAGTGGCTAAGAGGAGCGGACCTGGCAAGCCGCTCCTCCACATGCAGCCAGCTGGGTGACCTTGGGCTAGCCACAGTCCTGTTAGAACTGTTCTTACAAAGCAGTTCTGTCAGAGCTCTCTCGGCTTCACCTACTTCGCAGGGTGTCTGTTGTGGGGAGAGGAAGGGACGGCGATTGTAAGCCGCTTTGAGACTCCTCTGACTAGAGAAAAGCGGCATATAAGAACCAACTCTTCTTCTTCTTCAGTAATCTCAGGGCTCTCTCAGCCTCAACCACCTCACAGGGTGTCTGTTGTGGGGAGAGGAAGTGAAGGTGGTTGTAAGCTGCTTTGAGACTCGTTTGGGCAGTGAAAAGCGGGGTATAAATAACACCTCTTCTTCTTCTTCTTCTTCTTCTTCTTCTTCTTCTTCCAAGATGTAGCAACATTGGGATAGCCTGGATCATCCTCGTCAGGGAACTTCGTGATTTATTTTGGTTAAGTAACACAGAGGGGCTCTTGCTCAGTGGTAGAGTACTTGCTTGGCATGCAGAAGGTCCCAAGTTCAGTCCCCAGCAAGTCCAGTTAGAAGGGACCTGGGAGGAGGTGATGGGAAAGACCCTGAGAGAGACCCTGGAGAGCAGCTGCCTGTCTGAGTTGGCAATACCACCTTGGATAGACTAAGGGTCTGATTCGGCATAAGGCAGCTTCTTGTATCTGTGTTCCCCTCGGAGTTGTAGAAGGCACAAGCCCTGCTGGACCGGAGGTCACATCAATACCCGAAATCCGCCTTTCATTGACGTGAAAACATTTTATGCAGCAGCCACAGGGAAAATCTTTAAGATATGCAACGGAAAATGCAACAGAAATCCACTACGGAAGTCATCGCCAACTGGCATAATTTAAAGCAGGGGTAGTCAACCTGTGGTCCTCCAGATGTTCATGGACTATAATTCCCATGAGCCCCTGCCAGCAAATGCTGGCAGGGGCTCATGGGAATTGTAGTCCATGAACATCTGGAGGACCACAGGTTGACTACCCATGATTTAAAGGACGCAGAGACACAGGCCGTAAACCTCCAAGAGGCCAAGGCCAAAGCACAAGATCTGCCAGTGGTCCCTCCTCCGTACGGTAGGGCTGCAGGCAGCAAACATAACTCCCCGGCATTGACATCTCCGTTATTTTTTGGACGATTTCAAAACTTTAACAGCCAACACTTTCGTCTGGATGAGACTTTTAACTTGATGTAAAAATAAGTTGACAGAAAAAAAATGGAAACTTTTAAAAACAAACATTAAAAAAATACGGTGTGTTAACGTTCGATGTTTTGACATACTTCTTACACGACAATCCAATTCCCACAACCTTTTTTCTTCCTGACTGGCAGCAGCTCTCCTGGGGCTCAGGGAGTCTTTCACAGGGCCAGGGTCTTCTCCTTCCTCTTAACTTTGTACACCAGAGTGTTGTACTCCAACACTCGCTAGGTTTCAACCAGAAATGCCAAGGATTGAACCAGGAACCTTCTGTAGGCCCAGGACTGAGCCGGGGCAATTCTGAAAGCCCACCTGACCTTGAGGAGGCCTCCTGCCAACAGGGTGCCAAGACTATCGCTGTCTCCCGTTCCCCCTCCCTACCCGCTGATACTTAGAGGTACACTGCGTTTAAACATGGAGGAAACATTTCACTCCCGCGGCCCACAGCCAAATGGGTCCTGACCTTACTGAAATAACAAATATGGAAACACGGCTAGGAAGACACGTGGACCAGGAGGACATACGTATAATAAGCAGAGAGTCTTATAAATTTAACGCAATCTAGACAGCGACGGAAAGGCAGTATAGCTGGATAACATAGTCCATTCTCAATTGAAGAAGAAGAAGAAGAAGAAGAAGAAGAAGAAGAAGAAGAAGAAGAAGAGTTGGTTCTTATATGCCACTTTTCCCTATCCAAAGGAGGCTCAAAGCGGCTTTCAGTCACCTTCCCTTCCTCTCCCCACAACAGACACCCTGTGGGGTGGGTGAGGCTGAGAGAGCCCTGATATCACTGCCCGGTCAGAACAGTTTTATCAGTGCCGTGGCGAGCCCAAGGTCACCCAGCTGGCTGCATGTGGGGGAGTGCAGAATTGAACCCGGCATGCCAGATTAGAAGTCTGCACTCCCAATCACTACACCAAACTGGCTCTCAGAAGCTACGCAGGGTCAGAGCATGGAAGGCTGGCCATCAAGGAAGACTCTGCAGAGGACAACAAGGCCAAACCCCCTCTGTTCATCTCTTGCCTTGTAAGCCCCTTGCTGAAGTGGCCGTAAATTGGATGCGACCCATTGGTCTTTTACGTACGCAATCTAGTGAGACTCCTCTGCCTTCCCAAATGATGGCCTGTCCAAGGAGTCAAGGACTGGGGGGGGGAGGGTCTTCACCATTCCCCCCCCCCCCAGACTCCTTTGCTGGCAGAGGTTCCATATCTGGGTGAGAATATCCAGGAAAGAATCGAAGGGGACGATTCCCTCCCTTGCCTCCCACTCATTTCCAGTTTCTTCCTTTTAATAACCGGTTCCCTTTATTACAAAGGCTATTATCTCCCCCCTGCGCCCCCCCATCTGAAAAAATACAAAACGCTTCCTAAGAAAGTCGACTTCTGCAGCGGAGTAAAAGCAGCGGATAAGGTCTTTGGGGGTTGATGTATCCCAATGTCGCTGGCTACTATTATTTCAGATTTCTTTAGGATCCCATATCCCCCCCCCCCCCCCCGCTGCATTCTAGCATGCTGGCGTTTCTCTCCCTCTCTCTCTCTCTCTCTCTCTCTCTCTTTCTCTTTTTCCCTGGCTTGCTCTCTCTGTCTCATTTGACAGGCAAATTTGCAGACATAGCTGGGGGCTAACAACCTCGTTTGACAGTCAATTAACCGTGAATAGTCAAAGCCAAGACAGTTTGCATTACATAAATGGAAAATTAGATTCCCTGTTCCCCCCCTCCTCCCCCTCTTTCTCTCCTAAGAAACAAAAAAAAAAAGAGAGGCCCCTTTTCCTTATAACCCTCCCTGGCAATAGACAACTTAGTATCAAAACTTCTAATCACGTCTTTCCCTCCCCCTCCCCCTCCCCCTCCCCCTCCCCAAAAGCCCTTGGAGACATTTAGCAATCAGTAAAAGGTGGTGGTTCCATTTAATTTGTATAATGTAATTTTTGTCAATGCATTATACATTTTGTGTAGAGATCATTATCACGGAGATAATATAAATGTTGCCATAGATCTCATAAAACACCTTTAATGTCTCTCTGACAGATATTAAAAGCAATAAGCTGTGATCTTTTTTAATGGAAGGTTTCAAAGAGAACATTTCAATTATTGTCATTTTATGTGCGCTCTCTCTCTCTCTCTCTCTCTCTGTCTCTCCCCCACTCTCTCTCTCTCTCTCTCTCTCTCTCTCTCTCTCTGTCTCTCCCCACTCTCTCTCTCTCTCTCTCTCTCTCTCTCTCTTTCGCCAGCCTCCTCCATTGTGTAATCTGATATATTCCCGAAATTTCCTGCTGAAATCTGCCCTGCAATTAATAATCTTATTGCTAATAATGCCTCAGCCACCCTCCTCACACACGCAGATTTATACAAACATACACACATACACACATATACACAAATACACGCACACATATACATATATACATATACATATAGATTTAGATATACGTATATATACACATATCTACATATACACGCACACATATATATACATACACAAATATACACACATATATACACACATATGCATGTCCAGATCTGGGCTTTTGTTTGTTCGATTTTGTATTTGTCTTAATACAAAAGAGGCAATCATTTGTCAAGACTTGGGGCCGGGGAGTCAGCGCCTTTGTGCCCAGTGGGGGCTTACTCCCAAGTAAACATGGCCAGGATTGGGCTTCCGGTGCAGATGTTGGGGTACCTGTTATGTTCCTCCAGAAATCGCCTCCTGGATGGTCGGCGTCTGTGATGAAAAAGCTGTGCTCCTTATTCTTATCTAAAAACAACAACAAGAAGAAGGAAGTGGGGAGGGAGGAAGAGTTATACTAAGCAGCAGGAAATCCACCCCTCCCTCCATCACAAAACCAGCCCCAGCGTCCAGTCCTGCCCGGTGTGATGTCAAATTTGGAAAGAATCATAGAATCATAGAATCATAGAGTTGGAAGGGGCCATACAGGCCATCTAGTCCAACCCCCTGCTCAACGCAGGATCAGCCCTAAGCACCCTAAAGCATCCAAGAGCGGTGTGGGATGCCTGTATGCACAGGCTAGCATGTGGGAATGTTATAGCCATCCGTGTCGGCCATTGCAGTCCTAGCTGCCTGTGTGAGTCTGGTTCTGATACAATGGAGCAGGGGTAGTCAAACTGCGGCCCTCCAGATACCCATGCACTACAATTCCCATGAGCCCCCTACATGTGCTGGCAGGGGCTCATGGGAATCGTAGTCCATGGACATCTGGAGGGCCGCAGTTTGACTATCCCTGCATTGGAGGGTTTCCCTATCAACATAAGCACGCCTGCCAGACTCATATCCGGTAGGGGTAGAAATGAATGCCTGTGTTTTCTCGTTTCTTCAAGACCAGCTGAATTGAACTTTTGGAGAGGGTGGGGAGCTGGGAAGTGCCTTCGGGCAACCCCTTGGTGTTTTCAAGGTGAGAGGCATCCAGAGGTGACTTGCCCCTGCCTGCCAGCCTCTGCATAGACACCCTGGGCTTCATTGGTGGTCTCCCCTCCAAATGCTAACCAGGGCTGATCCCAGTAAGCTTCTGAAATTTGCTGAGATCTGGCTAGCCAAGACCACGCAGGTCGACTAGCCAAGGCCACGGTGGACTTGATTCACACTGTCACAGGGAGGGCCGTGCCATGTGGTAGAGTCCCTGCTTTGTGCAGCCAGGGTCAGTCCCCAGCATCTCCAGCATCATGGCAAGTGATACTTGAAGCCCTTTGCCTGAGACCCTGGACAGCAGCTGTCAGTCTGAGAACACAAGACTGGCGTTGACAGGCCTGGGGTCTGATTCAGGGTAAGGAGGTTCCGTGTGTTCAATGCTTGCTGGAGAAGAGAGGGCGTGGTTTGGTCTTAGAGCCTCTGCTTGGCTTGCAGGAGGTCCCAGGTTCGATCCCCGGCATCTCCAGTTAAAGGATCAGGCTGGAGGGGATGGGAAAGACCCCATCCGGAGACCCTGCAGAGTGCCTGCCAGCCTTACTCTTCATTTATCCTATGGCAGGTATCTGCCGTAGTCAGGAGATCTGAGGATTTAGCAGCCAGGCAAGAGTCATTTGGAGGTTCCATGCCATGAAGACCCCCTAGTGCTCTTTGGAGGAACTACAACTCAAACCTTTGGAGGTCTCCCATCCAAATACTAGCCTGGGTTGGCCCTGCTTAGCTTCTGAGGCTCGATGTGATTGGGTGTGCCATGGAAGGACGGCTGCCAGATGGACGGTCTGATTTGGTAGACAGCAGCTACGCCTACGCTGGCATTCAGTCCCCGCTGGCATTTAAGGTGTTGCTGGCCTCAAGTGACAGACACCTTTATTTGTATACATGGCTCATACACAAATGACCTATAGCTCAGGGGTGGCCAGACTGGCTCCCCAGAGGTCTGTGGACTACAATTCCCATGAGCCTCTGCCAGCACATGTAGGGGGCTTATGGGAATTGTAGTGCACGGACCTCTGGAGAGCTACTGCCTGGCCACCCTTGCTATAGATGGAGCCACCGAAGCAATTATTTTAAGGACACAAATAGTGACAAGGGAGGATCCAGGCAGACCACAGGGGTGTGGCCCCTGGCCCGGTCGCTGCTAGAATTTGCCCTGAAGAGGGAAGCCAGCTCCTGGTTTTTGCTTGCCTGTGAAGGTTTCTTCTTTCGTGGATATGACAACGTGAGGCCCTTCCTTGTTCTTCAGGATCTACCAGCATTAAAACAAAGAAAAGAAAAAGGTTATTATTTGTGTGACTGTGAAATTGTTTTGATTTTGCTGGTCTATGACCGTAATAAAGATATGTTATGTATGAAAAGAAAAAGGATTCACCCCCCTGATGTGCCCCTTGGCCTGTATTTCAAAGAACCCTTTCCTGAGAGTAAACCCAGCTAGAAGGATTGCTCTCCCAGAGACACAACAGGGACACTCAGCAAGAGAAAACGGCGGCTGCCGGAAGGTGCCCCTGGGCACTGGGTTGGGGGGAGGGTATCCCTTTAATCACCCCAAATGGAGCTCCTTCTGTGAGGAGCTCATATGGGCAGGGGGACCATGTACCCGTTCGTTGTCCTGGGGACTGCAGGGAGAATATCCTGCTGGGTCAGCCTAGGACTGCATTTATCCAGCAACCTGACTCACACAGTTCCTCTGCAGGGTCAACAACAGGGCAGAGAGGCTGAGGCCTTCATAAGAACCTCAGAAGAGCCCTGCTGGATCAGACCAATGGCCCATCTAGTCCAGCATCCTGCCTCACACAGCAGCCAACCAGCTTTTCTGAAGGGCCTTTCCCGGATAAGAACATCAGAAGAGCCCTGCCATATGAGACCAGGGGTCCATCTAGTCCAGCATCCCGTCTCACACAGGGGCCAACCAGTTCCTCTGAAGGGCCAACAACAGGGCAAAGAGGATGAGACCTTCCCCTAATGTTGCCTTCTGGCAATGAGATTTGGTGGTCCACTGCTTCTGAATGTGGAGGTTCCCTGTAGTCGCCATGGCTAGAGAGCCAGTGGGGCATAGTGGTTAAGAGCGGACTCTAATCTGAAGAACAGGGCTGGATTCCCCGCTTCTCCCCATCTGGCCAGCTGGGTGATCTTTGGCTCGACACCGTTCTCTTGTAACTGTTTTTCACAGGGCAGTTCTCTTAGAGCTCTCTCATCCCCACCTACCTCACAGGGTGTCTGTGGTGGAGTGGGGGAAGGAAATCTAGCTAACCTGCCTTCAAAGACTTTTCAGCCTTCCACCATTGCTGTGCAGAAATATTTGTGTATGTGATTCCCCAATGACCACGCAGGAAAACCAAGAGGCTGCTGTTTTTGAAACTTCCTAATGTTCACGGGTGATTTCTGGTCTTCTTCTGGAAAGGAGCCAAGCACATGTGGCATCAGATCCTAGGTGAGTACTCAGGAGACTCCCTGCTTATGGGAGAGTCCGGAAATCTGGCAGGATCCTGCTCTTTGTTTACTCAGAAGTAAATCTGTCAGATCAATCCCTCCCCATTAGACAGCTTTTGGGGAAACATTGGGGAATTCACAAGTGCTAAATGGAACCTCCATGTTCAGAGGTAGTTTGGCCCCAAGAACTCAGCTGATGCTCTTTTCTACCACTGTAAAATTCAGTGACAACCAGCCACGGTGGTGAAAGGGACCTCTATGCTCAGAGGCAATCAACCTCTGAGGCAACTTCAGGGGAAGTCCTATGCCTCCCTTCCCTGTTGTTATCTCTCCAGAGGAACTGGTTGGCCACTGGGTGGGACAAAATGCTGGACTGGATGGACCCCTGGTCTGATTCAGCAGGGCTCTTCTGAGGTTCTTATGAAGGCCTCGGCCTCTCTGCCCTCCTGTTGGCTGTCTAGAGGGACTGGTTGACCACAGTGTGAGGCAGGTTGCTGGAAGAGATGGACCCCTAATCTGATCCAGCAGGGCTCTTTGTGAAGGCCTCGGCCTCTGTGCTCTGTTGTTGGCCCTTCAGAGGATCTGGTTGGTCCTTGTGGGAGGCAGGATGCTGGACTAGATGGACCACTGGTCTGACCCAGCAGGGCTCTTCTGATGTTCTTATGAAGCCCTCGGCCTCTCTGCCCTGTTGTTGGCTCTTCAGATGAACCAGTTGGCCACTGTGTGAGATAGGAGGTTGGACTAGATGGACCACTGGTCTTATGCACCATGGCTCTTCATGCTCTTATGTTCTTCACTAGATAGGTCCTTGATTTGGTCAAAAGACAATTCATACATCCCTTTGTTCCCAAGATTTCTGTTCCTTAGGGAGATTTCTTCGAAAAAGATCTCTGAAATCAATAGCGCTTACTCCCTACAGTAATGACTGGGGAAGGCACTGGCAAACCACCCCGTATTGAGTCTGCTATGAAAACGCTGGAGGGCGTCACCCCAAGGGTCAGACATGACTCAGTGCTTGCACAGGGGATACCTTTACCTTTACCTTACCCCCTACAAAATGAGGTTAGGATCGGAGTGACCATTACCCGATGCAGGATTTCCAAGGGAGCAGCTGAGATCAAAGGACAGTTGGGTGCCAGCCCTTCCCTACTAGTGAGGAGTACACATTGAGGACCTCAGTCCAAGCCGGATCTTAATTGCATTGAAAGGAAGGAAGGTGCCCAGCATGGCGTAGTGGTTAAAGTACTGTACTAGCACCTGGGGGCCCTGGATTCAAATCTCCACTTGTGTCACAGGATCTTGATGGGTGACCTTGGATCAGTGTCTCAGCCTGACCTACCTCATAGGGGTGTTGTGAGGATTAAATGAGGAGGCTGAGTAAAGCACTGTGGGTCCTCTTTGGGAAGCAAGGTGGGATATAAGTCCATAAAAATAAAGCAGAAGGGATTTTTCTTTTCCACACCACGATTTTAAGCACATTTCTTGGGAATACAGACCCTTTAAGATTTTGGTTATTTGAGAGCAAACCTCATCCAGACAGTGGGACTTACTTCCGAGTAAACATGCACTTCTTCCTGATTTTAGGATGGAGCATGTTAAGCAAGGGTTCTCTTCATGAGGTTGATGGGGGCCTTTTAACGCTAGACTCTGGCATCCCACCCCCCTGCAACCCCTTTCTCACAATCAGAAAGTAGACTTAGAGGGTTTATGCCTGGGCTTTACCATGCCAGACTGCACAAGAGAGTTCATGATCAAACACTTTCCCATACATATAAGCAACCAAAAATTTGAACCCTCGCCTTCATGTGGAAAACTAGTATCTCAGGGACCTGGCGTAGTTTTCTCCTTGAGATGCTAGGTTTCTAGATTCACTCCTTTTAAAAAAAAAATTAGAAAAGCGTGTTCAGACACACTAACACTCCTCTGCAGTCTAAGGTGGTACGGGCCTCTCTTGTCCCTGGAATCCAGGCCTTCCAGCGTATACATCCGACAGGGTTCGGTTTCCTTGCTAGCTCAGAATTCTGTGCTAACAATCACACCCCATTCGTTGGCTTGACCCTCAAGGTGTGTTTTTTACGCTCTGCTTCTCACTCCCCGAAAGAAGCTTCCAAGAGGCTAACAAACACCTTCCTCTCCCCACAACAGACTCCCGGTGAGGTCGGTGGGGCTGAGAGAGCTCTGCGAGAACTGTATCACCCAGCTGGATGCATGAGGAGAGGTGGGGAATCAGACTGGGTTCTCCGCCACCCCCGTCCACATCAGGTCCTGAGGGATCTCCCACCCTAAGTCTTGCAGGTCTTGCAATATCAGGTTCGCAGTTTCATTTCATTTTAATTTTAAAGCTCCCTTCAGCGGTCCCCCCCCCCTGTCAATTCCATCCCAGTGACTGTGAAGGGGAGAGCGAAGAAAAAGAGAGGAGACCCCCCCCCCGAACCCCACCATTCATCCTCCCCCCCCTCATCTGGGAGCCCCCTCCTGCCTAGAGGGGCCTTGCAATATGAACAATTGCTGCAGGAGCCTGGGGAGGGGGGGGCGTATTTACATCTTTGTAAGGGGGCGGCGGCTGTTCCTCGGCTGCCGGGGGGTGGGCCGGGCTGCTCTCCCCGCTGCTGCTGCTGGCCCCCTTGGCAGGGCAGGCGGGCAGAGGGGGAGGCGGCGGCGGCGGCAGGAGCTGCTCTGCGTTGGCCCCCCCGGATTTCTCCTCGGCCTCCTGGGCAGCCCTGCAGGGGGTCAGCGTGAAAGGCCCCGTCGGCGGGCCCGAGCCGTTCGGCCGGTCGCGGTCGGCTCCCTTGTCCGTCAAGCCCCGGCTGTGGAGGTAGCGGCCGGAGCCCCCGAGGGGGTCCCCCCCGCCCGGCTGCCCGCCGCCGTCCTCCTCTTCCTCGCCTTCCTCCTCCTCCTCCTCGGGCTGCTTGTGGCTCTCCACGTCCACCTCGGGCTCTTCCTCCTCCTCCTCCTCCTCCTCTTCCTCCTCCTCCTCCTCCTCCTCGGTGCTGTCCTCGCTGGGGTAGCTGCAGCTGGTGCCCCCCGGGGAGAGGAGGCGGTGGGCGGCGGGGTGGGCGGGCTCGGGCTCGGGGGGCAGCAGGAGGAGGGGCGGCGGTGAGGCGGCGGGCCCGCGGGGCTGGTGGTGGTGGTGCAGCTTGGCCAGGCTCTCCGAGTCCTCTTTGCCCCCGACGGGACGGAAGGCGCTGGAGTGGTGGTAGGCGGACGCCCCCTTGCCCCGCGGCGGCCCGTCCAGCAGGTGGGCCTGGCGGGACCCTCCCCCGACGCCCCCTCCGCCGCCGCCGCCGCCCTCCGTCGCGGGTGACCGAACCGCCTCCCCCCCGCCGCCGCCGTCGAAGCCCCGCGCCTCTCTGCTAGCGCCGCTGCTGCCGCTGCCGGCCGGAGGAGCGGCGGCGGCGGGCGGGGTGCCCAAGCCGGCGGCCCCGCCGTCGGTGCCGGGCTCGGCGAGGTCCAGGAAGGCTTGGCGCAGCAAGCTGGGGCTGTCGGCGCCCAGGGCCGAGCAGCCGGGGGGCTGGGGGGGCGGCTGCAGGTAGGGGGGCAGGCCCGGGAGCCCCCCCGGGGCGCGGGGCGGCCAGAACATGCAGAAGGGCGGGTAGAAGGCGGCGGCGGCCGCCGTGGCGGCGTCCTTGCGGGTGCCCGGCCAGAAGAGCCCCGAGAGCCCGGCGCCGCCCGACGGGGCGCCCGCGCCGCCCTTGGGGCCGCCCTGCCCGCCCACGCCCAGCGCCTCGGCCTCCTCCTTCTTGTGGCACAGGCTGAAGGCGGCGGCGGCGGCGGGGAAGCCGTAGGGGTGCGGGAAGAGCCCCCCGCAGGCGGGGAACTTCTGCAGGACGCCCCCGAACGACGCGCCCTTGCTGGGCACCGGGATCACCGGGTAGCTCCGCGGCGCTTTGCCCGACGCGCCGCCGCCGCCTCCTCCGTGCGCCACGACGGCCGCCGCCGCCGCCGCCGCCGCCACGGCTTCGTGGAGCTCGTCGTCGTCGTCGAAGCGGCCGCGCTTGGCGTGCAGGTCCGGCGGCGGCGGCGGGGGCGGCGGCGGGGGTCCGCCCAGGAGGTGCGGGCCGAGCAGGCCGCCCCCGACGCCCACCACGGCCGCCTTGACGGCGCCCAGCGAGTGGCAGTGGGCGGCGGGGGCGCCCTGGTGGGCCTGGTGGGCGGCGGGCAGGGCGCGCTTGCGGCTGCCCCCGTTGAACATGGCCTTGACGTCCTCCCAGGCGAAGACCATCTCGTCGGGCGGGGCCTTGTCGGTGAGCTTCAGGTGGCGGCGCCACGAGTTGAAGTTGGCGGCGTCGGGCTGCGTGTACTTGGCGTCGGGCGTGCGGTGCGAGTGGAAGATGAACTTGTTGGGCGAGAAGTACATGCTGCAGTAGGCGCACTTGATGCACTTGGCCCGCGAGCTGTTGTAGCGCGCCGGGATGAAGCTGCCGCGGCAGCCCCAGGCGCACTCGTGCGACACGTCGAAGGCGAAGTTGTCGGGCAGCTTGGGCGGCCGGTTCTCGCCCAGGAACGACTTGCACAGGCGCTCGGCCTCCCGCTTGGTGATCATGCCGCAGCGGCGCGACGAGATGGGCATGGCGCCCGCCCGACGGAGGATCTCCAGCTGCACCGGCGTGCACTGCACGCACGTGATGCCCAGCGCCACCCGGCGGTTGTGGATCTCGTTGTAGCTGAAGCTCTTGAGCAGCGTGTTGGAGATCTGCGCCAGGCACAGGCGCTCCTGGCCGTCGATCACCAGCGAGACGATCGGGATGCCGTACAGGATCACCTGGCCCACCTGGTTGGCCTTCAGGCCGCCTTGGGACGGAGGGCCCCCCCGCGGGGCCGAGGACCCCCCTGCCACGGAGGAAGCCGAGGAGGATGAGGACGACCCCGGGCCCAAGGCGTCCGACGGGAAGGCCCCCGAGGGGGCGGCCAGCAGGAGGTCCGCGTGGCCGGACAGAGGGCTGCTGGCCATGGTCCCCGGGCCCCGGAGGCTGCCTTGCGAGTGGCCTGCGGAGGAGAGAAAGAAAGAGGGGCCATGAGGACTAGCGCCATGGAGACCCTGAGGCAAATGTCAACTTTGGCATCAGCCAAAGCTACTCTCATGTAAGAGGCAAGTCAACTGAGACATTCTTGATAGAAAATTCAGAGCAGTTTTATTAGAGCCGTCATTATAGAACCTTATTGCCAAGAAGAACTGACATGGCCAGCCTTGGGGTACATATAGACACCCTCCCCTTCCCCACCAATACCCCCTTTCACCATCCTTAGCTATTTCCATGGCAGAAAGGCTTTTATCATCAAATAAGATGAAGACAAAGAAGAAGAGCTGGTTCTTCTATGCTGCTTTTCTCTAGCCGCAATTTCCTCCTTCTTCTCGTAAGATTCTTTTCTTAGGTAGCCATGTAGACAGACGCCTGTCCCTATCTCTCCTCTGCACTATCACAGTATGCCGTTCCATAAATAAATCCTTTTATCTCCTTTATCCTAAAATACAGTGTGTGCATACCTATGACTTATTTACCCTGCTAACGGTAATCACCTGGATCCTCATCAGGAAATGGTAGGACCAGGAAAGGTCATGGCACATAGTCAAAGGGAGAAAGTCTTGTGATCTGGTGAAACGCATTGCTGTAAGTATGCTCTGCCAAGGGAAACACAGACACCCCCCAATCATCCTGTGGGTGATTTATAAAATACCACACATACGACTCCAGTATCTGATTGACCCTTTCTGCATGGCTGTTGCTGGTGGGATAGTAAAGGTAAAGGTATCCCCTGTGCAAGCACCGGGTCATGTCTGACCCTTGGGGTGACGCCCTCTAGCGTTTTCATGGCAGACTCAATACAGGGTGGTTTGCCAGTGCCTTCCCCAGTCATTACCGTTTACCCCCCAGCAGCAAGTTGGGTCCTCATTTGACCAACCTTGGAAGGATGGAAGGCTGAGTCGACCGTGAGCCGGCTGCTGGGATTGAACTCCCAGCCTCATGGGCAGAGCTTCAGACAGCATGTCAGCTGCCTTACCACTCTGCGCCACAAGAGGCCCTAGTGGGATATTAGGCAGAGCTTAATCCCTGCTGCATCCCTGCCAGCTTCAGGAGCAACTTCCAAAATCTGGTGATAAAGTTTGAACACACGCTACACAAAGAGCTCTGCCAGCTTTAGAGTGGTAGGGAGGGATGTACATGACCCCAAAATGTTTTGAAAATAGGTCCACCACTACACGAATGACCACATTACCATAGTCTGTGTCATAGTCCATTGAGAAGACCAACTCAGGGTTTTGGAGTTTTTCTACTGGTTGCAACAGATCCGGCGGCTTCCCCACACCCCTTTTTGTCATCATGCACATGGTGCACCTGTGCGCATACTGAGCAATGTATCTCTGGCAGCCAAGCTACCAAAACGGACCACGTTATACGTCTTCAGGAAACCCAAATGTCCTGTCTTGCTGTCATGGCACATTTTCAGGATTTTCTGGCTGAGATCTTTGGGGACCTACAGCTGTTTGCTACAGTAGAACAATCTGCCCCATTTGGTGTGGGGATGGCGCAGCCCTACCCACCAACTCTGCCTCCCATTGCAGGGCTTCAGGGAACCCAGCAGGAGCTGCATCTGCTGGACCAGAAGAGGGGCTTGTGGCCGCACGGGTCTGGTTCTGGGTTTGCACCATCAACACCAGTTGCTTAGGTCTAAACATGGAATCTGCCACCCCCTCTCTTTTGCTGTCCCACTGGGGAAGTTGAGACAGTGCATCTGCCATGAAGTTTGACTTGCCAGGTGGACGACTAGGAGTGAAGTTAAAATGAGAGAAGAACCATCCTACTTTTTGTCAAAAAGCACTTGGGTTGCCGTGGAGGAAGCGATGTTTCAGGTTCTTCTGAAAAGATTTTCTCAGTTCTTCCAAGTCAGGCTGGCTCATGTTGTTAATCTCTGCCCTAGGAAGTGCTGAACCTGGTTTTAACTCAATTGCACTCTGTGTCCCAGTGTGTGTGTGTGTGTGTGTGTGTGTGTGTGGGTGGTTAACTAGAATCATAGAATCCTAGAGTTGGAAAGGACCTCCAGGGTCATCTAGCCCTACCCCCTGCACTATGCAGGACACTCACATCCCAATCGCTCATCTACTGTCACCTGCCACCCCCTTTAGCCTTCCCAGAATCAGCCTCTCCGTCAGATGGCTCTCCAGCCTCTGCTTAAAAATCTCCAAAGATGGAGAACCCATCACCTGTCGAGGAAGCCTGTTCCACTGAGAAACCGCTCTAACTGTCAGGAACTTCTTCTGGAGGTTTAGACGGAATTTCTTTTGAATTAATTTCATCCCATTCATTCTGGTCCGTCCCTCTGGGGCAAGAGAGAACAACTCAGCTCCTTCCTCCATATGGCACCCTTTTAAATACTTGAAGATGGCTATCAGATCCCCTCTCGGTCATCTCCTCTCCAGGCCAAACCGACCCAGCTCCCCCAACCTTTCTTCATATGTCTTGGTCTAGTCACAGTCATTCTCCTCAAACACCCCATAGGTCCCAATAGCACTCAGGCACTTCTTCCCCCTTCACCAGTGTGGCTTCCACTTGGACATGATTGCCTCTGGGGCCAGTTCATGCCCAGAATCACAGGGTAGCTGGTTATTGGGGCAACCGTCATGGTTATAGCCTCTTGGTGCTGCCCAGTAGTCAGGAGGAGGGGTTCCGACTTCTCCATAATCACCACCTCTGTGGACACCTTGGGGAACATAATGTGTCATGTAAACAGTCCAGCTTTTAAATTCCTGGTTGGTTCTACAACCACCAATCCCTCTAGAGCAGGGGTAGTCAAACTGCGGCCCTCCAGATGTCCATGAACTACAATTCCCAGAAGCCCCTGCCAGCAAATGCTGGCAGGGGCTTCTGGGAATTGTAGTTCATGGACATCTGGAGGGCCGCAGTTTGACTACCCCTGCTCTAGAGGCAGCAATCTTGCATGCCCTGGGCCCATTCGAAGACTACAGTAATTCTGTTCTGCTCAGGAAGTAAACTATTCTGCTCAGTAGAGAAAAGAAATTAGAGGGAACATGACTCACCACCCAAACCCTACTCTATTATTTACTTACATTTGCCTTCCCTTTCCTCTCCCCGCAACAGACACCCTGTGAGATGGGTGAGGCTGAGAGAGCCCTGAGATTACTGAAGAAGAAGAAGAGTTGGTTCTTAGATGCCGCTTTTCTCTACCTGAAGGAGTCTCAAAGCAGTTTACAGTCACCTTCCCTTTCCTCTCCCCACAACAGACACCCTGTGAGGGAGGTCAGGCTGAGAGAGCTCTTACAGAACTGCTGTAGGAGAATAGCTCTAACAGGACTGTGAATAGCCCAAGGTCACCCAATTGTCTGCATGTGGGGAAGAAGTGAGGAATGAAACCCAGTTCTTCAGATTAGAGGCCACTGCTCTAAACCACCACACCTCTAATCTGGAGAACCAGGTTTGATTTCCCACCTCCTGCCCCACATGCATTCAGGCTGGATGCCCTTGGGCCAGTCACAGTTCTCTCAGAACTCTCTCAGTCCCACCTACCATACAGGGAGTCTGTGTATATTTTATGAATATTGTGAGTCTTCTGGAGCTTTGTAAGGAAGAAAGCTGGCTAATAAATGTTTGAAACCAGTGGTGGCAAACCTATGGCATGCATGCCAGAGGCGGCACTCAGAGACCACTCTGTGGGCATGCGCACCATTGCCTCAGCACAGAGTTCACTGCATCAGCCTGCACGAGGTCTGGCTTCCCAGTGCCCAGAGAACAGGGAGTATTCTTCCCACCTGTTCCCTGGCCAGAGAAGTGATTGGCTCACTCAGGTTGCTCATCAAGGCTGGTGCCTGCATGTGTCAGGGGGGTGGGTGGGGGGTGGGAAGGTTGCTCCAAATAGAGCCTGGGGAGAGCAGAGCAGAGCTGGACCCCGCCAGGGATGCCACACACTAATGCATGCCTGCACACACGCCCAACCATGCTGCCTCCCCTTAATAGAAGGTAAAGAAGGGAGGGAGGGAAGAGAAAGATGGGGGAAAGAGGGGGGGGAAAGCAAAATCTAAACATTAAGGTCCCAACAGCAAAGGGCTCTGTTATTCTGTTTTTCTTCTAAGACAAAAGATGGCAATGTGTGAGTCGTTGTTTTCTGAACTCAAATCTCAGGATTCCGGTTAAATTCCCGTGTTGGCACTTTGCAAAACCAAAAAGGGAACCGAAACCCAACCTGAACAGAAGTCAGGAAGCCAAAAGTTGAGCTGCGAAACAATATTTAAAAAATCATTACAAATATTTATTAATGTTTATTGCAAAGTCATCTTGGCACTTTGCAATAAGTAAGTGGGTTTTGGGCTGCTGATTGAGCACCCGATCTCTAAACGGTTAGCCACCTTTCTAAACATTCAAAGTAACAAACACTCAAAGTAACAAATAAGCATTCAAAGTAACCAATAAACCCAAAGTTTTGAATGCAATGTATTCCGTGATACCCAAAACACCAGGCCTCTGGCAGTGAGAGCCAGTTTGGTGTAGTGGTTAGGAGTGCGGACTTCTAATCTGGCATGCCGGGTTCGATTCTGCGCTCCCCCACATGCAGCCAGCTGGGTGAACTTGGGCTAGTTACAGCACTGATAAAGCTGTTCTGACCGAGCAGTGATATCAGCGCTCTCTCAGCCTCACCCACCCCACAGGGTGTCTGTTGTGGGGAGAGGAATGGGAAGGCGAGTGTAAGCTGCTTTGAGCCTCCTTCGGGTAGAGAAAAGTGGCATATAAGAACCAACTCTCCTCCTCCTCCTGCTCCTCCTCTTCCTCCTCCTCCTCCTCCTCCTCCTCCTCCTTCTTCTTCTTCTTCTTCTTCTTCGAGATCATAGTCCCTGATTGGAGCGCCTGTCCTTGCTGTATTTCCTTCCAGGTTTGACCCATAGCAGTCTATGTGCAGCTGGATTCCCCTGCCTGGCTAACAAATCCTATTTCAAAGTCTTGCTATAGTGCAACAACTATGAAATACCCCATGATGTGCAGAGGCAGCCCTAGAACTGCTGACTGAAACTCTCTGGAAAAGACACCTTTTGCTGAAATCCTTTCCTGGCAGCAAGCCCTTTGAATAACATCAGACTTTCTCCTAAGTGAAACTGCTTCAAGCCCTTTGATGCTGCCGGGTTTAAAATACACAGCTGGACTCATTGCATGGCTGTTGCCCCCTTGGCTAGGAACGGTTAGCTTCACGACCTTCCTCCTGTTCTCCAAAGAATGACCCGGAGGCAGGAAGTATATTGTGCTACAATGCAACTCAACCCTTTCATGACTTATTAAACAGTTCACAAAGGCCTTTCTAGGGCCACACGAGATCAAGAACAGCCAAGATATTATGTATAAAACGCAGCAAGAGTGGGAACATTCAGCTGTGAAAACCCACAGGACAACTTGGAAAACCAATTTTTCTTCTTTCTCAAGTGAACTCAGGGGCAGTATTAAGATCTGTAAAAAGGTGTTGGGTCCCAGCAGGAGCTGGATAATGGTGCAGCCACAGAACATGTGGTTCCTCGATCCTCGGCCCTTCCTCTGGGATCTTCAGATGGGGAAATACTTCAATACAAAGAATGAGTCCAGGGGCACCTGTAAGACCAATGATTTGTTCTGGGTATAAGCTGTCATGTGCATGCACACAATAGAGAAATATGCATGGGCAAGAAAGCTTACACTCAAAATAAAACTTTGTTGGCCTTCAAGGCGTCCCTCTACTTTGTGTTGTTGCTTCGGCTACATACCTAATTCTATAGAAAGAACCGCTTGGTTTTTTATACCCTGCTTTTCACTACTCAAAGGAGCTCCAAAGGGGCTTACAAACCTCTTTCCCTTCCCCTCCCCCCAATAGAGACCTTGTGAGGCAGGTGGGATGGAGAGAGCTCAAAGAGAATCCCTTTGTGCATCATGGATTCTTCCTTCTTGGCCTAGGCACACTCCTAGGTACTTTATCTCCTTCTGTACTAGTTGTGCCTTGTCCCGATTGATTTTAAATCCTGTTTCCTGAAGAAGTTTCACAACTTCTTCCTAGTTACTTCACAAACAAACTCTGGATCCTTAATAATGCTATCATCAAATAATGCTATCGTCAACATAAGACTTAGTGGCCTCCCTATGCACTGTGAGGAGCTTATTCAGCATCTGACCTATGTGCTTATGACATATAATTGGTGAGAGATGCACACCCTGCGGTACTCTAATGTAATGGTATTGTTTTCCTTCAAATGTGCTTGCAAAGGTGTACCATTAGGACTTCACCAAATGAATGGCATGGAAAGCATTGGCAAGATCCAATGTAGTGAAATACTTGGCCCTACCCGCTACGACGGCAATTATTTCTGGGTAAGTAGCCAGTAGTTATTGCTGGAGCTCTGTTTGGGATTGTGCTGTTCAAATTTCTGAAGTCCAACAGTGATCTGTATGAATTGTCCTTTTTCTTGACTAGTCAGATGGGGGAGTTGTTATCACTCTCGGTCCGTACTAAAACCTTTGGTTTCACTAAACCAGGGATTCCCAACCAGGGTTTACTTTAAGGGAACCTTGGGGTTCCACAAGATCTTCCCAGGGGTTACATGGCCTTCCTCAGAAGTTCAGATGGTTGCTGACATCACTAGATGTCACTGGATCCCACTTCATGCTGAAAAAGGTAGCATGAAAGTGTCAATTATTTCTGCTATTGCCTTTTCAGCTTCAGCTGGGTACTGATATCGCTTCTGAGGTTTTGGATCTTGTCCTGTAATTAAAAACTCAGCATCTATTTTCCCCCACATTCTTTCCTCTTCTCAATTTCTACAAAGGGGAATCCTTTAATCCAGCAGTGCTTAGTATTTGGATGGGAGACCACCAAGGAAGACTCTGCAGTGCAGGACAATGGCCACCACCTCTGGTTCTCACTTGACTTGAAAGGTCCTTGCTGGGATAGGAAGGGAGGGGGATGGATGGATGGATGGATGGATGGATGGATGGATAGATGGATGGATGGATAGATGGATAGATGGAAAGAGGTACGTACATACGTACGTACGTACGTATGTATTTATTTGATTTCTATAACACCTTTCCATATGGCTCAGGGTGGTTTACATACAACAAAATGGGGGGATACATGGAACAAATTAATATATAACATAAACAAATTTAACAACAACAATCTAAATATAACCATTTCAGTGATCTTAAACAGCAATATAACAGGGACAGGAACTTAGCTAAGGCTCTTAGAGAGATTAGGCTGGTTCCTGCTTAGCTTTTCCAGAAAGTGCCCGAGGCAGCAATACAATAACCATGGGCATGAAAACCACAAGGAGGCAGATCCCTTTCCCTCAGACCCCGTGAGCAACCGTTGAAGCCCTCCTGCTCGGGCCACTGGAATCCAGGTACAGTTGCATTCCTGATTTGAATGTGGAAAACTAACTCCTGCCAAGTCACACCATCAGTCCATGTAATCCTGTGTCGTTTGCCCTGATAGGCAGGGGCTCTCCGAGGAGGTCAGCGGCTTTCTCAGACTTGAGGACCCAAAACGGGATCTGGGAGACCCCGGTTCGAATCTCCTCTGTCGTGGAAGCTCTTAGGTGTCTTTGGGCTGGTCGCACTCTCTCAGTCTAACTGACCATGCAGGGTTGTTGTAAGCATCAAAATGGAAGAAGGAAGAGGGAGCTGGAAGCTGCTTTTGGTCCCCTTGGCGGAGAGAAGCACGTTATAGATGAACCTAAACTAATAGAATTCTGAACCTGGGGCTCTCCTGCATGTGCTGAATTATTTTGTCTCAGTTTTCAGTAGCTCTGCTAGATCAGATCAGTGTCTGGCTAGTCCAAGATCATGCCTGTGGCTATTCAAGAAGAAGAAGAAGAAGAAGAAGAAGAAGAAGAAGAAGAAGAAGAAGAAGAAGAAGAAGAAGAAGAAGAAGAAGAAGAAGAAGAAGAAGAAGAAGAAGAAGAAGGAGTCCTATATAAGATGAAACACAGAAAGCAAGGGCTGAAGAGACTCAACATCCAACCCATGAGAGGGTGGGGCCAACTGCCCAGTGTCCCCCACTGAGAGACTTCTCTTAACCCTCTCCCTCCCAGATCCTCTTGCATAGTGGAGTCACAATATCCAACCCCTTCCGGCTCCCACCTTCATATGACTTGGAGGGAGCAGGATGAAGTTTCAGAAAACTGAGTTGACAGAACATGTCATATCCTGCATGGGGGGGAATTCCTTCTGAACATAGGAGGTATCCTGTTAGATCACACCAGTGGTCCATCTAGGCTAGCATCCTGTCCCGCACAATGGCCAGTTCACTTGACTTGGAGGTAACTAGGGTGCCTGCCTCAAGATCATTCCTTCCTCACCAACCTGCTCTGACTGATTAACTACAAACATAAGAGACGCCATGTTAGATCAGGCCAATGGCCCGTCCAGCCCAACACTCTGTGTCACACAGTGGCCAAACTCCCGGGGCCATCAGGAGGTCCACCAGCAGGACCAGAATTCCAGCAGCCCTCCTACTCTTCCCCCTGCCCCCAAGTGCCAAGAAGACAGAGAATCCCTGCCCCAGACATAAGAATGTAAGAGAAGCCATGTTGGATCAGGCCAATGGCCTGTCCAGCCCAACACTCTGTGTCACCCAGTGGTCAAAACCCAGGGGCCATCAGGAGGTCCACCACTGGGGCCAGAACTCCAGAAGCCCTCCCACGGTTGCCCCCCAAGTTACCATTAATACAGAGCATCCCTGCCCCAGACAGAGTGTTCCATCTGTACCTTGTAGTTAATAGCCACTCATGAACCCCTGGCCTTAAGGACACAAGAGAAGCCATGTTGGATCAGGCTAATGACCCCTCCAGTCCAACACTCTGGGTCACACAGTGGCCAAAACCCAGGTGCTGTCAGGAGGTTCACTGGAGGGGTTAGAGTTTCTGGAAGCCCTCACACTGTTGCCTCCTAAGATCCAAGGATGCAGAGCATCCATGTCCCTACCAGAGTGTTCCGTGTATAACTTCTGGCTAACCTCTGCTCCATATGTTTATCCAACCCCCTCGTGAAGCTGTCTATGCTGTGGGATGGTCCAAAAAGTACCTGTGCAGAGAACGATACAGTTACATGAGATTATATAACTTCCCATTGGAGGCGGGAAAGGTGATGCCCTTTCGGGTCAAACCAACAACCTGGGGTCTCCATCCCCTTGAACATCCCACGAGACCACTCCTGTTGGGATCCCGGAAAGGTCCCAAAAAGAACAGAGGGAGAGGGTGCGGAGTTAGAACTCTCTTTTGCCGTCTTTTAATGCTTTGCGTTCATGTTAATTTTAGTGGGTTTTAATGGGGCCGTGCTGGTTTTTATCGTTTTGCTGTGAACCGCCTCAAGTCCGAATGGACTGCAGCGGCATATAAATACAAAAATAAATAAATAACTTGTCCAGCTCCCTCTTGAACTGCAGCACACAGAACTGGACACAGCGGTCCAGACGATGATCGCTCTGGGCTGACGCGGCAAGATCTCGCCCCCTCCAGGGATGTCATCATGGGATCCGAATGGCCTTTCCAAAAACGACACCCACTTGCAGCTGAGGAAGGGGCCCTCCTGTCTTGCAGCAACAAGGCATTAACAGAAACCCAAACACGCTGACTCAGAGATCTCTGCTTGGTGCAAGACGTCAATATACCAGCCAATATAACTTGGCCTAGGATCTACATCAAGATGGGCAGCTGCGTCAGTCTGTAGTGGCAGAAAAGAGCCAGCTTCCAGGAGCACCTTCGAGATTAATAAAATTGGGGGCAGGGGAGGAGCTTTCACGAGTAGCAGTAATAAAAGAGAAGAAGAGCCGTTTGTTTGTTTTGATGCCCCACTTTATTCTACCCAAAGGAGTCTCAAAGCGGCTTACAATTGCCTGCCCTTCCTCTCCTCACAGCAGAGGCTGAGAGAGCTCTGAGAGAACTGTACCAGCCCAGGATCAGGCAGCTGGCTGCATGTGGAGGAGAGTAGAATCAAAGGCTGTTCTCCAGATTAGAGGCTGCCACTCTTAACCACTGCACCAAGCTGGCTCTCAGAGCTGGGGACCAGGAGAACCTTCAAGACTAGCAAAATCTGTGGCAGCTTTCTGCATTCACTGCTCACTTCTTCAGTTGAAAAGAGCCTGAGTCCAGGAGCACTTTCAAGACTAACAGAATTTGGGGCAGGGGGAAGAGCTTTCAGGAGTCACAGCTCACTTCTTCAGGAGAAAAATTAAATTGTAGTAATTCTACTTATCGAACTTAAATGGACTCCGGGGAATGGTAGAAGAACAGGAAGGCCTGGAGGATCATTGTCCATGGGGTCGCGATGGGTCGGACATGACTTCGCACCTAACAACAACAACAACAACAACAACAACAACAACAACAACAACAACAATTCTATTTAGAGTGGCACCATGGCTGGGTCAATATCAGCACATCCTACACTGTTCTAACGCCATTCATAACAATGGGTTTAGAGCATAGTCACTCTATTTAGGATTGCGCTATTCCAGTTTGCCACTATGAGCGCAGTCCCAGGCGGAGCTGGGCCGCTCTAACACCATTGCTCTCAATGGGTTCAGACCGTCGCAGTTCTGCAGAGGACTGCACCATCGCTCTGGATCCATATGAGCGCAGTCCTAGGCGAAGCTGAGCTGCTTTAACGCCATGGATGTCAACGGCTTTAGGCCCTCCTCATTTTGTTTAGGATTGCACGGCAGAATCGGGAATCGTGTGTGTTTGTCCAAGGGGTCAGGAGGTTATTCCAAGCGTTCCGTCTTCCACGGCCATTCCAAGGAGACAAAGCCCTCCTCAAAGCTCTGGCCCGCCTCCTCAGAGGAGCGAATTGAGTGGGAGGCTGAGAGGTTGTCAATGAGGAAAGCCCTTCCCCGAGGCCTTCCATGGCAGGGATGAGGGAATTTCTGCAGGAATCAGCCGCTTTACGCTTCCCCGGGCCTGATGGGCAGTTTCCCCAGGTCCAAAGAGACGGTTCTCTTCCCTGACTCGCATGGATTCTCACGTTTTACCTTGGCGTCTACAGCGCAGGGAGAAAAGGAGGAGCCATTCCCCTAGGTTGGGAAATCCATCCCAGGATGAGCCCAAGACTGGTCGGCTGCACTCCCAGGGTGTTTTTGCAGCTGGCTTTTCCTGCGCCATACAGGGAAATCTGCATCTCAAGTGAATTGAAAGCTCATTCCCCAATGGGTGAGGGATGGGCCCTACAGGAAGGGGGAAGAAGCTGCCCCCCCACAAAAAAACCCCACCGAACTGCCTCCAGTTTATTTCATTTGAGTTCAACTAAGCCTCTTTCAGGTTGGGAGGGGACACACAGCAGGATCTCTAGTTGTGCCTCTGGGCATGTGCAGAGTGTGTCCCCCTGGCCAAGGACTACAACCCGATTCTCTCAAACCCTTAGAAGGTTTGTAGGCTGGAGTAGAAATCTTGAGATCTAGAATCACCGAGTTGGAAGGTACTCTAGAGGTCATCCAGTCTGACCCCCGCTGCACGATGCAGGATCAGCCTAAAGCATCCATGAGAAGTCTCTGCCCAGCCATTGCTTGAAGACCGCTAATTAAGCGGAGCTCACCTCCCTCCCTAGGCAGCCCCATTCCACTGTGGATCTACTCTTATTGTTAAAACAAGCCCCTAATGTCCAGCTGGTACCTTTCCACCTATAAATGACATCAGGAACCCCTCTCTGACACTTAAAGACAGCCACCCAGTCCCCTCTCAGCCTCCTCTTCTCCAGGCTGAACATTCCCAAGCCTTTCCTCAGAGGGCTTGGTCCCCAGGCCCCAGATCCACCTCCAAAACCTGGTCCAGATTCCTAGAGCCCAAGGCCTATTCACAAACATGCAGTGGCAGGTAAGCTCACAGGTGTGTGTGTCCCCCAGGAGATCGGCGAAGGTTCCATGTGGGTGGACATTCCCAGATTTAACCCCAGAGCCCAGGGCTTCCCAATCTGCTCAGATGCAGCATCTCAGAGGTCCTTCTTTGATGACCCAGCTCCCTGGGGACCCAACTGTACAGGCCTGAGGTGGGTGGTGGGTGGGGGGGGGGGAAGCATGGCACCTAAGGTGAGACAAAGCAACCTCTTGCTATTCCAGTGGTGAACATGCACACGGGAACAGGGCCAGTGCTGATCTGTGCAGGTGTGAACCAGCCCAGACTTAAGACTGCCTATCAGATGATGGAAGGGATCAGCAACAGGCCCCTGCAGAGGAGTTTTCAGCCTCATTTTTCAGTAACCTTTCATTGGCATAACCACAGGAGTTTTAAAAGGAGGAAGTTTACAAATCCATACATGACACGTCCGGATTAGTTCTTTCTCAATGTTCGTTGAATTTTTGGAAGAAGAAGACTTGGTTCTTATATGCCGCTTTTCTCTACCAGAAGGAGGCTCAAAGTGGCTTACAATTGCCTTGACCTGAACAACAGACACCCTGTGAGGTGGGTGAGGCTGAGAGAGCCCTGATACTCCTGCTCGGTCAGAGCTGTTTTATCAGGACTATGACTAGCCCAAGGTCACCCAACTGGCTGCATGTGGAGGAGGAGCGGGGAATCAAACCAGGCTCCCCAGATTACAAGTCGGCAGTCCTAACCACTGCACCAAGCAGGCTCTCTTTTAAACTTTTTCCCTATAATTTTTCTATCTCGGATCACTGTTGATAGGTTTCCATTAATCCGATGAGCAGCTTTTTATTTTTTCTTTGATTTAATCTTTTGTGTGTGGGGGGGTTAACCCCCTCCAACCCCCCCCCTCCTTTATGTATGGCCTTGGTCAGTGAAATAATGATTTTCCTGGGACTGGCAGCGTTAAGAATGTTCAGGGGTCGCAGAATTCTTTGAGGTTTGTTTGTTTTTTTTTAATTAAGGGAAATGTCATTTTTTCTGTTTAATGACTCGCCAAAATGGAAAGAAACATAAAGCTTCCCTTCTGACAGCCAGGAAGCCGATGATAAGGACAGAGACTGGTCGCTAGAGAAGGAGTCCAAGATAAGAGAGAAGACGAAAGGTCACTGTGCTTCTAGTATCCATTTTAAAAAACAACATCCCTTTGGGGTAGATTTTTCTGACTAGCATCCTGTGTAACCGGGAAGCTAGCTGACCAGTGACGGACAACCTTGACGGATACTGCTGTGTTATTTTAAGAATCCGGAGAATTTTGTCTGAATGGACCAAGGAGAGACGATGAAAGAATCGACCCGAGAGAAGGGCCGTGCAAAACCTGACTCTCCGAAATGACGTTAATCCGGAACGTCTCCGACATGGAAGAAGATTCGCCAGAGATTTTGACGCTGGATTTCACCAGCCAATCCACTGACACCTCCCTGGGTTCTGTGACCTCCCCCCCCCCCAAATATATATACCTGCAGATTTCTGCTTCCCGTTCGACTCAGGAGTGTCTCTGAAATTCCCCTTGGCCTTTTCAAGAAAGAACCCCCTCCCAGATGTAAGGTATCACTATATCCAAAGAATAAGCAGAAAGACCCTCCCCCTAATCAGGTAGTCATTCAAGCCGGAGAGGTCAGGGTCCACCACTAGAAAGAGGGAGGAGAGGCTTAATCCGGAGTGGAAGCGGATTGAGGCCACTATCAACTGCGCTTTCACACCCGCTAAATAATCCGCTTTCAGTCAACTGCAAGGGGCGTGTACTGTGTGGAATGGCAAAATACAAACAACCTGAGCCTTCAGGGAAGGCGGTATATAAATGTGAAAAATAAGTAAATAAATAAAAGCGGGGGGGGGGGGTTGCTTCCAAGCACGTTTGGAGAAGGGGCATTGCAGGGATCAGAGAGACTCCAGCTGTATTAGAGGACCCCAGCCTCAATAAACTGTCCTGAACACACCTGAGTTTGGGAACAGCCTGACTGGGGCTCTTCGGCTGCAGAGAGGGGGATCCCAGAGGCGTTTGGTCCGCTGGATTACAACGCATTCTGCTTGGCGGGTTTAATCCCTATTTCACTGCCCTCCCACCCGACCTACGATGGGATAAAGCATCCTACGGAGTTCCAGCGGGTTCATTTCCTTCCAAGAAGGCGTCAAACCTGCACTCTCGCTTGGCGGTTCGAATCCACCTAGATAACCATCCATCTGTCCCGGGAGGAGTTCTGCCTCTCCCTGTAGCCCTGGCCCAAAGTATTTGGCTGACAGACAAGGGGGAAGGGGTGGTTAGAAGGCCTTCTTTCACTCTCCACCTCCCTCAACCCCTTCCCCCGAGATCCTGGAATCGGTCTCAATCCGGTTTCAACGGGACCATTTCATTAGGAAGAGATGGTTCTGACCCCCAATTCAACGCGGCTGCCTCCACGACCCTGCCTCCAACTGCAGAAGAAGAAGAAGAAGAAGAAGAAGAAGAAGGAGGAGGAGGAGGAGGAGGAGGAGGAGGAGGAGGAGGAGGAGGAGGAGGAGGAGGAGGAGTTGGTTCTTAGAAGAACCAAAAAAAAGGATGTCACTCCGGCCCCCCATCTCCCTCCGCTTCTCGGCGAGGGGAGAAACGACCCCCTTCGGGTTTCCTGGCGCCGCTGGCGTTTCCTGAGCCAAACAGGCAAATCGACTTCGGAATCGCCTGGAGGCAAATCTGCATTATCTACGGCGCGTCCAGCACGAGCCACGTCTGTCTCGACTGACAAAACCGGCGCGTTTCGGGAAAGCACGGAATTGGCGCGATTCCCCGCGCAGGGTGAGAGGCCCGATCCCGATCCATCGGGCAGCTCAAGCCGCAACCCCGAACCAGCTGCACGGCTCCGCTCTCCGCCCTAGAGCGCTTGGGGGAAGCGATCCAGACCTTAGCAAGCAGGGCTCGACTCAACGGTCTGCTTTTCCGTGGGAACCCCAATCCCCTTGACTCCAGTTGCAGCGGCTTAACGCCCTTCAGCCCACCCCACGGAGGAATAGTCCGACGGCAATAATCCCGGAATTCTTCCGTCTTTACGGCCCCCCCCTCCCCCGAGCCCGAACCAGATTAAGGAGAAAAGGGGGAAGAGCTGATTGGATCCGAACGGGTCTTTCGAAGGCCGCCTCCCTGGGCCTCCTTTACTTACTGGGAGGAGGTCCTGCTTACTGGGAATGTCGCCGGAGCGCGGCCTCAGCAAGGGAAAGAGCGCCCCCCTCCCCCCAGCCCAATTACATCCCGGGCCCGCGGCGAAAGGCCGGAGGGGAGGGAGAAAAAGAGACCCGGCGCGGCAGGCAAGACGAAGGTGGAGACTCTCCCCGCGGGGTCCAGCCCTCCAGGAAAGCCGGCCAGCAAGGCACAACCCTCCTTTGTGGCCCGTCCCCGGCGGTCTGATACCCGTGGATAGACTGCCACGGGTCAGGGAGGCTCCACTGTGTCAATTGTCTATCTGCTGCGTTGTCTCCGCTGCTTAGGGCGAAGGAGGGGGTGGGTTTCGGGCACTGTGCCCGAGCCAGGTGCCAAAGACGTGCGTGCTCAAATCCAGAAGGATCGCGGCCCCGCCGAGCCCCTTTCTGTTTACCTCCTTGCTCAGGCTGCTCCTCACGCCCGCATCTTGCGCCGCATCTGATGGGAGTCGGGGTGGGGATGGAGAGCCCCGGGCCGCCGTCTTACATCCAAGGAGACCTCTCCCGGCGGAGTCTGTGGCTGGCTTGGAGTGGGGGGTGGCGGCAAGTGGAGAGAAGCGCCGGTCAGGCGCCGCGGCCGGACCGACGCTTCCCCCGGCTCAGCAGGCGGCTGGATCTCCGCGCTTGGCTGCGCCGCTCGCCGCCTCCGCCTCTGAACTCGCCGACGGACCGAAAGGACGACACCCAGTGGGCACGGTGACGTCACCGCCCGCCTTACGCTCTTCCCCACCGCAGGAAGGGGGACCTCGCGGAAAGGAGGGGGCGGCCGGCGACGGTCCCGCAAGCCCTTGAGCCGGACATGCTCGGCTGGACTCGAGCGGCAGCGCTTTGGGCCCCAATCCTTCAGTTCCCAGGGCTTAGGGGGGGGAGGGGGCTGGGAGGGACTGAGCGGAGGGGTCTCCTGTGCCCGGCCTCCTCCTCCTCCTCCTCTTCCATCCCAAGCCCCCCAAGGGGAGGTCCCGAGCAGGTCTACTCGGAAGAAGTCAGTCCCGGGGAGGGCGCGGAGTTGGCTCCTTGGCACGCATCGCTAAGATCGCAGCCCGCAAGGTGGGGAAAGGGTTTTCTTAGAAACCCGAGGGGGGGCGGCCAGAGGAAGAGACGGCTGCCGGGGTGGGGGGTGGGTGGGGATGGTCGGGCAGAGATCTGGCGGGCAGAAGCCCCCCAAACCTGGGAGACAGACCCCTGCGGTGGGGATAGCGCTCATGCAAGGCGGGCGAGATCTGCTGTCTAACCAGCAAGGAACTTCATTTCGGCCTCTTGTGCATTGCCCGGTCACCAGCAGATAACCGCCCCGAGATCCCCGTTGCAGAGAACCTACAGACCACGCAGGAGACGCGGCTCTTCTCCTGCCAGACAGGCCGCGCCGGAGCACGCGAGGAATCGGGACCCAAGCATGAGCCGCGCGTCTTCCTCCCTCGTCCTCCGCTCGGGCTGGATCCTGGGCGGCTTTACTCGCCGGTAAAGGCCACCGAGTTCAGTCCAGGAACTCATAGGACCCCTCCTCCCCCTCCTCGCTTTCGAGCCTGAGGAGCAAGCACGCCCGGGATTGGGGCCTGCGGGGGGCTTCGGGAGCGCAAATGCAGGGAAAGGAAACGCCGCTCGACTCAAGAGAAGCCGCTTTTAAGTAAAACGTGTTTTTGAAGCAGCCCCTATAATTACTCTGAGGTCAGCGCAATAAACCTCGCTGCACAAGCTTGCCGTTTTAGGACAGTGTAGGGTTGCTGCAAGGGATCGGGGCCCAGAACCGGAACTTGGGCCTGCCGTGCCCTTCCACCTCAGCCCTACGCTCCCCATTTGCTAACAAGTAAACCTCCCTGAATTCAGCTGGGGTCTCCTTGCGAGTACGCAGGAAAGGGCGCCACAATTGGGGGAAGGCCAAACAGGGTGATCCCACCCGCTCGACCCCAACAATTACAATATACGCGAGCATACACGGGTACACTCACGCACACGGATACGCGTCATGCACGTGTATCACAGTGTGCAAAACGGAGGCGCGTTGGCCGGAAAGGAAGCCGTCATTCACCTCGCAGAGGCCGGCTAAACTGTGCTATGCAAAGCGGGTCTACTCACTGGCGCTTCCTCCCGGGAAAGCGTGACCCCAATTGCGCGCCTACGAGGCGTGTTCCGATCAGAGAATCTAGAGCAGGGGTAGTCAAACTGCGGCCCTCCAGATGTCCGTGGACTACAATTCCCATGAGCCCCTGCCAGCCGGCAGGGGCTCATGGGAATTGTAGTCCATGGACATCTGGAGGGCCGCAGTTTGACTACCCCTGCTCTTGAGCGAACGGCTGCAAAGGAGCCCCCTTCATACAAGCGAAGCGGAGAGGGGTTGGGAAGGAAGGAAGGCGGGCGGGCGGAGCGATTCGGAGCAGGAAACAGCGCCAAATGTTTTGGATCGCAGTGCGGTCGCACCTCGAGGCGTTCATCAGCGACCCGGATCGCAGTCCCAGGCATGCTTGGCCGCAAAGAAAGCGGCATTTACTTCCAGGTGACCCCCTGCTGCAACCAGGAAGCGAGGTTGGAGGAAATGCGTTTGCTTTGATTTCTGTCGTAAAGTCTCAGCCAATATATGGCGACCCCTTAAGGCAGGGGTGGCCAAACGGTGGCTCTCCAGATGACCGTGGACTACAGTGACCATGAGCCCCTGCTAGCACCAACACATACAAATACAGGCCACTACATTCCGTCTCTCCGGCCTTCAGCCCCCCCCCCCTCCAAGGGATTTCTCCTTCCTCCTAGAACAGAGTTAGGCCAAACTGTTGCTCTTAGGTGGCCATGGACTACAATGACCATGAGCCCCTGCCATCAACACATACAAATACAGGCCCATCCATTTCTTCCGTCTGTTCTTCTGAAAGAGGGTTTTTCTCCCTCCTAGAGCAGGGGTGGCCAAACGGTGGCTGCGATCCTGGACTCTCATTGCACGCGGAAAGGCCGTGGGACTTCCTTTCGAGTAAACCTACAGCGTCGGAGGAATTCTTTCCCAGTAAATGCAGTGGGGATTTTGGGGTGGGGGTGGGGGAAATGAATTAAAAAGCAAAAGAAACCGAGCTTATGCCTTTGGAGAGCAATCTTAAATAGGTCTACTCGGAAGCAAGGCCGCGTTTGTTTGTTTTTTTGAGGAACAGGTGGACTGCTCCTAGCCAAGTGGGATCCTTAAACCGGTTTAGCCGGGGTCTCTGGCTTTAAACCAGAGAAAATTGGGCTTCAAAATCCCTGTTCATCAAGGAGACCCTCTGCAAATTAACTCAGAAGTAAATCCCGCCCGGAAATTTACCCCCGGGCAAATGACATTTCGGTTCACAGCCATAGGCCAGAGGTCACCGAACCAAGAATTCGACGGATTCGGATGTGAGAGAAAGTGGATTGTGTTTGGGGGCGGCGTAGAACGGCTGGCTCTGCTTCACTTCTTTGAGACCTTCTTCCAGCCCCTGGAGAAGGGGAGACCCCCCCCCCGTAAGATGCTTTAGGGCCCTTTGTGGAGACAAGCGGGGTATAAATGCAGGAAATCGAGTTGACGCCTAAACAGAAGGCTGGGTCGCTAGTGTATCCCGATCCATTCAAATACCCTTCGCGTTCGGAAGGGAGGCTTAGCCTGTATGCGCGCCTGGTGGCTGCTAGTCAGTTCCGCTCTGCGATCCCTGCGCCTTTAAACCCGCATGACTCGCACCAGAGTCAACCGGCTCGAATCCAGAGACCCATGTGGAGCTCACGATCCTGGGTTCGCGGGCTGACAGATACCTTTGCAGATCTAAGCCAGCCGATCCCTTTGAAAAGCAATTCAGCAATTCCCCTCCAGTACCAGCCACGGGTTTCCTTTGAAGCCCTGACTCAAAATTCTTTGTAAACCATCGTCTGTAAGTGGTTCTCCCCTCCTTTGGATGCGGAGCTCTGACGGCTTCAGGACACGAAAGATTAGACCAGGGATACCGTCTTCTTCTTTTCAAAACAATATTATTTAGATTGATATCCAGCCCCCCCCCCCCCCGCTGGCGCCATTGAAATGTAGCTAAATTGATTCTGCGCACCTCTCCAAGAATTTGCAATAAAATGGGACCACACAGTCCCCGGAAATGGGAAACAGGGTCACGTATTTCTATTTGTCTCTCGTTCCCTGGGACCAAGAGGAAAATAGAATATATCTAATAGACTACATATCAAAGAATACTACGGACTATTTGTTTCAAAAGCATAGCTACCTGTTCTGTCCGCACACAGAGATACAGACAGGTACGTTTTGCAAATAAAATAGCAAGATGTGCTTTAAAGGAAAAAATATTTCCACCCGAATTGCATAGAGCGCGCGGGTGTGCTCCAAATCCTGGGCGGGTAACTGCGTCCAATCTTTTCCCTAGCCCAGAAATATCACCGCTTCGAGTCCCTTTGCCGGCAGAAAAGCGGCCTTAAACCGGCTCCAAGCGAACGCCAGCTTCATATCCGCCCCCTCCGACGGCCCCGATCCTGCAGAAAGAGTCACCGAGGGAATGGCATCGGATTTACTGTGGAGTAGACCGGGAGTCTCCCTTCCGCGGGCAACCATTCCCTGCGCCGTCCTTAGCCCAGTTAAACTCCCGCAGACGCTTGTGGTGTGTTACGGAGAGGAGAGCAAATCCCCGATCCTTCGACTTGGTTCCTCTGGAGTAACGGCCGCCCGCGGTGCTGCACCGGCGAGTAGGTACGAGAAGGGCTTCGGATTCGCCCGTGCGAACCGTGTCCCCTTCTCCTCCTCCATTACTTCGGAGCAACCCTTCGTCCGCGGTCTGGGAAAGCGCTTCAAGTATTCCGGAGTAATTAACCCGCATTAAAGAACCGCGGGGAGCCCGTCTCTGTCTCTAGACTTCACAAAAGCGCTCCTCATCGCCCTGTTCCAGACCCGGCGACTGCGAAAGAAATCCCACGGGATTCCTCGGAAGTAAGGGTGTCCCGGAGGGCAGCCAGGGACGCAAGCCGAGCGGAAGGAGCCAGGAAGCCTCGTTACACGGAGGTAAAACCTATGGAGGCCAGGAGGGGTTTACTTGTGAGCAGGGCCGTGCAATGGATTTTCAAAGGGGGAGGGGAAGCACAATACATCCCAAAACCTTCACGAAATTCTTTAATTCATCTTTCTCACTTTTGTTTGCGTTTTGAAACTCTGGCTATTCTTTTCCCATCGTGTCCCACTGTTAACAGGTTGCCGTTGGTTCTATGGCATTCTGCATTATTTATTTTAGGGAATCTTTTTTGGAGGGGCGGAGCTAGACCCACAACACCCCCCCCCACACACACACACATACACATACACAAATCCGTTCCTTTGTGCAGGGCTTGCTCGTGAGTCGACCATTGCACTACAGGGAGAGGTTGGAAGGTCCTGATTTAAACCTGGGCTGGAGGCGGGCTGCACTTTCGGTCGGCTCTCCTCCCCCTGGCCGAAATGATTTCAATGACTGCCCCTTCCTCTAACAGGGGTGGCCAAACAGTGTCTCTCCAGATGCCCATGGACTACAATTACCATGAGCTCCTGCCGGCACGCTGGCAGGGGCTCATGGTCATTGTAGTCCATAGGCATCTGGAGAGACACAGTTTGGCCAACCCAGTAGAACAGTAGTTTGGCCAACCCAGTAGTCAACCTGTGGTCCTCCAGATGTCCATGGACTACAACTCCCATGAGCCCCTGCCAGCAAAGGGACTGCAGTAGAAGACCAGCAAGTTTTTTCTTTAAGCCAGCGTGGGGGCGTGGTTAAGAGTGGCAACTTTTAATCTGGAGAACTGGATTTGATTTTCCACCTCTCCGTGGGCAGCCAGCTGGACTACAATTCCCATGTATAGTATACCCGTTTACCTGGACAGCCTGGGCAAGCCCCATCTGGTCAGATCTCAGAAGCTAAGCAGGGCTGACCTTAGCTACTATTTGGACGGGAGACCTCCAAGGGTTTGGGTGGTAGTTCCTTCAAGGAACACTAGGGGTCATGACACAGCATCAGGCAATGACAAACCACCTCTGAACATTCCTTGCATGCCTGCAGGACAATCCTTGGCTACCCATGCCATACGATAAATGGAGATCGTTTCCTTCATCTGGAGCAAATTGGTTGGTTGTTCCTGGCCCCAAATAGGTCTTCCTGCCCTGACCTCGGCCAGAGCCAGGGGCTTCTCAGACTGGCTCCAGCCTTGTAGAATGAGATCAGTTCCGCAGGGATTGTAGGAAGGTCCTCTTCCACCAGGCCTACAGCTGAGGCCAGATTAATCTATTCCATTTGGGCCTCCCCCTCCTCTTAGGCCCCCCGCTCTTTCTGTGCCACTCATGGAGCTCACCTGCCACAGGCAATGGTGGCCGGGATAGGGGGGAGTAGTTGGATAGTGGTTTAGTATTAATTAGCGAGTCGATGGTTAATTGTAGAACTTTAGATTTTTAATAAATTAAACTGTTCATGTGTTTTTTTAATAACAAAAATAGAGTCTGAGAGCACCTTTAAGACCAACCAAGAGTTATTCAGGGTTTAAGATCAACCAAGATTTATTCACTCTGTGCATGTACTCAAAACCTCCCACCTTGAATAAATCTTGGTTGGTCTTAAAAGTGCTCTCTTTTGTTGGGCTAAGCAGGGCTGGCCTTGAGGGGGAGACACCAAGGCAAATCACCTCTGTTAGTCCTTTTCCCAGGAAACCACACAAGGCCACGGCAAGCTGGTTGTGACTTCAAGCCCTAACCCAAGAAAAGAACTGGAAAAAACTGACTTAAGTTGAGGCTCTGTGGCCTAGACCTCTGTACCCTTCCAATCCCTTTTGCGAGTATTCTTTAAGAAGCGTACTTTGACAAAGCTAGCTGCTTTTTCCAGGGAACATTTCCCCCCACCCCCAATATCTCACAACAAAAAACAAATTATGAAAGTACGCCAGCCGACTCCAGAGCCTGTTGTCTGAGATTCAGCTATTAGCTATGAATGTTACAGCCGGACTTTTTGCCCAAGGAGAAGCTCAGGGTGTCCAATGAACAAATCCAAATATAGAACAATTCAATTACTTTTTTTTTTGAGTTTCATTTTTAAAAGTGTTAAATTATTCTCTATTTGATACGCAGGCCCAAGATGCAAGCAATAAGCACCGTGCTCTGTTTCGACGTGATTCAAATATAATTTTTAAGAAGGTATTTCAGTCCTTTGTCTAAGGTTGCTTCTGCATGGTAAGAGTTATCTACTTTGTAATGATCACCCCTGGGTCGTATTTGCACTGGCTATGGAACTTTTTCTGTCTACTTTCCCCCAGTAGCCAGTATTTCCCCTGCATTTCCCCCTACTGCTTCACTGACAGACTTTCTGAAAATTAAAAGGTAAAGGTATCCCCTGTGCAAGCACCGAGTCATGTCTGACCCTTGGGGTGACACCCTCCAGCGTTTTCTTGGCAGACTCAACACGGGGTGGTTTGCCAGTGCCTTCCCCAGTCATTACCGTTTACCCCCCAGCAAGCAAGCTGGGTACTCATTTTACCGACCTCGGAAGGATGGAAGGCTGAGTCCACCTTGAGCCGGCTGCTGGGATTGAACTCCCAACCTCATGGGCAAAGCTTTCAGATGGCTGCCTTACCACTCTGCGCCACAAGAGGCTCATTCTGAAAGTTATTATAACTTTAAAAAAAAGGAAAACAGCAGCTCCCAAGGCCATATAACACTATAGCAGACTGTCTGAACCAAGGGGTTCATGAAACTCTGGGGTTTCTTGACAGCCCTGGAAGGGTTTCCCAAATGGGTCGGCATTAATTAATGTTCAGCATATTTTAAAAATATATTAACCATTTATCTGCAATATGACCATCTATGGTCATGTTGACCCACCCTTCCCTCCCAAAATGGCTAGTGATGGGCCTGGAGGTGGTGGGGAGGGGAGGGGCCCTGGATGTACATGTACACAGCTATGCTTCCTAACCATGTTCTGCGCCATCGCACCACTTGGGGGTTTTCTCAGAACCTGAAGAATGTTTCAGGAGATCCGTGATGGTAAAAGAAGTTGAGAAAGGTTATACTACAATGGAGCAGAGTTACTTTCTGTTACCCCAGAGGGGCGGACCAGATCCAATGGATTGAAATTAATGCAAACGAATTTTTGGCTTAACATCCAGAAGAAGTTCCTGAAAATTAGAGCAGTTCCTCAATGGAACGGGCTTCCTCGGGAAGTGGTGGGATATCCTTCTTTTTAAGCAGAGGCTGGATAGACATCTGACAGAAATGCTGATTTTATGAACTTAGGCAGATTGTGAGTGGGTGGGCAGGAAGGGATGTGCCAGTGTTTAGAAGAAGAGTTGGTTCTTATATGCCGCTTTTCCCTACCCAAAGGAGGCTCAAAGCAGCTTACAGTCGCCTTCCCATTCCTCTCCCCACAACAGACACCCTGTGGGGTGGGTGAGGCTGAGAGAGCCCTGATATCACTGCTCAGTCAGAACAGTTTTATCAGTGCTGTGGCGAGCCCAAGGTCACCCAGCTGGTTGCATGTGGGGGAGCGGGGAATCGAACCTGGCATTCTGCAGCATTATACTGCTATAGCATTATATTGCTATAGCAATCGCCTTTTGAAAAAAAGTCTTCAAAAAGCTTACCAAATGCATGGCAGGGAACATGGTGTTGGCAAGGGGTCAATCGATGGAAAATGGAGTGGATGGGAATGCGACCACATGCATGCGTTTGTGGGGGAGATTGGAGCATGTTTACTTCATGATGCCTTGCAGAGAGGGGGTGTGGCTCAATGGAGGAGCCTCTGCTTGGTGCGCAGAAGGTCCCAGGTTCAATCCCCAGCCTCACCAGTTAAAAAGACCAGGCAGTATGTAATGAGAAAGACCTCTCTGCCTCAAACTTTGGAGACCCCCTGCCAATTTGAGCAGGCAATCCTGATCGTTACGGACCAATTGGTCTGACTTAAGTCTAAAGTAATTTCATGTGTGATGCTCTCCTTCCTATGTGCTTGCCAGCTAGATGCCAAATAAGCAGCATTGCACTGGATGTCTTCTAGAGCAGGGGTAGTCAACCTGTGGTCCTCCAGATGTCCATGGACTACAATTCTCATGAGCCCCTGCCAGCTGGCAGGGGCTCATGGGAATTGTAGTCCATGGACATCTGGAGGACCACAGGTTGACTACCCCTGCTCTAGAGCAGGCATTCCCAAACAGGGGTCTGTAGACTCCTGGGGGTCTGCAGGAGCTCTGGAGTGGCTTAGTATGGGGTATGGAATTCGCAGTTCACTGGGAGGGGGGGTATATAGGGTTGACCCTGGGTTGTACATGTCTGGGGAGTCCTTTTGACCCTCCACCTAAGTAATCAAGAGGGGTGATTGGCTCAGGATCAGAGGGAGGGAGCAAAAGGAGGGCTGTCGTGATGTCACTTCCGAGGGGGTGTGGTGGTGCTAGAGGTGGGCGTGGCCAGCTGACATCACTTCTGGACCTCCTCGAAGTCTAAACAATTATTTCAGGGCCACCTCCAAGGTCAAAACATTGAAAAAAGGCAGTGAATAGTAAAAGGAACCACTAAAGCAATAGGAGAGAAGGGAAGCAAGGAACAATGCTAGAGGATAACAGGGTAGAAGGAATGACCCAGGTTTGTCAACTAGTTAAATACTCGGTAGTCAATTAATTAATTGGCTAAAAGGCCGGGAAGCTGTTTGCATTTTGCCCAGTTTGGAGAAGTCACCCCCTTTTTGAGGTATGAATGGAAACCTATGGTAGCCCTGCAGCTGAAGAGGCACAGACGGCTTCTTGCTCTCCGAAGGGAACCGTCTGTAAACATTTTGTTTCTCTTTTTCCATTACACAAAGAGAGCTTCCGCACAAGAAACCATGAAGCTTTTAATGCCCATCTCGGCTGACGAACGGTTTGCTTTGGCAAATGAAAATTGGCCCCTGCCGGTTAATCAAGAAAAGCTTTAATGCTGATTAAGTTGCTGAAAGTTAGTTACAGCTTGCCTCGCCTTAGCATACCAATGACGCTGACCGTAGCACACCGCCTCACTCCAAATCTCTCCCTAGATGTACAACGCATGGAATTCGCAGTTCACTGGGAGGGTTGTACATGTCTTGGGAGTGGCTTTGACCCTCCACCTAAGTATCAAGAGGGGTGATTGGCCCAGGATCAGAGGCTACCACCAAGTGAAGAATTGCTCTTCTTTCATTGCACTTTCACATTGCAGTTTCACCCCACTTTAGTGACAGTTTGCAAACAGATTTTGCCATTTCACACAGCGTAGGGTAGTGGTTAAGAGCAGTGGCTTCTAATCTGGTGGGTCAGGTTTGATTCCTGGCTCCTGGATGCAGCCAGATGGGCGATCTTGGGATAGTCACAGTCTGGATAGTGCTGTTCTCACAAAACAGTCCTGTCAGAGCTCTCTCAGCCTCTCCTCCCTCACAGGGTGTCTGTTGTGGGGAGAGGCAGGGAAGGGGATTGAGAAGAGAAGACTCACTGGAAAGATTCAGGTGAGTCTTCGTGTTGCTCTGAAGCAACAGCACTGAGTTTGAGTCCAGTGGCACCTTGAAGACCAACCAAGTTTAATTTGGGGCATAAGGTTTTGTGCACATGCACACTTCTTCAGATAGCTAGGACAATCATACTAGGAAAAGAGAACAGGAAAAGAACCCATGGGAGATGGATCGACTCTCCATGAGCAAGGCTGTTAATGGTAGAGTGTTCTGGAGGACACAAATTCATGGGTCCAAAGTGACTTGATGACATTTAACATTATATAAACTCTTGGGGGGGGGCTTGACCACACCACATTTCCCCATCCCTCCATTTTTTCCTCTCCCCTGTATTACATTGATTTTCAGCTGCCCTCAACATTCCACATCTGCCCTCAACATTCCACATCTGCCCTCAACATTCCATAATGAGCATGCTCACCAGTGCTCAACAAACCTTGACGGGGTCTTTTAAGAAAAACAAGCAAGCATGAACTGTGTTTCTAAACACGCAGGGACTTTCCTGTGTGTGCACAATTCTTTAAGGATTTGAAGGTTTTGCAGTCTCCAGGTAAGCCCTTGACTATTCGAAGGAAGAAATCTAGACTCTGGATTTCAGTTCTCAAGTCTGTTAGAAAGTAACCTTTGATTTGTCAAGTGGGAGGAACACAGGATGAGGGACTCAAGCCCACCCTGGATGCTGATTTTGCCTCCCCTGCTCAAGATGTGATCACATCCAGGGAATGAAAATGCATACACCAAGCCAGCTCAGTGTAGGAGAGGCAGCTTGGTGTAGTAGTTAGGAGTGCGGACTTCTAATCTGGCGACCCGGGTTTGATTCTGCGCTCCTCCACATGCAGCCAGCTGGGTGACCTTGGGCTCACCATGACACTGATAAAACTGTTCTGACCGAGCAGGAATATCAGGGGTCTCTCAGCCTCCCCTCCCTCACAGGGTGTCTGTTGTGGGGAGAGGAAAGGGAAGGTGACTGTAAGCTGCTTTGAGACTCCTTCAGGTAGAGAAAAGCAGCATCTAAGAATCAACTCTTCTTCTTGTTCAGTAATATCAGGGCTCTCTCAGCCTCACCTGCCTCACAGACCCCTCCTGGTAGAGAAAAGTGGCATATAAGAACCAACTCTTCTTCTTCCTCCTCTTCTTCATTGTTCAGATATTTCCGACTCAGCATTCCTTTCCTTATTCTAGCAGTCTTTTTTGAACTTTTGATCATGGAATATTTTTCTGGCTTCGAGGGACACTGGAAATGGCGACTTGCCCAATCATTTCCCATTTCCTTTGCGCAGAAAAAGATGGGGCCTGAAGAGCAACAGAGGAAGTGGCCTCCAGTGATGCTAGCAGCTGTCCGAACGTCTTGGGAAAGGCCGCCTAATCCCTGGGCAGCCCTCATGTAACCTTTCTGAACCCATGGGTGCCTTTGGAAATCTGACACTGGTGGTGGACACAACCATAAAATGGCTGCCAAAGGAGGCGGAGCCAATCACAACAGCAATGCCGCAAAAGGCAGAGACAACACACCCTAGCAATGGGGAATTGGGTGTGTGTGTTAAAAATAAAAACAAAAACAGTAGGGAGAACCCCACTTCAAAAAAAGAACCAGAAATTTAAAGAACTCCAAATCTGAGTGCCCAGTAATGCTGCATATATATAGCAAATGTGTTATCAGATATACAAATACATTCAAAACACTTAGAGACCTAATAATAGCCTCAAGTCAGAATAAAATCATACAAGTATGTCAAATATAGACCCGAAGCAACCGTGACCATATGCCTGTTGGCACCAATGGCCTTCTTCAGTGGTCGAATGTAATATTTACACAATGGCTCCAGACATTGCAATATTGATGCAATAATGCATAGAAACTTGGACCGAGTTGAAATTGTTATGATCAATATTTGTGACACAAGGCAGAAATATAATTTCAGAGGCCTCCTAAACTTCTGCCCCGTTTCAATACACGTGGTCTGGAATGAAATTCTAAGAGAATACCTTCTTATCCCGGTCCAAGGAAATAGATTTGATTCTGGTTTGAGGTTATTATTTGGGCCTACAACTGAGTTAATGTATTTGTAATGAATATATAACTTGTCCTCTAGTCTATTGGATAACAAGTTTGTTACAGATTGAGCTACAGCCCCCTTAAATTTTGATTTCTTTAACCTTCTAGTTCTTAATTAAAAAAAATACACCAGAAAAGAGGTAGGGGAGAGATTATATCCAACACTGTGAAGGCAGAGGCCACCAAAATATCATTTTAATTTCCCCAGCCAATCAGATCTCCACTGGCAAATCAGAAGCCCTGTTAGGCCAAAGTCTGACCTGACCCCTCCCACTTTCTAACAAGATTTGCAAACTCCAGAAAAAGTCGGGGGGGGGGGCATGATACCCTGGTTCAAGAGATGACAACTGTTTTTGGTGGAGATGGTTTAGCAAAGGCTTGCAATGGGACAAGCTTTCATGTAAACCAAACTGAAGATACTTTTGGCCCACTCAGAGCCATTCTAAGTCAAGTGACACCTTTCTAAGGGATTACTCAACTAAAGACGAAACTGCCTGGGCATGTAACCCATTTAAAGGACATATAAAATAAATGTCAGAGGGGTGCTCAGTTCTAGAGCTGACAATTCTAGGCTTCAAAAATGCACGTATCTGGTTGGAACATGGCAAAATATGACAGAATAAATCAGGGTGTGTGTAGAGATGTTATTTTAAGTGAGCTTTGGGGTGAAACTGATTTTTCATCTGAAGTGAAATTAAAAATATCCTTAGTCAGCTGGATGAAATAAAAGAAACAGTCCCCCTTGCTTTAAAAAAATCAGATTATTTCATCCCCTGGGGGTGGATGAATTAATAATCCAATTAATCCAAGTTTACAATATGTGTAGATTACTTGGGGGTTACAGGTTATGGGCCCACCTCCTGCCTCACACCTTTGGTTGAATATTAAGGTGCCTAAAGGACATACTGTCAGTTAGACAGCTGCAAGGAATGACTTGCATATCTGGATGGGTCCTCACACATAAAATATTCCAATTGCTCGATCACTTCAAGTGCACGAGTGTTTAGGGGATCCAATTTGTACGTTCATCTGCCAGTTACCACTGACTGGATCAAGTGAAAGGCATGCACGTGTGAATGGGCACTATGCTTTCCAGATCTATGCATGATGAAGGAGGAGGAGGAGGAGGAGGAGGAGGAGGAGGAGAAGAAAGGAAGAGGAGGAAGAGGGATTGTGTACTCCCCGTTCACTACCCAAAGGAAACTCAAAGTAGTTTACAATTGCCTTCCCTTCTCCCCACTTGTGAGTTAGGGGAGGCTGATTGAAAGAACTGTTATTGGCCCAAGGTCACCCAACTGGCTGTATGCAGGGGAGTTACGAGGAATCAAACCTGGTTCTCCAGATTAGAGGCTGGTGCTCCTAACCACTACACTGCTCTGGGTCTCAAGAAGATAAATTTTAAAGACTGCTTTTAAACCCTCAGTAAATATACGCTTATGACATTTCCCTCTGATAATCTCACTGTTAATCTCATTAATGGTTTCTTACAAAGTTTTAATTAAAATGTAATTTGGAGGCTGCTAGAAGCTTGAAAGAACGTCATCTTCGCTGCATAACAACTCTGTTTTGCCGTAATGGTTCATCGGCTGCAATAATTGTATATGGTTTTCAAAAATTATGAGGAAACCCAACCCTACTATTGTTCTGCTCTGTCCATCCGCCTATTCTGTGCTAGCAGGGTAAATAAGTCAAGGATATGCACACGCTGTGTTTTCGGTTAAAGGAGGCAAAAATGATTTATTTATGGAGGGACATACTGTGATAGTTCAGATAGGATAGCGTCTGCCTACATGGCTATCTTGTGGTAAGGCAGCAGACATGCAGTCTGAAAGCTCTGCCCATGAGGCTGGGAGTTCAATCCCAGCAGCCGGCTCAAGGTCGACTCAGCCTTCCATCCTTCCGAGGTCGGTAAAATGAGTACCCAGCTTGCTGCTGGGGGGTAAACGGTCATGACTGGGGAAGGCACTGGCAAACCACCCCATATTGAGTCTGCCATGAAAATGCTAGAGGGCGTCACCCCAAGGGTCAGATATGACCCGGTGCTTGCACAGGGGATGCCTTGACCTTTTTTACATGGCTATCTAAAGGAGAAGAGAGGTGAGAAGCTTCCCTGAAGAAGGAGGAAATTGCAATAAGGAGTAGCAATCTAGGGACAGATAAAAAGCACACTAAAAGATAGAAAGGTCCTGAACTCTCCGACCTATCTAACCGTCTTCTTGCTGCCCCCTTCAGGGTCTTCTCTTCTTAACTTTGTACAACAGACATTGCCTACTCCAACACTCTGAATACAAGAATACGGTGTAAATGGAATCGGACAGCTGATCTAACAAAGGGTCTCCTTTCCTTGCTCTGACTGTGCAAAACAGACCTAATCTTCACACAACTAGAAAACGCAGGCTAGGGTTGCACTGCTTCACACGGCCCACACATGACAGCAAACACACAAACTCCTTCCATGGACATCTGTTCATAAGAAAGAGACAGGCCAGGCTTACAGTCGCCTTCCCTTTCCTCTCCCCACAACAGATACCCTGTGAAGGAAGGGAGGCTGAGAGAGCCCTGATATTCCTGCTCGATCAGAACAGTTTTATCAGTGCCGTGGCGAGCCCAAGTTCACCCAGCTGGTTGCATGTGGGGGAGCGCAGAATCGAACCCGGCAGGCCAGATTAGAAGTCCGCACTCTTAACCACTACACCAAGCTGGCTCTCCTTTTTCTGACTCTGAGAAACTAACATCATGACCCAAGGGAGACCCTGGATCCACAGTCTTTAAAAAGACTGAATTCCCACCCACCCCACAGCCAATATGACCGCGGGGCATTGGGGCCCCAGTGAGAACCCATGGGAATCAAGACAGACTAGAGTAGTGAATTTTGGATTTCATGTGCACTCTTACTCCTGCTGCCTATCCCCATAGGAACAGTGGGCCAGCCCCACTAGTGGGAATCCCTTTAGCATCACGTGTGAACAGGACCCCCCTAGGTTGCTAGGCTCCACTAAGATCGCAGCCTGATCTTAGGTCAACTTACTCAAAAGCAGGTTCTTTGGAACTCAGTGGCCCTCCTTGGGAGCATGCTTATGGAAAGTATAACCTAAGCACACCCCCCCACCCAAAAAAAACAAAACAAACCAGCAGAGGAGGGGCTGTGGATCGTGCCCTTAAAGGGTACTATTAAAATAGGCGACTCCTCTGGAATCAACGAACCATTCTGCAGTATCTTGGGGAAGACCCACTGACACACACAAACACACACCTGGACATATTTAAAAAAGCAAACGTGTTTAGTGAAAGACAGGTTCTCCCTGCGCCAGTGCTTCGGTGAAGAAATATTTGAATTGTCAGCCCAGTTAAGCTCCACTTGCTTGCCTTCCGCAACTCGGTTTGAGGAGCAAGCAAGCCAGCAGATACGGTAGGAGCTCATTGGCCAGTATCAGTGCCGCCCTGAGTAACCCAGGGATAAGATATAGGGGAGCTGGGCTGGGCTGCATGCCTTCCAACCAGATGGCAACTGCAGGAATTTTGGCTTCAGTTAACCCTTTCCTCAAAACTAACCCAAATATCAGGTGGCTTTTTTTTTAAAACTTTGTCTTTATTTCTTTTGCATATTTTTGTATGCATCTGCTTGGCATGCAGAAGGTCTCTGGTTCAATCCCCGCCTCTCCAGTTAAAAGGAGGACCAGGCAGGAGGTGATGGGTGATGTGAAAGACCTATGGAGAGCGCCTGCCAGTCTGAGCAGACAATTCTGGCCTGGATGGACTGACGTCAGGATCAGGCAGTAACATGCTAAGATGATGATAATGATAATATTTTTTATATCCTGGCCTTCTCAGGTGACTCAGGGTGGGTAACATTAGAATAAACAATATAACCAGTGGTCCATCTAGTCCAGCATCCTGCCTCACACGCTGGCCAGCCGGTTCCTCTGGAGGGACCACAACAGGGCACAGAGGCCGAGGACTTCCCCTGATGTTGCCTCCTGTCTCTGGGATTCAGAGGTTTAATGCCTCTGAATGTGGAGGCTCCCCCCCCCAGTCACCATGGCCCCTGGTGAATATATCCTCCATCAATCTCTATTTTAACCCCCTTTCAAGCTGGGTCCATCACACTTCCTGTACTGCAGCCCCCCCCCCCCCGGAATATGCTTGCTGGCAAAATTCCTTGCAAGTAGAAAGCAGAGTGCTCAAGGCTAAGCATAACAGAAGCAAAGGATACTCAATTGTGAGTGACACTCAATCAGACTGAAGGTGGGAGTCCTGCACTGTAGGACGCTTATTCTGTTCTAGGGAATCCATCATTGATAGGCTCGGTAGAGATGGGGAGCTCTTACTGGCTAAGTTGTATAAGATGGAAGGAGATGCAACCCCCACATTCTTCTTTGCTAAAGGGGAAAGGAGGAGAAGGAGACCAGAATTCCTGGAGAGCTATCCGGCTCCTTCCAAGGAGACAGTAATAAAAGACCAGAGAGTAAACAGGAAGTGTAGGGAGCTGAGTAATCTACCCGGAGCTGAGCATAGCCCCCTCTGAAGGCCGGAACTTGAGACAGTCCAATTGGCTTCTCTTCTATCCCTGCCCAGCAAGCCATCAATTTGGCTTCTGGGTTTTTTGCCACCTGCTTTGGCTTGACCTCCAATCCACGGAAGAGTTCTGTGACATCCAAAAGTTGGCTTGCAGGGGTGGGGGGTCATGGTCTACTGGCTGATGTGCCTCACTTTTTCGGATGACACATAGGCACAGGGAACAATCCTGAACAGGTCTACTCAGAGTCAGAACCACCCTCAGGTCTATTGAATGGAGCTGGATCCCAGGAAAGGGTTCTCAGGAATACACTGGGAGTAAAGAAGAAAAGAGAAGAATTGTTTTTGTTTTAAATAAACTACTTTTCATTACCAGAAGGAGCCTCCAAGGGGCTCACCATCAACTTCCTCCTCCCACCACAAGCACCCTGTGGGGTTGGTAGGGTCGAGAGAGCTCCAGCAGAACTGCTCTGTGATATCAGCTCTAAGAGAACTAGGTCTGGCCAATATTCAGATTAGGAGCTGCTGCTCTTTAACCACAACACCCCCCCCCCCCGCCCAGGCTCCCTTAGTCTTGAGTAAACCAGCGATCAGGACCCCCACCATCTCAATAGGTTCACCCCAAATGGTCCACCTTGGACACCATGTTGGATTCTTCGGAGGTGTTCCTTTCCAGGGAAAGGTGCCTCACATGTTACCATCAGGAGGGATCCACCTGTCCATTGACTATTTCTCCCTTTTGTAAACACGTTTCCACCTTGGGAGGCCAGGCTGGGAGAGGGCATCTCGCCCAATTTGCCCCCAAATGTCTGGGATTTGAACCCCGGGCTTGCCACACCTGCTTAACTACCCCCTCCCCCCCCCGCAGATTTCTCTTTCTCTCTTCCAGGCTAACGTTTACCGCCTGTCCCGAACCCGAGCGGCCTCCCCTTAGTCCTCGAGGATCGGTGCCTTTCAACCGGTTTGCGGACCGACCCCTTTGCGCGTTATTAGAACGGTGCTCCATTGAGAGGCCGGCGCGATCAAAGGCGGCTCTGTTCCGCCGCAGCTCTTTGATGCCGAAGGAGGAGGGGAGGGCATTCCAGGGGCGGCCACGATCCGCGGACCGGGGCGCTCCGCTAGGTCTCCGCAGCAGGCGTCAAAGGCTTTTATCCCGGGGGTCTGCGGGTTCCCCCTCCTCCCCCCCACCCCTTTGCCCGGATCGTGCCCCATGCGGCTGGCCTGGAGAGCCTTTGTCTTTTCCCGCGAGGTGCTTTTGTTCCCCTCCCGCCGCGCCCTCCCCTTCGCAAGGCGGCCGGGCCGACGGCTCATTCCGGCGGTCATTTGAATTTGAAAAGGGAAGCGGAGCGCCTTTGGAAAAAAAGGAAGGGTCCCATCTGGAACAGCCCGGAGCTCAATTAGATCGCATCACTTCAGGGGTTCTCCCCCCTCCTCCCCTCCCCTCCCCTCCCCCCCCTCCTCTCCATCGCCGCCTCGCCGGAATAGCCTTCCAGGCAAGAAGAAGAAGAAGGGGTGGGCTTGGGGGGGCTGAAAGAAGAGGAAGAAGCGACTCGGAGCTGCCAGGGGGAGAGGCGGCCGGCGGGGGAAGCGGGGCACTTGGGGCTCCCCAAAAAACAGAGGGGTGGGGCGGGAAGGGGGCTGGGCGGCGGCCGATTTCGGGAGTCTGTCCCAGCCAAGAGGGGCCTTTTCGAGGAGGAGGAGGAGGAGGAGCAGGAGAGTTTGGCGTTTATACTCCGCTTTTCACAACCCGAAGGCGTCTCCAAACGGCTTACAATCGCCTTCCCTTCCTCTCCACGCAACGGACACCCCGCGAGGTAGGTGGGGCCTAGAGAGCTCTGACAGAACTGCTGTTGGAGAACTGTGGTAGGCTCAAGGTCACAGGCTGGCTGCCTGTGGAGGAGGAGGTGGTGTTGGGGGTCCAGCCCGGCTTTCTTCCCAGGAGAATACCCCCGCGCCCCTCGGGTTCTTCTTTTGGAGAGAAGACATGGGGGGGGGGCGGGATGGGGGAGGGAGCTTTGATGTTCGTAACGATCCGCTGCCAAAAGAGGGGGGGCGCGTTTAACCTTTTGCGCGGCGGCCGGAATTGGCTTGGCCGTCTTTGGTGGTCTCCAGCAGCGGCCGAGGTCTTCAAAACGCCCTTCCTTCCTGCCCGTTTCCTGGGAAGCAAAAGCCACGGTGTCGGGCTGGGTTGGGCGAGGAAGCCAACGGGGCTGACTCCCGGGGAAGCGCGTCGGAGGGTGGGGATAGGGGTGCCAAAGCCACGGAACCCCGGGGGAGTAACTCCGGGGTAAAGGTGCCTCGGATCGGGCCTACCTACCACGGAAGCGCCCAGAAAGCATTCCGGGGAGGATCCGGAGACCGGCATCGATTCCAGGCGCTGGAGGATCGGCTCTTGCGCCGGCTTACTCTGGAGCCAGCCCGGTTGATTTCCAGAGCGGTCCTTCCCGCTGCCACTGGAGGCTCAGAGACCCCGGAGGAGGAGGAAAGAAACCCCTTGGCTTTAAGACTCCTCGGAAGACAGCCAAGGAGGCGATTTCGCCTCCCTTCGCCCTCCTTGATTGGACGCTGCGAAGGCCAGCGCCTCGGGAGTCCACGTGCGCGGGATCGGGTCTGCGGACCGCAGCATGCCCGGAGTCCCCCCCTCCCCGCCCCGTCGAAGCTTCCCGGCGGTCCCGGGCGCGAAGCCGGCGCCGCCCGCCTCGTTGCGCGATGCCCACCCGCCGCGTTCTGGGCGCTTTGTCCAGCCGGTTGCCACCCCGAGGCTGCCTCAGTTACTGCTGAGCCTTCCCTTCGTGGCGCCTCGCGGGCCTCCAGCGAGTCTCGGCCGGGAGAGGTGACCGAGGCGGCTTCTGCGGCCGGAGGGTTTGGCCAGGCCGGCCCTAGGGGGGTGGGAGGGAAAGCAAGGCCGGGAGGAAGGAAGGGGGTCGGCCCTCCCCCGACGCGGCGAGGGAAAGGCTCTCGGCTGCCAAGGAAGGAGCCCAAGGCCCGGCTCTCCCTCCGCCCTCGACATCCCCACCCCCCAAGGGGAAAGTGAAATTGGGAAAGCGAAGGAGGGTGGGTTTCACGGAAGGGCTCCGGGAAGGGCCACCAGTTGGCAGGGGCTCATGGTAATTGTAGTCCATGGGCATCTGGAGTCCATGGGCCAGTTTGGCCACCCAGCTGTAGGGTTTTCTTCACCTGCCTCTGTAGCAACCCTGGTACCAGCCTGCTCCTGACCCTGCTTAGCTTCCAAAATCTGACGAGATCGGCCTAGCCTGGGCGATCTGGTTTAGGAATAGCCACCTTCTTAGAAGAAGAAGAAGAGCTGGGATTTTTACCCCACTTTTTACTATCCGAAAGAGGCTCAAAGCGGATGACACTCGCCTTCCCCTCCTCTCCCCACAACAGACACCCTGTGAGGCTGGTGGGGCTGAGAGAGCTCTGACAGAAACCGTAGTGTGAGAACTGTTCTAACAGGACTGTGACTATCCCAAGGTCACCCAGCTGGCTGCATAGGGAGGAGAAGCGGGGAATGGGACCTCGTTTGAAAATCCCTGGGGGGGGGGGGGTTCCAGTGCTCGACTTCCACTGAGCCTTGCTGCTTTCCTTTTAGGTTGGAGCCTTTCATGAGAACCACCCAGCACCCTGAATGGATTTCCCTGGAGTGAGATCCCGTTGGTCGGTCAACATCGCCTACTCTGTCCGGCAGCAGCTCTCCAAGATCAAAGGCTTTCAGACCACCTCCCACCTGTGCCTTTCAAGGGGAGAAGGCAGGGAAGGGGGGGGGCTTGAGGGAGCCAAGTGAACGTTCAGCCACTGAGTCACGGCCCACTGGACCTCACAGCTAAGTACTGCTTGCTCGGGCTGGCAGCGGCTCTTCAAGGGTTAGGGCCTGGGTCTTCTTGAATCCAGGCACCTGGGATGATTTTGCCGGTTAGTCCAGCGACTGGACCTTGGCCCTTCTTCATGGAGTCCCCGAAGGTACCTTCTGACACGCCATTTTACCCCTTGAGGTCAAGTAACCTCTCAAGCAGCAGCGGACTCATGGTGACCCCATGAGGCCAGCAGAGGTGGCTTGCCCATGGCCTTCCTCTGCATAGAATCTCAGAACTTCCTTGGTGGTCTCCCACCTGACTTGCTCAACCAGATTATTATTATTAATTATTATTATTAGATTTATTCCCCACCACTCCCTAAAGGCTCCTGGCAGCCCCTCCTGAGGGTCTCAAGCAAGAGATGAGCAGAGGCGATTAACCCATTCCTTTCCTCTGCGTAGCAACCCTGGGGACCTCCTTGGGGGGCTCTCACCCACCCTGCTCATCCAAATGATGGCAGCCCTCGGGAGATTCTCAAGGCCGGAGAGGAGCAGTTTCCGGGTGGTCTCCCACCAGCCTGCTCCACCAAATGGTCGCCAGCGTCCACAGGGCTCCCAAGGGTGGAGAGGAGCAGAGGGGGCTCGCCCACTGCTTTCCTCTGCCGACGGGCCCTCCTCTTCCTTGGCGGACTCCCACCCAGGCTGCTTTCGTCCAGGAATGGATGGGCTACCCATTTCACAGGTGGGATTCGGGCGGGGTCTTTTGCCTCAGCTGCTGGGCTGCAACAGGGAAAGGCAAATGAAGTGGTCGCGCTGGCTTCCCCCACCCCACATGCAGAGAGTTAGCATACATTTAAGCGCCAGCCCCCCCCCCCCCCACGCCCTCCCATGCCGCTAGCCGCCTGCCGAGGCTTCAGCGATATGCAGAAGAGGTGAAGAAACAGGGACCCCAAACACTCCATCAAGGCTCATTCTCCCGCCCTTCGTCATGTTGCCCCCCTCCCCCCAATGCGGAGATCCTAATAAAGGCAACCCCATTAAATAGGATCAGGTCCTTCTAAGCCCCCCTAATTTAACTGGACGCAGAAGAGCGCAGCTCTGTTTAGGATGATACTGCACATTCCTCGGGGCAGAGGCCTGGCGTTTTGGAGGGTGGGGGAACGCCTCCCTCTGCAATCGCAGCCCTAGACATATGGGGAAGAGGGGAGTCTTCAGCTGCCCCAGCAGATTATGGCAGGCCCCCCTCCTGGGGGTGTCAAGGCACGAAAGGGGCGTTTGTCCGTCCCGCCCTTCGCCCAGCCGCCTGGACACGGCGCTCTCGAACAGACGGACCCCTGATCCCCCAAGCCACGGCTCAGCTTATGGGGCTGGAAGCAACTCAGGGCAGGCGCTTTTGGGAGTCAAATCTGGGTTCTTTCCTGACCCGATCCTTTCTGCTTTCCTAGGTGCGTCCTCCTCGGTAGAACACCCCGTCGCTAGCTTTGGGCCGAAGACCCTCGGAGCCGAAAGACGGGCAAGGGGGGGGGGCTCTTCATGTAGCCCCGGGATGGACGCCTCTGGTGGCAGGAGATGCGTTCATGATCGATAGATATTTTGGGGGGGGGGGTTCCTGCTTCGAAGGGACACCCCCCTTCCAAGCAGTACTATAAAAGGACTAGGTCTGTGCTTTATTATTATTATTATTATTATTATTATTATTATTATTATTATTATTATTATTATTATTATTATTATTATTATTATTATTATTATTATTATTATTATTATTTCGGGCGGGTCTAAGAGTGAGCGAGCCAGGGGCATGTGGACTATTTGGATATTAAACCCGAGGGGTTTAATAGTCAAATGCCACCCCCTACCCCCTTCCCCCCTTTGGCGGGTTCTTTCCCTCGTGGCGTGAAGGCCGCCCAGGAACCCAAGGGAAAGTCAAGCCAGGGGGACTCACCGCTCCCCGTCCCGCCTCCATCTCGGGGTCTGCCCGACGGCCTTCCGATCCAATATTTCGGCTCCAGAGGGGTCACGGCTACCGGTGGCTTTTCTTCCGGCCCTTTGCCCTCCGGCGTTTGGCCGCCCCTGTTATTATAAAATATCTGATCACGGAGTCTTTTTAGCTGACGCATTTTGACCTACCGGATATATTTTGGTTTGGTTTGGTTTGTTTTGAAAGGGGAAATTCCTACGACTGCCCTCCTCTGCCTACTGACTTACTTGTGAGTAAAAATCCACTGGATATAATTTTAGGCCATTTTTGTTTGTTTGTTTCCCCCTAAAAAAACAAAAAAAAAAAACCCAAACAGTTCTTTTAAATTAGACAGACTTAAGCCGCATAGGTGTAGGGAAACCTGTCTACTCCTGGAATTGGATGGAAACATTTCTATCTATGGGTCTCTCTCTCTCCCATTGCGTGGAATCATCTCTATCTATAGCGCTCTCTTTTGCTACAACACACACACATATAAGAGAGAGGTAGCGCTATAGCTATAGATGCTTCCGTTCAATTATACCTAAATACCTACATACCTGCATATATACATACATATATTTAGAGACAGACAGACCTGCTTCCATTCAGTTATTCATGCACAAGTACATCTACTGACAGGTAGACAGAGAGCGCTGTAGGCATATAGGCTTCCATGCCATTCCAGGGAAATTTTGGTTTCAGTTCAGGTATGCGGCTTACGGGTGGATCAGGATTCTACCTGAAGGTCTAAATCAGAGGAAGTCACCTCAACTTCCCCGCTGGCTCTTCGAAGAGGGAACAGACAAGGCAAAGCGGGGGAGGGGGGGGAAAACAACCCTCGTGAAGTGCTCAGTCCATCTGCAGGCTTACTCGGGAGTCAGTCGCTGCTCCTTAAGCCTGGCTCTGAAAAAGCTGGACGCAAGAGCGGCCGGATCCTGGGCCATCCCCTGGAGCCTTCTGCGGAGAAGGACGGGGTTGGAGGGGCCCCGGAGAGATTATAGGACAGGAAAAGGCGGTGCCTGCAACCAAGGCCGATTTGGTTATGGGGGGCAAGTAACCCATTCACACCTCTGGGTGGGGTGCTGCCCCGGCATTGTTGGACTGCTGGCGGGCCCCAATCCTGCACGCAACTGCGCCATGGCTCCGGACAATTAATAGAGCACCCTTCCTTCGCCAGCCATCGCGAGTACAGTCTGCCCTTCTTTGCTTTCGTTCCTCCAGTACGGAGCTGGGCAAACCCAAACTCTTGCTTGGCCTTTTCCCGTCATGCATCTCTTCAAATCCAGACCTATCAAGGTACACCCGGGTTTACCTGCGCTACAGAGATAATTTCAGGACTATTTTTCAAATGCCATTTCTGAAAGGACAGATCTGTTGAGATGCGTTTCGAAGACGCCGCAGGAACGGGCAGGTTAAGGGCCCGGGCATACCGCGACGAAAAGCTCTCTCAGAAAAGGCCCTAAATCCACACTGAATGCCGGGAGAACTAGATTGACTAGAGTCTGGCTAGCAGAGTTTTATTCGTCATTCCCCCTGGACAGGGAGATAGATATCTAAAGGATGGAAGGGAGGATTAAAGGGAGAATTAAGATTAAATATAGACAGCTATACCTTAGTATACTGGAAGTATAATGGAAGGAAGGAAGGAAGGAAGGAAGGAAGGAAATTAGATAGATTGAATATATTGATAGTATATGGGAAAAAAGGAAAGAAGGATGGAATATGAACGAGATGATAGATGAAGAAAGGAAGGAAAGAAGGAAGGAAATTAGACTTAAATATATTGCAAGTATATGGGGAAAAGAGAAAGAGAAAAAGGAAAAAAGGAATATGAAAGAGATGATAGGTGATAGAGAAAGGAAGGAAGAAGGAAGGGAGGGCGGAAGGAAATTAGATAGACTTGAATATATTGAAAGTATATGGGGAAAAAGGAAAGAAGGAAGAATGGAATATGAAAGAGATGATAGAGAAAGGAAGGAGGGAAGGAAGGAGACAGAGACGAAGGAAGGAAGGAAGGAAGGAAGGAAGGAAGGAAGGAAGGAAGGAAGGAAGGAAGGAAGGAAGGAAATTATGACAGGTAGAGATACTCCATCCATCCTGTGGTGGTGAAAAATTAACGCGAAAGTTGTACAAAAGCCTATCTGACTTTCTGTTTTAAAGTGCTACTGCAATCCACGGAGCTAGGAAGGCATCCCATGATCTGCCTGTGGATCCGCAGACCGAAGAAGCCCAAGGTGGCTTCGGACAGGCATGGAACAACTTGCTCCTTGTCCGCAGCAGCCAGGCCAAGCCCATTCAGTTCTACCGAAATCCGCGGGACCCCTTCCAAATCCCCCCCGTGCCTGGGAGCTGGACGTCGGTATTCTAAGGAAACAACCAGCATCGGGGCTCCCTCCATCCCTGGATGACCTTAAGCTCGTTTCGGGCTCCCGACTGCCCAGATGTCTGGAACTTCGACTAGAGGCGACACATGCTAATATGGAGAAGCCTCCTTTTGGGGGGAGGAAGGGGCGATCTGGGGAGGGAGAGGAATGGCCCTGGCGCTTGGGATCCGCAACGCTTCTCAATGGCCTTTTGGAGGCCGAATCCGAGAGCGCTGCTTGAAGGCTGGTGGTGCTGAACGGACAGCTCCCCGCGCCCGGGTTGTCCCGAGCACGCGCGGTTCGTTTCCCGAGAGGACTCCTCTTTGGGCCCCTTCTAGACAAGGCCTAGCACACGCGTCTGTTTCGCTCGTCTGAAGGGAAGCGTTGCGGGAAACCCGCTTGTTCTTTTGGGACGGGAATCAGGCCGGCCGAGCAGAGGCGGAGAAGCATTTCCACCCCACATCCCCCCTTCCCAGCAGGGTGTCACCCCCCTCCCCAGCCTGGAATCAGCCCCCACCGTCCGAAGCACGCCGTTGAAGCCCCGGGGCCATTCATGGAAAGCACGGCGCGGGGCTGTTTTCGTCTCCCCTGAGAAACCAGGGCCCGCCTGGCAGCCTCCTAAATGCCACGGGTTCGAGGCCACGGGGACCAGCCCCCCCCCCCCCAGCGAAGCCCGAGATTTCGGGTTGTTTTAAAACAGATGTCAAAACGATTCACGCCCAAGTCCAACTGCTTTGCGAGAGCGGTGCAGAAAACGCACAGCCGGGAATCGTTTCCGGGATGCGCGCTAGTTTTCACCAATGCTGACTATTCCGGGATGCAGAGACGGGGGAGGGGGGGGGAGACGTCACTGGATGCCGGCTACCCTTTGCGAAGACGCCCGCCAATAAAACCCTTAAGCCGCAGCACTCCGGTTTCCTTTTCCCGCGTTTCTTCAGGCTTCAGCCGCTCAACACCGCCGAGTATTTTAATATATGTATATATATATATGAAACCTGGCAAATATCTACAGGAACAGGGCTCAGATTTTGGAAGGGGGGGGAGGGGGCGGGCGGCCCGGGAAAGCCTCAACGCCGCCGAAGCGGTTTTATCGTCAAGTGACATCAAGCCGTCCTGTAATCAAAGATTAATTGTCTTAATCAAACAGATCCACCCTCCACGAATTAAGACGTCGCCGGCAACAAATTATAGGGGGATTTATAATAGCGCGGAGTTGGCCGGGCGATTGGCTGGGAGGCGAATCGGCTGTAAAGGGAGAGGAGAGGCGGCAGGGAAAGCAGGGGGGAGTCTGGATAGAACCGTCCCTTTTGAAAAGAGAGAAAGAAAATCCGAGAGAAAGAGAGAGAGAGAGAGACCAGACAGAAAGCCCGTAAACCCGACAGCCGGCCCGGCTGCTTTCCCTGGCGCTTACTCCGCGTAAAGTCGCCCAGAGCTTGCCCACCCGACGTCGGAAGACGACCACCAGCTCCGACCGATTGGGGATCTCGAGGAAAGGGTCGCGGGGACCGGGAAGAAAGAGGGAACCCAGTTCAAATTCGGCGCCTTCCTCCGCCGGCCTCTTTTCTCCCCCCCCCCCCCCCCCAGAAAGGGACCCAGTCCGGGCCCGGGCCCGCTCGGCGCGGCGGCTTCTTACCTCCGTCAGCACCGCGGCTCCGGCTCCCCTCGGCTGGGGAGAGCGCTGCTTTTCAGCGCCGGGGCCATCCGAGCCGCGCCGGGCGGCGGCGGAGCCTCGACGGAGGGTTTCCCGCGGTCGGCTGCGAGTCGTCGGCCGCCTCTGCTGGAGGGACTGGGGAGGCTGGCGGCGGCTCTGGCCCTCCCTCTTGTGGGCTGGGGGGGACGGGGGACGGCGGCCGCCCTCTCTGGTTAGGCGAGCATCGCCCAGCCTCCTCCTCCCCGAGGGCTCCGCCGCTCCTGGAAGCGACCCACCCCCTCCCTCCCCCCCCCGCCTTCCCTCCCCACTCCTGCTTGACTCCGGAGCCACCTCTGGCCTCCCCCGGGCCCGCAATGCGAATCCACTGCTCGGGAGCAGCCTTCGAGGCTGGCGGGAGGGATTTGCGGGGAAGCACGCCCCGTCCCGAGCCACAGGGAGCCCGGGGTCCCCGGTAGATGTGCAGCTCGGGGGTCTCCTCTGTTCGCAGGCCTTCCCCTCGCGGTTTCGGCCTCAGCCCCCTGGATCGGGGCTAGGGAGAGAGCCCCTCTCCACAAACACCTGCCCGTCGCCCCTTGTCCTCGGGAAAGGAGGAGAACCGGCCGGTCTCTCTTCCCCCCGCCCCGTCCCTTGCATTGGAAGGGAACTGGCTGGCGGGGCCAACGCCGTCGACTGAGAAGTCGCACAGAGATCCGCGCGATTGTCTTCTTCCTAAGCATGCCGGGGTGCGCCGCTGACTCCTAGCAGCTGGATCCCGGCCGCGACGCGTTCACACGACCCATTGGAGGGAGGGAGGGCTTGTAGGCCAAGTCCCTTCGCTTTGATTCGGTTTGCACTTCTTGCAACGCGCCCGTTTCTAAATCCATGGAGTTCACGGGCCTTGGAAGGGGTTAACTCTGTTTAGGACCCCCCCCGCGCCAGAAGGCCGATCCACCCCCAGGTTCCCGCAGTTACCCCTCGCTCGATCCTGCGCAGAGCGACCCGGGTTCTTTTCTACTCCAACGGGGTTTTACTCCCGAGTAAGCGTGCCTGGGGTTGGCGCCCGCGGCCTCCGAGCTTCACTGCGTCGGGAGCCGGCGATCCAACCTGCGCTTGCTCGGGAGTAAGACCAGGCGAGGGGTTGGGGACAGGTTCGCCGAAGCTTCCTAGCAAGAGAGCGGGAGCGCAGCCGCCGCGGGGTCGCCTTCCCCGGGGGCAAACGGGTTGGCCAGGCCGAGGGGCCTTCAAATACCTCCGGCCGCACCACCGCCCTTCTTGACTTCGGGGTGACCCAGCAACGTCCTCCTTTTCAGGCCTCGGCAGTGAAGAAGAATCCCCAGGTCCTGGGTTCGAGTTTTGCGCCGGCTATTAGAGTCCCCCAGGGTCGGTCAGGGAGGTATTGAGAGGATGGGGGGAAACTTTGATCTTATCACCCCGCTTTTAAGCGACCCGGGTGCTGCGGAAAGAGGGGGGCAGAAGTATCCCCCCCCCAAAGCTCACGTCAAAGAGCTCAAGAGCTTTGCTGGATCCGACCGCGGGGAGGTCTGCTCTCGCCCCCGATCCGAGTCACCTATATGAATTCTCACCTCCCTAAAAGGAGCTGAAGGGGGCATCCCCAGGCGAGAGGCGGATGGTGTAGCGGTCACGTGTGGCTGGGTGACCTCGGGCCAGTCAGATTCTCTCCTCTTCGCCCACCTAGCTGTCCAGTCTCAGTTCTCTCAGAGCTCTCTCAGCCCCACCTACTTCTGTTGTGGGGAGAGGAGAGGCAGGCGATGGCGAGCTGCTTTGAGACCCTTGCGGCCTATTGGTGACCCTGGGCCAATCCTAGAGCTCTCTCGGCCTCACCTCCCTCACAGGGTGTTTGTTGTGGGGAGAGGAAAGGAAGGTGATTCTAAGCCCCTTTGAGACTCCTTTGTAAAAAGCGGCGTATAGAATCCCTCCCTTCCAGACTGATGTCAGCAACGGGCACTCCGAGGTACACTGCCTCTGAACTTGGAAGTTCTACTTCCCAATTCTACACCCCCCATGACTTATTTCATTTCTTGGAGTCCCAGAACTCCCCCCCTCTTCATTTTGCACCCCCCAAAATTACATTGATTCCCAATCTATCCCCTGCCCTGAATTCCCCAGATAAAGAGTTCTTGTACCCATTTGGCTACTTGGGGTGGGGGAAGGGGGTGGGGGCGGAGACCCAAACCGCTTCTGCCAGGCAGCTATTAAGAAACACACACACACACACAACCCCCAGAAGAAACTCGAGACCCCCCCTCCCGCCTAGCCCTAATGAGTTCAATTACAATGTGGTAAACACATTGCCTCTACGCTTTAATTAAGCCGGCTGTCCAATTTTAACTCATTAGTAATTCATTAAGAGAACAGCCCTTCGCTGGCGGGAGGGGAAGAGGCGCGGAGAGCGGGGCCAAGCGGCGTTCGGCGCGGTCCGGGGTATTGCGGGTGCCACCGCAGGGCGGGAAAGTCCGGAGGAAAGCCCCCCCCCCACACTGTGTCTCGCCCCCGGCCCCATCGAGGCGGAGGACCGCTGAAGTAGGCGCGTCTCCGCGGAAGTCAGGCGGACAGGCGCCCCCCAAGGAAGCCCAGAGCTGAAGGAGAGAAGCCCCCAAGGCTGGCTACAATCCGGAACGGGGCGCCTGGGTGAAGTGGTTAAGAGCAGGGGTAGTCAACCTGCGGTCCTTCAGATGTCCATGGACTACAATTCCCATGAGCCCCTGCCAGCAAATGCTGGCAGGGGCTCATGGGAATTGTAGTCCATGGACATCTGGAGGACCGCAGCTTGACTACACCTGGTTGGGAGAGTCGGCCTTTTATGCCCCTCTACTCCACATGCAGCCAGCTGGGTGACCTTGGCCTCATAAAATCATAGAGTGGGAAGGGACCTCCACGGTCATCTAGTCCAACCCCCTGTAGAATGCAGGAAATGGCCACAAGAGCCAAGCACTGACACAATCCCTTCTCCCCACCCACTTCCAATCTGTATAAATTCACAGAATCAGCATTTCTGCCTGATGGCTATCTAGCCTCTGCTTGGAAACATCCAAAGATGGAGAACCCACCACCTCCCGAGGAAGCCTGTTCCACCGAGGAACCGCTCTAACTGCCAGGAACTTTCTTGTGGATGCTTAACCGAAACTTCTCTGGGGCAACAGAAAACAACTCTGCTCCATCCTCCATACGACAGCCTTACAGGTACTTGAAGATGGCCATCATATCACCTCTTAAAGTCATGTTAGAACTGTTGCCCCAGAGCAGTTCTTCCAGAGCTCTCTCAGCTCCACCTACTGATGTGGGAAGAAGAAGGAAAAGTGATTGTAAGCTGCTTTGAGACTCCTCTGGGAGGTGAAAAGTGGGGTATAAAAGCCAACTCTTCTGCTGTTTATTGACTACGAACTGACACCAGTTTAGCAGTAGTCACTGCGGTATACCTGAAGCTGCCTTATACTGTATTGCCTGCTCAGTATTGCCTACTCAGTCTGGCAGCTGCTCTCCAGGGTCTCAGGCAGAGGTCTTTCACATCCCGTACACCAGGAGCCTTCCTGGAGACTGAACCTGTGACCTTCCGTAGGCCGTAGGCCAAGCAGAAGCTCCTCCCATAAGCCACAGCCCCTCCCCTCTAAACCAAAAGTATTTTGCAAATCTGAAGGTTTTAAGATTACACACCTGAATGCATGCAGTTGTCTTACACTGAGTCACTGAGGCCAGTATTGTCAACTCAAGCTGGCAGCTTCTCTCCAGGGTCTCAGGCCAAGGTCTTTGACATCCCGCTACTGTCTGTTCCCTTTAAACTGGAGATGTCTGTTCCCTTTAAACTGGAGATGTCGAGGATTGAACCAGGGACCTTCTGCATGCCAAGCAGATGCTCTGCCACTGACCCACGGCCCCTTGCTAAAGGCAGCTACCTTCTGCTGATTGATACCCTTGGTCCATCAAGAGTAGTATCTCCCCATGGTCTCAAGTAGTGGTCTTTCCCATCACCTACTGCCTGATCCTTACATATATAAAGGTAAAGGTATCCCCTGTGCAAGCACCAGGTCATGTCTGACCCTTGGGGTGACGCCCTCTAGCGTTTTCTTGGCAGACTCAATACGGGGTGGTTTGCCAGTGCCTTCCCCAGTCATTACCGTTTACCCCCAGCAAGCTGGGTACTCATTTTACCGACCTCGGAAGGATGGAAGGCTGAGTCAACCTTGAGCCGGCTGCTGGGATTGAACTCCCAGCCTCATGGGCAAAGCTTTCAGACGGCTGCCTTACCACTCTGCGCCACAAGAGGCTCTTTTACACACACACACACACACACACACACACACACACACACACACACACACACACACACACACACACATATATATATATATATATATGTGTGTGTGTGTGTGTGTGTGTGTGTGTGTTTGTGTTTGTGTTTGTGTTTGTGTTTGTATATTTATTTATTCAGAAAATAAAAAGATGTTACAAGAAATTTAGAGAACTATGAATATCCACATTAAGCTGATGTATCGCAATATACCTCATGCCTTTTTCAAAAATTCTATCCTTTTAAACCGGGATCTTCTGCATACTGAGCAGAGGCTCTGCCACTGAGTCACAGCCCTTCCCAACTCTTTCTTCTTCAAGACTCTTGGGATTTGTAGTTTGGGAAGGAAGGTGAGAATGCCCTAATTCTAAACAAAGCCCCTAGTCTCTACTTACAGAACTACAGTTCCCAGGATTCCCTGGGGAGACAACTGACACAACTAGGCCAATAGGAGTCGCTGGGTTCTAAGCGCTTTAACCAGCATTATCCCACAATTCACAGCAACCCTGCAAGGCAGGCCAGCAATATTATGTCAGATGAGAAGGGTGCTCAAAGCACCCTAAACATTGAGGACACCGTGGTTATTTTGATGGGTGGTGGGCTCCAGCCAGGGATCAAAGAAAACAAGTTGCTTTGTAGTGACTGGCAGAAAAGGAGGACCCTTCACTTCTGCTTGGGCAGGTCCCCCTTTTGCCAGCCACTGTTCTTTGGGACAAAACTCAACGCAGCCTGCCTCCCAGTCAACCTGCACAAAATTGCACATTGGCTTCCATCCCTGCCTTGCCTCTCCTGAACCCACTTCTTGGTTTGCTCTTCTTCTGGCCTCCCAAGCAGCCCCCTGGCCAGCCATGAGAGCAGACAGCCGGTCCTCTGTACCCTTAAACATGGAGAGAAAAGGGGGGACTGAAATTTGCAGAGAAGACTCCTTGGGTGATTGACTGGTGGGGTGTTCAGGGGCTCATGCGGTGGTGCTTAAGTAAGATGCCAGGCCTATGGTGAGCGCCACAGTACCTAACATATTCAGGATCACCCAGGCAAGGCTGCTCTCAGAGGTGAAGCAGGGCTCACCCTGGCTAGTATTTGGATGGCAGATCTGTAGTGATTTGGGCAGTAGTTCCTCCAAGGGACACTAGGGGTCATCATGACACGGAGGGAAGCCAAGGCAAACCACTTCAAATGTCCCTCGCTCAGCTGCCAGATAATCTCCGGATCTCCGGACTGCGCTACACACACCGTATGATAAAGATAATAAATAAATACTATCCTGGAATACCTATCGCCAGGATTGGAAGGATTTGAACACGCTCCTTGTGTGTGTTGGGGGGGACCCTGCTTCGAACCCAGGGCAGGTGCCTGCTTCGCCTGGGCTGGCCAAAACAAACGAAGGAAAGCAGAGAAAACAAACTCAACCGGAAAGATGCTGAAACAACTAACAAGTGTCACGCCACATCCGATACCATGATTAGATGGGGGTATACGTTGGTAAAATTAAAAAATATATAGGGCCTGAGTATCAGATTGTAAACTTTGAGAGCCAGCATGTAGTGGTTAAAGAGCAGCGAATGCTAATCTGGAGAACTGCATTTGATTCCCTGCTCCTCCACATGTAGCCAGCTGGGTGACCTTGGGCCAGTCACAGCCCTGCTAGAGCTGTTCTCTCGGAGCAGTTCTCTTTGAGCTCTCGACATCACAGGGTGTCTCTTGCTGGGAGAAGAAGGAAAAGGTGTTTGTATGCTGCTTTGGGGCTCCTTTGGGTCTTGAAAAGCCAGAGGGTTGTACCCTCTCGTGGCCCTTTCTTACATGCCCAGGGAAATGCAAACTGCCACTTTGGAGTGGGGAGACGAATTTCTTCCAGGCCGAACTGGACATGAATTCTGGTTTTCTTGAGGAGGAGGAGCAGCATGTGGGCATGGAATTGGGGTCACTGTGGGTCGGAAGGTAGTTGTGAGTTTCCTGCATTCTGCAGGGGGTTGGACTAGATGACCCTGGAGGTCCCTTCCAACTCTTTGATTCTCTGTTTCTACCAGCTCCTCTCTTGACAAAAGCTGTAATAATTTCCCACACAAGAGTCGAGGAGCACAGCAAAAGGCCTCCCTCCTTGTTCGGAGTTCCACATTTCCCCCAACCCATATTTGAGAGGTGCCATTTTGCGGCCCGCTTTCTCCTTTCGGGTCGGAAGGGGATAAGAATCCCTCTGCGTATGTCCCCCCCCCTCCCCCTTGTATGGGACCGACTCCTGGCTCAGCCTGCAGAAAGACTTCCGAGCCATGATAAATCATGTGCCTGCATTATGCATGAAATAATTTGACATATGTAATTTTAATACCACATCATTACTTCTTAAACTGAGCACTTATCTGCGCTGGTCTTTGGAATGACACACATACTGTGCCGTGTTTGTCTGGCAAATGTAGTTAATATCTCAGAAGGGGACTGAATGAAAGCTCCCCATGACTGGTTGGTGCCAACAGACTGGGAGTCCCTACGAGCCAGAATAGGACCTTTGCTGAGCACAGCCTGGATCCGGCTGCTAGCTTGGCATAGTGGTTAAGAACGGCAGCTTCTAATCTGGTGAGCCGGGTTGGATTCCCTGCTCCTCTACATGCAGCCAGCCGGGTGACCTTGGGCCAGTCACAGTTCTCTTCAGAGCTCTCTCAGTCTCATCAACCTCACAAGGCGTCTGTTGCAGGGAGAGGAACAGTCACTCAAACCAAGAAAAAAAAAGACCTATCCTTATGGCATCAAACAATAATAAAAAATGTTTTAAAACCATGTCCTTTCTTGAGTTTGCTTTTAGTTTATTTCATTCCAAGGACGTCAGCCAGATAAACTCTGTTTTCTATTATCTTTTCCTCAGTGGCAAGTTCTCTCTTCTTTTAAGTGCAATAAATGTATGTAGTGTTTTTTCCACAACCTCAATACAAGTAGCAATATAAATTGGCCGATGGCTCAAAATAGTATGGAGATCCTGGTCCAAAAAGGCAATGCCTCCATACTACCCTGGCATCACAACATCATGTACCCAGAGGAAGGGCAGGTGATTATAAACTGCTTTGAGACACATGAGGCCTGCTGGGTGAATTTGGGCCCTTCCCAGTGCTCTCAGAACTCTCTTAGCCCCACAAGGTGCCGTCTGTGGAGAGAGGAAGGGAAGGTGATTGTAAACCTCTAAGGCAGGGGTAGTCAAACTGCGCCCCTCCAGATGTCCATGGACTACAATTCCCAGGAGCCCCTGCCAGCGAATGCTGGCAGGGGCTCCTGGGACTTGTAGTCCATGGACATCTGGAGGGGCGCAGTTTGACTACCCCTGCTCTAAGGCCTGCTGAGTTACCTTGGAAAAGTCCCAGGTTTTTCAGAGCTCTCTCAGCCCCACATGGTGTCTGTTGTGGGGAGGGGAAGGGAAGAGGCTTTGAGACTCCTTTGGGTAGTAAAAAGTGGGGAACAACCCGCCCAGCTCTTCTTCCTCTCTACATTGAGTTGATTCAGTCCTTGGCCTCCCTAGTGGAAAGGACCTGGTGTAGATGATGTGAAAGATCTCAGGTGGGTGTGTCTGAGAGCTGGCGTGGTGTCATCGTTAAAGAGCTGTGGATGCTAATCTGGAGAACTGGGTTTGGTTCCCCAGCTTCTCCGCATGCAGCCAGCTGGGTGCCCTTGAGCCAGTCACAGTTCTCTTAGAGCTGTTCCCACAGAGCAGTTCTAGCAGAGCTCTCTCTCGGCCCCACCTACCTCCTAGGGTGTCTGTTGTGGGAAAAGGGAAAGGTGCTTGCAGGCCACTTAGGGGCTCCTTTGGGGAGTGAAAAAAAGTACGAAAAAAACTAACTCTTCTTCTAAATGCTTTTTATAAGTATAATTAAAAAAACAACAACAGGGGATACATCTGCTTGGTACATAGAACCATAGAGTTGGAAAGGGCCATACAGGCCATCTGCTCAATGCTGGATCAGTCTCAAACACCGTCCTGTTTATCTTCTAAGGCAGGGGTAGTCAACCTGTGGTCCTCCAGATATCCATGGACTACAATTCCCATGAGCCTCAGCCAGTGTTTGATGAGAGAGCCAGTTTGGTGTAGTGGTTAGGAGTGTGGACTTCTAATCTGGCATGCCGGGTTCGATTCTGCACTCCCCCACGTGCAGCCAGCTGGGTGACCTTGGGCTCACCACAGTACTGATAGGGCTGTTCTGACTGAGCAGTAATCCCAGGGCTCTCTCAGCCTCACCTACCCCACAGGGTGTCTGTTGTGGAGAGAGGAAAGGGAAGGCAAATGAGACTCCTTCGGGTAGGGAAAAGCGGCATATAAGAACCAACTCTTCTTCTTCTTCTAGTCCATGGACATCTGGAGGAGCACAGGTTGACTATCCCTGTTCTAAGGAATGGGCAAGTTGGACCTTGAAAAGACCAGCCTTAAACAGGATGTGGGATGGATGGTCCAATCCCACGGGCCAAAGGGGGAAAGGCATGCTTGCGAGTGGTTTGGCAAACGAATATTGATTCCCTGAAAACTCATGCTGTCTCCATCAGTTGAACTCTTTGGCCAATAAATAAATACATGAATAAAGCCAAGCAGGATCCTGAGCAATATTGAAAACCTACCGAAGCTTTAAAAATTACCATTGAACAGCAACCAGCAATTGCTCGTGGCTCTTGAGGACCTGCTGCTCTGATATATTCTTGGGGAGGAAGAGGTCCTGGCCCTGAACGAATGTTCAGGGCCCATTATGGGGATACGCTAGAGCAGTGGTTCTCAACCTGGGGGTCGGGACCTCTTTGGGGGTTGAACAACCCTCCCACGGGGGTCGCAGCAGGGCAAGCAGCTTGGCTGGGAGGGGGGGGGCGCCATCCACACAACAGCCTTGCAGGGTAGATCGAGATAGAGTGTTCATCTGTCTGGAGCAGTTGAAAAGAGCGAGATCGGCATGGTGGGACAAGAGGCAGAACTGAACTGAGAAACCCCAGGAAAAAACAATTTATATACAATCCTGAACAATGGAGCTTCACGCCATTGGCCAATTTCAGTTTAATTTCTGTGAAAGAACCCTTGCATCATTTTATGGTTGGGGGTCACCACAACACGAGGAACTTTTAAAGGATTGCGGCATTAAGAAAGTGGAGAACCACTGGTCTAGAGAAACAGGAAAAGGACTCCAGGGGAGCCAGTGGGGAGAATTTGTGGGACCCAACACTCTACGAGGGTCAGGGGTAAACACACCGAAGGGTGTTCCTGGTGGGAACTGATTGACTTGGGGGAAGAAACTGCTGTCAAGTCACAACCAGTTTATGGAGACCCTGTCGAGGGAGTGGGGGGGGGGCAAGCTGTGGCTCTCCAGATGTCCATGGACTACAATTGCCCCAAGCCCCTGGAGAACCACAGGTCAGCCACCCCTGCTGTAGAGCAGGGGTAGTCAACCTGTGGTCCTCCAGATGTTCATGGACTACAATTCAAATGCTGGCAGGGGCTCATGGGAATTGTAGTCCATGGACATCTGGAGGACCACAGGTTGACTACCCCCCCTGTAGAGTTTTCAAGGCAAGAGTCCTTCAGGGGTGTTTGGCCATCATGGACTTCCCATTGGCAGAGTTGGAATATGCAAGAGAAGTCAAACCCCAGGTTGCATTCCAAACGCTGGAGAGCAATTCCCTGCGACGAAGAGAAGGGAGGAGAAGAGTCGGTTTTTCTACTCTGCTTTTCACTGCCTGAAGAAGTCCCAAAACAGCTTACGATCACCTTCCCGTCCTCTCCCCCACAACAGACACCCTGTGAGGTAGGAGGGGCTGAGAGAGCTTTGACAGGACAACTCTGTGAGAACAGAACTATCAGGACTGTGACTAGTCCAAGATCACCCAGTTGGCTGCAGGTGGAGAAGGAGTGAGAAATCAATAATAATAATAACCACCACCACCACCACCACCAACAACAATTTATTTTTCTAACCCTCCCTTCCTGTGAGGATCAGGGTGGGTAACATCAAACTTGGTTCTCCAGACCGGAGGCCGATGCTCTTGACCACTCTACCCCACTGGCTCTCATGCTTCTTTCCAAATAAAGGAACAGTCATTTCGCCCTTCTGAGCTTCTGACTGGAGTTGAACTGCCCTTAAAGTATGAGTGGATGTTCATTTCCTGCTAAATTGAGCATGCTTTCTTGAGCTACTCACTGCGTGGCGACACACGTGCATACATGATGGGGTGATTCCAGGGTAAGTCAAAGAGTATTGCTACAAAATCACAGGGGCCTTTAATAAACACAACATTGAGAAGTGAAGCTGCTGTTTCTCAACATCTCTCTGTCCCTTCTCCAGAGACGTCTCGGCAAAACGGAGGGAACCTGCTCCTTGTCCCAGTCCCCATTCACATGAAGAAGAGTTGGATCTTATATGCCGCTTTTCTCTCCCTGAAGGCATCTCAAAGCTTACAGTCGCCTTCCTTTTCCTCTCCCCACAACAGACACCCTGTGAGGGAGGAGAGGCTGAGAGAGCCCTGAGATTACTGAAGAAGAAGAAGGAAGAAGAAAAAGAGTTGGTTCTTAGATGCCACTTTTCCCTACCCAAAGGAGTCTCAAAGCGGCTTCCAATCACCTTCCCTTTCCTCTCCCCACAACAGACACCCTGTGAGGTGGGTGAGGCTGAGAGAGCCCTGATATCACTGCTTTATCAATGCTGTGGGAAGCCCAAGGCGACCCAGCTGGCTGCATGTGGAGGAGCAGGGAATCAAACCCGGCCCATCAGATTAGAAGCCGCTGCTCTTGACCACAACACTGAGCTGGCACTACACCAAGATGGCAGAGGATGCTGGATTAGATAATCTGATTCAGGAGGGCTCTTTTTATGCTCTTACGTTCTCTACCACTAAGCCACATCTCTCCCCCGAAATCAGGACTTCTTACATGGACACATATGAAGTCGCCTAATATTGAATGAGAATCTTGGTCCATCAAGGTCAATGTTGGGTGCTCTCTGGGGTTTCAGGCAGAGGCCATTGAGAGCCATCTTGATGTCGTGGTTAAGAGCAGCACCCTCTATCTAATTCCCCACTCTTCCTCCACAGGCAGCCAGCTGGGTGTCCTTGAGTTAGTCAAGTTCTGCCTGAGCTCCCTCAGTCCCACCTACCTCACAGGGTGCCTGTTGTGGACAAGGGGAGGAAAGGTGATTCTGAGCCACTTTGAGGCACCTGAGACCTGCTGGGTGACCTAGGGTTGATCCCAGTTCTCCCAGAACTCTCTCATCCCCACTTACCTCACAAGGTCCCTGTGGTGGGGAGAAAGGGTAGGTGACTGTAAGCTGGTTTAAGACACCTGCGGTCTGCTTGGTCCAGTCACAGTTCTCTCAAAGCACTCTAAGCCCCACCTGCCTTACATGGTGCCTGTTATAGGGAGAAGAAAGGTAGATGAATGGAAGTCACTTTGAGACACATGAGGGCTGTTGGGTGAACTTGGGCCAATCCCAGTTCTCTCAGAACTCTTTCACCTCCATCTGCCTTACAAGGGGCCTGTTTTGGGGAGAGGAAGGGAAGGCAATTGTCAGCTACTTTTGAGGCCTGCAGGTTTATCTGGGACCAGTTCTCTCAGAGCTCCCTCAGACTCAGTGACCTCAGAACTCTCTCAGACTCACTCACTGCACTTCCTTGTGTGGACAGGAAGGGTAGGTGCTTTTAAGCCGCTCTGAGACTCCTTCAGGTAGTATAAAAGCAGGGTACAAAAAAAAATCAGCTGTTCTTCACCACCTATAGCCAGCTGGAGATGCCAGGAATTGAACCTAGGACCTCCTGCATGCCAACCAGATGCTCAACCACTGAGCCACGGCCTTTCCCGGAGAAGACAGCTTGCTAGGTCAGCCTGTTAGCTTCCGAGCATCGACACCTCCACCCAATTCTGGCCCCTGCTAATTAACCAACTGGGCCTTGGCCAGCTCCTTCCGCCTCTCTTGCAGGGGTCGTTTCCACCGCTTTCCAGCAGACAGTCTTACTTTAAAAAGCCTATCGATCCGAGGTCCTCCTAACTAGGCTGGAGAGGATCTCTTGGGGGAAGCCTCTCCTGTGTTAAGAGCACACACTTACTCTCCTGACTGGCTTGTAAACAGGTTTTAATGGGGCTATTAGTGCAAAAGGACAGGAAACTTTCACAAACGGGCCTTTAACTATTCATGAAGATGTTTAATTCCCTGCTTAATCACCAATGGTTGTTTGCAAACAGCTGACAGCGAGAGGGAGCCGACAGCCGGCGTTTTGCTATGAGCCAGGGCCAGAGCATTAATAAACGCTTTTAGACGTATGGTGGACGGGGCGTGAGATAACAGTTGTTTTAGCTTTGGTTTTAATCAACACGGAAGTGTCCGTGGCCAGACGCCTCTGGCGATGCTCTGCCCCTGGGCAAAGATCCCGAGAGTTCAAAGGGTTTCGCGCGTGTGACCTTGACGTCCACAGAACACCCCTGTAAGGTAGGCTGGAGACCACCGAGGAAAATTTTGCAGAGGAAGGCAATGGCGGGCCACCTCTGCTTAATCCCTTGCCTTGAGAATGCTATGGCAGGGATGGCCAAAGTGTGGCTCTCCAGATGCCCATGGACTACAATGACCATGAGCCCCTGCCACCTTAATTTGGTTGCGGCTTGATGGAGTTTACAAACATACACACAGGTAGGCTGGGAGTGTGATCCCCAAATGGCAAATAGGAAAGCTGCATTTGTGGCAGAGAGGGGAGTCAAGCTGGTAATGTCCTAATGTAAAGTTCTGCATCTGGGTCAGAAAAATGGAAAGCATGCCTACTGGGTGGGGGATACGCTTCTAGGTAACACTGTGTGTGAACGAGACCTTGGGGTACTTGTGGATTGTAAACTAAACATGAGCAGGCAGTGTGATGCAGTGGTAAAAAAGGCAAATGCCATTTTGGGCTGTATCAACAGAGGCATCACATCAAAATCATAAGATGTCATAATCCCATTGTATACGGCACTGGTCAGACCACACCTGGAGTACTGTGTGCAGTTCTGGAGGCCTCACTTCAAGAAGGACATCGATAAAATTGAAAGGGTACAGAGGAGAGTGACGAGGATGATCTGGGGCCAAGGGACCAAGCCCTATGAAGATAGGTTGAGGGACTTGGGAATGTTCAGCCTGGAGAAAAGGAGGTTGAGAGGGGACATGATAGCCCTCTTTAAGTATTTGAAAGGTTGTCACTTGGAGGAGGGCAGGAGGCTGTTCCCATTGGCTGCAGAGGAGAGGACAGGCAGTAATGGGTTTAAACTTCAAGTACAACGATATAGGCTAGATATCAGGAAAAAGTTTTTCACAGTCAGAGTAGTTCAGCAGTGGAATAGGCTGCCTAAGGAGGTGGTGAGCTCCCCCTCACTGGCAGTCTTCAAGAAAAGGTTGGATACACACTTTTCTTGGATGCTTTAGGATGCTTTGGGCTGATCCTGCGTTGAGCAGGGGGTTGGACTAGATGGCCTGTATGGCCCCTTCCAACTCTATGATGCTATGATTCTATGACTTCCAAACTTTGTTGAGCCTGTGGGCATCTTTGGAATTCTGGCATGGCGTGAAATTACCGTATCGTGGCTGCGACTTGGCTTTTTCCACCACCGCCATTGGCCAATGGTCAGCCATCACTGCAAAGGCGGACTTAATCTCACTATCAGAAACCAAACAACCTTTAATGCAAGAACCGGAGAGGTGATTCTTGCCCACAGAAAGGTGGGGGGAAATCCAGATCGTGCCAATAATAGTTGCTTGAGGGGAAGCTGTTATCAATTTCAGAAAGGTGCCAAATGGAAAGGTAGGAAAGCTTTTATTTTCCAGCTTCGGCATCAAGTTCTGCCTTCATCTGGCCGGGGGCTAAGCAGGGTCAGTCCTGTTCACCTCCTCGGAAGTCCAGAGTCGCTCGACGGAGACAGGCAATTGCAAAACCATTTGAAACGTCACTCGAAAAATGTATCAGGTGTCCATAAATTGGTGGCAACTTGATGGCCCATTCTATTCTCATGATATTTTATTTTATCCTGATATTATTTTATGAAATTTAAGAAAAGGAATAGATGAAAAGAAGGATAAACCAAAGCAAGTCAATACAAAAATGTATTCAAGATAAAACAGAAGGATTTCAGGTGCCTCCCAGCCCGTCAAATACATTGGAGTTTATCCATCGACTCAGAAATTATTTGCTTAGTCTCAAACTATTATGAAGTACGAATGGTTACCTGATGTTATCAACTTGTTAGTGATCTCTCTAACAATTATCAACTCGATCTGAAGAGGATGAGCCGGGGCCTGGGGGCCAAGCCCTACGAGGAAAGGCCAAGGGACTTGGGAATGTTCAGCCTGGAGAAGAGGAGGTTGAGAGGGGACAGGAGGGCTCTCTTGAAGGATCTGAAAGGTTGTCTCTTACAGGAGGGCAGGGAGCGGTTCCTGTTGGCAGCAGAAGATAGGACCCGAAGCAATGGTTTTAAACTACGTATCCCACTCTAGGATTCTGTGAGTCTAGTTCAGCAGTGGAATGGGTTGCCTATGGAGGTGGGGAGCTCCCCCTCACTGGCAGTCTTCAAGCAGCAGCTGGACAGATCCTTCTCCTGGATGCTTGAGGCTGATCCTGCCTTTAGCAGAGGGTGGGACTAGATGGCCTGCATGGCCCCTTCCCACTCTAGGATTCTGTGAGTCTAGTTCAGCAGTGGAATGGGTTGCCTAAGGAGGTGGGGAGCTCCCCCTCACTGGCCGTCTTCAAGCAGCGGCTGGACAGATCCTTCTCCTGGATGCTCGAGGCTTATCCTGTATTGAGCAGGGGGTGGGACTAGATGTCCTGCATGGCCCCTTCCCACTCTAAGATTCTGTGAGTCTAGTTCAGCAGTGGAATGGGCTGCCTCAGGAGGTGGGGAGCTCCCCCTCACTGGTAGTCTTCAAGCAGTATCTGGACAGATCCTTCTCCTGGATGCTTGAGGCTGATCCTGCATTGAGCAGGGGGTGGGACTAGATGGCCTGCATGGCCCCTTCCCACTCTAAGATTCTGTGAGTCTAGTTCAGCAGTGGAATGGGCTGCCTAAGGAGGTGGGGAGCTCCCCCTCACTGGTAGTCTTCAAGCAGCGGCTGGACAGATCCTTCTCCTGGATGCTTGAGGCTTATCCTGTATTGAGCAGGGGGTGGGACTGGATGGCCTGTAGGACCCCTTCCAACTCTGTGGCACTATGTTTCTAGCATACAGTATTTCTTTTCCCTCACTCTGTAAGCGATGGTACATTCCACTACTATCGCACCCCTATCTACCCTTCATGATACAGGCGGGCCAACTGAGCAGTAGCAAATGGCTCTTCTTGTTCTTGCCCCTTTCCCAGCTGTTTAATCCTCCTAAATCACAATGTGAAACTTTTCCAGGCACGGACAAGAAGGATTCGGTATCCGATAACCGATTGGAAAGTTGGCCCCCCGACCGGCACGCTGGAAGAGAACCTGTTCCGCTGGGGGACCGGGGAGGGGCAGATGTTCCGCGGACGCCCTCCTCCCAAATTGATTTTTATTTTTAACCCTCCAGCCCAATCCCCAAAAAGGCTCTTCTTTCCCCTGGTGTCGCAGGCGCTAATGTGTTCCAGCCCTGGGCGCACGCATTAACGGGGTCGCCTTAGCCCGGCGCATTAAGCGCTCTATCCTATCTTTAAAGTCAGATTAGTGGAGATTAGTGGCACCACTTAAGAGTTTAAACGTCACCCTGACCCAAATTGTGTCCCGACGCTTCCGTTGCGGGCCCGGCAAAAGGGACGCCGCAGACAGAGGGGGCTCGCTGGATGTCGGAGAAGTGATTTTGTTTATTGCTCTGGACCCGAAAGCCTGACTTACTTTGGGGCTTTAATCCTTCTGCTGTGCCCCTGCGGTTCTCGTCTTTCTATCCTCCTGAACTTGGGCCGATTATCCCCCTGCGTAAGTCTCCATTTAATAATCAAAGACCATTTCCAAGTATTTCTTCCTTTGACCTAAAAAGCCTTAAATGGCTTGGGACTGGGGGGCCTTCCAGAGTTGGCTTCTGCTTTCCACCACGGTCTTTTGTGATCAGTCCCCAAAGAGGGCTTCTTCCTGATGCCATCTGGGGTTGGATATGAACGGCAACAGTTATGCAGAGAGGGCACACTGGATAAGACAAAAGGATGAGCTACACACATGAATCGCCTTGGTCAGACCCCAACTGGAGTCCTGTGTGCAGTTCTGGAGGCCTCACTTCCAAAAGGACGTGGACAAAAGGACGTGGGCAGAGGAGAGCGACGAGGATGACCCGGGGCCTGGGGACCAAGCCCTGTGAGGGAAGGCTGAGGGACCTGGGAATGTTCAGGCTGGAGAAGAGGAGTTTGAGCAGGGACATGATGGATGCTTTAGGCTGATCCTTCATTGAGCAGAGGGCTGGAATAGATGGCCTCTATGGGCCCTTCCGACTCTATGATTCCTTGTGAAGTTGCCTTCTACTGAAGAAGACCCCAGGTCCATTGAGGCCACTTCTGTTTACTCTGACTGGCAACAGCTGTCCCAGGGTTGCCAACTGTGGCTTGGGAAATTCCTGGAGATTTTGGGGGTGCAGTCTGGAGGATAGGGATGGGAAGAAGGACCTCAGAAAGGGGTAAGGGCAGACCATCTAATCTCCAAAGTGGCCCTATAGCCATGCAAAGTCATCTGGAGGTGAGTTGTAAATCCTGGGAGAACTCCTAGCTGGAAACCCTTGGCAGTTCAGGGTCACAGGCAGAAGTCTTTTGCATCATTTACCACCTGATCTTTTAAAACTGGAGATGCCGGGGATTGAACTGGGGACCTTCTGCATACAGAGCAGGTGTTCTGCCTCTAAGTCAAACTCTGGGCATTGTTGCAAGAGTGGTGGCCTCTAATCTGGAGAACCAGGTTTGATTCCCGTCTCCTCTCCCACATGCAGCCAGCTTGGGCCAGTCCAGTTCTCTTAGAGCTCTCTCAGCCCCATGTGCTTCACAGGGTGTCTGTTGTAGGGATAGGAAGGGAAGTCGATTGTCAGCTGCTTTGAGACTCCTTGAGCTCTTCTTCTGCTGCTGATTCAGTCCTTTGGTGCATCAAGATCAGGATTATCTAAAGAGCTGCAGTGAATAGATGTAGCTGCCTCCTGCCTCATTAGACCATCAATCCATCAAAGATGTTGCCTTCTACTCAGACTAGCAGAGCCTCTCTGACATCTCAGGCAGAGGTCTTTCAGCCCCCCCCCCCCATAATTTGTGCCCCCTAACTGGAGATGCCAGGGATTGAACCAGATAACTTCTGCTTGCTAAACCAATGGTCTACCACTGAGCCACGCCCCACCGGCCTCAAAAGGTGGACATGTGGAACTTCCTTACAATGGATCAGAATCTTGGTTTCCCATACTCAGACTGACACACTCAGGCAGAGGCCCTCTGCCATCTTAGCCTTTCCCCTGGAGATGTTGAGAATTGAACCTGGGACCTCCTACATGCCAAGCAGATGGACAACCCCCAAGCCATGGTGCTGGCCATGGTACTGAACTCAGATATTTCGAAGCTTTCTTCTGCCACACTAGCAAACAACCAAACCCAAGAGGTCCTTCAGCCTCAGCATGGCTGCCTGTCTGACTGGGATGGGCTCATCTTATCTAGATTCTGACCCTCCGTAGCTCAGAGGGTCTTCCAAGGCCACAGCCCGAGGGGAAGGGGCTGCGCATACGTGTGCTTAACAAATTGCTTGTTCACTCAATGGCAGTTTATTTAATTATCAGTAATAATACAAATTATGCCTGATGGTAGTAAATGTCCGTGCCAGTTCCTAATTACCGACTGATTAATTGCTTCTGCAGATTTGGATTACTTATATAAAGAATAGTCAGGGAAGATGGTAAATGTGTGTCGCTGGGCCCAGACGTGGATTTCTGACTCTCCTGTAAAACATGCAGGTGCCAGTCTGAACACACTGGCTCAGAGGTGAGCTGCAGCCTTTATGCTCCCAGCATAATGAAGCTCCATTCATTTCAATGGAAGAGGCCAAAGCTCCTTCTCAAAAGCCCAGTGAAATCAGCGGGATTCTCAGAGACCGATTTCTTTATAGAGTCCTGGTTGAAGGTGGTGGCTTCTAATCTGGTGAGCTGGGTTTGATTTCCCGCTCCCCAACATACAGCCAGCTGGGTGACCTTGGGCTCACCACAGTACTGATAAAGCTGTTCTGACTGAGCAGTGATATCAGGGCTCTCTCAGCCTCACCCACCTCACAGGATATCTGTGGGAAGGCAAATGTAAGCTGCTTTGAGATGCCTTCAGGCAGTGAAAAGCAGAGTATAAAATCTTACTCTTCTTTCAAAAGCATTAACAAATTGCTCATGCAGCTCTTTTTCTATGCATGTAATTTGGTCTCCTTTCTTTATGCTTGCTATTGCTCTGTTTTTTCTTTTTCGTTTCTGAAACAGTACGCCAAATATCTTCCAGGTTGTTGTTGTTTTTTTTTTGGAATGTTCAAAATGCTGCTTCTGCTTTAACATTTTAAGCTGTTTTCCCTGGATCTCTTCCATCTCTAAAATATCTAATTGATTTTAATTGGCTTCTTTCAAATAATATGTCTTTGTTAAAATTCCTTTTATACTCTTGCTTTAATTTTTGGATTTTTTCCCAACTCGTTCCTTTATTATTTCTGTTCTTTCATTTTCTTTTGAGGAACACTTTTTAGGATTCAGCTAGTTCTTCTTCCAAGTTTTTTTGTTAAGTTTTGTTTCATATCACTCTTACAGGGAGCTTCAAGTAGTCATATTTGTAAATTTTATATTATATGTAAAATTTATATTTGTAAATTCTCCTTCAGTTCTTCAGGTAGATTTTTTTCTTCCTCACCCCTTCCCCACATGCAGCCAGCTGGGTGACCTTGGGCTCACCACAGCACTGATAAAGCTGTTCTGATCAAACAGTAATATCAGGTAAAACCTCACAGGGTCACTATAAAGAAGAATTCTGCACCTTCTCTAGGGAGACCTACAGGAAAAACACTTAACAACACATTTTTTTGCAATAAAAAAAGAAATTTACATTTAAATAAAATTTGCAATTTTTCACGAACTTTTATCCAGAATGTTTTAACTAATGTACAGTTCCACCACATATGAAAAAAGGACCCAGTCATCTCCTGGCATTTCCAGCATTGACCATCAGTTTGTTTTGACATTTCACTTTTTGCTTTAAGTGTTAAATAACAACTAAAAAAAAATTTGTACCGATTTTCTCTCAATGCCTGGCTTTTAGTTAGCGTTACGGTTTTACACCATAGAGGTTCTCAGTCTTCCATCATAATTGGTTCGCCCAAATTTGTCATGCATTTCACCACACATTTTTTTAACTGGTTCAGCCTCCATGGGCTACAATTCCCACAAGCCCCTGCCAGCTGGCAGAGGCTTGTGGGAATTGTAGTCCATGGGCATCTGTAGAGCCACAGCTTGGCCACCACTGCCCTAGAAGAGTGGAAAGCTAAGAAAAGTTGGTCCGTGGCTTCCTCCTTACAGAACAGGGCTTAATTCATTAATTAATGCTGTGAAGTGCCTGGAGGAGGAGACGTTTTGATGAAGTGTATGCAAACGTGAGGGTAATTTGTGGTGTGCCAAAATGCAAACAAACGGCCAGAAGGGAGAAAAAAACAAATGAGATGGGGCAGGAAAAGGCTGTTAAGTGAGGGCATGCATGGATGTGCCAGATAACGCGATTCTCTATCATATATTAGAGTATCTCCCTTCTTTCGGAATCAACAGGTTAACAGGACTTTGTCGTAGGGAGTCTGAAATCTTGGTTTTTGTGAAACAGTGGAATGGGAAGGCGACTGTAAGCTGCTTTGAGCCTCCTTCGGGTAGGGAAAAGTGGCATATAAGAACCAACTCTTCTTCTTCTTCTTTTCTGGATTAAAACAACACACAACACTCCAGGCTACACCCCAAAGAATAACCACTTCTTGTGAGTTTGTAGTCTAACTGGAGATCCCATGTGGTGCAGTGGCTAAGAGTGCTTGGCATGCAGAAGGTCCCAGGTTCAATCCCCGGCATCTCCAGTTGAAAGCACCAGCCCTGAAGTGATGTGAAAGACCTCTGCCTGAAATCAGAGAGTCATGGAATCATAGAGTTGGAAGGGACCTCATGGGTCATCTAGTCCAACCCCCTGCCCTGTGCAGGACACTTACAACCCTGTCGCTTATCCACTGTAACCTGCCATCCCCTTGAACTTCCTCAGAATCAGCCTCTCTGCCAGATGGCTATCCAGTGTCTGTTTAAAAATCCCCAAAGATGGAGAACCCACCACCTCCTGAGGAAGCCTGTTCCACTGTGAAACCGCTCTAACTGTCAGGAACTTCTTACGGATGTTGAGATGGAATTTCCTTTGGATTAATTTCATCCCACTGGTTCTGGTCCATCCAGGGCAAGAGAGAACTCTTCTCCATTCTCTACATTTTCGATTCTTGAAGATGTTTATCAGATCCCCTCTCAGTCACCTCCTCTCCTCTTGGAAGGCTCCTGAGGAGGGGCTGTGCCTCGTTGGAAGAACCTCTGCTTGGCCTTCAGAAGGTCCCAGGTTCAATCCCCGGCATCTCCATTTGAAAGCACCAGACCTGGGGTGATGTGAAAGACCTCTGCCTGAAATCTTGGAAGGCTCCTAGGGAGGGCCTGGGCCTCATTGGAAGAACCTCTGCTTGGCTTTCAGAAGGTCCCAGGTTCAATCCCTGGTATCTCCACTTGAAAGCACCAGGCAGGAGGAGATGTGCAAGACCTCCACAGGAGACCTTGGAGAGCCAAGTAGACAGTACCGGCTGTGGTGGGCCAAGGACGTACGGCAGATTCATGCGTTCACATGAGGAACGGGTGAAATTCCGAGGTGGCTCTAAATCGAGCCCTTCCCCGTGGCGTAGTCGGCCGGGCCTCTAATGCTTTCTATGAATAGAGAGGCAGAAGCAAGCTGGAGCAGTTCAATAGCCATTCCCATAACCAGCTGTTTAAATCACTCTAATTGTTTTCACAAAACTAATCTGTGCGGGCAAAAAACCCTAAATAGATAAAGTAGGCAGGCTGCTTTTAAAAAATGCACGAGAGATGCCGTTGATGCTCTTCTTTCAGTTAATTCTCATAAAAGGTCATTAATGATGTGCGGGTGGGACCAGGAGGCCCGGGCAGACTGGAGGAGGGGGGGGGGAGAATATCAGAGTGAATGATGTACAATGCTCAAGGGTCAGCGCATTACGAAATGATGTTCTTCAATTATTTAAGGGCCTCCATCTCTCGCCTGTCAAGCTTCGGATGGGCTCCAAGGACTTCCTTGCTGCCATTTGCCGATCTTGGAGCGCTCTCCTTTCTTGGAGGCAGGGGGGATCCCGCAGACAATTCAGAGGGAGGGGTTCTTCGGACTGCAGGTGGCCTCAAAGCACGCCACCGGCCAGCCCATAGGTGAGGCATGGAGCTCTCCTAGAATCACAACTGAGCTACGTATTCCGGGGGTTAGGTCCCTGGAAGGGGACGGCCGCTTTGGAGGGTGGGCTGTATGATACGCATCTACCTCTGAGGTCCCCCCCTCCCCAGACCCCAACTTCTTCAGGCTCCTCCCTCAAACCTCCAGGGAATCCCCAACCCAAAGGTAGCAACCCAATCTGCAGCTCTCCATTGCATTGAGAACCCGAAGCACTGAGGGCTTTGGACTGCATCCTCTGGGGTGTTTCCATGGAGCGCAGACCTTTGGGAGGCAGCGTGGTGTAGTGGTTAAGAGTAACTGTAATCTGGAGAACTGGATTCCTCACTTGTCCTTCACCCGCAGTCAGCTGGGTGGCCATGGAACAGTCTCAGTTCTCTCTGAGCTCTTCTGTCAGAACAGTTCTCTCTGAGCTCTCTCTCTCTCAGCCCCACCTACCTCACAGGGTGTCTGTTGTGGAGAGAGGCAGGGAAAGGTGATTGTAAGCTGCTTTGGGAGTCCTTCAGGTACTGAAAAGCAGGGTATAAAAGCCAAATCTTCTTGTTCTTGTTCTTGTTCTTGTTCTTGTTCTTGTTCTTGTTCTTGTTCTTGTTCTTGTTCTTGTTCTTGTTCTTGTTCTTGTTCTTGTTCTTGTTCTTGTTCTTGTTCTTGTTCTTGTTCTTGTTCTTGTTCTTGTTCTTGTTCTTGTTCTTCTTCTTCTTCTTCTTCTTCTTCTTCTTCTTCTTCTTCTTCTTCTTCTTCTTCTTCTTCTTCTTCTTCTTCTTCTTCTTCTTCTTCTTCTTCTTCTTCTTCTTCTTCTTCTTCAAGAGATCAGTTCCCCTGGAGAAAAGGGCTGCTTTAGAGGGTGGACTCCATAGCATTCTACTCCATTGAGGTCTTTCCTCGCCTCAAATGTCACCCACTCCCAACTCCACCCCCAGAGTCATGAGGAATTTCCCAACCCAGGGATGGCAACCCCATTCCAAATGAATCGACGGTCCTCATATCAGGTCTTCCTCTTCTCCTGCTGCCTTCCACTTTTCCTAGCCAAGCAAAGGGCCAACCTTCTCAATCCGTTGATGTTAACCCGTCAGCTTTGCTTACGACTGCACTGTTCCCCTCCCTCTCTGCAAGAGAGCACACTTAGAGCAGGGGTGGGGAACCTGTGGTACTCCAGATGTCCCTGGACTACAATTCCCATGAGCCTCTGGCCAGAGGCTCATGGGAGTTGTAGCCCAGAGACATCTGGGGAACCACAGTTTCACTACCCTTGTACTAGGGCAGTGGTCCCCAACCTTTTTATCACCAGGGACTGGTCAACGCTTGACAATTTTACTGAGGCCCGGGGGGGGGGGTAGTCTTTTGCCGAGGGACGTTGCTGCCGCCGCCTGAGCCCCTGCTCCACTTGCTTTCCCGCCATGCCCCTGACTTCCCTCCGCCCACTGGGGGGCGCTGCCAGCAGCTGCACAGTGCCACGCCAAGGGGGAGCCCCAGCCATGGCAGCTGCCAGAGAGCACCAAAGGTGAGCCGGCGGCAGAGAGGAGGGCAGCCCCCAAGGCAGCAGCCTGGGAGGAGGACGAGGAGGAGTCGTGGTACCAACTGATCCACGAATCGGTACCGGTCCCCAGACTGGGAGTTGGGGACCACTGTACTAGGGTATGCATAACAGCTGAAAGGGAAAAGAGGGCCCAATCCACCAATAAAAGGACAGGCACTTCTCCCTCTGGTGGGGGGGGGGAGCGTATGGCCATCTTCGCTGCCAGAGGACGTAGTTCTGGCCATAGGAACAGAAAGCTTGAATATGATGAATCTTTTCTTCCCTCTCGTCTAGTCTTAAAAGCTGTTTTCTCAAAAAAGATTTGTTGCTTTTTTCCAGCTCAGTTTTAGATAATAAAAAAGTAGCTTAAAGTCTTTAAGAAATAATAGTTCTGTCATATGCAGTGTGCTACTTTTAAATAAGTTTTTAAAAATAATTGAAAAGGGGAATTAGATTCATGGAGAATAAATCTGTCGATGGCTACTAGGCAAGGTGGCCAAGGGGAACCTCCACATGCAGAGACACTGATTTCAGAATCAGGAGACAACATCAGGGGGAGCCCTCAGCCTCTCTGCCCTGTTGTTGGCCTTCCACAGAAACTGGTTGGCCACTGTGGGAGACAGGATGCTGGACTAGGTAGAACCCTGGTTTGGTCCAGCAGGGCTCTTCTTGTGTTCTTATGGAGGCTTCGGCCTCTCTGCCCTGTTGTTGGCCCTCCAGAGAAACTGGTTGGCCGCTATGTGAATCAGGATGCTGGACTAGATGGACCCCTGGTCAGACCCAGCAGGGTTCTTCTGATGTTCTTATGAAGGCCTCGGCCTCTCTGCCCTGTTGTTGGCCCTCCAGAGAAACTGGTTGGCCGCTATGTGAATCAGGATGCTGGATTAGATGGACCCCTGGTTTGGTCCAGCAGGGCTCTTCTGATGTTCTTATCGAGGCTTCGGCCTCCATGCCCTGTTGTTGGCCCTGCAGAAGAACTGGTTGGCCACCGTGTGAGACAGGATGCTGGACTAGATGGGCTTTCACTTCACTGATCCAGCTGGGCTCTTCTGATGTTCTTCTTATGTTCGTACAGATGCCTTGGGTCTCTGTGACCCATACAATCACTTTGAAAACAAATGCTAAATATATCAAAGACGCTAGCATTACCAAAGTACCTAGCATTGCCTTTTGCAAGTCATTGTTTTAAAAGCAAATTGGTTTTCAGCTGCTTGTCTCACTGCTTTACCCTCCAGGACATTTCCCCCCAGTCTTCTTCTGAGACTTCTGTACTGAGGAATCTGATCTGCTTGTCACCGGAGTGCATATTTATAGGGAAATATCTGTTCTCATCTTACCTCTCACTGTAGTATTTCATAATCATGGGATGCTGTTTAGATAACTGATTGGTTCATACTAAATAAGAGATGAGCAACGTATGAGCTATAGCTGCAGGTGCCTAAGAGATACGGGCAGTACAGCGAGGTAGAAGGTTAATCTCAACTCTCAGCCTCTCTATCATAAAGCAATTAATCTACTCCTCCCCACCCCCTACCCCTTGCAACTAGCTCAACTAGCTGTTCAAGAAGAAAGCGCCTGAATCAAACAGAGCTTCAGGACAGTTGAAAAGTGCTTGGACCCTAGACTAGTTGACAAACTCAGCAAGGCCACAAAGCTACTGATGCAGATTGCAGGACCAAGCCCTACAAGGAAAGGCTGAGGGACTTGGGGATGTTCAGCCTGGAGAAGAGGAGGCTGGGAGGGGACAGTGTGGCTCTCTTAAAGTATCTGAAAGGCTGTCACTTAGAGGAGGGCAGGGAAAGATTCTAAGTCACTTTGAGATTCCTTTGAGTAGAGAAAAGTGACCTATAAGAACCAACTTCTTCTTCTTCTTCTTCTTCTTCTTCTTCTTCTTCTTCTTCTTCTTCTTCTTCTTCTTCTTCTTCTTCTTCTTCTTCTTCTTCTTCTTCTTCTTCTTCTTCTTCTTCTTCTTCTTCTTCTTCATCATCATCATCATCATCATCTTCTTCTTCTTCTTCTTCTTCTTCTTCTTCTTCTTCTTCTTCTTCTTCTTCTTCTTCTTCTTCTTCTTCTTCGTCAACTAGCTGAAAGCTGAGTTCCAAAGTCCTTTGTCAGAATCAATCCCTCCTGTAGCCAGCTAGAGATCTCGATTGGCTCTTCCTCCTTCACAAAGCCCTCTCCCCCCCTCCCTTCCTTCTTTGATCCAGTTAACAAATGAGATCATTTTGGAACACGAACAATACAGGAAGATAGAAAGCACTCCCTGGCTTTCTGTCCTTCTTCCCGCCCCACCATTGGAAGAAAAAAAAAATTAATGACTCCAGCAGCATCTCTGTGGGTGTGTTTTAATGTACCAATTTCCTTTCCATAAGATCATTTTGTAGCCGGTGAGGGACTGGAGGAAGATGGTGGTTTCTGCTGCTTTAATTGAATGGGGGTCTGGAAAATGTTCATCCTGGGAAAATGTGATGGGTGTGTGTGTGTGTGTCTCCTTGCCTTCATTAACATCTGCTCACGTGTGAAGAGACAGGCGATGGGACTTCAGAAGGCTTATTTTATTTATTTAGTTGTTGTTGTTGTTGTTATGTGCGAAGTCGTGTCCGACCCATCGCGACCCCATGGACAATGATCCTCCAGGCCTTCCTGTCCTCTACCATTCCCCAGAGTCCATTTAAGTTTGCACCGACTGCTTCAGTGACTCCATCCAGCCACCTCATTCTCTGTCGTCCCCTTCTTCTTTTGCCCTCCATCGCTCCCAGCGTTAGGCTCTTCAATTTATATACCACCACATTTCCCAAGAACCTGTGGCGATTCACAGAATAAAATGTTAAAATACAATACCCCCCCCCAAAAAAACCCAACTGATAATGACAAGTGGTCAGACATACTTCTAATAACCAACCCCATCCCGCTTGGTCAGATGGAGGCCGAGTCCTCTGCCACTAGGAGCAAATGGGTGCAGGTCTAATAGAGTTTTGGAAGGATATAGACCTTGGTGGAAACTGGGGGTCTGCCCTGGCCTTAATCATAAGCCTGGCAGAAGAGCTCTGTCTTGCTGGCCCTGCAGAAAGCTGACAGTTCCAGCAGGGCCCTCAGCTCTTCCAGGAGCTCGTTCCACCAGGCTGGGGCCAGGACCGAAAAGGCCCTGGCCTGGGTCGAGGCCAGGCGAACATCCCAGGGGCCCAGGACAGCCAGTTAATTCCTACCCGCAGAGTGAAGAGCCCTGCAGGGGTATAAGCAACCAAGTAGTCCCACAGGTAAGTAGAACCCAAGCTGCATATGGCCTTAAAGGTTAAGACCAAAACCTTGAACTTGACCTAGAAACAGACTAGTAACCAGTGTAGATGGCGAAGCACTGGCTAAATATGGGCCCTCCAAGGTGTCCTAGTGAGGACCTTTGCAGCCGCATTTTGTAAAGGTAAAGGTAAAGGTATCCCCTGTGCAAGCACCGGGTCATGTCTGACCCTTGGGGTGACGCCCTCCAGCGTTTTCATGGCAGACTCAATACGGGCTGGTTTGCCAGTGCCTTCCCCAGTCATTACCCTTTACCCCCCAGCAGCAAGCTGGGTACTCATTTTACCCACCTCGGAAGGATGGAAGGCTGAGTCAACCCTGAGCCGGCTGCTGGGATTGAACTCCCAGCCTCATGGTCAGACAGCTTCAGACAGCTGCCTTACCACTCTGCGCCACAAGAGGCTCTTTTTGTAGCAGCTGTAATTTCCGGATCAGAGTCAAGGGCAGGCCCGCGTAAAGCGAGTTAACTGTAGTCTAGTCTGGAAGTGACCATTGCATGGATCACTGTGGTCAAGTGATCCAAGGACAGGTAGTCCAACCCCTTTTCAATGCAGGATCAGCCTCAAGCATCCATTAGAAGGATCTGTCCAGCCACTGCTTGAAGACCGCCAGTGAGGGGGAGCTCCCCACCTCCTGAGGCAGCCCCTTCCACTGCTGAACTAGATTCCTAGAATCCTAGAGTGGGAAGGGGCCATAAAGGCCATCTAGTCCCACCCCCTGCTCAATGCAGGATCAGCCTCAAACATCCAGGATAAAGATCTGCCCAGCTGCTGCTTGAAAACCGCCAGTGAGGGGGAGCTCCCCACCTCCTGAGGCAGCCCATTCCACTGCTGAACTACTCTGACTGAATCCCACCCCCCCAAAAAAAAACAATATCTGGCTGATATCATTCTACACGTAGTTTAAATCCATTCCTGTGGGTCCTCTCCTCCGCTGCCAAAAGGAACCTCTTCCTGTCCTCCTCTAAGTGACAGCCCTTCAAATCCATCCTGTCCCCTCTCAGCCTCCTCTTCTCCAGGCTGAACATTCCCAATTCCCTCATCCTTTCCTCACAGGGCTTGGTCCCCAGGCCCCGGATCCTCCTCCCCGCTCTCCTCTGAACCCTCTCCATTTTGCCCACATCCATTTTGTCCCAGATTCCCCCTTCCCAAGCAACCATCTCTTCAGCCGAACCCCTCTCTGTCACCCGGAGATCAGTAGTCACGGCAGAAGATCTCCAGCCCCTGCCAGGAGTTTGGCAAGCCTACCCAGCCCCCGCATCTCCAGGCCTTTCTCCACACGGAGCTGTGTGGAGGCCTCACGCCTTATTTGCTTCCGCTGACCGACGGTGCTCGGCCCCGTGCCATTTTGCGTCGGACGGTTCTGCAGGTGTAGGGTTAATTAGCGCCAATTTAATAAAATGTCAGGCTGCTCAGAAGTGATTCCGGGCCTTTTCCAATAAGCTTTTCCTCTCCCCCCCCCCCCACCCTCCGTTCCCCGCCCCACGACACCCGGTGCCTCCGACTTTTGTTCAAGCCAAATGAAACAATGTAATTAGCTTGTTACAATTAAAGTGACTCGACTGGATAAATTGTAATCACCCAGATTGAAGATCGGCATCCCTGCAGGTCTCGGACAGCGCAGCTGAGCTGCCTCATTTGCATAATTAAAATATACAAATGATAATGGATTTTGTACTCAATTTCCAGCGGCTGTAAATTCGAGAAACTATGAAATTAGAAGAAGGGAGCCCGGCGCTCGCCTTGAGGTAATGAGGACGAGGAGGCCTGACAGTTGGGACGGTTTGTGGCGGGGAGTTTTCCGGTTTGCAAAATAAATAAGAATATATAAAGGGAAAGATTAGGCCTCGATATTAGTTAATTGCTCTGTGGGCCGAGGGAGGCGAGAGCAGATAGATGGGTGATTACCTCCGCAAATATATGCAGGACGCTGTCGCCCTCCTCCCTCTCCTGACAAGCTCTCCTCTAACCTTAGGGGACACCTTGCGATTGACGATGGGAAATTGAGAACAGATTCGAACACGCTGGAAAAGGCGGCACAGATAGAAGCAAATGGATCTGAAAGGAGGAGGAGGAGGAGGAGGAGGAGGAGAAGAAGAGTTGGTTCTTAGATGGCACTTTTCTCTACCCGAAGGAGTCTCATTTGCCTTCCCTTTCCTCTCCCCACAACAGACACCCTGTGAGGGAGGGGAGGCTGAGAGAGCCCTGATTTTACTGAAGAAGATGAAGACGAGTTGGTTCTTATATTCTGCTTTTCTCTACCCGAAGGAGTCTCTAAGCGGCTTACATTCCCATTCCCTTTCCTCGCCCCACAACAGACAGTGAGGGAGGTGAGGCTGAGAGAACCCTGATATTACTAAAGGAGAAGAGTTGGTTCTTAAATGCTGTTTTTCTCTACCCGAAGGAGTCTCAGTGGCTTACAGTCACCTTCCCTTTCCTCTCCCCACAACAGACACCCTGTGGGCATCAGCCATGCCGTTTCGGCTTCCGGGGTTAGGGGAGCCGGAAAAAAACAGGGAGAGGAAAGGTATCTGTTTTTAAGTTTAAGAAATCACACAAAGTTAAAGATGGTGGGATCCCAGAAGGGTCACCATGCCAGTCTGTGGCAGGAGAATAAAACACAGTGTCTGACAGTGGTTTAGATACCGATGAGATTGATTCCAGAATTTTTCCTAACTTGGAACTGACTTGCTCAGAGGTGTGAAGTAGACCTTTGCAGCATTGAAGAATTTATCTGAAAGGCTGCCAACAACTGAGAGGTGGGCTGGGCTGTTAGAAAGAAAGGGGATTTTAAAGGAAGATCCAGTTGGAAGAGTCATCGATCCATGTGGGGTAATTTTGGGTCGCTGGCATGAGGTTATGTAAGAACATCAGAAGAGCTCTGCTGGATCAGACCAGCGGGTTACCTGGAATTGGTTGGCCACCATGTGAGACAAGATTCTGGCTAGAAGGACCACTGGTCTGATCCAGCAGGGCTCTTCCTATTTTCTTATGAAGGACTTGGCCTCTATGCCCTGTTGCTGACCTCTCAGAACTGGTAGGCCACTGTGTGAGATAGGATGCTGGACTAGATGGACCACTGGTCTGATCCAGTAGGGCTTTTCTCGTGTTGTTATGGAGGCCTCAGCCTCTCTGCCCTGTTGGTGGTCCTCCAGATGAACTGGTTGGCCACTGCGTGAGTCAGGAAGCTGGACTAGATGAACTACTGGTTTGGTCCAGCAAGGCTCTTCTGATGTTGTTAAGTCATTGGCCACAGAAGGAAATGATGTTGAACTTCTCAGAATGTCTTGCTGGTTTCTCCTTTTGGAATTATTTTTGTAGGCGAACAGTGACTTACCTAAGAATAGACTCTTCACCTAGTAGCTTTTGAATGTCATGATGTTTTTGTCTTAGATTTATCTCCATGTTTTCTTTTTAAAATCTAAGGGTATTGTTGACCCATGGTGGCATCAACATTTGTTTACTTAATAGATTTGTATTCCACTTTCCTCCCTAGTGGGGATTCAAAGCACCTAACAGTACAGGGGAAGAAAGAGCGAGAGAGAAGAAAAGTAGAGGTGGGGAGCTTTCAATTGCTAAGTGAGTCTGCCTAGCTCTAGACTAGGGGTGGTCCAACTGAAGCTCTCCAGATGTCCATGGACTACAACTCCCCTGCTCTGATCATCAGGCTAAGAACTGAAGGATACATTGGAGAATGTTGTTAATTCAGTTGGCATGTATTAACCATAGAGTTTTCAAAAATTCCTAGGGAGGTGCAACACCACTTCCGGGTTTTCCCAGGAAGTGATATAATGCCGTCAACCCGTCGCAATTTTCCCCTTCATTTTTCTTCCTGTAGTTTGACAGATGCTCAGCAGAGGGTACCAGCTGGAGGGGGGGACCTGGCCACCCAATAAGGCAGAGCTGAGGATTTGAAGTGAACCTCTGTCCAGCATAGTTAAGCACAATCACTGTCCTCTGACAACTTTCTAAAACCTTTCTTGGAAAATATTTCCAGACCAAGCAGGGGAGGTCCCGTGACACAGCGGTAAAAAAATTGCTCCTTTGCAGAGTGTTCTGGCCTGGCAGGTTTTTTTTGTTGCTGCGTCACCTTGTTGTGTTAGAACTCTTAAGTGTGGCCACAGGCTTAAAAAGCTTGAGGATTCCTGCTCTACAGTGTTATCTGTAATTTTTGTGTATTTAGAGCAGTGGTTCTCAACCTTCCTAATGCCGTGACCCTTTAATACAGTTCCTCATTTTGTGGTGACTCCCAGCCATAAAATTATGCAAGTGCTCTTTCACAGAAATTAAACCGAAACTGACCCATGGCATGAAGATCCATTGTTCATGATTGTATATAAATTGTTTTTTCCCCGGGGTTTCTCAGTTCAGTTCTGTCTCTTGTCCCATCATGCCGATCTTGCTGTTTTCCAGTGCTCCAGACGAATGCTCTATCTTGATCTACCCCACAAGGTTGTTGTGTGGATGGCGCCCCCCCACCCAGCCAAGCTGCTTGCCCTGCTGCGACCTCTGTGAAAGGGTCATTCGACCCCCAAAGGGGTCCTGACCCCAAGGTTGAAAACCACTGATTTAGAGCATGTTCAATGTTCTATACAGGCCTTCTTCAAAAGAGCATTTTAGCATCACAACACAGGAATTTAATACAATAATTTTAAATTAAGAAACCCCAACAAACAGATGTTTCATTTTTAAAAATAATGCAGCAGATTTCCCTTCCCAAAATTAAAAATGCAGAGTTCTGTAAGAATATTATTTATGACTGAGCATTCCTTAAGAGGGCATTTTTTGGAATCCGTTTTTAAGTACTTATTGGCTAAACACAGATGTTGCTTCGTGTTAATTTTGGTGCCCATCAATATTTAAGCGTGTGGCAGCATTTTTGAGTGGATGGAATATTTTTTTTAATAAAACATGATAATAAAATTTTTGTGAGAGCTGCACGTTTAATGGACATTAAATGTGCTTAATTAAATGGCAATTGGAAAACTGCAGGAGGAAACGTTTTTATGGATACCGAAAACATTACGAAAAAAGCCAAAAATAAAATACCCCTTTCAGGCGGATTTGCCAAACCAATGCTCTTTTTTTTGTTTTCACTCTGCCAACGCACAACTTGTGGTCTACTAAATGGAATGCAGCCCCCAATCCGTACCTGGTAGCTCATCTGACGATCCATAAACCTTGAGTTTTCCAGGTAGTGTCCGAAGTGATGTCACCGTGTCACCAATGATGTCATGACATCCCTAGCTGATTCTGTGAACTTAGCCAGATGGTGAGTGGGTGGGCAGAAGGGATTGTGTTGGTGCTTGGCTCTTGTGGCCCTTTCTGGCATGCCCAGGGAAATGCCAATCACCACTTTGGGGTTAGAATCATAGAATCACAGAATCATAGAGTTGGAAGGGGCCATACAGGCCATCTAGTCCAACCCCCTGCTCAACGCAGGATCAGCCCTAAGCATCCTAAAGCATCCAAGAAAAGTGTGCATCCAACCTTTGCTTGAAGACTGCCAGTGAGGGGGAGCTCACCACCTCCTTAGGCAGCCTATTCCACTGCTGAACTACTCTGACTGTGACATTTTTTTCCTGATATCTAGCCTATATCGTTGTACTTGTAGCTTAGTTGAGAAGTGAATTTCCTCCAGGTCAGGTTGTCCAGGGATTTTGGCTTGTGTGTGTGTGTGTTTGTGTGCATCATCTGGGCATGGAATGGGGTCACTGTGGGTGGGCAGGTACTTGTGAGTGTCCTGCATTCTGCAGGGGGTCGGACTAGATGACCCTGGAGGTCCCTCCCAAGTCTATGATTCTATGATTTTATGATTCTAACCCCCTCCCAGTAAGTCTCATACCTAGGCGACCAGCAGGAAACTCACCAAGAGGGGAGTGACCTTGTTGACAGTGTAACAACGTGGCTGGCAACTATTCAATATAACTTGTGCAACTGGAAATGACATCAGTGTACCGCCGGTGACACTCTAGCACTTGGTCTAAACTTTATGGTGGAAATGCCAGAATTATGGCCAAAGGCTAGAGTGTCCCTGGTGACGTGCTGAAGTGGCTTCTGGACATGCCAGAAGGGAGTGGCCTTAGGTCAGTCATAGACCATCTGCTTGGCACCTGGAGTCCTGTGTACAGCTCTGGAGGCCTCATTTCAAAAAGGATGTGGACAAAATGGAGAGGGGGCAGAGGAGAGCGATGAGGATGATCCGGGGCCTTTGAGGACCAAGCCCTAGGAGGAAAGGCTGAGGGACCTGGGAATGTTCAGCCTGGAGAAGAGGAGGCAAGAGGGGACAGGATGGCTCTCTTGAAGTATCAGAAAACTTGTTGTCTCTTGGAGGAGGGCAGAGAAAGGTTCCTGTTGGCAGCAGAGGAGCGGACCTGCAGTAATGGGTTAAAACTATGTGTAGAACAGTGTCAGCTTGATATCAGGGGGGAAATTTCCACAGTCCAAGTAGTTCAGCAGTGGAATGGGCTGCCTAAGGAGGTGGGGAGCTCCCCCTCACTGGCCGCCTTCAAGCAGTGGCTGGACAGATCCTTCTCCTGGATGCTTGAGGCTGATCCTGCATGGAGCAGGAGGTGAGCCAAGATAGCCTGCATGGCCCCTCCCCATTCTAGGATTCCAGGATTCACAGTTTACAGCCCTCCTAGAAGCCTCCACGGTTTTAACACAGTTTTTTCTAGCTCACACAGACATCTCTTCTCCCAGCCATTCAGGAAAGACCCAGGCAGTGAGTCAATACAATTATTTAAGCACCAGCCCATAGTGTATATATGGGGTATAATGTCATCTGGGGAATTCTCAGCCTAGGTCATTCCTGATCCTAGAACTTGAGGTCGTGCGATAAAGCTGATGGTCAGTGTACTTGTGCAAAACAGGAAAACCTACATCTAAAGCAGACAGAGACTGCATTATCCAACTGGAGCAGAATGAGCCCAGTTTTGGTAACCGTCAAGCCTCACAGAACCACCTTCTTCCCCGAAAACCCATTCAGCCTCCCCACCTAGCCAGAAACCAGCACCCCGCCTGGCTTCTCGTTTCTTCCCCTGGGTTCGGCACGTTCCCAGCTATTCTGCTTTGGTCATTATCTGCGTTTGGGTAGTACGCTTTACTCCGGCTTGTTAAAGCATTATCTGTTAAAGAATGTATTTTTAATGCATTTCATAAGCTGGCTTTATAAATAAGTTATTAAGGGATGTACCTGGAGCTAGTGCTCGCCGAATTAATATTAATAAAGCAATTACAAACGGGACCTCCGCGCAAAGCGTGGCTATACACCTTGGCTGGTTCCCGAGCAAAACAGCGTCCCATCTGGTAGCCGGACGTAAAGGTGGGTGGGTGGGATTGCGAGGAAGAACGGCCCACCGGTGGGTCATTCAGTCCTCTATAAGAGGCTGCCTGGCCGTATCCATCAGGCTGGGTTTTCTAGCCAACCCGACTTTTAGAATGATGCATTCAGCATCCAGGATGGCATTTTGGCCGAAGGGGAGGGGGTTGTTATTATGTCTGTAGAAGTTTTTGGGATCGCTCATTCAGTACTGCATTTTATTTTCATACTTGTCCCCCCCCAAATATGGTATTGTACGTCCGGTGGGATGGACATGCAGTTTGGTGTCGTGGTTAGGAGTGCGGACTCTGGCGAGCTGGGTTCGATTCTGCACTCCCCCACATGCAGCCAGCTGGGTGACCTAGGGCTCGCCACGGCGCTGATAAAGCTGTTCTGACCAAGCAGTAATATAAGGGCTCTCTCAGCCTCCCCTCCCTCACAGGGTGTCTGTTGTGAGGAGAGGAAAGGGAAGGCGATTGGAAGCCGCTTTGAGACTCCTTCGGGTAGAGAAAAGAGGCATATAAGAACCAACTCTTCTTCTTCTTCAGTAACATCACGGCTCTCTCACGGGGTGTCTGTTGTCGGGAGAGGAAAGGGAAGGCGATTGTAAGCTGCTTTGACACTCCTTTGGGTAGTGAAAAGCAGGGCATCTCTTCTTCAGTGATCTCAATGTGTGGTACAGTGGTTAAGAGCAGTCACCTCCAGTCTCGCGAAGCAAGTTTGATCCCCCACTCCTTCTTCATGTGCAGGATCCCTTAAAGTCTAACAAAAATATTATTGACATAAGTTTTCGGATGCCAAGGCCATCGGATACTTAACATGCAATTTGGTCTCCAGTAGTCCTTGGACTTTGAGGAATGGCTGAGGACAGGAAGGCCTGGAGGATCATTGTCCATGGGGTCGCGATGGGTCGGACACGACTAACAACAAAACAACAACCTTCCTTGTTTCGCCTAGAAGAGGGCTGTGTTCCATGCCACTTTGTGATTGCTTTTATCCACCCCACCCCCAGCATGGTTTTCTTAAATAAATAATAATAAATCAATATTACATTTCTATATCACCGGTCCTATCAGCTTCACTGGGTCTCCATGGGTGGATGTTTCATGGAGGAGGCCAGTATTTCTTGATGTCCTTGCCTGGCCTCAACCATAGGCCTGACGGGACAGCTCGGTTTTGCAGGCCCTCTGGAATGATGTCAGATCCCGGAGGGCTCTGACCTTCGCAGACAGAGCATTCCACCAGGCCTGGGGCCAAGGCTGAGAAGTCCCTGAGAAGTCCCTACCCTGGTCAAGGCCAGTTTTATCTCCCTGGGGCTGGGGACCCTGAACAGATTTAGATTGCCTGAACTTAATAATACCTGGGGGGTTAAAAGGGGAGAGGTAAGCCAGAAACAACAGGATTCCCAGACGATTTAGGGCCTTGAAGGTCAAAGTCAAACCCTTGAATCTGATCCAGTCTCCAATCCAATTTCCATACTGGTGATTTCATGCCGGCGTTTTAATTCGTTTCCTCACCAATTGCCTTCTTACCTAACCCGCAGCAAGGATATTCCTGGTTACAGCGAGTTCACCTTTCAAGGTGGGATCGAATTTGCGGCCACCAAATGGGGAAATGTTTGCCTTTAAGTTTTTCTCCATAGTCTCCATTTTGAGTTGTGTGTGCATGCCCCTTTCCTTATCTCCCTCCTCCCTCCCCCTGCCCCCTACCTCTGGAAAAATCTGATTTTCTTATTTATAAAGGGGAGATCGCATTACAACACCGTTGCTATGTTTTTTAAAAAAAACTAGTCTTGCAGTCTTACACAGCAGTGTTATAATGTTATAATGAATTTGGGGTTTAAAAAAAATACATTCAGGACACTTTGGGGGGTGGGGAGGCAATCCAGGGTGCATAGTGTTGGGATTTAGGAACTCAATGAAAACAAAGAGGCACCATTTTGCAAAAACATTTTTGGAAAAGGGGAAGGGAGCAAGGCATGATGGGAGGCTGCCTCCGTCCGTGCGGAAAGCATGTCACGAATTCGAACCTGGGAAATGAGGAGAGGAGAGCCCAAATGCGGAAAGGCTGGCATCGACTCTCAGCATCCAAAGGAAATGCAAAGCGAGGATAAAACAAGGTAAGTCTCCTGATGCGGAAATGGACGAGGAAAGCATTGGTGTAATATGTATTCTCCACGGGACTCTTGTTAGGAGCTGAGCTACTGCACTTCGAACCAGCTGCACCTCTCCCAGGTGTTCGGCTGCATCTGCAACATTTCCCCAGAAAAGTCACCCTGTCACACAGTAATTTGGAAACATTTCTTTAAAAGTATGTATTGATCGCCGGGGGGTGGCTGATGCACAAGATCTGTCTTAATTGTAGAAAAGGATAACCTATCTGGCCGGCACGGACAGAGATGACAGGCCGCAGCATCCATTACTCAACAGGAAAAGGTCAATCCGATAGGCTATAAGTTTCGCGTTCAGGTCAAGTGAGGGCTAGTCCGTCTCTGCTCTTGATCTATTCTGCCCTGTTGGTTCAGTACAGGCCTGGCCCCCTCTTCCTGTTCCGTCCTGCCCTCGCTGTCAAATCGATCTCAGGGATTAGAGCTGCCGGAAATCACATGGCAGGTCTCCATGAACACAAGTGATCTACAGCAGGGGTGGTCAACCTGTGGTCCTCCAGATGTCCATGGACTACATTTCCCATGAGCCCCTGCCAACCAACGCTGGCAGGGGCTCATGGGAATTGTAGTCCATGGACATCTGGAGGACCACAGGTTGACTACCCCTGATTTACAGCATCAAAGACACATTCAAGTGGATCGCCGTGTTGGTCTGAAGCATCAGTGGGTCATTTAAGACCCACCAGATTTTATTCAAAGCATCAAAGACAGTTATGGAAGACACGCTGAGGAGATTGATCTTCCGCAGCAGCCGTTTTTATTTGTGCTATTTGTTGATTTATGTTTCAATTTATATCCCACCTCTCCCACAAGTGGTCACAAAGTTCTCCCCAACCATAAAATCCCCATAAAACAGACTTAAAACGCTCAATAACCCCCCCCACTGGTGAAATCCTCCTTCTCCCCCTAGACTCACAGATCTCTTGGTTGTTATATGCTGCTTTTCTCTACCCAAAGGAGTCTCAGTGGCTTACAGCTGCCTTCCCTTCCTCTCCCCACAACAGGCACCCTGTGAGGGTGGGGAGGCTGAGAGAGCCCTGAGATTACTGAAGAAGAAGAGCTGGTTCTTATATGCCACTTTTCTCTACCTGAAGGAGGCTCAAAGTGGCTTACAGTCGCTTTCCCTTTCCTCTCCCCACAACAGACACCCTGTGGGGTGGGTGAGGCTGAGAGAGCCCTGATATTACTGAAGAAGAAGAAGAGTTGGTTCTTATATGCCGCTTTTCTCTACCTGAAGGAGTCTCAAAGCGGCTTACAGTCACCTTCCCTTTCCTCTCCCCACAACAGACATCCTGTGAGGTGGATGAGGCTGAGAGAGCCCTGATAATACTGAAGAAGAAGAGTTGGTTCTTATATGCCACACACTTTTCACCACCAGGAGGAGTCTCAAAGCAGCTTATAAACACCTTTCCCTCGACACCCTGTGAGGCAGTTGAGGCTGAGAGAGCTCTGTGAGAACTGCTCTAGAAGAAGAAGAAGAAGAAGAAGAAGAAGAAGAAGAAGAAGAAGAAGAAGAAGAAGAAGAAGAAGAAGAGTTGGTTCTTATATGCCGCTTTTCCCTACCCGAAGGAGGCTCAAAGCGGCTTACAGTCGCCTTCCCATTCCTCTCCCCACAACAGACACCCTGTGAGGTGGGTGAGGCTGAGAGAGCGCTGATATCACTGCCCGGTCAGAACACTTTTATCAGTGCCGTGGCGAGCCCAAGGTCACCCAGCTGGATGCATGTGGGGGAGCGCAGAATCGAACCCGGCTTGCCAGATTAGAAGTCCGCACTCCTAACCACTACACCAAACTGGCTCTACACCAAACTGGCTAGGAGAACAGAGGTAAGAGAACTGTGACTAGCCAAAGGTCACCCAGGTGACCGCATGGGAATGAGTGGGGAATCCAGCCCAGCTGTCCAGAAAACACTTTAGCTTCTTAAATCTTCCAACTTAAATCCCATCAACGTAACTAACGATTAGTCTTTGCAACAAATCAAAGGCAGAGGCCAAAGTGAGGCCAAAGGCCTTACGTGACTTGGGACCCACATACCTGAGGGACCGCCTATTGTCCTATGCCCCCCATAGGGCCTTACGCTCTGCGGGTGAAAATTTACTGGTCGTTCCCGGCCCCAGGGAAGCACGCCTAGCCTCGACCAGGGCCAGGGCCTTTTTGGTCCTGGCCCCGACCTGGTGGAATGAGCTCCCGGGTGAGCTGCGGACCTTGAAGATACTTTCGGTGTTCTGCAGGGGCTGCAAAATGGAGCTTTTCCACCAGGTTTATGGTTGAGGCTGGGGTCGGCGAGAAAGATCGATGCTCCTCCCCCCGGGTATGAGTAGCAGACTGAGTCATCTTGACTCCTTCCTCGCCCCTCCAGGTAGTGGGAGAAAAGGAGGCAGCCTGGAGAAAAGGACGTTGAGAGGGGACATGATAGCCCTCTTTAAGTATTTGAAAGGGTGTCACTTGGAGGAGGGCAGGATGCTGTTCCCGTTGGCTGCAGAGGAGAGGACACGCAGTGATGAGTTTAAACTTCAAGTACAACGACATAGGCTAGATATCAGGAAAATTTTTTTCACAGAGTAGTTCAGCAGTGGAATAGGCTGCCTAAGGAGGTGGTGAGCTCCCCCTCACTGGCAGTCTTCAAGCAAAGGTTGGATACACACTTTTCTTGGATGCTTTAGGATGCTTAGGGCTGATCCTGCGCTGAGCAGGGGGTTGGACTAGATGGCCTGTATGGCCCCTTCAAACTCTAGGATTCTGTGATTGTGGGATGGGTGGTGGTGGTGGGTTCCATCTGGGATTTAATGTCTTTTAATTGGAGGTTTAATCGGTTTTTAACTGTAATGCGCCATGAGCCAGCTTTGGAAATGGTGGGGAATAAATCAAACAACAACAACAACAACAATAATAATCTATACAGATGCACCAAAGAATGTGCCCTTCCCAGGCCAGAGCAACAATGCCGGAAACCATGGTGGGAAGCTGCTGTACTAGCAGATCCTAACAGATGTCCCCTGGTCCAATCCTTTTTGCAAACCACCTGGGGGAACTATCCCCCCCACCAAAGACTTCTAGCAAGGGAGATTTTCGGAAGGCTTGAGCAGTTGACCCCGTCTCTTTCCGTGGATTAATATTATTTTTGAAAGCCGGCCAAAAGGGGCCATTGTGAAAACACGGCCGGATAAGATGATGAGATGTTATTTACCGAAAAGGGGAAGGAACGGGCCGACGGAATCGCCTAGGGGCCCCTTTCGGCTTACAATCTGGAAAGGAGACCGAAAAGCACGTCGCCCGACACGGAACCTTTTGCCTCGTTTCAACAATTAGAGACCAAAGCAAATTGGACACTCTGTCAGTTTTAATACAGTGGCGCCGACAGGCAGATCATGTAAATAAAGATCGTTTTGATTAGATGGGAAATTAAATGGGGATTAGCTTTTTCCAGGTTGCCTTTTGAGACCTACTGCAAAAACCTACGGCAAAGGGACATCTCGCCCAAAACGAAATTATCAGACTGCCAGGGTTTCAAAGAAAACCAGGCAGCCCCAGTCGTCCGAGGGCTGGTGTGTAGATTTATATGTTTGGACTGGATTTGGAATACTGTGAAGGTTTTCTGATCTAGGGATGCCAGCCTCCAAGTGGGACCTGGGATGCCCTGGAATTACGGCTCGTCTCCAGATTTAAGAAAAGGTCTGCTTGGAAGGGTGGGCCCCCTCATAGCATTATGCTTCACTGAGGTCCCTCACAACCCCCACCGCTGCCCACTCCTGGCTCTGTTCCCAAAGTCTCCAGGTATGTCCCAACCCAGAGCTGGCAACCCTAGGTCACCCTATCTCAGAAAGAAGGCCGCAGAGGTGGAGAAACTGTAGAACTTCCTGTTCCCAAGGGGAACTCCATTCAAAAGAGTACCAAAGAAGGGAACCAAAATGATTACGCTGGCAGAGTTTAAATATGCAAGAGGTGGGGGCGCCAAACTGTTTAAAAGAAAAAAAATCATTTTATTAAGAAGAGAAACAACTTTGCATAGAAAGAGCAGAGACAGGGAGCCCTAGCAGTCATAGAATCATAGAGTTGGAAGGGACCTCCTGGGTCATCTAGTCCAACCCCCTGCACTATGCAGGACACTCACAACTTTATTGCTCCTCCACTGCCCTTGCCCCCCCTTACCTCTTGCTTGCCTGACCTCCTTCCTGGTCACTTCTCTCCCCCCCATACTCCCTCCTCCCTCCCACCTCCCCCTCTTCTTACCTCTGCCACGGTGCTAGCCTGCCCATGTGTGTCCTGGGGTCTTGGGTGGGGCACCGCGGTGCTGCACTGGCTGGGTTGCCTCCTGCGCTTCACTCCAATCCCCAGGTCTCAAGCATGGCAGCACCACACTGGCTCAGCTGCCTGCTGTGCTCCACACATGTCCTGAGGCCTTGGGTAGTTGTGGCGCTGACTGGCCGCATCCCACACTGCCTCACAGCTCACAGCTGGCCCAGCCTTTACTGTCTCACTCTCTGGGGCTGGACTACGTCACGTCTGTTCCCGTGTGCATCCCAGGGAGCGAGCCAGAAGATGTGTTCCACATCAAAAAAATCTTCACCTCCCACCCATTCAGGAAACCTTTCCAGGGCCATCAAGGGACCCTGGTTGAGGAACCCTGTTGTAGGGTATTCAAGGCAAGCGATGTTCGGAGGTGATTTTACCATTGTCTGCCTAGTGGCCTAGAACAGGGGTTGTCAACCTGTGGTCCTCCAGATGTCCATGGACTACAATTCCCATGGGAATTGTAGTCCATGGACATCTGGAGGACCACAGGTTGACAACCCCTGGCCTAGAACTTCCTTACTGGAGTCCCGTCCACGTATCAACCCGGGCCAATCCTGATTAACTTCTGAGAGTTGACAAGAACCGGCTAGCCTGGGCCATCCAGGTCAGGGTAGTCTTAGGCTGGGTTTCCCAAATTCCTGCTGGGGATGGGAGAAAAATAACAGGGAATTTGTGTGTGTGGGAGGGAAGAATGATTGCTCGTGTCCCAACCCCCTGACCGTCTGCAAATAGCCACAGCCCTGCGTAGGATTCCTTCTCACCAGGGATGTCGATGAGTCCGGGCCTTCCCCCTTTCCTTCCGCCGCCTCCCTCAAGTTACAGTTGGTCCCATTAAAAACTCAGCGCTCAACTGCCAAAGGCGCTCCGGATAACGATAGCTCTTCCCTCCTCATTACAATCAGAGCCACCCTGGTACCTCTCTCTCTGCCGAGTGACAAATGCGGTTTTAATGACAACTCCTCTCCCTGTAAACCATAATTAAGGAAGGAGGAGAGGTACCTGGCAGAGAAATTACCTGCTTTAGGTGGATTTATGGGACAGAGGATCCCTGTAAATTAGGGATCATTTTGTCAGGAGCCAGATATTAGGAAAAACGGGATGCCGTGGCAGTATTCCTCCTTCTCCCTGATCTGTAAAAAAGAAAAGAAGAAGAGCTGTTTTTTACAACCCACTTTTCGCTACTCAAAGCAGCTTGCAAATACTTCCTCAGCCCTGTGAGGTCTGTGCGTGTGTGGGGACTGAGAGAGCTCTGAGAGAACTGGGACTGGCCCAAGGCCACCCAGCAGGCCTCATGTGTCTCAAAGAGGCTTACAGTCTCCTTCCCTTCCACTCCCCACAACAAACATCTTGTGAGGCAGGTAAGGCTGAGAGAGCTCTGCGAGAACTGGGACTGGCCCAAGAGCACCCAGCAGGTCTCATGTGTCTCAAAAAGGATTACAATCTCCTTCCCTTCCACTCCCCACAACGGACACCTTGTGAGGCAGGTGAGGCTAAAAGAGCTCTGAGAGAACTGGGACTGGCCCATGGCCACCTGGCAGGCTTCATGTGGAGGAGGCATGTGGAATCAAACCCAGTTCTCCAGGTTAGAATTACCTGTTCTCAACCACAACACCACACAGGCTCTCTAGAACTTCTGGTCACTCTAGAACACTCTAGTCATTGTAGAAAGTGTCTCCTAGCCTCTATGGCTAGCCCTCCAAAGCTTCCCTTTCCTGCAGGGGAACTGTAGTTTGAAGACGGGTAGAAATGCCACTAAAATCTCCAGGTGCTGCCTGGAAGCTGGCAACCCTCCACTGTCTGCAGGCTTCCTATGGGAGTGGAGGATCCCTAAGGTACACAGGACGCAAACGGCCACAGCTTTAGAAGCCAGCACCTTGAGCCAATGGGATGAAATTAATTTGAATCCCACCGCTGAATCCCTCGGTGTGTAAAGAGGTATTTCCTTTTCTGTGACACGAACTTACTGCCCATCAGCTTCAATGGACGACCTCAAGTTCAAGTATTTTGGGAAGAGGGAAGGGGGGGGGACACGCTCTTTATCAGCTCTCTCTCCCCCCTCCCAAGCATCCTTTTAATCTGGATTTCATTATTACAGCTGTTAGCACCAGACCCACCCCTCTCAGGGAAAGTGGAGAGCCTTTAGGAACAAACCCATTCGACTCCTGCATCTCCTCTCATGAAAGCAGACGCAGAGAGAGAGAGAGAGAGAGAGAGAGAGAGAGAGAGAGAGGGAGGGAGAGAGGGAGGGAGGGAGGGAGGGAGAGAGAGAGAGAGAGAGAGAGAGAGGGAGGGAGGGAGGGAGGGAGGGAGAGAGAGAGAGAGAGAGAGAGAGAGGGAGGGAGAGAGGGAGGGAGGGAGGGAGGGAGAGAGAGAGAGAGAGAGAGGGAGGGAGGGAGGGAGGGAGGGAGAGAGAGAGAGAGAGAGGGGGAGGGAGAGAGGGAGGGAGGGAGGGAGGGAGGGAGAGAGAGAGAGAGAGGGAGGGAGGGAGGGAGGGAGGGAGGGAGAGGGGGGAGAGAGAGAGAGAGAGAGAGAGAGAGAGAGAGAGAGAGAGAGAGAGAGAGAGAGAGAGAGAGAGAGAGTATTGATTCCGGTCCCCAGTGCGAAACACGGTCTCAGGAAGAAAAAAACACACACATTGTGGGTTCAAGACAACCGGTTGTGCGCCATCGATTCCTGCTCCGTTCTTGAATGGAACCGGTCAAAAGAAAAAAAAGTAAGGAAGAAAGAAAGAAAGCAAAGAACGCTTCCACACGCAAGCCTCTGCAAAGGAAGGGTCTAAAAATAGCACCCCACTCTGCCCGACGCCTGGCCTGCCTGTGTTTTGCTTTCTGCGGTATTCTTGAACCTCCTCCTGACGATCCCAGACTACACATTACCAACCGTAAGATCATTCTTTCAAATGAGATTTGGACAGGACTCCGGAGCCCGTGGCAATTAAGAGGCCGCAATGCCAAGCAGTCGGGGAGGGAGAGCGGCAGCTTCCCGATGCCTTTATTTAGCAGCCCTTGCTGTAAGAATGGTTTCGGCTTCCTCAATGGCGGGCAGTCGATAAGAGGACGCGGGAGGGCCTTGATTCTTGAAAAGACGGAGGCCTGCTTATCAATGGGCCGGGGAGACTGGTGCTGCCATTGAGAAAGGTTTTCCTCTGCCGTTGGGCAGGGGGCTGGCAGCAAATCTGGAAGGAGGAGGAGAAGAAGAAGAAGAAGAAGAAGAAGAAGAAGAAGAAGAAGAAGAAGAAGAAGAAGAAGAAGAAGAAGAGTTGGTTCTTAGATGCCGCTTTTCTCTAACTTAAGGAGTCTCAAAGTGTGAGGGGGATGAGGCTGAGAGAGCCCTGATATTCCTGCTCGGTGGGAACAGTTTTATCAGTGCCGTGGCGAGCCCAAGGTCACCCAGCTGGCTGCATGTGGGGAAGTGCAGAATCAAACCTGGCTCGCCAGATTAGAAGTCCGCACTCCTAACCACTACACCAAACTGGGGGAGAGTTGCTGCTGGAATAGGCAAAATCTGTAGTGAGCCTGATTCAACAGCGTATGAAGAATATCCTACAGGGGGCATCAAGGGTGGTGTATATTCCAACATAATTAGCATATTTAGATTAGGAACTTTCTGGTAGGTGCAAGTCATCACCTCCTCTGTCCTGATTGGCTCCCTTGGAGACTTCTTGCTCCTTGGAGCATACTTCCTCTCGGCCTTGCCTCCACAATAATTAGTCAGTTAGGCAGGTAGCACTGTCTCCCTCATCTCCTCTTTGCAAGTTGCTTCTCTTCCCAGTAAAGCTTTGGAGGCCCTGAGTGAAGCATGATGTTCAACCCGGCAATCAGAAGCGCCAAAGAGAAAGGCATCTTCCCTGCTTCCCTCTTTCGTTCCCTATTGCAGGAAACATGCTGAATCCGAAATAGCCGCTGGGAACAAACAGGGTGTGCCCTCCACGTGGAAACCGACTGATTCAGCTGCCTCTGCTCACCTCTTCAAATTGGCCCCGATAGGTTAATCAGCTACATTTAAAGCTTTAATTGATTAACCTGCCGATGAAACCGATTCCAGCTCTCCACCTTAATTAAAATACTCATAACACAGCATCTCGTTTTCAAATCCCTCTTCAAATCTCACCTATTCCCGGGAAGTGCTTGCCGAATTCCCTGATTTTCCCTCCTCTGTTCCCTCAGTAGCCGGCTTGATGCATGACGAAGATGTAGTCAAAGCACTGTCTCAGGGGACTTCGTGTTCATTCGAATCACCAAGCTCCAGGTAGGGCTTGAAGGTCTTCCAGAATAACCAGCAATTTCTAGACAGCAGAGACCATTTGCTTTGGAGGCTGAACTCTGTGAACATAAAGACACAAGAGAAGTCCTGTTGGATCAGGACAACGGCCCATCTAGTCTGAAGCTCTGTGTCACCCAGAGGCCAAACTGCAGGGGCCATCAGGAGGTCCACCAGCAGGCTCCTGGAGATGAAAGGACTTGCTTGGGAGGGGGGAACTCTGTGGCAGAGAGGCTGCAGGTTGCAGGGAGAGGTAGGGCCCTGAGGATTTGCTGGAATCACACGTCATTTTCAGGCAACAGAAATCAGTCCCCCTGGAGAAAAGTCCTGGCTTTGGATCCCAAGGAAGTGCAGGGATGCCAGGCTCCAGGTGAGAAACATAAATGCTGGGTGGCAGCAATTGCTAATAACAATAAACAATCAAACAATTGATAAACTTGTCACAGTTTCTTCCTTCCATGAAAATATTTAATGGCAAAATTGGCTCGAAGAACTGAAAACCTTTCAGTTTGTATGTTCTTCAGTTCAGTTCAATATCAGGGTAAATCAAAAACAGTTGTATGTTACAATCAAACTGGAAAGCATTGGTTGGCAAAGAACTTACAGCAGACGGTTTCTCAACTACTGCCTCTATGTCAGCTTTTCTCATCTTTTTTACCATAGAGAAATCCTTAAAATATTTTTTCAGGCTTTGAGAAACCCCAGAAATGGAATCTCCAGGTCCAAGCTGGAGGCTGGCATCCCTGTCACTGTTTAGGGATGCCAGCCTCCAAGTGAGACCTGGAGAATGCCCAGAATGAAAGCTCCTCCTCAGTTCCCCTGGAGGAAAGGGTTGCTTGGGTGGGGAGATCTCTGTGGCACTGTGCCCCAAGGAGGATTAGGGATGCCAGCCTCAAATTGAGACTTGGAGATCCCCTGGAATGAAAGCTCTCTTCCAGACTGCAAAGATCACTTCCCCTGGAGGAAAGAGCTGTTTTTGTCAGGGACGGGGTGCTGTGTAGCATTCCCTTCTACACAGAGAGAGAGGGAAGGTAGGCAGAGAACACAGGAGACAAAAGCCTTCCTCCCTTCTCAAATTACAAGCCGTATTAACAACACAATCACCCTTCCATGTAGGAAATACCTGAGTGTCTCCCTCCTCGGATTGCCCTGAGAAGAGATTGGTCAGAAGGTCAAAATGTAAAGTAAAAGAATCCCGTAACAGTCAATGAGCAAGTAAAAAAAAAGACTTGCACCAACCTCCTGCAACAGCTTCTTCTGTTTAACATCTTTATAAATGATACAGTTGAACATTTTCGGACTAGTCAATTACATCCTCCCATATTAGCTAACAAACATATCTCCTTACTGCTGCATGCAGATGATGCTGTCCTGTTATCAAGAATGCCAAATGGATTGAGGAGGGCCTTGGTTTTGCTGGCTACGTATTGCTGAATGAACCAGCTAGAGGTCATCCATTCAAAAACAAAGACTATGGTCTAAAAATAGATAGTATAAAGATAGATAGACAGACAGACAGACAGACAGATAGCCGATAGATAGATAAATAGATAGATAGATAGATAGATAGATAGATAGATAGATAGATAGATAGATAGATAGATAGATAGATAGATAGATAGATAGAAAGACAGACAGACAGACAGACAGACGATAGATACATAGATAGACAGACAGACAGACAGACAGACAGACAGATAGCCGATAGATAGATAAATAGATAGATAGATAGACAGACAGACAGACAGACAGACAGACGATAGATACATAGATAGACAGACAGACAGACAGACAGATAGCCGATAGATAGATAAATAGATAGATAGAAAGACAGACAGACAGACAGACAGACAGACGATAGATACATAGATAGACAGACAGACAGACAGACAGATAGCCGATAGATAGATAAATAGATAGATAGATAGATAGATAGATAGACAGACAGACAGACAGACAGACAGACAGACAGACGATAGATACATAGATAGACAGACAGACAGACAGACAGATAGCTGATAGATAGATAAATAGATAGATAGATAGATAGATAGATAGATAGATAGATAGATAGATAGACAGACAGACAGACAGACAGACAGACAGACAGATAGCCGATAGATAGATAAATAGATAGATAGATAGACAGACAGACAGACAGACAGACAGACAGACAGACAGACAGATGATAAATAGATAGACAGACAGACAGACAATAGATAGATAGATAGATAGATAGACAGACAGACAGACAGACAGACAGACAGACGATAGATAGACAGACAGACAGACAGACAGACAGACAGACAGATAGACGATAGATAGATAGACAGCCAGACAGACAGACAGACAGATGATAAATAGATAGACAGACAGATAGACAGACAGACGATAGATAGGTAGATAGACAGACAGACAGACAGACAGACAGACAGACAGATGATAAATGGACAGACAGACAGACAGACAGACAGACAGACAGACAGACAGACAGACAGACAGACAGACAGACAGACAGACAGACAGATAGATAGATAGAGCGCAGGCTGCAGATGGCCTTAAATGTAAGTACCAAAACCTTGAACCTCATCCGGAAGCCGATTGGCAACCAATGCAGCTACCTCAGCATAGGCTGGAAATGGGACCTCCAGGATGACCAGCAGAAGGCCTTTTACATTCAGAAGGCCCCAGGTTCAATCCACAGCACCCCTAGTTTAAAAAAGGGATCTGTGACTGAGTGGTAGACATCTGCTTGCCGTGCAGGAGGCTCCAGGTAAAGTATCCAGAATTCCCGGTCAAAGGTTCAGGTAGCAGAAGATGCGGAAGACCTCCACCTGAGGCCCTTGAGACCTGCTGGCCCCAAAAGCAGACCATTCTGATCTTGATAGGCCAGTCATATGACTTGGTTTAAGGCAAGTTCATGCCCTGTCTTGTTCTACAATGACTCCATTTGCTCGTCACAAACCCCCAGGGTTGTTTCCTTCCTTCTCACAGGTGTTTAGCGCTTCCTGGCCAAAGCAAATACATGACAGGTGGCCTTGACCCCCTTTGTAATTAATATGGCATTTGGGTTGGCTTGCTTTTTTCGACTGCTCACCTGCGAGTTCTTTGAAAGCACCTGCCCGGCGCCTTCACACTCTCCTTGCACTTTTCCCAAAAAGATCTACCTGTTTCCAAAGAACAGCCTTCCCCTGTGATCATGAACATCACGTGTGCAGGCGCTTGTACAACTCCCCCACACACCAAACTAACATTTAGAAGAGAAGATGCACTTAGAGGTCTAGAATAAAAACACAGTTATTTACCTCCTGGGAGGCAAATAATAGCTTTCCAGGGACACACCGCAGCCAGTCTGGAAATGCTTGTTTGCATACAGTATCTGATTTATTAGCAGGATTGCCGTCCTCGGGAGCAGAGTCTTCTTCCCTTGGAAGCAAATGACAGAAATGTTCCAATCAAGCTGCCAAGTCATCGTTAGCAGCCAAGCTGGGCTTCATGGAATAATTAATAACAGCGTCCCTAAGCGGAGGGAGGGGGAGGGACAGTCCCCTGCGATTAGGACATCTCCAGCGCCGTCCTCAGGATCAAAACATCTACCGTGCCGGGGAGACGCTCTTGGCTCTTGCGAAGGGCAGAAAAAAATATCCCTTAGATGTGAATGGCAGCCACTACCAGCCAGGAAAGAAAGAGGTGCAACAAAGAAGAAGAGCTGGGGGTTTTGTATGCCACTTTTTACTACCCAAAGGGGTCTCAAAGCAGCTTGTGGTTACCTTCCCTTCCTCTCACCACTACAGGCATCACCGGCACCACAGGCTCCTCAAGCACAATCAGGGCTGATTCTGTATTTACTTTGTTTTTTGTATTGTGGATCCTGATGAATTCAGATCGATTTGAACTTGGGTCTTCCTCTGTCCCCCCCAATTGAAACAGAAAGTGTTCTGCACTTGATTGGGGAAGCTCAGAAGGGAGGGAGCCAAGTGTAGCAGGAGTCTCTTTCTTTTCTTGAATGAGGTGTGGGGAGGGATTGGAGACAGCAGAGGAGGGGGAGAAAACCAAGAGGCAAATCTCTGCTGAGAGAAGTTAGGGCTTCTGGAGCGCAGTCACTTTAAAGGAAAGCCTTGCAACTGGGAACCAGGAAGTCTTTGAACTGACGCCCTGGCCAATCAGGGAAGACTGCTTTGCTACAGCATTGGAGGCACGAGGCAGCAAGTTAATTCACAAAAAGCAGAGATCTGCACATTTAGTCATGGCAGTTATTGAAATATCGAGGCTTATATCCACTCCAGGATATCACGGGGGAAAGGTAGGGTCACCACCAATTAATCACACATGTTGCAGAGGGGAAATTTAAAGCACCCAAAATCAAAATGCAAATCGAATTCAGTGTGGATGGGAGGGATTCATTCGAACTGGGACTAGGTAAAAAGCCCCGTGCAGTTTACACCCTGGTCAGGTAGGTTAAGCTTCAAAGCTTCTGTGATATGCATATCCATATTACCCCTGTTTGGTTTTTCTTATGGGGTGAATAGGAGCTTCTGAGCGGGGCAATTTGGAACAAATCAATTGAACAGGAGGAAAGAAAAAGAGCTGTTTTTTTTTGTACCCTGCATTTCACTACCCTAAGACGACTCAAAGCAGCTTACAATCGCCTCTCCTCCCTCTCCCTGCAACAGAAACCTGGTAAGGCAGGTAGGATGAGAACTCTCTGAGAGAGCTGTGATTAGCCCAAGGACACCCAGCAGGCCTTCCTCTTCCCACCATAGGCACCATGTGAAGTACATGGGGTGGAGAGAGCTCTGAGGGAACTTTGACCAGCCCAAGGTCAACCAAAAAGCATCATGCCTCTCAAAGAGGAATCAAACCCGGTTCTCCAGATTAGAGGTCACCGCTTTTAACCACTACCCCAAGCAGGATCTCCATATGTTAAACCAACCACAGGACCCAATGAGTTTTGATGTTTCTTGGGATGAGTTAGCTTCAAGCCCTTTAGGGACTAAGATAATTTGGGGTGTCTAGCTTTCAAGAATCAAAGCTCCTACGTCAGGGGCTTTCACTCTTGAAAGTTCAAACCATCAATAACTTGTTGATCTCAAGAACAGGTTGATGCAGTTCCAGGTGTTCTACTGCAAACCAAGAAGGCTTCCCTCTGAATCTATCTAAATGTAGATCCAGGCAGGTCACCATGTTGGTCTGAACAAGCAATAGGATTCAGTTTGAGTCCATGGGTACCTCTAAGACCAACCAAGTTTAATTATGGGTATCAGCTTTCGTATGAATGCACCCTTCTTCAGAGACATGTATAGGTCAACTGGAGATGCTGGGGATTGAATTTGGCACCTTCTGCATGCCAAGAGGATGCTCTGCCAGTGAGCCACAGTGACACCCCAGCTCAAAGTCATTCTGTGAACTTCATATTTATCTTTATGTATTTATAATTTGGTTGATAGGACCACCTCTCTGGGCCCAGCTGTCTTGGGGCGACATAGAATAAAACAATTTAAATTTCTGAAACAACATCTGCATCTTTTACTGCCAGGCCTTTCCCACATTGCTCTCCTAGGACTGATTGCCAGAGTACAACGTTGCTGGTGGCCCGGCCTCAACCAAATGCACGGTGGAAGAGCTCCATCTTGGAGGCCCTGTGAAACTAGGTAAGTTCTAACAGGGCCCGTGTCCCCTCCAGGAGCCCATTCCACCAGTAAGGGCCAAGACCAGAAAGGCCCTGACCTTGGCCAAGGCCTGGGGCACTTCTTAAAGGCCTAGGGAACCAGCTTGTTGGAGAATAACGCTCTTTGGGGGACGTATTCATAGATGAACAGGGACTCAGATCTGAGTATCTGTCCAGCCACCGCTTAAAGAGTCCCTGGCAGTCTTTAAGCAGCAGCCGGAGAGATACTTTTCACGAATGCTTGAGGCTGATCCTGCATTGAGCAGGGGGTGGGACTCGATGGCCGGTATGGCCCCTTCCAACTCTAGGATTCTGTGACTGGACTAGATGGATGGAACGGCCCCTTCCAACTCTTTGATTCTAGGATTCTGAAAGGCGTATATGGCCTCTTGCAGCTCTATGATTCCATGATTCTATTTCCAATCCTAGTCCAACCTGCTGACCCCTACGCTATACTAGTTCATTGGTCGTTGGTGGAAAGCATCATCAAAGCACAGAAAACTTAATGGTACCCCCATAGGTACCCCGGTTCCTACAGCACCTTCTCCCACTGCAGAAGCCAACTCTGTCCGGCTCCCATGCTTCACTTCCAGTAAACAGGAAGATTGATTGCCCCTTGATAATATATCGGCTGCTCCCAGATCAATAGTCGCCACTCGGGTCAATTAATCCTGATATTCACCTCGATAGACTTCAATATCCAGTTACCGATTTTTAAGGGTAATGAAAAGTAAGTATGAAAGTCCTCATCTCGGGTTGTGAACTTGGCTGGAACTCGATTCATCAGGGCATCGCATGTGGCAGGGCAGAGATTCAGCATTTCTCCTTAAGGGTTTGTTAACCGATTAGAGTTTTGGTTGGCGAGGTTGTGTGTCCTTGTCCGGTGTGTGTGTTTTCAAGGCTTTTGACATATTTGATGTCTTGATGCTTAATGCCCTTTATAACAAAGGCAGGAGGCAGCCGTGGGATTTAATTTTAATGACCACGCTCAATCTTCCTTTTCTTTGATTCAAACTAAGTCGGATGGGATCGTGAAGCGGACAATATAGCAGATAGTGTTTGTTTTCTATGTGCAGGGAGATTTAAAGATGGGGGGACATTGAAGCACGTGGACTTTTCATTGGCAGCAGAGCAGGAATGATTGTGCTATTGACCTTGTAAGGAAGACAGAAGTAAGGAAGACAGAAGAACTGTTTCCAGTTAATCACATGGGTTAACTCTGTATTCGATGCCCTCTGCTGCCTGAGAGCAGTTATTGTTTTAGTAAGGAAGACAGAAGAACTGTTTCCAGTTAATCACATGGGTTAACTCTGTATTCGATGCCCTCTGCTGCCTGAGAGCAGTTATTGTTTTAGGCTGCCGTGACTTCTGCCTCAACAACAGTGTCTATCTGGGACAATATTTGGAAACGGCAGGGACTGAACTTGGGATCTTGTGTATTTTGAGCCTCTTCCACAGCACCTCCAAGCGTTATAGAGAACTTCTTCTCTCTTCTGTAATTCACTGCTGCTGCAAGACAGAGGCATATGTGAAAGAGTGGAAAGGATGTATTCAAAAGTAATACAGTCATTGTTCATAAAACAGCCAGCATGGTGTGGTGGTTAAGAGGAGTGGCTTCTAATCTGTTGAGCCAGGTTCAATTATCCACTTCTCCACATGCAGCCAGCTGGGTGGTCTTGGGCTTGTCACAGCCACGATTGTGCTGTTCTAACAGTCCAGTCATAGCTCTCTCAGCCTCACCAGCTTCACAGGGCATCTTTTGCGGGGTGAAAAGAAAACAAAGAAACCAGCTTTTTAAATAAAAAATGAATAAAACTTTTATTCAAGATTTTAAAATATAACAGATAAGAAAGAAGAAAGGTACAAAAAGCAAATAAAATAGAAAAAGAAAAATGAAAGAAGAAGAGAAACGAAGAGGTTTTCAATTTTATCTAGGATGATTACAAATCAAATTGCTATCTGTTGCATTATGATACTATATAAAGGAATTTGAAACCACTCTTTTTCAAGTACATTCATATTTTCCCCCTTTAGTCCTCAAAGCCATAAACCATCATTTCATTTCTGTTCAGATCATGCAGAAAGTCTAGAAAAGATTTCCAGATAGCCTCAAATACCATCGTTGTCTTTTCTCAAATTCTATTTATTTGCCATTTCAGCTAATTGTACCATCTTTATCAACCTTCAATTGTGGATAATAACAAGCGTTCCCATTTTGGAGCATATAACAGTCTCACTGATGTAAGAATGTACAGAAAAAAAGTTCCACTATTGTTTTCAAATTCTTTGCCCATTAATCCCAAAAGAAGTGTCCCTGAAAAGAATTCCTTCCTTCCTTCCTTCCTTCCTTCCTTCCTTCCTTCCTTCCTTCCTTCCTTCCTTCCTTCCTTCCTTCCTTCCTTCCCTCTATATTTTCCTTCCTTCCTTCCTTCCTTCCTTCCTTCCTTCCTTCCTTCCTTCCTTCCTTCCTTCCTTCCTTCCTTCCTCTCTCTCTTTGTATCTTTTCTTTCTTTCTTTCTTTCTTTCTTTCTTTCTTTCTTTCTTTCTTTCTTTCTTTCTTTCTTTCTTTCTTTCTTTCTTTCTTTCTTTCTTTCTTTCTTTCTTTCTTTCTTCTCCCCCCCCCCCCGCCCCCGGCTCTGGCAACTGACCAGTTTAATTTGTTGGGGTTGGGGAGGGGGAACAGATTCCTTTGGAAAACTCCCTTTTCAAAAGGGGCAAACAATCGGCGGCCAAAAAGGAGGGCCTGGCATCAAAAGGCCCTGAAAGGGCTGCTGACAATAGTTTGATTAGTCTCTGGGATTAATTATTCAGGACTTGCCCTTGGGCGCCCGCTGGACGGAAATCGGCACAAAGGTTAATTGGTATCCGAGGCCTGCCTCTAGCCAAGCGATAGCTTTAAGCAGAATGGGGCGCTAATTTGGGGGAGAACTTGAGCCTTTGAAAAGACAAAGGAAGAAAGAAAAAATCAACAAGAAGGAGACAGGGGACCAAGAGAGGAAGACAACACCCCTCCCGGAATCGGGACCCAAGGAGGCTGATGCTCTTGCAACAGCTTGCCTTAGATTCCCGGGGTGTTAGTTGGATTTGAAAAATGAATTCCCCCATCCTGGCCCAAGCCTCACGGATGCTATTTAAACCTGACATGTCATAAATTCAATAGCTATTGAGAGGACAACATTTGTTCCCTGTCCATTTGTATTTGGCTGCCAGGAAAAGATTTGCAGCCCTGCCGGCAGAACCAGTGTCGTTCAGCCCGCCTCCCCCTCATCCCGCTAAGTTTTTATTAAGGATAAAACTTGTCCTGGAATTCAGGGAATCAAATGAGGGGGTTTCAGTAGGATTTTAAGTGAGGCTGTCCTCAAAGGCGGTGTGTGCCTCTGTGTGTCTGGCTTGTCTCAGTTCCCCATGTTGCATCTGAGCTGGGCCGGCTGCACTGACAGTCCCAACCTGGAGATCTCCAGCTGATGGATTCACGTGGTCAGGAACTCAAAAGCTGAGCTAGAAAACAATATAAAACGTTAACAATTATTTATTAAAGGGCACGAGTATCACATTCAAAACAACGTAAAAACTATATTAAAAAACTACACAGATCTGTGAAAGTTGGACCATAAGGAAGGCTGAGCGTCAAAGAAATGAGGCTTTTGAACTCTGGTGCTGGAGAAGACTCTTGCGAGGCCCTTGGACTGCAAGGCGAACAAACCGGTCAGTCCTAGAGGAGATCAGCCCTGACTGCTCCTTAGAAGACCAGATCCTGAAGATGAAACTCAAATACTTTGGCCACCTCATGAGAAGGAAGGACTCCCTGGAGAAGAGCCTAATGCTGGGAGTGATCGAGGGCAAAAGAAGAAGGGGATGACAGAGAATGAGGTGGCTGGATGGAGTCACTGAAGCAGATGGTGCAAGCTTAAATGGACTCCGGGGAATGGTAGAGGACAGGAAGGCCCGGAGGATCATTGTCCATGGGGTCACGATGGGTCAGACACGACTTAGCAACTAACAACAGCATCAACAGATCTAGCTGCACATGAACAGACCTAATGCGTTCCGACCCTACCGGGTCTTCCTCAGTGCTCAATAATATTAAATAATGCACTCTTATCTAAAACCAATTATCAAGGAAAGCTGGGCAGTCAAGGGAAATCTGTTAGGTGCAGCCCCAACAAATACTGTTGCACTCTCTATGCAGAGTAAAACAATAGCTGAGAGTGGTATTACTAGATGGGGCTCCAAAAAGAAACACTATACCAGTATTTGTTGGGGCTACACCTAACCGATTAACCTAATATTGGTGCACTTTAATAACTAATTGTTAAAACGTGATATTGTTTTATAGCTCAACGTTTGAGTTCCTGACTTTGTTAAGGTTGGGTTTTCATTCCCTTTTTGGTTTTGGATTCATATGGTCTTCAGGGTTTGTTAGCTACTGGTAAACAGGCAGATGCTGGTCTCCTGGTAGAGTTGCCAGCTTCCTAATCAGTATACAAGTGAGGGGGGGGAGTAGCACAATAAATCTTGCAGCTAACAGAAGAATTCCTATGTTCCTACTAGAGGTTAACATTAAATACAAAACGAAGTACCTATTAGAGTTTAGCATTTAGCACGAAGAAATGCTCTTTTCTCCAGTGTCGTTAATATAATCAAAACAAGACTGGATTCCGAGGTTATGCCTAGTCTCGTTGTGTGACTTCTTCAGTTACATCCTCTATTCCAAAGAGTCTGCGAGCTGTAGTGGTTAAGAGTGGTGGTTTCTAATCTGGCAAGCTGGGTTTGATTTCCCACTCCTCCACATGCAGCCAGCTGGGTGACCCTGGGACAGTCACAGGGCTCTTCTTGCAGAGCAGTTCTGTCAGAGCTCACTCAGCCCCACCTATCTCACAGGGTATCTATTGTGGGGAGGTAAGAGTCAAGCGGGTAGCTTGTTGGTCTGAAGCAGCAGAACAAATTTTGAGTCCAGTAGCACGTTTAAGACCAACAAAGTTTTATTTAGGGTATGGGCTTTCGTGTGCATGCACACTTCTTCAGATACAAAGTATACAAAGTATCTGAAGAGCTGTGTGTGCACATGAAAGCTTATACCTTGAATAAAACTTTGTTGGTCTTAGAGGCGATACTGGACTCAAAATTTGTTCTATTGTGCGGAGAAAAAGGGAAGGCTTTGAAATTCCTCCAGGCCGTGAAAAGTGGGGTATAAAAACCAACTCTTCTTCTTCTTCTTCTTCTTCTTCTTCTTCTTCTTCTTCTTCTTCTTCTTCTTCTTCTTCTTCTTCTCCTTCTCCTTCTCCTTCTCCTTCTCCTTCTCCTCCTTCTCCTTCTCCTTCTCCTTCTCCTTCTCCTTCTCCTTCTCCTTCTCCTTCTCCTTCTCCTTCTCCTTCTCCTTCTCCTTCTCCTTCTTCTTCTTCTTCTTAGGCAGCGGAGCAAATACCAGAGCATTGTTATTATTACATCATGACGTAAAGGTGTCATGTCTGGCAAATGCCAGGTGTAAAGTCGCCATGTCACCAGGAACGTAGCCTGGGCCTTCCTCCTCTTCCTGGTAAGCCCCCTGCCCCACCCCACTTGCCAAGAGGAACCTGGCAACCCTAAGATAGCAACACGTTACAAATGAAGCTACTACCTTGCCCTCTACCAGCAGTTCTCTCTCTCTCTCTCTCTGTCTCTCTCTCTCTCTCTCTCTCTCTCTCTGTCTGTCTCTCTCTCTCTCCTTTTTCTATTTTTACTTCCATGTTAGGCCTAAGGGAGAGTTTTGTCAAACCTAACAGTCAGCTCATGGCTCTGTGATATTTAGTTGTTTATAACAGAAGTATCGATACAACCCCTGCGTAGATTTTTCTTTTCTTTTTTGGCTTTAGGGAATCAGACTGTACTGTAATGAAACGGTTCAGAAAGTTAGATTGGTAAAGGGGTAGACTGTAGCCTATCCTACGGTATTACTGCCTGTCACTGTACGGCTGCTCTGGCTGTGTTGTTCTATGCACCGTGGAACACATCATGTTCACACACTTTTGCTTGCTTAAGAAGAAGAAGAGATGGTTTTATGCCCTGGTTTTCACTGCCCAAAGGAGTCTCAAAGCGGGTGAGAATCGCCTTCCTTTTCCTCTCCCCACAGCAGGCACCCTGTGAGGTAGGTGGGACTGAGAGAGCCTTGACATTACTGCTCTGTGAGAACAGCACTATCAGGGTTGTGACTAGCGCAAGGTCACCCAGCACGCTGCCTGTGGAGGAGTGGGGAATCAAACCCAGCTTGCCAGTTTAGAGGCCACTGCTCTTAACTAGTAGATCAAGGTGGCTCCAGGTTTGTTAGAGGTCTGTTTTAGATATCTGGTTTCTTTTCAGATTACTGTCGCCCTAGCCCTATTGTGCGGTTCATTGGGTGTTATGATCTGTTGTTTATATTTTACTTATACTGTTTAAGCTGCCTGGAGGCACATTGAGAAAAGCAATCTTTAAGTTACCTAAATAAATATATTTGCTGGACTTTTTGGTCTATTATGAATGCTACCAGCATTCAAAACCAGCCTCTATAATGTAGAAGATACTGCTTAAGAATATAAGAGGAGCCCTCCTGGGTCAGACCAAGGGTCCTTCCAGTCCAGCATCCTGTCTCACACAGTGACCAACCAGTTCTTTGGACTGGCCAACAACAGAGGCTGAGGCCTCCATAAGAACAGAAGAAGAGCCCTGCTGGATCAGACCAGAGGTCCATCTAGTCCAGCATCCTGCCTCAAACAAGGGCCAACCAGTTCCTCTGGAGGTCCAACAACAGGGCAAAAAGGCTGAGGATTCCATAAGGACATCAAAACAGCCCTGCTGGATCAGACCAGAGGTCCATCTAGTCCAGCATCCTGTTCTCACAGGGGCCAACCAGTTCCTCTGGAGAGCCACCAACAGGGCAGAGAGGCCGAGGCCTTCCCCTGATAAGAATCTAATCAATTCTTCTTGAGGTCCTACAACAGGGCAGAGAAACTCTTCTGTGAGGATATTCTGAATACTCCTTTAAGATACACGAGTTCCCCTCTACTTAGGAATCTTAACAAGGCTGGAGAATGCTGCAGAACAAACGCAAGGAGACCCATAAATGCAAACTCTTTCCAAATTCCTTACAGGGCTATAAATAGCTCCATGCAGGAACTGGAGGAGGATGAGGAGAAGGTGTCATTTCTCTCCCCCCACCTTCTCCCTCCCCCCTCCCCTGTGGGTTTCCAAGTACATCTCAGCAACTGGAGGCTGACAGGGATGATAAGTTATCCAACAGACGAGGACAGATTCCCCCAATTTGTCTTTAATATCGCCCTGAGCACTAAGAAGCTCCAAACAAGATAGCTTGATTATATAGTCACTTCCTCTCTTTCTCCTTTTTGTTCTTTTTCATGAGGGACGTGACGTGGTCCATATGCCTGTTTAAATATATATATATTTCATATTTAACATTTGCCTGGCAGCAGGGCTTCATTGGGTCCAGCATTTGCTTCAGAGCTTTTTTTCGATATGCAAATTAATTGGTGAGCTGGTAGCCAGGGGAGCGTCAGCCCCCGATGGGACCCGGAAGTGGAATCCAGGGAGGTGCAATGCAAATGAAGGGTGTGGCTATGCAAATGAAGGGTGGGGCCATGCAGAGACCAGGGGTCCCAATTCAACACCTAAAGACTTCAGGCAGAAAAAAGTATATCTGATGACATATATGATCTCCTTAAGCTCTCATACTCCATGCATCTTAACAATGAATACACTGCAGCAGGGGTAGTCAAACTGCGGCCCTCCAGATGTCCATGGACTACAGTTCCCATGAGTTTTATGCCCTGTTTTTCACTGCCTGAGCAGGGGCTCATGGGAATTGGAGTCCATGGACATCCAGAGGGCCGCAGTTTGACTACCCCTGTACTACAGTGTAGTGATTAGGAATGGTGGACTATGATCTGGAGAACTGGGTTTAATATTTTACTTAATTCCTCATTCCTTCTCCACATGAAGCCAGCTGGGTGATCTTGGCGTAGCTTGGTGTAGTGGTTAAGAGCGGCGGCTTCTAACCTGGTGTGCTGGGTTTGATTCCCCGCTCCTCCTCATGCAGCCAGCTGGGTGACCTTGGGCTAGTCACAGTCCTGATAGTGCTGTTCTCATAGAGCAGCAGTGTCAGAGCTCTCTTTGCTTCACCTCCCTCACAGGGTGTCTGTAGCGGGGAGAGGAAGGGGAGGTGGCCCGGGGGGGTAGGCTTTTGCCGAGGGACATTGCCATTGCCGCCTGAGCCCCTTCTCCGCTTGCTTTCCTGCCGGCGCCCCTGACTACTCACCACCCACTGGGGGGCGCTGCCAGCAGCACCTTCGCAGTGCCACACTGAGGGGGAGCCCCAGCCATGGCGGCCGCTGGAGAGCACCAAAGGTGAGCGGGCGGCAAAGTGCCAGGGCAGCCCCTGAGGCAGCAGCGGGGGAGGAAGACGAGAAGGAGCCGCAGCCTGGTACTGACTGATCTACGGACCGGTACCGGTCCCCGGACCGGGGGTTGGGGACCACTGCCCCAAACTAGATTTCTGTAGGCTACACTTCCCATGATTCCCTGCTAGAACATTGTCAGAAGCACATGCTGGTAGGGGCTGTTGGGAATTGTAGACTATGGACTGCTGGAGACTCACAGTTTGGCCACTCCTGCCCTAGAGTCAGCTTGCTGCATCTCCCCTTTCCTCCAGAAAATCTGATCTGTATAGCCTGGATATCAGCTGTAATTCCTAGAGACCATTCCACTATGTAGGAGCCAGTGCCAAAAATGCTCTGCAAAAAACTCAGGCTATTTTGATAAAACTAGTGGCGCAAGGTGGTAAGGCATGCTGTCTGAAGCTCTGACCACGAGGCTGTGAGTTCAATCCCAGCAGCCGCCTCAAGGTCGACTCAGCCTTCCATCCTTCTGAGGTCGGTAAAATGAGTACCCAGCTTGCTGGGGGGTAAACGGTAATGACTGGGGAAGGCACTGGCAAACCACCCCGTATTGAGTCTGCCAAGAAAATGCTGGAGGGCGTCACCCCAAGGGTCAGACATGACCCGGTGCTTGCACAGGGGATACCTTTACTTGCAACTTATCATGTGCAGGACGGCCCACCACCGGAGAGAAGGTGGTGAGCTCCTGGCTTTTAAGAGAGATCGGTTTTAATCATAATTACTTGCTCAGTTGTCTGGACCCATGTTGTAAGCTGCCCTCAGCCCTCAGGGAAGGACGGGATAGAAATGAAATGGATAAATAAATATATACTTGTCTCTCACCTTGAAAATGCCATGGTTCTGGGGTTCCTATTTGAGGGCATGTGATTATTGTGATTATGAATTTTCAGAGTTGAATATCTGAGTGCAGGATGGCCTTCTGCAGTTCAAGATCTAGCCAGGCTCTTGGGAACTGTAGGGGTATCTTTGCAAGATTTGTGCTGCTCCAGGCAACAATGTCTTCTAGAACTGGGCTGGTGTGATTTGCTCAATGCCGAGAACGTCCAGGTGTTCATCATCATCATCATCATCATCATCATCATCAACAAGTGACAATCAACATCATCTGTTAGCATTTCAATATGCGCAGGTATTACTGACTGGAGATTAGATCCCTCCTCTAACAGAACAAGGGGTATAATTTCGGGATGAAGCAATTATAGGCGATATTGTGATGTTTCCAATAGGACACGTTGTTCTTTTAATGCTTTTATAATAATAATACAATACCTTTATTGGCATAAAGCAGATAAGCAGGATAAACAAAGTTAGTCAGGGTACGTCAGACAGGTTAAATTTAAAAACTGAGGACAGAAATTCAGCCGTAATAAAAGTGACGCCGGCATCCTTATCACTCAGTAAAAATTGGCAAATCAGGTCTCTTGAATGGTTTCTCCGTTTTGGTATGAGAGCTTTGATATGCCTTCTCTGTTCAGTGAACAAGGGACAATCCAGTAGGATATGTTGGATGGTGTCAGGAGAACTTGATTCACAGGTGCATAGTCTGTTTTCAAAGGGGATCTTGGCAAATCTCCCTTGCTTTTGAATCTGACTGTTTTATTCCCTGTGGTAAGCCACCCCAAGCCCGCTTGGAGAAGGGCGGCCTAAAAATGGCAGCAATACTAAATAGCGCTAAAGATTGTCACTGCAGAGCCATTTTTAGGTGGCCTAAGCACCACACGGTCCCAGGCCTCCCTCACAAGCTGCTTCGACAGCCACGACCCAGGAAGAAATTGAAAAATGTCCCGCTGAACACAGCACCCTTCGCAAACCAGGCGTGATAAAAATGACATGTGTGTTAATGATGTGTTTTATGAACTGCCATTCGTCTCGGGGAAAGGTCAGAGAAAAATAGCAAATGTTCTTTGGCTGACTGGTCCGGGGGGAGGGGGATTTGAACGAGTGGCGGACGGGGAAGGGGGTGGGTGGGGGGGGTGGGAGGGTTGGAAATAGCCGAAGCTCCGGTGACATCATATAAATACCATAATTGGGAAGTGGTAAATTGAGCTCGGGCCGCCTTTGGAATTTGATGTGTCAATAAACAAGTTCAAGGTGACACGTCGGATCAATACCGTGCGACAAGAATCATCCGACGAATTTACTGCAGAGTAATTGGGTGCAAAATGACTCCCGTCAACCTTCGCACTGCAGAAAAATCAAACCAACGGGCCGACCTGGAGGCAACGGTTTGTACATGTCAGATGCAGCTTAAGGGGGCTTCTGCCGGGGCTAATAGAGCTGTTGGAAAGGGAGGCGCATGCATGTCTATGCGCCGCAGACAGGAAACAAGGAAAGAGAGCTCGCTCTCCCTTCCCTTTATTATGAAACTTATCCAAAGCAGGGATATCACCCTGCCTGCCCCTTAAGGGGATCTAAGTGGAGAAACGAGAAACCCAACAGCCGCTGGTCTTCTTCCATATTTATATTTGTCTTCCTGTCTGCATTTAGATGACAAATAAAACAAGCCTCACATCTTTTTTCCCCCCCTCTTAGACACAAATAAGGGGATTTGCAATTGACTGGAATTCCTTTTGTTTCCTCTTAATTTTTTTCTCGTTCTGCTTGGGTTTTCTTTTTTCTTTTATCCGATCGGACAACAAACAGCTCACCTCACCCCCCCCAAACCCCCAGCCATTTGTTGAATTGAGGTCACTGCACAATGTTGAGCATGAAACGATGGGGCTGGAGAACTTAGCAGTTTCTCTGGCTTTGGGAGAACTCTCTGAGAGATGTTCGTTTACCGGTGGCGCATCTGGGGTGAGGTCAGAGACTGGATTGCTCCATTATAGCAGCCATATCAGCCCCCCCACACACACACATTTTAGATCATGATCAAAGGATAGAAACTGACCCCCTCCCATGAAATTTGTAGGGAGAGCTAGTTCTTCTCCCAGCCTAAACCAACTCCTAGGCTTGTTCAAAGGACAGAATGAAGAACAGAGATTCTTAATGCAGTGTTCCAAACTCCTTGGAGGAAAGGTGAGGCACAGATGTAATCAATCAGGGAAAAAGACAGGCAAGCCTGCCTTCTTCCCTTTTTCTGGAGTGTGGAAAGGGGATTGATTCTGTTCAGGGAAACCAACAGGATGGCCCCTTTCTCCCCATCCCGTGCCATGGTGGGCTGCTAATGAATGAGTTTGGGTCCTAGCATCCCCCTGATTCAGGGTCCCGTTTTTGTTTGCTTTTAAAGCTCTTGGAATAGTCAAATCACAGATTTCACTTCCAGCATCTCACTGGTTCATATCAGTTTGTGACCCACTAAAACTTTAAACCCCTGCTTTCTGCTCCCCCTTGCTTTTGTGCAGAACTGAATGCAGGGATTTAAATGGCTCTCAGCCATTTAAACCAAACAGCTTGAGCTCTCCGCCACTCGGCTGTTTTGCATGAAGAGTAGAAAGCAATGTTCGTCATGAGTCGCCACAAACTGCATCAAAATTCGACAAAGTTTGTGGCGCTTCTGCAGTTTGCAAACATTGTTTCGTGAATCATACACCAGCCAAAAATTGTGATGAACTTTAGTTCGTCAGCCTGCTTGTGCCCATCCCCACATTATGATGCTGCCATAGCTGATTGGGCAAGTCCAAGCTTATCTACTGTGACTGGTAACAGCTCTCCTTGATCCAAGAACATTTCATTGGATGTGCCAGAGGTTGCATCAGAGACAGCCTTGAATCACATGACATTTCTCATCATGTAGTCTTGTGCTACTGCAGGTAATGTGGATCATTACTCCAGGCAGCCAACCAAAGTCATTTATACTTGTGAGTTATTTTTCATATGGGTCAAAATCCCACTGATGCCCATAAATTCCTGGTCTTTAAGTGCTGAAATAGGCAATGCAGTCTTGGGCTGTCCAGCTTGGTTAGGTGGTTAGGAGCAGCAACTTCTAATCCGTTGAACTGGGTGTGATTCCCTGCCACCTAAAGCCATCTTTGCATGCTTACAATTGGTTTGGTGTAGTGGTTAGAAGTGGGGACTTCTAATCTGACATACCAGGTTCGATTCTGCACTCCCCCACATGCAGCCAGCTGGCTGACCTTGGGCTCGCCAGGGCACTGATAAAGCTGTTCTGACCGAGCAGTAATATCAGGGCTCTCTCAGCCTCACCCACCCCACAGGGTGTCTGTTGTGGGGAGAGGAAAGGGAAGGCAACTGTAAGCTGCTTTGAGACTCCTTCAGGGAGAGACAAGCAGCATATAAGAACCAACTCTTCTTCTTCTTCAGTAATCTCAGGGCTCTCTCAACCTCATCTCCCTCACAGAGTGTCTGTTGTGGGGAGAGGAAAGGGAAGGAGACTGTAAGCCATTTTGAGGCTCCTTCTGGTAGATAAAAGCGCATATAAGAACCGACTCTTCTTCTTTTTCACTCACCACAGAAATTCATCAAGCTGCACATCTGGTTTCAGTGGTCTTGAAACGTCCACTCCATATCTGTTTGCCCACTAACACATATTCTGTATTTTGCTTTTCCTTGCGGGATGCTGCCCTCCCCCCCAACCCAAGGCTTCTGCGACCAAAGTACGGCTTCATCACTTACGGTAATCCTCCGCCTGAAGAATGAGGAAGCAGGCAAACTCGACCTAGTCAACTTTATTGATAGACTGACTGGACTGGATAAAGCAGTATGAGGCATTCGTAAGCTTTGGACAGACTGCGGTGTTGCTTGGACAGCGGAGAATAGAATGGATGTCGAGATGGGAGGGGGAGAAACGGGGAGAGGAAAGACAAAGGGATTTAGGTGGGAAAATGGGGTTGAGGGTGAGACCCATGAAAATAATTATTGATATACCCTTGGTGTTGAATCCCGGTGCCTGGTGCCCCAAATGATCATTGACCGGCCAAATATTATTATTATTATTATTATTATTATTATTATTATTATTATTATTATTATTATTATTATTATTATTATTATTATTATTATTATTAAATTAATTAATTACCTGTCACTCCCAAGCAGACTCATGACGGGTTACAGATGTCCAGTAAAAAAAAACCCCATTAAACCCCAATAAAATGGACAGAAGAATACAGATATAGTAGACCAACAACCCAACAACATGGAGGAGAACCCTCCCTATCCCCAACCCCTACCCCTACCTCTAGAGAGAGGAGGAAGGAGAGACGAGGTAACCAAAGTTGCAGCTTGACACCAGGGGGGGCCCATCGTTCTCCCCCCACTGCCCCAGACTCAACCACAGACATGGCAGAAGAGCTCCATTTTGCAGGCCCTGCGGAACTCTGGAAGGGCCTGCAGGGCCTGCAGCTCACCCGGGAGCTCATTCCACCAGGTCGGGGCCAGGACTGAAAAGGCCCTGGCCCTGGTCGAGGCCAGGCATGCTTCTTTGGGGCTGAGAATGAATTTTGTCCTGGGTGGCCATTCGGTTCTGAAGATTGGAGTGAAACTTTGCATGGCAAATCAAGGCCGTTACGTACCCGGATCTTGCTTTAAAAGACGCAGTGTGGCAAACAGCCTGGTTACGTTAAGGCCGGAGGGGTTTCCTCCTCCCACCCCTCCCTCCATCCCCAGATTGATTTCTGTTGCACAAATTACTACCGCATGGATTAATGACCAGCACAGATGCAAATGTTCTCGGCTCCTGCCCAGGTACATTAACCTCTCTCTCTCTCTCTCTCTCTCTCTCTCTCTCTCTTTCTCTAACCGCCTCCTCCTATTTCTGCCTCATGAGCAAATTAATATCTCCTAACTCTGTGCAGGCTATTAAACACAACACAGGCCCCTGGAATGCCGAGGCTGACCGTGAATCAAAATTCAGGACCAAGGACAAGGGTCTGGAAGTCTCACACCCTGGAATTCCTTCTTGGGCAGCATTAATTCCAGAGTTGGACAACAGATTCAGGGCAGCTGTTTTGGAATCAACAAATATATGAACATAAGGGAAGCCATGTTGGATCAGGCCAATGGCCCATCCAGTCCAACACTCTGGGTCACCCCGTGGCCAGGGGCCATCAGGAGGTCCATCACTGGGGCCAGAACTTCAGATGCCTTTTCAATGTTGCCCCTCTTTGGGGGTCTCTTCCGCCTCTGTGCGATTCTGTTATACTGTGAAACGCCCTGGAATATGATCAAGGTGGATTGAAACCACTTCTGCTTCACTTCGGAATGGCTTTCTGTGTTCTGCTCGAGAACTAACATCTCCCTTTGTCCTCGGTTTCGTACAGCGGACTGGAAAGACAACATAATTCAGGGCCCGGTGCCGGTCAGTATTCTTACCTAAGCACGGAGTTCAACTACGCCCCAAAGAGAAAACACAACATTAGATTCTTTTTTAATAAGCCTCCTCTATCTTGCTTCCCCATCATATTGAATCATCAGGGTGTGAAATATAATAAAGCTGTGCTCTGCTCAATCTTGTCGGCTGTACCTTACAGGTGTACTTCAGGTAAATATCCCTTTGGCTTTTGAAAAATGAGCTTACCTGCGACGGATGACTTTGATGAACTTCCGCGCTGGGGTGGCTATCATTCTTTTCCAATTGGTTTCCCCAGCAAAGGCCCGGCTACCCAACACAAATTTGTCTTCCTCGAAAGGAAGATATTCTCCAAGTGACTTCATTCCCGGCGTCTCCGGCCTCCTGCCCTGTAACGGCCACCCTCAGGCCAGCCATCTGCAAGACTACAGGCAGTGAGGGACTGTCATTTTTTGGCTGACGACTTTCTTCTGGAATTGGATTATTTACCAGTCCGGCGGATGGCCCCTTGTACTGATCAAAAAAGCAATGCAAATCGAAACAGCCACTTATTAAAAGCCAGCGAGTTGCTGCCAGATTTCTCCAAACGTTAAAAGCAAAAAAACAATCCCACCCTTTCCCCCTCCCCAATTAAAATCTCTTACAATACCAAGCTCAAGGAGGGGGGGTGGAGGTGAACGGAACCAAACAAAAGGTAGCTTGTATGCAAATAAGATTCCTGTGCCTGAGGGTTTTTTTTGCTCTTGCACTGTTTTTAATTTTAGATAACTGCTAAATGCAGCCATTGTTCTGAAAATACGACTCCAGCTGGAAGATTAAGCCTGGCCCACCTCTCAACAGATATCAAGAACAATGTCTCTGAAGGAGTCTCAAAGCGGCTTACAACCATGTTCCCTTCCTCTCCCTGCCAGTGAGGGAGGGGAGAGCTGACAGAACTGTTCTGTCAGAGCTCTAACAGGACTCTGTCTAGTCCAAGGTCACCCAACTGGCTGTTACATTGAGGAATGGGGGGGACCAAAAACTGACTTCAGCTTCCACATTCAGGAGGGAACTTTGAAAAGATTCAAGAGAAGGAGATGAGATGTCCTGGGTCTTACTGGAAGAGCCTCTGCTTGGCATGCAGAAGGTCCCAGGTTCAATCCCCACCCTCACCAGTTAAAGGGACCAGGTAGGTGGTGATGGGAAAGACCCTCTGCCTGACATGCTGGAGAGCCACTGCCAGTTTGAGTAAACAAGGCTGATCTTCATGGACTGAGAGCCCTGCTCTTCCACATGAAAGCAGCTGGGTGACCTTGGGCATGTCACAGCCCTAATAGTGCTGTTCTGACCAAAGAGGCCTGTCAGAAGCTCTCTCAGCCTTACCCACCTCACAGGGTGTCTGTTGCGGGGAGAGGAAAGGGAAGGCGAATGTAAGCCACTTTGAGACTCCTTCAGGTAGAGAAAAGCAGCATATAAGAACCAACTCATTACTCTCAGCCTCACCTCCCTCACAGGGTGTCTGTTGTGGGGAGAGGAAGGGAAGACAATTGTAAGCCTTTCTGAGACTCCTTTGGGCTTTGAAAAGCAGCATATAAGAACCAACTCTCCTTCTTCTTTCAATGATGCAGGATGGAGGGAGGGTAGAAAGGAAACCGGGAAATGCACAATATCTGAACTTGGGCAAGTCATTTTAGATCTTATGATGAGGAGACGGAGCGGCCACCACACAGTTCTTGAAATGTCCACCGTGTCCTACGCAGACCAACCAGAAAGAAGCAAAATAGACTCAAAATGGGAGGCGGGGGGTTTCTGTACTCCTAACTGCTGTTTTCATAAGCGTTTCTTAAACGCTGTTGTCAAAGAAGCGTCTAAGTAATTTATTTTTCTATCATCCCACCCCCTGAAGAAATCCAAAGGGGCACAGAGCCTCGGATCAGCAACGCCATAGTTACAGGACTCCGCGTTGTTTTCATCAATTAATTCATTCATTTTTAATCCACCAGGGAGGGAAACCCATCTGAGCTCGCGCAGCTACTCCCGGCATGCTACCGAAAAGGCTTCCCAACAGGTGAATTAAATTCCAAAGTGCTCTCTTGCTCCGGTTCCACTACCTACCCTTCCTCCGGGTCCACACCGTTTCCCCCTCCCCCTCCCCCGAAGTCCCCCAAAGGTCCAAACCCACCCTGAGAGCGGATGGCCAATGAACTTCCAAGAGGAAAGGGGAGGGTGGGGGGAGAGAGAGAGATAAATTTAACGAGCATTAAAGTAATATATAATTTAAATATGTATAAAATTATTCCACCGTATCGATTAGAAAATGGGGCTGTTGACCGTTTGGAGGCAGGAATCAATGGTGTAAGTTCACAGGTCAGGTCAAGTTTCGTTCTAATGATCTAAAAAAGAAAACAGCATTAGGAGACAATGAACTCCACAGGATTACGGAGGTGATCTATAGCTCCTTTAGGGCTTTGAGAAGGCAGTGTAACAAGAGAGAGGGGGAGAGGGAAAGAGAGGGAGGGAGGGAGGGAGGGAGGGAAGGAGAGAGGTTTCAAATGCAGCTTCCTCTCTGGCCTAAAACGTCCGGTTTTATCTCTTGGCTAGGTGTCAACTTATGATATAATCAAGAGCAATGCTTGCAATTACTTTACTTTTAGCATGCCGCACGGTTCGCCTTAGTTCATTCACCAAACGGGGAGGTGGATCTCCCCATTAATGCGGTCAGCAGAGCTATCTTTGCTATTCTGGTAAGTGGCCATTGAGGCTGTCCGCACCGTTGATCAACGGGCGAAGTGCAGGGCCCCTCTGCTGACTGCACACTTCTAGACACCGGGTTGTTTCCAAGCTAGGAGGCCGAGGGAGTTTTCGACAGGGGCGAGAGTCACCAGGCCGAAACTGGCAACCACCAAAGAAACGATCGACCCAACGTGGATTGCTCCAAAACTGGCAACTGGCGGGTGGTTTTGGGTGGGGACATGGTTGGGAGGGGGAAGCATCATGAGGGTCATGTTGCTGGTTTCAGGGGGGGGAACCTGGAATTGATGGTGGTAGCTCTAGGAATCGCCAAGAAACTCTATGTCTCTGGCCATTCCTAGAGCTACCAATGTCACTTCCTGTTTATAATGCTGGTGAAATTTGCAGTGGTGAGAAATGGGAGCTTGGGGCAGGAGCAATATCCTGCCCCAGCTGGGGGATTGTCAAGCCAAGCTATGGCTGCCACCAAAGGTCTTAGAATCATAGAATTGGAAGGGGCCATACAGGTCATCTAGTCCAACCCCCTGCTCAATGCAGGATTAGCCCTAAGCATCCTAAAGCATCCAAGAAAAGTGTGCATCCAGCATTTGCTTGAAGACTGCCAGTGAGGGGGAGATCACCACCTCCTTAGGCAGCCCATTCCACTGCTGAACTTGAAAGTTTTGTGGTTAAAACACACATGAGCCTTTTCTTAAAATGTTAACTTCGGAAGCAGTTCAGAGCCTGGGACTAAGATATCTAAAGCAGGCATTCTCAGTGGGAGCCATATGACCCCCTGGGGGACTCTGGAACATTTGCAGGGGGCCACAGGCTGAAAAAAATGTGAGAAGGGGAACCCTACTTCATGTTCAGGGTCCTAGTTTTAAGGCTACATGCAGCCCGGGTCCCACCTATTTGAGGAACTGCTTATCTGCTTATACCCCTCACATGGCCCTATGTTCCTTGGCAATGAATTTGCTGGGATGTCCACTTGACCTTGACCCAGGCCAGGGCCTTTATGGCCTTGGCACCAACCTGGTGGAATGAGCTCCCAGAAGATCTGAGGACCCTGACAGAGCTCTCTGAGTTACTCAGGACCTGTAAGACAGAGCTCTTCCATGAGGCGTTTGGTTGAGGCCAGGGTGGTGACCAGAGTTTTTGATCTGTGGATCTTCCCCTATTTCTAACGTTTAACAATCAAGACCCCCAGGCCATCTTGCCTAGGGTCTTCAGCTGGGTCCATTGGCTGGAACAGTGGGACTGGGCGTAGTTGGGTTTAGATTTTAATTAAGCCGCTACCTGTTACTGTTGTTGTATATGTTTTTGTACAGGTTTTAATATTATAATTTTAATGCTTCTTCTGCAAACCACCATGAGACAACTGGTTGTGAGTGGCGGTATACAAATATAAAATTGAATGAATGAATGAATGAATGAATGAATGAATGAATGAATGAATGGATATGAGGGGCCCTGGTAATTGAACCACCAAAATACCCTTTTTGTCACATATGACATCATTAACCGCTAGGAAGTTCGACCTTTGTCAAGGGAAAGAAAAAGAAATCATGTAATCTGTTCCCTTGAGCATGCGTTTGAGGGGGGAAATCTGTCTTGTGTCTATAGAAGACAAGATGTTGATTATGCTCATTTCAATCTTGGTTTAGGCCAGCCTTATTTTTAACCTTTTGACTGTGGAGGAGCCCCTGAAATAATTTTTCAGCCTTTGAGGAGCCCCAGAAGTGATGTCAGCTGGCCACGCCTCCCTGCCACAGCCCCGGAAGTGACATCACCACCTGTGTTAAGAAACGCAGGACTGAGCAGGGGAGAGACAGGAGGCGTTTTAAGGCGGGAGTAGGCATGCAGGCTCCGCCCCCTTCCAGGGGCAGAAACCGCAAGAGAACTTATACTCGGGAAGGGAGAGGCAGAGCAACGGAAGCAGTCATTTCCCTAGCTTGTGGCCAAGTCCATTAAGGCAGGAGGGGAAAGGTCATGGGCTCTCCCCAGAGCTTCTGAGGACCCCCAGGGGTCCGTGGGCCCCTGGTTGGGAATCCCTGGCTTAGGCCTTTTTTAGCCTAGCTCACTGCGCAAGTGAGAAGTGCTCCTAAAAGGGCCAAGGACCAAAAGGATTAAGAATGGCTGATCTAAAGTAGCGATCCCCAACCTGTGGGCTGCGGACCACATGTGGTCCTTCGACTAATTGGAGGTGGGCCGCGAAGGACGCCTTCTCCCCCCCCCCCCGGCCCTTTCCAACACACTTCGGGTGTCCTTGTCTCCCATCACTCCCAGATGGGACTCTCTCGTTGCAGAGAAACAAGCTCGGGGTTCCCATTGATTTGTCATTGTCAGGAGTTAAAATTTCCATGAAAATAAGATGTTCCTTATGTTCATTGTTGTGGCGTGTCTGTATCTTATTTTGAAGGGATGTTTAAACATTACCATAGCGATCAGAGAGCGTTAGGGCAGTGGTTGAGAGCAGAGGAGTAAACTACCCCCTCCACTGGGCCTCAGTGAAATTGTCAAGCGTTGAGTGGTCCCCGGTGATAAAAAGGTTGGGGACCACTGATCTAAAGGACCACCTCACTGTGGATACGCCTATGCTCTTCCCAACATCTTCTGCTTTCTGTGCTTTCTTCCAGGGAAGTCAGTTCAGCTGTGGCTCACATGAGGGCTTTTTCAATGGTGGCTCCATTTGGTTTTAGAAGAGGGGCACACAAAAAGCACAGATTTCAGTGCATGTTCTCAGCTGATAAGGAGACCGATATGAAAACTATTTCTTTCAGGATCTGTTACTCCCTCTCTGCTCGGAGCTTCACCGATATTTTATTTACTCACTGGCATTATTAATAGCCCACCTTCCTTACTGAGACCAAAGGCAGATGACAATGCAGCGGAAAGGCTGAGAATCCTAATAAGCAATGTAATAGGACTAGGATTATTGAAATATGAAGCAAAGTATAGACATTAGACACGCTATGTCAAGCTGTGTGGATTGGATTGTCGCATAAGATGTAAGGGAAAACATCAAACATTAAAACTCCGTACATTTTTGGATTTTTGTTTTAAATTTTCAGTTCATAATGTCAAATTATTTTTATGTCAAATTCAAGATCTCAACTTTCTCAACAAGGGGTACCTTGGTTTTTAAAGTTTTGACATCGAAGGGTGGCTTGATGGAATTTTATCCCGCTGAGATTTCTTCCCTCCTCAAACCCCGCCCTCTCCAAGTCCAACCCCTCGAATCGTGAGGCATTTCCCAAAAACCCAGCTCTTCTTCTCTCTCCATTGGGCAAGGTGCATTATGGGAGAATCTCCTGGGATGGGAGGGAGAACATAGTGCATCTTTGTGCGTCTGTATGCGTGTGTGTTTTTCAGAGAGATACATTTCATCCCCCTGCAGGAGGTGCCAACCACAGTATAGGTTTATGCATCCCCAAAACTCCAGATCGGAACAAATGTCCTTGGTTCCCTTGTGGGAGGCTAAAGGCCGGATCTTAGGGGCCGCCACTGGAGCGCTGGCTAAACCGAGTACCCACCCCTCGGGATATGCATGACAACTAGGCGGGTGTCGCTCGCAACATGGAAAGCGGCGTCTTAATCTCTGCCATTCGCCGCGCAGTGGGATCGTTGCTCATCGGCATGTGTTTGTAATGGCCCCCCTTCTAATTATGCACTGTACACAGTGGCGTGAAAAGGCTGTTTGGCACATTTGTATCCCATTGTCTTCTCGGGAGGTGCGGAAAGCGGCAGGTTTGTAACAATCGCCTCTTTTCTCCACCTCATTAATCTCCTGAAGAGGAGAGGCAGAGAAGCAAACAGGGGAGCTCCCGAAATGCGATGAGCATTATTGAATTAACCAGGCATGTGATTAGCGCTCAAGTGATCAGCCACAGAGAGGGGGGGTAGGTGGGTGGGAAGCATTTGGGATTATTCAGATCTGGATTTCACATCAGTCTTCAAGCAGTGGCTGGACAGATCCCGATCCTGGATGCTTGAGGCTGATCTTGCATGGAGCAGGGGGTTGGGCTAGGTGGCCTGTTTGGCCCCGTCCAACTCTATGGTTCTATGATTCCTTCCCTCCATCCCAAAACAAACCGAGTAAACTGTGTGGATGGAGCAAAGCTTTGCATTTGGAGTAGACCGTCTGTCTCCGTAGGTACCCCTCTTCCTCCCCATTTAGGGCCTGCTGTCCGGCCCGCATTATTTATGGCGAGCGATGGGGCTCCCCAAGGGAAGTCAATCACATCCCATCGGATGAACTCGGGATGATCTAACACTTGGGCATCTCTTGGTAGAGCGGCTCAGAGATTGCAGTCCGGTGGGTGGATAACTAGTCTTGTCCAATTCTGCTGAGTGGAATGTCTTCTCTTTATTTGTAGGAATATCAAGTCGGGCTATCAGAGAGCCTGTTTGGTGTCGGGGTTAAGAACGGTAGCCACTAATCTGGAGAATGGGGTTTGATTCCCCACACCTCCTCAAGCAACCAGCTGAAGAACCTTGGGCCTGTCCCAGTTCTCTCAGAGCTATCTCAGCCACACCTACCTCAGAGGGCGTCTGTTGTGGGGAGAGGAAGGGAAAGGCGAATGTAAGCCACTTTGAGACTCCTTCCGGTAGAGAAAAGCAGCGTATAAGAACCAACTCTTATTCTTCTTCAGTATTCTCAGGGCTCTCTTAGCCTCCCCTCCCTCACAGTGTGTCTGTTGTGGGGAGAGGAAAGGGAAGGCGATTGGAAGCCGCTTTGAGACTCCTTCAGGTAGGGAAAAGCAGCATATGAGAACCAACTCTTCTTCTTCTTCTTCTTCTTAGACTTGCAACATATTTGTGCATATGATATATTCCAAAAACCTGATGCCTAGCAGTCTGGCAGACGTACACAGCTTTCGGCCTGAACTGAAAATCACAGCAGATCAGTACCTTGGAACAGGGAAATTTCGAGTGCCAAACGTTTTTGTGGCCAAATGACAGCATCACGGACACTAAGGCTGATGAGGAGAGGCCGAAGGACTCTGGGAATGTTGAGTCTGGAGAAGAGGAGGTGGAGAGGAGACAGGATTTCTCTCTTTGGGTATGTGAAAGGCTGACACTTGAGGAGGGCAAGCAGCAGTTCCCGGTGTCAGCAGAGGGCAGGACAGGCCACCATGAGCTTAAATTATGGGCAGAAAGGGACCAGATGGATAATAAGAATTTTATTTTCCTTAGGAGTAGTCCAGTGATGGGATGGGCTTGGCTGCCTAGGGTGGTGGGAAGCTTTCTCAACCAAGGTTTCATGAAACCCTGGGGTTTCTTGCCAGCCCTGGAAGGGTTTCCTGAATGGGCGGGAGTTCATTATTTTTTAATATATATTTTAAATTTGTTAAACATTTATTGGGTGATATGACCATATTTTGCTGGAGAAGACTCTTGCGAGTCCCTTGGACTGCAAGGTGAACAAACCGGTCAGTCCTGGAGGAGATCAGCTCTGTAAAGGTAAAGGTAAAGGTATCCCCTGTGCAAGCACCGAGTCATGTCTGACCCTTGGGGTGACGCTCTCTAGCGTTTTCATGGCAGACTCAATATGGGGTGGTTTGCCAGTGCCTTCCCCAGTCATGACCGTTTACCCCCCAGCAAGCTGGGTACTCATTTTACCGACCTCGGAAGGATGGAAGGCTGAGTCAACCTTGAGCCGGCTGCTGGGATTGAACTCCCAGCCTCATGAGCAAAGCTTTCAGACAGCTGCCTTACCACTCTGCGCCACAAGAGGCTCTTAAAAGGCCAGATCCTGAAGATGAAACTCAAGTACTTTGGCCAGGACTCCCTGGAGAAGAGCCTAATTCTGGGAGCGATTGAGGGCAAAAGAAGAAGGGGACAACAGAGAACGAGGTGGCTGGATGGAGTCACTGAAGCAGTAGGTGCGAACTTAAATGGACTCCGGGGAATGGTAGAGGACAGGAAGGCCTGGAGGATCATTGTCCATGGGGTTGCGATGGGTCAGACACAACTTCGCACCTAACAACAACAACAATAATGACCATATATGCTCATGTCAATCTGACCCCCTCCCCAATGGCCAATGACGGGCCTGGAGGGGGTGGGAAGTGGAGGGGCATAACTATGCTTCCCAACCATATTCCGCATGATCCTGCCACTTCTGGGGTTTCTGGAAGCCTGAAGACTGTTTTAGGGGTTTCTCAATGGTAAAAAAGTTGAGAAGAGCTGTTCTATTTGGACCAAATCCATCCCTCCACCCTTCCTTCCTTCCTTCCTTCCTTCCTTCCTTCCTTCCTTCCTTCCTTCCTTCCTTCCTTCCTTCCTTCCTTCCTTCCTTCCTTCCTTCCTTCCTCCCTCCCTCCCTCCCTCCCTCCTTCCTTCCTTCTTTTTCCAGGGAAGAGTCAGAAATATCCGAATCTTTCCATTTCACAGAATAACCGAGAGATATTTTTCAGCCTCGTTTTACTAGCCATTTTGTTAACGCTGCCAATGAATCAGTGGTCTGTCTTTCTCCCTAAATAAACACAACCTGAAGTGCACGATGTGATGCACAGTCTCTGCACAGTCTACTCCGAGGTGCAAGAGCATGCGTGCGTAGATACACGCGGATCGCGGACCTTCTTCCCGTGGCATTAACCAACCTTGTGTTTTCTTCTTGTAAAACAAAAGAGCATTTGCCCAAGAGAAGGAGGCGCTGGGGTTGTAATTACACCGGCTGGCAGCAAAGCGCAGAACCACTGATCAAATCCCTGAACAATTATTAAATGTAGCTCAATGCATTACACAAATGAGAACAGCGTGGGACATTTGAGGGAGGGGGCAGCTGGGGAGGAAAGGGGGGGGGGAGAAGCTAAGACACATTATTTAAGTGTTCTTGTAAGCCCTCTAAGATATTAATGCTGCAAATCTTCTTATGAATATTTAAGGACATAAAAGGGGAGAGTTGCTCCGGTTGGGCATTACCACAGTAGCCTGCGAGAGAGTTGAACCCACTTTAAAAAGCAATATCCGACATCCATGAAGGATTTAAACATGAGAAGGCAAAGGGGTGGGAGTGGGCTGGGGGGTGGGGGAGAGGCAGTTACTGCTGAAATGCTCCAGCAGACGTTCGGGGTGAGATGTGGTGGTGGTGAGGTCAATAACTGTTTGGAGACGTAACTTTGGCATAACTCAGCGTGCCTGAACAGTGGCGAAGCCCCATTATTGGAAGGGGATTTGGTTCAGCGGAAGAGCCTCTGCTTGGCATGCAGAAGGTCCCAGGTTCTACCCTTGGCCTCGCTCGTTAAAAGCATCAGGTAGGAGGTGATGGGAAAGACCTTGACTTGAGTGCCTGGCTCAGTGGTAGAGCCTCTGCCTGGCATGCCGAAGGTCCCAGGTTCTATCCCCCGCATAAGGTGGCGTGAAAGGCCTCTTGTTGTAGAGGTTCAAATAGGCAGCCTCTAATCTGGAGACCCAGGTTTGATTCCCCACTTCCTCCAGTTGGCTGACCTTGGGCCGGTCACAGTTCTCTCAGAACTTTCTCAGCCTTGCGTACCTCACAGCCTGTTCCACTGAGAAACTGCTCTGACTGTCAGGAACTTCTTCCGGAGGTTTAGATGGAATTTCTTTTGAATTAATTTCATCCGATTGATTCACCTTGAATAAAACTTTGTTGGTCTTAAAGGTCCTTTTGGACTCTTTTTTTTTTTTTGTGCAGAATGGCACCTGTTTGCACCTTTGTTTACATTGTGCCCCTTTATCCAAACATTCAGAGTCCTTGATCGCCTCTCCTCCTTCCCCCCAAGTGTCCTGAACGCAATTAAAACAAAACAAAACCTTGGACTATAATATTAGAACTTTGTAACACAATCACCCCCTTTTTTTAAGGCAGATTTTTCAGAACGGGGCAGGGACAATGGTGACGAGGGAGAGGGCATTCCCAAATGTCTCAAAATGACAGGTGTTTGGGAAAACCCGAATGTGCACATTTCTGCATAGGGCAGGCCCAAATGAGACCCCATTAGCTCCCACTTGAGAAGACGCAATCTGGTTTTCTGGGGGCAATTTGGGAAGGCGCCTGAACCAGAAAATTTTAGCGTGGAAACGGACAAAAAAGCCATCCCTTTAAAAATGCATATTTGAACACTATTGCTAGTGAGGAAACAGTCCCGGAGCCCTCGACTCTGCAATCAAATTGTGGTAGCCTTGCCTGGGGGAGCCATAACTAGAAATGCAGGAACTGAATTCAGGGATCCATCCAGCATGGAAACTTTGCACCCTCGGGGGGGGGAGGGGTTGACGGGGAAAAGGGAGTTGATTTGGCTCTGCTTAGAGCAGGGGTAGTCAACCTGTGGTCCTCCAGATGTTCATGGACTACAATTCCCATGATCCCCTGCCAGAGTTTGCTGGCAGGGGCTCGTGGGAATTGTAGTACATGGACATCTGGAGGACCGCAGGTTGACTACCCCTGGCTTAGAGGACTAAGGAGAAAGTGATTCAGTGGAGCTGCCAGCTTCAGTTTGGGGAATACCGGGAGATTTTTTGGGGAGGGGAGGGTGGAGCCTGGGGAGGGCGGAGTTTTGGAAGAGGCTGAACCCCAGAAGACTACGATTTTATTTTATTTATTATTTATTGATTGGATTTATAGGCTTGCTGCTCCTGGACCAGCCGGCTCACAGCGGCTAACAACAAAATGTCACATACATAAAACAAAATCCAACAACTACAAGCACACTGAAACATAGCCACTCACCCCCGTACACACACATCCCCCCCCGACTGCTATATTCCCAAGGTAGGTGCTAGGTGGTGGGGCAGGTCAAGATCTTCCATCCTCAACCGAATGCCTGGTGGAAGAGCTGTGTCTTACAGGCCCTGTGGAACTGTGCTAGCTCCATCCGAGCTCGTAGGTCTTTCCACTAGGTAGGGGCCACGACTGAACAGGCCCTGGCCCTGGCCAAAGCCAGGTGAACTTCATGTGGGTAAGGAATCACCAACCTATTGGAAATGGCTCCGTGGGGAGCATAAGGAGTTCGACAGTCCCAGAGTCCCCCCTCCAAAGCAGCAATTTTCTCCGGGGGAACTGATCTCGGTTGTCCGGAGGAGTTCCAGGTACCGCTTTGAGGCTGGCAGCCCGGCCTTCTGCCCTCACTTCCGCTATGGCCCAGCTCCCTGGCAGCAGCTCCCTGACCCCCCATATCCCATCCTCCGGCAGCTCTGTCATGCTTATTACGACGTTGGCAAAGCTTTCGGTGGCAGCGTTCAGCTCACGTCTGCGATAGACAAAGTGCTTTCGTTCTTACGTGTCAGAGCGATGTGGGCTTTTTTTTTCTTAATTTAACTTCTTGATTGACTTATTATGTACATTGGCACTTTTAAGAGCATCAAATAAAACGCGCAGAGTTCAGAAGAAATGTAAATGGCCCGAAAGAGAAGGAGTGGGGAGCAGGGGGGGGAGAAATCCTATAATCTTCTTTTTTAATGGCTATAAAATGTGGGGATGATATATCATAAGTTCCCCGCGTGAGGTCCTTGCCTGCATTCAATCCAGTATTGTAAATTAGACATGACTTTTTATTTAATTTCTTACTGAGAGAGGGAAATTAGAAACATCATTATCTCTGCTGCTCTGTTATAACAAACAATATTTCACGATGCCACCACAAGTTTACCTTAAGAACTGGAGGGGATTTTCTTTTTATTAGATAAACATTGCCAACGTTCCATCGATGTCTGGAGTTCCTGGATTCTTCAGCCGGCTGTCGAAAGTTCGGTATGATTATGTCCAGAAGAAGAAGCAGAGGAAAAGAGCTGGTTTTTTAATACCCCACTTTTCTCTACTGGAAGGAGCCCCGAAGAAGCTTATAAAGCCCCGCAAGTGACATCCTGTGAGGTGGGAGAGGCTGAGAGAGCTCTGAGAGAACTGATCTGTGAGTACAAGCTCAAAGAGAACTGTGACTCGCCCAAGGTCACCCAACTGGCTGCATGTGGAGGAGTTAACAAAAGTGGAGTTGAGAACTAGATGTCTGAAATCCTTCTGAGGGGGGGGTAGTTTTCGGATGTGGGGAGGTCAGCAGGGCTGAGTCCACCCTCCACAGTGGACATTTCCCCCCTCTAGGGGAACTGGCCTCTAATCTAGAGATTACTTGTATTTCTGGGAGATTTTCAGGTCTCAACTGGAGGTTGGTAACTCTAATCCTTCTGCCTACCATTGGCTGCGAAAGCATTTAGAATGCTGGCAGGAGAATATATATATATATTTTAAAAAACCCACCACTTCCTGTCCCTGCACTGGTTTGACACTTCTTGCTAAAACCCAGAATTCACAACGGTTAGCAGGAGGAGTTGCCCTCAGCTCTATGGTTTTAGAAGTACAGAGTCCAGATCTTGCAAGGTGATGTTACCACTTTACTCCACTCCAGTAAGACCTCACTTGGAGTCCTGTGTTCAGTTTCGGGCACCCCAGTGGAAGAGGGATGTAGACAAACTGGAGCGTGTCCAGAGGAGGGCAACAAAGATGGTGAGGGGTTTGGAGACCAAGTCGTATGAAGAAAGGTTGGGGGAGCTTGGTTTGCTTAGCCTGGAGAGAAGACAACGAAGAGGTGATATGATAACCATCTCCAAATACTTGAAGGGTTGTCCTATAGAACAGGGGTAGTCAACCTGTGGTCCTCCAGATGTTCATGGACTACAATTCCCATGAGCCCCTGCCAGCAGACGCTGGCAGGGGCTCCTGGGAATTGTAGTCCATGAACATCTGGAGGACCACAGGTTGACTACCCCTGCTATAGAAGATGGAGCAGAATTGTTGGTGGTCTGTTTGACAAGCAGGCCTGTCAGTACTGAAAACCACTGGATTCTTCCTGACCTCTGTCCTCAACATTCCCTCTGAGCGTTCCAAGATTCAAAACCACGGCCCCTATGTGGCTGTCCAAAGCATCAGCTCTGTTAGATTTTCCCTTTTGATGCAGACATCTCACATTAAGCACAGATTGGGATTATGGTGCTTTGCATTTATTTATCTGTAAATAACGGGTTTCCTCCTTTAATCTCCACTTCTGGGCTTTCCCCGTGTCCCCGCCCGAGGCTGGGAGAGATTAAGGCTTGCTGGTAATTAACCCGTCTGCCGTGCCAAATGTGGACCAGCGTCCCGCCCCACCCCATCTCCTCGTTTGACCTTCACCTTCCCCAGCCACTAAATACATAATGGCCTGATGAATTTTTAAGCAGTAATGAAGGGCATAATGCACAATAAGCCATTAAGGGGGCGGGGGGGGGGGTGGTTCATCAGGGCCGGGCGTTAAGGGGGAGCAGAGGCGGGTGCTAAAATGGAGGCTTTGAAGTGCTAAAGTCCCAGGTTGGGAAAAGCACACTTACAGATGAAGGCAGGGTTTAGCCCTCTATCCTTTCGGCAGGCTGGTTTGTCAGACTCAACGGGGAAAGTCTCAAGGCCGGTTATTAGAGCCGAAACAGATGTGCTCTAAAGAAGCCTCTTCTCCCCCTCACCAAATCCCAGTTCACAGATTTTGACCAAGCATGTTTTCGGAATGTGCGGATACTCTGCAAACAAGATGGGTTGGGTTCAGCCCACCATTGGTATGGTATCAACACAGAATGATCACCAGAGGGAATCATGGAGCTCTCTTTTAGCCCTTCTTCAGGTGCACAGGAAAGCCACCACCAAGCCTAACCTGAAAGGGAGGCCTGCTTGTACCTCCTGTATCCCCATCCAACAGGTTAGACTCTTACCTTTGAGAAACCCCTGAAATATTCTTCAGGCTCTGAGAAACCCCAGAAGTGGTGCATTTGTGCAGAATATGGTAGGGAAGAATAGCTGTGGACACGCCCACCCAGGGCCCCACCCCTTCCCACCCCCTGCGGGCCTATCATAGGCCATGGAGGAGAGAGGTCGACATGACCATATATGGTCATATAATCCGATAGCAATATTTTTTTAAAAAACATGAAAATTAATTAACTCCCACCCATTCGGGAAACCCTCCCAGGACCGTCAAGAAACCGCAGGGTGTCACAAAACTCAGGATAAGGAAGCCTGCCATAGAGATGAAGGGACATTCCTAGAGTGTCTCTATGTAGAGGTCATTTTGTTTTCTCCCGCCCCTGTTCCTCTGGCGTAGGAAACTGGGGTGGACGGGTGGCAACTCCCCACAGCTGCCAGGCAAACAAGTGACCTAATCAAATCTTTTCATGCTCTTCTGACATTTTTTTCCAGTACCTATTAATATCTGGCATTGATAAGTGATACCCAATAGAAATCAGGACTTGATGTCAGTGGAGGGTTGACTAGGAGTCATTGTTGGCCACGTGATCTATGCCTCTGTATTTCTAAAATGTTTTCTGTCATTCTGCCCGAAAACACCAATGGCAACGTATTATTTATTTTTAAAAATTGTGTTAATGTACTACTAGTTGTCAGGAACCAATAACCCTCAATTTGGATATAAACTAGTAACATTGGAGTCCTTCCCCGTTTCCAGAAAACCTCATGAGTCACTCTTCACATGCAGAAGAAATAATCTTTGAATAACACCAACAGGAGAAGACTTTGAGGCCTCCATGCCCATGATATATATATATATATATATATATATATATAGATAGATAGATAGATAGATAGATAGATAGATAGATAGATAGATAGATAGATAGATAGATAGATAGATAGATAGATAGATAGATATGAGCCTTCAGAGAGGGTGGTATATGAATGAATGAATGAATGAATGAATGAATGAATGAAGAATGAATGAATGAAGGAATGAAGGAAGGAAGGAAGGAAGGAAGGAAGGAAGGAAGGAAGGAAGGAAGGAGATATACGATGCTAGAGGAAACAGACCCATGGTCTAATCAAGAAGGGTTCCTCTTGTGTTGGGATGAGATCTGTTCATTTTATAAGATCATACCATTCAATTCAGTTAAGAGTGAGGTCTTTCCTTTGTGCTAGGATATAGAAGATGTGCAGTGTGCCTGATTGGACGACACATATGAAGAGTATCCTGCAGGAGGCATTGGAGGAGATGTGTAATTGGCATAGTTGGAACAGGAACTTTCTGGTTTTTGTTTTTTTAAAGAATCCGGTTGGTCTTTAAGTGGCTATTGGACTCGGGTCTTAATCATGGGCTAGAAGAAGGCTCCATATTCAGTGGAATGGAGTGGTATGGCCCAACCCTGTGGTCATTAGCTCACAGCCTGAGATGGACCCTCTTGGACCACCAGAGCCTGGTGAAGTTCACTTGTTTTCCTCCCATGTGTAGGCCCTAGGAATCAACAACAGTAGCCGTACACTCAGACCCCACGTACAATATGGGCAAGGGGATCTCATGGTCAAACCCACTTTTTGTATTGTCCTGACCTGGATGGGCCAGACTAGCATGATCTTGTCACCTCTCCGAAGCTAAGCACGTTTTGCCCTAGCCTGATTTCAACAGATCTTGGAAACTAAGCAAGGTCTGCCTTGCTTAGTACTTGGATGGGAGACCACCAAGAAAGTCCAGGGTTGCTATGCTGAGACAGGCGACGGCAAACCACCTCTGGTCCCAGAAGGATGGACCAGAACCAATGGGATGAAATTAATTCAAAAGAAATTCCATCTAAACATCTGGAAGAAGTTCCTGACAGTTAGAGCGGTTCCTCAGTGGAACAGGCTTCCTTGGAAGGTGGTGGGTTCTCCACCTTGGGAGATTTTTAAGCAGAGGCTGGAGAGCCATCTGACAGAGAGGCTGATTCTGTGAAGGTTCAAGGGGGTGGCAAATTACAGTGGATGAGCGATTGGGATGTGAATGTCCTGCATAGTGCAGGGGGTTGGACTAGATGACCCATGAGGTCCCTTCCAACTCTTGATTCTATGATTCTATGACCTGAATGGCTCATCTCATCAGATCTCAGATGTTAATCAGGGTTGGTTCTGGGGGGTCCTTGGATGGGATGGGAGACCACCAAGGAAGCCCAGGGCCACTATGCAGAGGAAGGCAATGTCAAATCACCCCCATTGTCTTTTGCCTTGGAAATCCCTTGAGGGATTCCCATAAGTTGAGTAAAACTTGACGGTATTTCCCATCGCCATTTTACTGTGATGCAAAGCATCATGCCTAATATATTTCAGGTTCAACTATTGTAGCAAACTAATGAGACTCCAGCCTAGCACTTTGAGAGAGAGTTTTCAGATGCATCCGTGGGTTGCACCTGGCTCAATAAACAATTAAAAAAAAAGAATTGTTCATTTTACACCTTAAAAAAAGGAGAGAGCTTAATTCTAAGTAAGCAGTAAGAAAATCACGAGATGTCCTTTGATATCATCCCGCGCTCCTCCGAATCTTTCCTGCGGGAGGCCCCCGGCAGTCTGGGGGGCTCCGAAGCAAAATAAAACAGATTAAGAAAACTATTCAAAATTCATTTGAAAACATCATAATAAAAGCAGAAGGAAACAGACAAATCGAACTTGGTTAATTTGCTTCGTGCGCTGCTCAGGTTTATAGTGTATCTCTTAGTATGTTTTAATTAGCTTCATAATCATCATCTGGTAACTAACAACACATACGGCTTAGCTGGTAGGAGACATGACGAGGGCCTCGAGGGCGGGCCTTGGCTGTCTGGTGAGCCACACGTCAAACGTGTCACTTCCTGTTTGCCGCTAGAGGGCGGTGTGTTGGAGCAAGGATGGCCTGGCCAAGACCAATCTCGTGCCGTCTCAGAAGCTAAGGTGGGTCAACCTTTGGCTAAGATTTGGTAGGGAGACCTCCGAGGCAGACTAGAGCAGGGGTGGCCAAACAGTGACTCTCCAGATGTCCATGGACTACAATTCCCATGAGCCCCTGCCATGGAAACTGTAGTTCATAGACATCTGGAGAGCCACAGTTTGGCCACAGTCATGACGTGGAGACTGCCAATGGCAAATTACCTCCTAATATCTCTTGCCTGGCTGCCAGATAATCTCCTGACTATACCACACACATGCCATGTGAGAAATCAACCTTTCTCAAATTTTTTACCATTGAGAAACTCCTGAAACATCCTTCAGGCTTTGAGAAACCCCAGAAGTGGTGCGATAATGCAGAATATGGTTGGGAAGCAGAGCTGTGGACACGCCCACCCATGTCCCCTCCCCTTCCACGCCCTCCAGGCCCAGCACTAGCCATTTTGAGAGGAGTGGGTGGGCTGACATGACAATGTACAGTAATAGCAATTGATAAACATTCAATTTTAAACATTCAAATTTTAAAAATGTATTAAAAATTAATTAACTTCCATCCATTGGGGAAACCCTTCCAAGGCCTTCATGAAACTCCGGTTGAGAAAGCCTGAGATAAATAATAATAAAATAAATATCTGGAATTGGGTCAGAATTTTGGATCTGGGTGTAAAGGACTGTTTCTGAAATCCTCTCCTATTTATTTATGGATAACATTTATGAGCCTGCCTTTCTCTGCCAGTTAACTGGGACTCAAAGGAGGCAACAATAAAAACAAGACGTACATTCACGCTGTGAAATTGTAACCAGTGTGGTCTAGTAGTTAAGAATGGCGGCTTCTAAATTGGCGAGACGGGTTTGATCCCTCGCTCCCCCACAGGCAGCCAGCTGGGTGACCTTGGGCTCGCCATGGCACTGATAAAGCTGTTCTGACCGAGCAAGAATCTCAGGGCTCTCTCAGCCTCACCCACCTCAAAGGGTGTCTGTTGTGGGGAGAGGAAAGGGAAGGCGAATGTAAGCCACTTTGAGCCTCCTTCGGGTAGAGAAAAGTGGCATCTAAGAACCAACTCTTCTTCTTCTTCTTCTTCTTCTTCTTCTTAAATCAAGACCTTGAAGTGACTCCGGAATTCTTCCGTGAAAATTGCTTCAATGTAGTTGCTTCAATGTGGGCCCTCCATGGGGTCTCAGTGAAGACCCGCGCGACAGCATTTTGGACCAGATATAACTTCCGAATGAGAGTCAAGGGCAGTATTTGCTGATCATTTCCTTCATCTCGCTCCCATCCCACATCTCTCCTAAGAGCCAAAGCACCTAACGGTAGGTCACTAGCAAAGGCACTGCAAAATGGACCCCGTATAAACTTTTAATAGATTAATGGAAGACATATCGAAATGTATAATCCCACGAGGCACTTGCTGGCTTAAGAAGGCCCAATGGAAAACTTCCCCTCTTCCTGCCCTTCTGAAAACTTAATAAAGGAGGAGCCAGGCGTCCTTTGGGGAGGCGAGCCTTCCATTAATCTGAAGCATCACTTGGGGATGGCTGGGTCTGAGCAGGCCCAGAGTCTGCCTTGGTCAGATTAATATCACCGCGCATCTTCATCATCATTTCATGCCACTGATGTGCATCGTTTGGTACAGAGTATCAACAAAAAGAGAGAGAGCAGCTTAAAAGTACTTATAGTCTACAGCAGAGATTCCCAACCAGGGATCTGTGGACCCCCAGTGGTCTTCAGGAGCTCCAGAGGGGGTCCGTGATCTTCCCCCTTCTGCCTAAATGGACTCAGTCACAAGCTAGGGAACTGTCTACTTCCATTGCTTCCTCCTCAAGAGTGAGTGAGTTCTCTCATGGTTTCTACTCCCACCATAAACCACTTCCTGTCTCTCCCTCCCGCCACCCCGTTGCGGTCCTCCTTGAGTCTGCCCATTAACAAAGGTGGTGATGTCACTTCCAGGGTGTGTGGCAGGGAGGTGTGGCCAGCTGACATCCCTTCCTGGGCTCCTCGAAGCCTGGGAAATTGTCTAGAGTAGGGACCTTCAGAATGTGAGCCTATGGTCCCCTTTGGAATTCAGACGTAAGATACTTTCAGGTCTCCCTAAAGAATGCACTTTCAATTTGGGTTGTGCAAGGCGGCATCTGAATTGGTCGTTCCAGACCGATGCAGCCAGTGCCGTGCTGGGGGGGGGGGAGGGTATTACTGTGTGCAGTTCTGGAGGCCTCACTTCAAGAAGGACGTAGATAAAATTGAAAGGGTACAGAGGAGAGCAACGGAGATGTTCTGGGGCCAAGGGACCAAGCCCTATGAAGTTAGGTTGAGGGAATTGGGAATGTTTAGCCTGGAGAAAAGGAGGTTGAGAGGGGACATGATAGCCCTCCTTAAGAATTTGAAAGGTTGTCACTTGGAGGAGGGCAGGATGCTGTTTCCGTTGGCTGCAGAGGAGAGGACACGCAGTAATGGGTTTAAACTTCAAGTACAACGATATAGGCTAGATATCAGAAAAAAATTTCACAGTCAGAGTAGTTCAGCAGTGGAATAGGCTGCCTATAGAGGTGGTGAGCTCCCCCTCACTGGCAGTCTTCAAGCAAAGGTTGGATACACACTTTTCTTGGATGCTTTGGGCTGATCCTGCGTTGAGCAGGGGTTTGGACTAGATGGCCTGTGTGGCCCCTTCCAACTCTATGATTCTATTTACAGATTGCTAAAAACTGGCAGGGGCTCATGGGAATTGTAGTCCCTGGACCTCTGGAGAGCCACAGTTTGGCCACCCCTGCCCTGAAGATGGGTAGAATTCCTGAACAGGCAAGGAAGATATACCTGAGGGACCGCCTCTCCACCTACACTCCTCAAAGAGCCTTGTGCTCTATTACTTCTAACCTCCTGGTGGTCCCTGGCCCCAAGGAAGCCCACTTGGACTCAATCAGGGCCAGAGCTTTCTCCATTCTGGCCCCCACCTGGTGGAATGAGCTCCCGGAGGAGATCAGGACCCTGAAAGGACCTGAACAGTTCCACAGGGCCTGCAAAAGGGAGCTCCTCCACCAGGCATTTGGTTGAGGTCAACCCAAACAATCACTTCCAATTGGCCCCCAAGCCCCCCTCCCACTACGACTGACACTAATCGGCCTTACCCACTGGGTCCCAGTAAGAGTTGAGTTGAGGTTCTTGCAATTTCTATTTTCTAATGTTATTGTTATGATCTTGTTATTACTGTTATCACCTGTTACCATATGTTATCTGTATCTTTTCCTGTTTCCTTTAAACCGCCCTGAGCCCTTGGGGAGGGCGGTATATAAATATAATAATAATAAATTAATAAATAAAAGATGCAATGCCACCCCCCCCAAACACCCTCTAAACATAAAATCATTAAATCCATTAAAATCAAGCATACCAATGGATTTGCCGACATACATTACTGCAGTCGATTTCCAGCTTCAGGGGGGAGCATCCATACAGAGGGAGTCCATCGGCATTTCATCTCAAGTCATCATGGTGTTCATCATGGTGCCTGGCAGAAGAGCTCCATCTTGCAGGCCCTTCGAAACTGAGCCAGCTCCATGTATTGAACGGTACCAGAGAGGGAAAAGCTCACATTTATTGGTGGTCTCAAGCAGTAGCTGGACACCTACTTATCCTGTATGCCTGAGGCTGATCCTTACCATAAGAAGGAGGCTGGACTCGAATCATAGAATAATAGAGTTGTGAGGGACCTCATGAGCCATCTAGTCCAACCCCCTGCACTATGCAGGACACTCACATCCCAATCGCTCATCTACTGTAACCTGCCACCCCTTTGCCTTCACAGAATCAGCCTCTCTGTCAGATGGCTATCCAGCCTCTGTTTAAAAATTTCCAAAGATGGAGAACCTACCACCTCCCGAGGAAGCCTGTTCAACTGAGAAACCATTCTGACTGTCAGGAACTTCTTCCAAAGGTTTAGATGGAATTTCTCTTGAATTAATTTCATCCCATTGGCTCACGGTGCTGGCTTATAAAGTTGGGGCCATTTGAGTCCTGTGTACCTTAGGGATCCTCCACTTCTATAGGAAGCCTACAAACAGTGGAGGGTTTCCAGCTTCCAGGCAGCACCTGGAGATATTAGTGGCATTTCTACCCATCTTCAAACTACAGTTCCCCTGTAGGAAAGGGAAGCTTTGGAGGGCTGACCATAGAGGCTAGGGGACACTTAAGTTCTACAATGACTGGAGTGTTTAGATGTTTAGATGGAATTTCTTTTGAATTAATTTCATCCCATTCGTTCTGGTCTGACCCTCTGGGGCAAGAGAGAACAATTCTGCTCCATCCTCCATATGGCACCCTTTTAAATACTTGAAGATGGTTATCAGATCCCCTCTCAGTCGTCTCCTCTCCAGGCTAAACAGACCAAGCTCCCCCAGCCTCACTTCATATGTCTTGGTCTCCAAACCCTCCACCATCTTTGTTGCCTTCCTCTGGACACGTTCCAGTTTGTCAACATCCCTCTTCAATTGGGGTGACCAAAACTGAATACAAGACTCCAAGTGAGGCTGAACCAGAGCAGAGTAAAAATGGCCTGTATGGCCCCTTCCTACTCTATGATTCTATGATTCTATGGACACCTGCAGTTGAGCTGGGGATGGACTAGGTGGCTTGCATGGTCCCTTCCATCTCTATAATTGTATGATTCTAGATGGCTTGTATGGTCCCTTCCAATTCTAGGATTCTAGGATTCAAGATGGCCTTTATGGCCCCTTCCAACTCTATGATTCTATTATTCTAGATGGCCTGTATGGCCCCTTCCAACTCTATGATTCTGTTATTCCAGATGGCCTGTCTGGCTCCTTTCAACTCAATAATTCTGTGATTCTAGATGACCTGTATGGTCCCTTCCAATTCTATGATTCTAGATGGTCTGTATATAGCCCATTCCAACTCTATGATTCTGGGATTCTACCTTCAGATGACTTTGAGAAGCACAGAAATAATAAATAATGTGTTACTTTTAATTCTCTTTTCCCCTGTGAGATTCTGCGCTTTGGTAATTTCATTAGAGAGGAGGAAGAGGATGAGGGACGATCCAGCCGCATTAGTAATGCGCAATCTGCAACCTGCCTTAATTTCCTTTGATATTAAGATTTTAATAGAAAACATCATTTGATAGCATTTGCAGGAAAAAAATGAAATTTGATTTTTGGTATGATATGAAAATATTATGAATCATAAGCAAAGGTGTCTAATAGACAAGCCAGCTTTTTAATGGGCGCTTCTATTAGCAAAATGAATACTTTTAATACATTTCCGTGCGCTAATTCAAATCACCTGATGCCTCTGCGAACTGATTAAACAGAATCTCACGCCACATGCCTGTGTTTGGTGGGTCCCCCTCCCACCCCTGACAGCACTGCCAAGCAGTTGTACATCGATTCGGCATTTAAAAAGAAGTAAACCAGAAGTTTAGAGCATCAACTCTCATGCTGCACATGGAAATCAAATAATTATGACCAAACCAAGCACCTTGAGGTACCTCTTGGTCAGGGCTAGCAAGGCCCAAGTTCTCTCTGTCTTATTGTTTCCCTGAGAACTCTGATGCTTCTTGCAGACATTCCACAGGTGAAGTGGGCTAACATAGCATAGAATCTTCAGGGTTCAAGAAACCCCAGAAGTGATGCAATTGTGCAGTATATGGTCACGAATCAGAGCTGTGTTCATGCCCACCCCGGCATGCTCACCCCAGCCAGTTTGGTGTAGTGGTTTGGAGTGCAGACTTCTAATCTGGCGTGCCGGGTTCGATTCTGCATTCCCCTACATGAGCCACCTGGATGACCTTGGGCTTGCCATGGCACTGATAAAGCTGTTCTGACCGAGCAGTGATATCAGGGCTCTCTCAGCCTCACCCACCTTGCAGGGTGTCTGTTGTGGGGAGAGGAAAGGGAAGGCAACTGTAAGCAGTTTGAGATTCCTTAGAGTAGAAAAAAGTGGCATATAAGAACCAACTCTTCTTCTTTACCATTATAAACAAGGGCCACTGTCAACTCTTCTTCTTCTTCTTCTTCTTCTTCTTCTTCTTCTTCTTCTTCTTCTTCTTCTTCTTCTTCTTCTTCTTCTTCTTCTTCTTCTTCTTCTTCTTCTTCTTCTTCTTCTTCTTCTTCTCCCCTTTTCACCCCTCATATATTTAAAGAATTAATTAACTCCCACCTGTTTGGGAAACCCTTCCAGGGCTGTCAAGAAATGCCAAGGTTTCACAAAACTCTGGTTTCTAAACTGAATCTAATCTGGTCTTCATTCTGGAGCCAGTGCAGCTGGGAGAGCCGAGGTCCTATATGGGCCCTCCAAAGACCTGAGGAACTACATTCTGGAGCAGTTTCAAGGGTGGCTAACAAATATTTCAATTACATCAATCAATCAAAATCTACTGATTCTCAACCTGAGTACTTTGGAAGGAGATGGGTAGAAGGTCCCATGAGTGGATCCATGATTGCAACCAATGAATCAGCCCCGAATCTCACCATTGGCTCCCTAAAGCCAAGAATCTTTTGTACGCATCAGATTTCTGTTGACTCCTCATATTCATTGGGATGGGGAGTGGCTACTTAAAAAAAAGGATGTGGACAAAATGGCGAGAGAGTGGAGAGAAACAAGGATGATCCAGGACCAATGAAGACCAAGCTCTGTGAGGAAAGGCTGAGGGACTCAGGAATGTTCAGCCAAGAGAAGAGGAGGCTGAAAGGAGACATGATGTCTGTCTCTAAATATTTGAAACGTTGGCACTTAGAGGAGTGCAGGGAAAGGTTTCTGTTGGCGGTAATGGGTTTAAGCTACATGTAGAATGATATTGGTTAAATACCAGGAAAACAATTTTCACAGTCAGCTGTGGAATGGGCTGCCTAAGGACGTATTGATCTCCCTTTCACTGGAAGTCTTCAAGCAATGGCTGGGCAGATACTTCTCCTGGACGCTTTAGGCTGATCCTGCCAGACCAGGAGGTGGGACTAGATGGCCTGTATGTCCCTTTCCAACTCTAGAATTCTAGAATTCTAAATTTGACCAGAGTTGACGCTGTACGATTCCACGATCGCGAAACCAAAAGGCCCCTTTCTTCTGGTACTGCAATCTCTCAGTGGAAAAAAATCAAGGGCTATCATTCAGTGAAATGCAACAGTGTGCCCACAAAAGATCTCACCCATCGAGCATGCTCGCTCCAACCAAATATACGATCGACAAAAAGACACCCACTTTTTCTTCCTCTCTCTTTCCTTCGATTCCCATCTGTCTGTCAATTTATTTATCTGCCTTGACGAAATGTATTCTAATCTACGTCGAGGAGCTGCAAGTAGTAAATAGCTGGCAGAAGGGACGTCTCCCAGAGTTTGGTTCTTGCTCACTGATTTAGTATTTGGGATTTAGGATTTATAGAGGAACACTGCCTTGTCACATCATCGATCAGAGAGAGACACTCGAGAGATGGAAGTGGGGGGAAAAAAATTAAAAACCTGTTTATAGCTTAACTTGCTCTAGGCGTCTTGGAGTTTATTGTGCAGCTCGGTTCATTCCGGCGTTTCAATTTGAACGGTTCACTTATTTGCTGTGGCTAAAAAAAAGAGAGAGAGAGAGAGAAGATCTAAATTAAAAACCATAAGGAAAACCTATTTAAGAAAAAGGGCGGAGGGGAGAGTTGTGGGGTGCCAGGAGCACCTCGGAATGTTACGAGGTGTCAATGGATAATTTAAGGGCCTGGCAGATCTTGTCACCGAAGGACAGACTCAATTGCTCTTTCCGCGAGCGTTTTGCACGCCGGGCGCGTCGGAATCAGGGGGAGGAGCTTCCCGCCAGAAAGACCCGCAATGCGGAGGAAAAGATCCAACTTGGTGCCTTTCTTTGCTAATACTTGGCAAGGACAACTGGAATTGGGGAAAGCCATTTTTCTTTGCAGGGTGACGCTAGCCCCATAGATGTGGGAGGGGGGCATGAGTTTTCAAGAGTCAGTGCACCCTTTGCCAGATCTCAAGCCTGCACCCCAGAAAAACTGTGGACTCCTATGAGGCTGTTATTGTTGTTAGTTGTGAAGTTGTGTCTGACCCATCGCGACCCCATGGACAATGATCCTCCAGGCCTTCCTGTCCTCTACCATTCCCCGGAGTCCATTTAAGCTTGCACCGACTGCTTCAGTGACTCCATCCAGCCACCTCATTCTCTGTCATCCCCTTCTTCTTTTGCCCTCGATCGCTCCCAGCATTAGGCTCTTCTCCAGGGAGTCCCTTCCTTCTCATGAAGTGGCCAAATTATTTGAGTTTCATCTTCAGGATCTGGCCTTCTAAGGAGCAGTCAGGTCTGATCTCCTCTAGGACTGACCGGTTTGTTCGCCTTGCAGTCCAAGGGACTCGCAAGAGTCTTCTCCAGCACCAGAGTTCAAAAGCCTCAATTCTTTGACGTTCGGCCTTCCTTATGGTCCAACTTTCTCAGCCACAAGGCAGTGATCCTTGAAGGGGCCTATGAGGCTACTTGACTCTAATTCAGCCATTCTACTGCTGACCAAGACAGCTACCCTCTGAAACTTTTCTGCAGGGTTCCTACTGAATTTTTACTGTGACATCAGGAAGAAGCATCTATAACAAATGACACATTCAGACAACCAGTTATGTTACAGAATAAATAAGGGCTTTTGACTTAGAGGCATTCAGGCAGAATCCCACTTCTATTGAGTGAACCAAAAACACCAGTTTTCCTTGGAACAGCAAAAACTGCACAGAAGAGAACCAGTCTTTGCTATATAGAATCATAGAATCATAGAGTTGGAAGGGGCCATACAGGCCATCTAGTCCAACCCCCTGCTCAATGCAGGATCAGCCCAAAGCATCCTAAAGCACCCAAGAAAAATGTGTATCCAACCTTTGCTTGAAGACTGCCAGTGAGGGGGAGCTCACCACCTCCTTAGGCAGCCTATTCCACTGCTGAACGAATATGCTCGCCCCAAAATTTTTACCCCTATAGAGTTTCGGATGGTGCCATTCCCACTGGTCTTTTAGGGATGGCAGGAGGGTTGGGTCAGGGAACAATGTCGGCGGTGTCATTACATCACTTCCAGGCCAATGCTAGAAGAGAAGGAGGGTAGCTCTAAGAATCACAGGAAACTCTATGGTTTTACTCTATGGCCTCTCTACCCTGAGGTTTTACCATAGAGTTTCTGGTGATTTCTAGAGCTGATCTACGCACTTCTGGTTTCCCCCAGAAACAAAGTAATGATATAGCCTGCAACTGCTCAGACAAGGAGTGGGTAACTAGACCTACCAGCAGGAATCCTACCATAAGGTAGGAGGTTTGGAAGACCCTAGCCCTGGGATGGCTCTTTTCTCCTGAAGAAGTGAGCTGGGACTCCTGAAAGCTCCTCCCCTACCACAAATTTTGCTAGCCTTGAAGGTCCTCCTGGATCCTGTCTCTTTACTCTTGAAGAAGTGAGCTGAGACTCCTGAAAGCTCCTCCCCTACCACAAATTTTGCTAGTCTTGAAGGACCTCCTGGATCCTGTCTCTTTTCTCCTGAAGAAGTGAGCTGGGACTCCTGAACGCTCCTCCCTGCCCCAAATTCTGTTAGTCTTGAAGGTCATCTTGGACTCTGGCTCTGTTCTATTTACTGAATGAGTACAATATACGGCTTTCTCAACCAGGGCTTCGTGAAAACTTGGCATTTCTTGACAGCCCTGGAAGGGTTTCCCAAATGGGTGGGAGTCTATTCATTTTTTTAAACATATATTTTTAAACTTGTGAAACATTTATCAGGGGATAGGGCCATATATGGTCATGTTGACCCACCCACCCCCCAAAAATGGCCAATGATGGGCCTGGAGGGGATGGGAAGGGAAGGGGCCACAGGTGGGCATGCACACAGCTCTGCTTCCCAACCATATTCTGCACGATCGTGCCACTTCTGGAGTTCCTCGAAGCCTGAAGAATGTTTCAGGGGTTTCTCAATGGTAAAAAAGTCGAAAGAGGCCGTCCTTGAGCTACGCTGGAGATTAAGCACGAAAAAAAATCCACTATAATTTCTTTTTAAAAGTGCTATTCATAACCGTTTCCCCATTTTCAGAAAATTGCACAATGCATTAGTGGCTTTCCTAGTTAGTAAGATGTTGGGCAGCGCTGAGGGCGTCTGTGCCACCCATGTCTGCCGGTTGCTTACCCCTACAGAATCTGGATTTCTCATGCTTCCGACATCTATTGAAGTTGCTAAATGCATCGTAATCTCTATGGGAGATCAGTCAATTACAGCAAATGGAGCTATTTCATTTCTTCCTGCCAACGGCTCGCCGTCACACGAGCAGACGCATTAATCTAATAACTAATGATCATATATTTTACTAATCATACAGCGCCACGTGTGGCATTAGATCTAATTATATTTAAGATTAAGACATCTTTCCACGTGCGATCCTCTCGGTGTGCAAATTGCGGTATCGAAACGATGGGGGGAAAATTAGGGGCGGGGGGGGGAGATATCTTTCTCTCTCCATGCCTGATCTTCTGACAGTTCTAATCCAAGTTCAACTGTTAACTGAAATTTAGGAAGTAATTTCTGCAACTTAAAGGTGGAATAAATCCGGCACTAAGTTCTATGGTCCTTATGCAGTGTCACCTCTCCCATCAATAATGACAAACGAGTTTTTCATTTTCGGTATTTTTAAATACTTAGGGTTCTTCAGGAACTGGCTATATTTCTTGGCCATTTTGAATACCCATTCCTCCTCCACATGCAGACAGCCCGGTCACCGTGGGACAGTCCCGGTTCTCTTAGTGTTGTTCTTATAGAACAGTTCTGTTAGAGCTCTCTCAGTTCCACCTGCCTCACAGGGAGTTTGCTGTGGGGAGAGGAAGAGAAAAGTGTTTGTGAGCCACTTTGGGACTCCTTTGAGTAGTGAAAAGCAGGCTGTAAAAAAAACAGCTTTTTTATTTTTCTTCCCAGTCTTCATCACCCAGCTAGCTCTGTTTCTTCCCCTCCTCCCTCCTGGCCTCATGACCCACCTGTGAGGCAGTTGCAACTTACTTTGGGGGCCTGACCCACATTTGCAATCCACTGACTGACCACCCACTGGACCTCAGAGGGCAGAGGAACAGAAAACATCTAGAGATTTATGAACATGCAGTAAAAAAAACGGCTTTGAAATCTGGAAGGGTTGATGGAGTCATCCATTTTTAAACTCTGCTTTTCCTCCAAGGAGGTCTGGACTATCCCTCTCTTCCAATGTGTCTTCACAATGACCCTACCATGTCCTCTCTCAGCCTCCTTTTCTCCAGGCTGAACATTCCCAAGTCCCTCAACCTATCTTCATAGGGCTTGGTCCCTTGGCCCCAGATGAACTATACAATTAGTATATATTAATGAACAATGCAAATAGTCAATGTAGGCTTTAATAAGCCAATAAAAATGTACACAAGAGAAAATATAGTGATAATAAAAAGCCAGTCGGAATATCTACCAGACCTATAAAAACAAGTGTCTTAGAACTCAGGTCATGCATCAGAACTAAGGTACTTGAAGCTCCAATGGTGAAACTTTTTGTCTCTTCAAATCAAAGTCCCCAAGATGTTAGATTTTTTTTTTTGTATTTACTACTAGCAAGTCCCATGCCTTTAATAATCTTGGGTGCATGATACACTGTACTGTCTACATTATGTAGCCGGATTTACACAGGCCTTTCAGCTTCTGTTTCGGCTAGTGCAACCGTGGTGGTTAAGACCAGTGACTTCTAATCTGGCGAGCCGGTTTTGATTCCCCGCTCCTCCTCCACATGTAGCCAGCTGGGTGACCTTGGGCTTGTCACAGCCCTGATGGTGCTTTTCTCACAAAACTTTCTCAGCCCCACCTACCTCACCGGGGAGAGGAAGGGAAGACAATTGTAAGCTGCTTTGAGACTCCTGATAGAGAAAAGTGGGGTATAAAAACCAACTCTCCTCCTTCTGCATGGCCTGTGTTCCCTTTGTAGTTTGTTTGGTTTCCCACCTGGAGGTTGGCAAGCCTGAGAGTATGATAAGATTATTAATCATTGGGGGCGGGGGGAGAAGTGTGCTCATTTCTCTTCCTTTTGACATCACCTCTAAATAAGGCACGGTGAAGCAGGACGATCATTGGGAACTCGTTTTTCTTAAATGTTCACAGAATTACCTGAAAGAACCTTGCTGTTCCCCTCGAGGAGAAGGGAGTTAATTGCCAGGTACCTCTCCGTGAGAATTACAATTTTTCAATTACTTTCTTTCATCCTACACCTCTGCCCTGCCACAATGAATATGCTACTTTTAGCAAGATCGTTGTCCTGGATTACAATCTCTGCAAAAAGGGGGGGGGGATCAGGGGGCTACAATCGTGCACAAAATAAATGGACACACCAAATGCCTCCCCCTTTGTGCCCGTGTATTGTTATCGTTCTCTTTGTCTATCTGTGTGTATCTTGAGAGATAGGGTGTATACATACAATACACAATACTCTGTAGCAACAGTCCTTAAATTCACCTTGTAAACTAGGGCACCATGATTCTATGTCAAATGAGGGGTTTGAGCAGACAGAGGCATTTCAGGAAGGATGCCATGGGTTTCATGGCAAACAATATTGCATTTCACTATGGAACAGCAATATGTGGGTCAACAGACGAATGGCCAGCTGGAAAATTGGCTCTCTCTTTGTGACTGGTGAACAGGACTGGTGTTTGGCCCATCTAGGGTGTTTGGCCCATCTAGCAGCGGCTGAGCAGCCATTGTAGAATCCTAGAATCATAGAGTTGGATGGGGCCAAACAGGCCATCAAGTCCCCCCTCCTGCTCAATGCAGAATCAGCCTAAAGCATCCAGGATAAGTCTCTGTCCAGCTTCTGCTTAAAGACTGCCAGAGAGGGGGAGCTCACCACCTCTTTTAGCAGCCCATTCCACTGCTGAACTTCATGGACTGATATCTAACGGGTATCATTTCTACATGTACTTGAAAGCCATTACTGTGGGTTCTCTCCTCTGTTGCCCTCCTCCAAGTGGCAACCTTTCAAGTACTTCCAGAGAACAACCATGTCCCCTTTTAACCTCCTCTTCTCTAGGCTGAACATTCCTAAATCCCTCTGCCTTTCCTCCTAGGGCTAGGTCCCCAGGCCCTGGATCATCCTTGTCGCTCTCCTCTGCACCCTCTCCATTTTGTCCATGTCCTTTTTGAAGTGAGTCCTCTAGAACTGCACACAACACTCCAAGTATGGCCTGACCAATGCAATAAACAGTGGGACTATGTGATGTGATGCTTCTGCATGACTGCCTTCACCCAATTGTATGCCACAGTCTCCCCAATCCATGTGTACTTGGGAAGGAATGGGAAGCCGACTGTAAGCTGCTTTGAGCCTCCTTCGGGTAGGGAAAAGCGGCATATAAGAACCAACTCTTCTTCTTCTTCTTCTGCTCAGATGGATTCTGACTTTTGTTAAAGTCTGTTCTCTCTGGGAGCTATCACAGGTCCTGAAGGCTCTCTTCTGACTCACACAGTGAATGTCTTTTACTGCTTTTGCCACCTGTTACTGATCATAGAATCATAGAGTTGGAAGGGACCTCATGGGTCATCTAGTCCAACCCCCTGCACTATGCAGGACACTCACAACCCTCTCGCTCCTCCACTGTAACCTGCCACCCCATTAAGCCTTCACAGAAGATCACCCTGAGATCTTATTAGCCCTTCTGTCAGACTCAGCCAGACTGGAATCACCCCAATTTGAAGTTGCCCTGCAGCAAGCGAAACAGCTAGTCCACCTAGTTCACTGCTGCCTACCTGGCTGCCTCCCTGAACCCTAATCCCATGACCTTTGAAGCTGAGACGCCCAGAACAGAGCCTGAGGGACTCTCATGCACAAAGCATGTGCTCAAGCTATGTTCCATGGCCTTTGCAATGTCTCAGATGCTTCTGGTTGATCCTATTATTATTCTGACCTGTACAGCACATGATAGGGCTAGGGTGGCCAAACTGAGGCTCTCCATATGGCCACGGACTACAATTCCCATAAGCCCCTACCAGCATGTGCTGACATGGACAGCTGGAGAGCCACAGTTTGGCCACTCCTGCCCATAGGGCATAAAGGTCATATTTAAAACTCTCTCATCTTCTCTCTAGGTTCATAATCAGTACAGTTCTTTCCCTTTTCACCTGCAAGCAGTCCCCTGACTGGCTGTTATTGGAACTAAAACGCAGGGCCAGATGGACCTTAATCTGATCCCGCACAGTGATTCTTATGTGCTTGTGGTCTCTGTCATTCTCAGCTTTCGTTCCACTAATCACATTGTGCCAACTGTTTGATACACCTCTCCATAGTTAACTTTCCTGGGACCTCCGGTGAGCTTATTGGATTTCATGAGTGACAGGTGCAACTGTTATTCCGCTCAATTACCTGGCCCCACAGGCTGCGCTCGAGATCCCTGCCTAGGAGCTGGGTGACAACTGGAGGGATAGAAATGATATTTCCAGAAACATGTGCAGGAACACCGAAGATTATCTTGGTTGGAGAACTTTGGGAGCAGAAACAAAGCACACAATTCAGGTCTTCACATGCAGATAAAAGGAATCAGGTAACAGGAGGCACAATTTCAGTAACTCCTTGATGTACCACACTCAAAGAGTTGTTGTCAATGGTGTTTCATCAGACTTGAGAGAGGTGAGTAGCGGGATACCTCAGGGCTCGGTGCTTGGCCCGGTACTTTTTAACATATTTATTAATGATCTAGATGAGGGGGTGGAGGCTACTTCAAGTACAATGATATAGGCTAGATATCAGGGGGGAAAAATTCACAGTCAGAGTAGTTCAGCAGTGGAATAGGCTGCCTAAGGAGGTGGTGAGCTCCCCCTCACTGGCAGTCTTCAAGCAAAGGTTGGATGCACACTTTTCTTGGATGCTTTAGGATGCTTTGGGCTGATCCTGCGTTGAGCAGGGGGTTGGACTAGATGGCCTGTATGGCCCCTTCCAACTCTATGATTTTATGATTCTATGTACAGATTGCTAAAAGGAGATGAGTTCATCCATCCATCCATCCTTCCATCCAGTCATTCATTCATTCATTCATCCATCCACCCACCCATCCATCCATCCACCCACCCATCTAGTCATTCATTCATTCATTCATCCACCCATCCACCCATCCATCCATCCAGTCATTCATCCATCCATCCATCCATCCATCCCATTTGTGTTCCTGACCTCGATAGTCCAGGAGCTAATCTGGCTCAGCCTTGTTTAGCAATTGGACAGGATACTCCCAAGGAAGTTCAGAGTTTCCATGCAGGGGCAAGGCCATGGCAAACCAAGTATCTCCTGCCTTTTAAACCCTAGAGGAGGCTTCCTCAACCAGGGTTTCGTGAAACCCTGGTGTTTCTTGATGACCCTGGAAGGGTTTCCAAACAGGTGGGAGTTAATTCATTAATTAATGGTGGGCCTGGAGTGAGTGGGAAGGGGAGGGGCCCCAGGTGAGCATGTCCACAGCTCTGCTTCCCAACCATATTCCGCATGATTGCGCCACTCGTGGGGATTCTGGAAGCCTGAAGAATGTTTCAGAGGTTTCCCGATGGTAAAAAAAGAAAAACTTGAGAAAGCCTTCATGAAATCCTGCTGTCCGGAGGCTCAGTCCCCAAATCCCAGGAATTTTCCTAAACCAGGGTTGGCAGCTCTCACAATCAGCTTTAATTTGCTGTTAAAGAAACTAACCTAAGCTTTCAAAAGACAAAAGAACCAGCCCTAAGTTTGAATTTATATCTGCACATCCCTGCAACAAATTTGGCGTAACACTATCCAGAGATGCCGGAGAGACAAATTCCTCCTCTATGAAGAAGAAGAAGAAGAGTTGGTTCTTATATGCCACTTTTCCCTACCCAAAAGAGGCTAAAAGCGGCTTACAGTCGCCTTCCCTTTCCTCTCCCCACAACAAACACCCTGTGGGGTGGGTGAGGCTGAGAGAGCCCTGAGATTCCTGCTCTGTCAGAACAGTTTTATCAGTGCCGTGGCGAGCCCAAGGTCACCCAGCTGGTTGCATGTGGGGGAGCGCAGAATCGAACCCGGCATGCCAGATTAGAAGTCCGCACTCCTAACCACTACACCAAACTGGCTCTCTCTTTGAGTGGACTTGACATTTGCAGGGGGAGGATCCTTGCCTAAGATAGAATATTATTTCAATGAGTTTGCACAAGCCGGTATCCTCATGCTGCTCTCCCGGGCGAGACGATGGCTATCCCAAAAGAAATTGATTGTGGCGATTCTGCGAATCCTTTGGACACCTTTTGAAAAGGCAGCTGGGAGCGGAGGAAATGTCAGGGTCATTATTATATACATTTTGAACAGGGCGGGAAAGCAATTATAAGCCCTTTCCAAATGGTGATGACGCTTTTGATCCCGGGCTCAATCTTTCAACATTAATTTCGGCTTACAGCCGGAATGGGTCCTTGCATGCGCCTGCGCATTTCGTGACATCTGCAACACGAGCCGGCGGTGTGAGCAGAGCTACAGGGGAAGGCGAGTCTGGCTTAGGAGGGAAGTGATCGCTGATCATATAAACAATTAGACCTTTTTCCATCTTCCCCAATGAGGTCCTTTATCTGTTGACAACCTCTATAGAACCGAAAAGCGCTCGCTGTCTCCCTCCGGGGCCATCCCAACACTTCAATCAATTCTGCTCAATTACTACCAAATCTAAATGTGATTTATCTGCCCCAGAATCATTCCAATATCAGGCAAAGATCTATCAATAAATCCCCCGAAGGCAATCTTTTTTCTTCTTCTTCTTCTTCTTTCTTTCATTCTTTTTTTTTTCCCCTCTTTCTTTTTTTCCAGAGCTGCTGATGGAACCTTTGGGGGCTCAAAAACTCGGCACAGGCAATTGAGAAATTTTTTGCTTCCCCTCCCTCCTTCCCTTCTTTTTGAGCATTTAATTAAGTCGACAAGAACCTGTCAGGGATGATTTTCAAAGCGCACGGCCTCCACAGCTGACATTTGATAATATTACGCTCCGTGTTGATTGAAATTGATTTTTGGGGAGAGGGGAGGGTTAGTGAGCTTCAAAAAAACACCCACCCACACCCACACATGAGAGAGGAGTGGGAAATTTGACAACTTTTCCATCCACACATTCAAGGACAACAGGCGGGGTTTTGTTAAGGTCGCGGGTGACAAATGGCATGATGGGTTTTTAAAAGGAACGGAGTTTAACAGTCAGGGGCCAAGGGGAGATAATATTATCAGGGGGCCATAAAACAAGGGTCCCCCCCCCCCATGTCTAGAATGTCAAATGTCACAAAAAAAGGCACTGGGACCAGAAAATAGAGTTAATTCTGATTGCGTTTTCTGTCCAGAAAAACACAGGTCTTCTCCGACCTTTTCCATTCCCCCCACCTTGAAGTATCTTGTCCACCACATCTTGAATCTCAAGAATACACACACATCTTGATATGCGGACATCACTCACTGAACACTCATCCTACCTCCTGACCAATAAACACTTTGTGTGTGAAGGACCTGAGTTCTCTTTCTGTGGAGGGAAAAGACCTGTATGTCTCATAGAGACAATTGTCCTCTGGATCTAGTCATGGGGAAGAGTCTTTTGACTAGACCTCCCCGAACTTGGGAGCCAAAGGCCACATATATATGATTTAAATTCTGAGAGGAAAACTTGATCCTTTTGAAGGACTTCATTAACAATACAATAAGTTGAGGAAAACCCATTTGAAAACGGTTCAATCTAGAGGCCGTTCTGGTTGTTCTTATATAAGGTAAAGGTATCCCCTGTGCAAGCACCGGATCATGTCTGACCCTTGGGGTGACGCCCTCTAGCGTTTTCATGGCAGACTCAATACGGGGTGGTTTGCCAGTGCCTTCCCCAGTCATTACCGTTTACCCCCCAGCAGCAAGCTGGGTACTCATTTTACTGACCTCGGAAGGATGGAAGGCTGAGTCAACCTTGAGCCGGCTGCTGGGATTGAACTCCCAGCCTCATGCGCAGAGCTTTCAGACGGCTGCCTTACCACTCTGCGCCACAAGAGGCTCTCTTGTTCTTATATACATCTTTAAACCGCCCGTGGTGCCACGGGCGCCACGGACTAAATAAATGGTTAAGGGCTGCCGAGGTGGGATTTGTCCGTGATGAGGAAGGGTCCGGATTGGACCCTTCCTCACGACAGACAATCGGAGGGACCAATCGGCAGGCGCAAAGCGCCTGCCAATTGGTCCCTCCGATTCCCAGCCCCAGCAACTGCGAGCCGCGCGCAGCGCGGCTTGCAGTTGCTCCCGGCCTGACGCCCGAGGGAGCTCCCGGCAGTCGTGCAAAGCGCGGCTGCTGGGGGCTTCCTGCCTGGCGGCCTGACGCGGTGAGAGGCGCGAAGCGCCTCTCGCTGCGTCAGGCCTCCGCCGCCGCAAGAACGCCGCCCAGGGCAGCCACCACCCCATCGGACCACCGCCGCCGCCGAGGGAGCACCCACCCACAGTGAGTGCCTAGCGCCCGCTGCATTTAGCTGCAGCGGGCTTGATTACTAGTATATATATAAAAGAAGAGATAAGAAACGTCTATATACATTTATTGTGAAATTGTTTAGTATAGCCCAGGATAGGTTCTGTTTTCTGTTACAATAATTTTGAACCGTCCCTTTTTTTCGTGGTGTACTCTGGATCTAATCTGGCATTGAAATCTCCACCACATCCCTCACCATGTGCCCAGAATTGACATCAGCACATCACTGGAGGATACTGGAGATGCTCTGGCGTTTAGGCAAAATCGAAAAGAATTAAATCTATTATCATTATTGTTATTGTTGTTATTGTTATTGTTGTTATTATTGTTGTTGTTATTGTTATTATTTTATTTATTTATTTCCCACCACTCCCTGTAGGCTCGTGGTGGGTAACAATAGTCTTAACCCCGTTAAAATACCCATTAAAAGACTTTAGAAAATCCCAACAAGACGGAAAACAATCTTATTCCCACCCCCCACTATCAGAGTGGCAGGAAGGAAGGAGGAAGTGGTGTAACTTCTAGCCCCAGGAGGGGGAAATGGTTCTCATCTGCTGAATGTGCCAGTTCACATTCATTTTTTCAATCAGGGGTTTATGGGACCCTGGGGTTTATTGACAGCACTGGAAGGGTTTCCCCAAATGGGTGAGAGTTAATTCATTTTTAACAGCCTTTTTTAAATGTGTGAAATTTTTATTGGCTGATATGACCATATATGGTCTTGTTGACCTGCCCCCTCCCCCCCAATGGCCAATGATGGGGCTGGAGGGGGTGGGAAGGGGAGGGGCCTCACATGGCCATGTCCTCAGCTCTGCTTCCCAACCACATTCTGCACGATGGCACCATTTCTGGGACTTCTCGAAGCCTGGAGAATGTTTCAGGGCAATAAAGCTGAGAAAGGCTGGTCTCCATGCAGCTGAACCGTGGCGTTCTTCCTGATGTGGGAGAACAGCTCTTCTCTTTCCAGTCCTCTGAAGGGATCTCTTTCATGAGAGGGACAAAAAGTGAAGGCCAGGCAGCGAAGGCCTGTGGTCAGAAGGGAAAGCAGTGGTTGACCAATGTGAGCCATTAGACTTTCTGTTGGAGGATGTGGTGGTTTGAGGCCTACCACTGGCTCATGTGACCCTTGGCCTTCCTGGATACATCAATCTGCTGGGCTGGCTGGTGGACTGGGCCTGAGAGGTAGTTAAAGCCTCCTTGAGAGAAGGGGCGCTTCACCCTTGTCTTAAAACAGACTGTGGCATACTCACAACTAAGGAATCCTACCCTGGGCCGAGGAGATTTGAGCCAGTCTCAGATGTTTCATTCTGGAGCAAGGTGATTGAACAAGGCATTGCTGGCCAGTTTCAGGGATTCCTGAATGAATCAGATTGTTGGGATCTTTTCCAGTCCAGGTTCGGGCCTGGTGATGGCCTTTCAAGATGGACCACAGGCTTGGCTGGAGCTCAGAGACATTCCTGAGGCTACTGAATGACCAGAAGAGTGCTCAAAGAAGCTTATCCAAAGTGGGGTTTCATATGGCCCAGGAAAATGGTGGCAACAGTCCTTGTTTACATCCGTTAAGAATGCATTTGGGGCATGTTTAGTGGGGTTGAAGTATAGGTCATTTGTTTTGGTTTCTTCGGAGGTGAACTTAAATTGTATTTATTACCATATATAGAATCATAGAGTTAGGACCATATAGTCCACCTGAATTTCCTCCAGGCCAAGCTGGATTCTGGAGGATTTTGGTGGACGGATCACTTGTGTATAAAACTGGGGTCACTGTGGGTAGGCAGGTAGATTTGAATCCCCCCATTGAGCAGGGGGTTGGACTAGATGAGCCTGGAGACCCAACTCTATGATTTTACGATTCCATTGGGTGATATGACCATATGTGCTCATGTCAACAATCTCCCTTCCCCCTTAAAAATAGCCAATGATGAGCCTGGAGGGGCAGGAAAGTTGGTCATGTACACAGCTATGCTTCCCAACCATATTCTGCATGATTGTACCACTTCTGGTGTTTCTCTAAGCCTGAAGAATGTTTCAGGGTTTTATTAATGGTAAAAAAAGTTGCAAAAGGCTCATCTATCCATTTGTCCAACCATCCAGCCATTGTCCATCCATCTGTCTGTCCCACCATCTATACATCCATCCATTGTCCATCCATTATCTGTTGGTTGTTCTGTCCATCCATCCATCATGGAACATGCATAGGATCCCCCATGCAGGCACTGATTAGAACAGGTCCAGCTGAATTTCACAAGGGGCATCTCCCATGTGTCTGCCAAAACACACACTGGGATTCCAGTTGTAAGATCCATGGCATGGGACTGGTTCCTGCATAGACCACTGCTCTTTCAGTCATTGCTTTGCCATTGGGTCGCAGCCAACTTAGGGTGACCCTGCCGGATTTTTCAAAGTCGGAGATACTCAGAGGTGGTTTCCCATAGCTTCCCTCTGCAAACCTTTCCCAGTCTTCCTCAGTGGTCTCCCATCCAAAGGCTAACCAGGGCTGACCCTGCTTAGCTTCTGAGATCTGATCAGAGCCGGTTAGCCTGAGCTATCCAGGTCAGGGATGCCACCGCTTGCCTTATAAAAAAGACCCCATTTAAAGCCTGTTCCCCGGAAGCCCCAAGAGGACTCCAGTGCGCCAGAATTAACAGAATTTTATTTTACGGTAGGTATATTTCACTCCTTCCCTTCTCCCCGGGATTACATAAATGTTAGTCTCGCTGGCACCAGCCCTGGCTTTTTCCTTACTGATTTTGCAATATCGGGGAATGATAGATGTCCGTTCTGGGGGAAAAGAAAGCCGAGCAATTTCATCAGTGTCTCAGGGAGGTTTTATTGGATGGCTGCAGATTGGTTCCCACAGCAATTTACCACAAAACGCTACAACAGGTTCCCATCCTGACAGCGGAGAAGTGATGGAGGAAGGAGCAGCCCAGGGATTTGCAGGCCCACCCTGGACTCCTCTCTGGCATCGCCTGCATGGCCTTCTGTCCCCCTGTATGGCAGAGGGAGGAAGGAACGGGGGGAGGGGACACATCTGAGTCCCATGCGGCTGGAGATCTAGCGAGTCTTTGGATAGTTCTTGTTAGGAGACCATGGTGAATACTCTCCCATCTCAGGTATTACAGGGGGGGGGGATTGTTTCTGGGAAAACTCACCTTTCATAGAATCACAGGGTTGGAAAGGGACATCCAGGCCGTCTGGTCCAACCCCCTGCTCAGTGTGGCATCAGCCTCAAGCATCCAGGAGAAGGATCTGTCCAGCCACTGCTTGAAGACCACCAGTGGGGGGGAGCTCCCCACCTCCCTAGGCAGCCCCTTCCACCGCTGAACTAGTCTGCTAGAATCCTAGAGTGGGAAGGGGCCACAAAGGCCATCTAAGCCCACCCCCTGCTCAGTGCAGGATCAGCCTCAAGCATCCAGTAGAAGGATCTGTCCAGCCGTTGCTTGAAGACGGCCAGTGAGGGGGAGTTTCCCACCTCCTTAGGCAGCCCCTTCCACTGCTGAACTAGACTCCTAGAATCCTAGAGTGGGAAGGGGCCACACAGGCCATCTAGTCCAACCCCCTGCTCAACGCAGGACCAGCCTGAAGCACCCACCTCCTTAGGCAGTTGATTCCACTGCTGAACTACTTGGACTGTGAATTCCCCCCTCCCCGATGTCTAGACAGTACCGTTCTACACGTAATTTAAATGCATTACTGCCCTTTCTGAAACAAGTGAATGCTTTCTAGACCATTTTGCAGCATTCACAGAAAATTGGTCAAAAGGGGACACAATTGATGCAGTTGAAATTTCAGAGAAAACAGGGATGCCAACTTCCAGAGGGGGTCCTGGGGATCCCTGGGAATTGCAGTTCATCTCCAAACTATAGAGGTCAGTTCCACTGGGGGCAATGGATGCTTTGGATACTTTCTAATGCGATTTCTGCCATCACGTGTCTGCAATGCCCCTCTGCAGGGGACAAACAGGCCAATCCCATCGACAAAGAATTAAGGGATGTAAGTCTGACATTAGCGATCACAACATTCCAAAAACTTTGGAGGAACATTTTAATCTTCCAGGACATTCAGTTGCTGGCATCCGAGTGGCAGTGCTCTTACCAAGGAATTTCCAAGGGAGATTAGAAAGAGAGACTGCTGTGCCAAATTGCAGCTGATAATGGAAGTCAAGACAATGCGTCCTCCTGGACTTAATTGAGATCTAGGTTTCCTTATCATGCTGATTTCTCCATGCTTACCAATACCATCCTCTCAGCATGTCATACCTAATCCAATCACGTCTGTTAATGTCATTCGACGTCTGGAATCACACCACTTTCAAATATATAGGACAGATGCTCACATTACAGCTACATCTGAAGAAGTGGGCAGTGACTCACGAAAGCTCATCCCTTGCCAGCAATTCTGTTAGTCTTTCGGGTGCTCTGGGATTCTGGCTTTTTCTACATCTGGGATTAGGAGGGAAAGCTTCAAAAATATGTGAAGTTGCCATTGTGAAAAGCATGAGGCCTAACATGTCTCATTCTCACCTGAATGTCTTCTACTTCCTTGAATGGGAGACCACCAAAGAAGGCCTGGGCTGCTACACGAGGCAGACAGGGACAAACCACTACGGATCTGCCTCAGATCAGCTCGGGGGTTTTACGGCAGGATGAAACTCGAACCCGAGTCTCCTGCCTCGCTGCTCAGCTTGCTAACCATGATGCCACTCTGGCTCTTGGAGCCTCTTCCATTTTGGAAGCCAAGTTTGCTGACTTACAGCAGGCTTTTGTGCTTGGATGCTGTTAAATACAAGGGACCGGCAGTCCTGCTACAATCCCCCATCTTTTTCCTTCTGCTCAGATTGGTGGCGAAGAATTGGCAGCGATAAATGAGAACAGAAGCATTGCCAACTCAATGGACAGATGACAAAAGGCTCTTGGGAGGGAGCTCCCTGGGGCAGCATTTGTTCGTAAGGCGCAGAACACGGTTGAATTATCGCCGTTCTCCGGTGTCTAATGATTTTTTTCCTCCTCTTTCGTGTCATCTGCCCCCCCCCACCCCCTTTACCTTTTTGTTCTTCTCCAGGAAGCTTGTGTTTGGAACGTCTTCCAAATTCATATTGGCAAAGTGATCTATGTTGTCGAACGCCAGGTAGGCTGTGATCAATCAGAATCTTGTCTTTTTCCTGCCCGGCGTTTCGTCTTTATCCTTCTTCTACCACACACGGTTGCTGGAGAACCCCGTGACAGATGAGGCTAAATCACCCGTTTCCTTTGGAAAACTTCGCTCTCGACTAGATTCCAAAATTCGCAAGCGTTACACTTTCACTCTGTCCTGCAACCATAGAAAGACAAGATGAAGTGGTGGTTAAGCATGGTTGGTTCTACTCTGGGTTTGATTCTCCACTCCTTGACCTCATGAGGCCTGCAGGGTGACCTTGGGTCAGTCCCAGTTCTCTCAGAGCTCCCTCACCTCCACCAGCTTCCCAGGGTGTCTACTGTGGGGAGAGGAAGGGAAGGCGATTGCGAGCCACTCTGAGACATGTCAGACCTGCTGGGTTACCTTGGGCCAGTCCCAGTTCTCTCAGAGCTCTCTCTGGTCTGATCCAGCAGGGCTCCTCTTAACTTTTTTAAAAGGCCTCGGCCTTTCTGCCCTGTTGTTGGACCTCCAGAAGAACTGGTTGGCCACTGTGTGAGATGGGATATTGGACTAGATGGACCACTGGTCTGATCCAGAAGGGCTCTTGTTATGTTCTTATGAGCACATGGGTGATGAGCAGCATATACATTTGAAAATAAATAAAAATGGAGAATAAATAAATTGCCTCGGCCTCTCTGCCCTGTTGTTGGCCCTCCAGAGGAACTGATTGGCCCCTGTGAGAGACAGGATGCTGGAATAGATGGACCACTGGTCTGATCCAGCAGGGGTGATGATCTTATGAAGGCCTTGGCCATTATGCACTGTTGTTGACCCTTCAGAGAAATTGGTTGGCCACTGTGTGAGACAGAATGCTGGACTAGATGGACCTCTGGTCTGATCCATCAGGGCTCTTCTGATGTTCTTATGAAAGCCTCAGCCTCTTTGCCCTGTTGTTGGCCCTCCAGAGGAACTGATTGGCCCCTGTGAGAGACATGATGCTGGACTAGAGGGACCACTGGTCTGATCCAGCAGGGCTTCCTGATGTCCTTATGAAGGCCTAGACCTCCATGCCCTATTGTAGGTCCTCCAGAGGAACTGGTTGGCCACCGTATGGAACAGGATGCTGGAATAGCCAGACCACATCTCATCCAGCAGGGCTCTCCTTATGTCCTGTGAAGCCCATGATCTCCCTGCTTTTGGCTCTCCATAGGAACTGGTTGGCCCCTGTGTGAGACAGAATGCTGGACTAGATGGACCCCTGGTCTGATCCAGCAGGGCTCTTCTTCTGTTCTTATGGAGGCCTCAGCCTCTGTTGTTGGCCAGTCAAAAGAACTGGTTGGTCACTGTGTGAGACAGGATGCTGGACTAGATGGACCCCTGGTCTGATCCAGCAGGGCTCTTCTTCTGTTCTTATGGAGGCCTCAGCCTCTGTTGTTGGCCAGTCAAAAGAACTGGTTGGTCACTGTGTGAGACAGGATGCTGGACTAGATGGACCCCTGGTCTGATCCAGCAGGGCTCTTCTTCTGTTCTTATGGAGGCCTCAGCCTCTGTTGGTGGCCAGTCAAAAGAACTGGTTGGTCACTGTGTGAGACAGGATGCTGGACTAGATGGACCCCTGGTCTGATCCAGCAGGGCTCTTCTTCTGTTCTTATGGAGGCCTCAGCCTCTGTTGTTGGCCAGTCAAAAGAACTGGTTGGTCACTGTGTGAGACAGGATGCTGGACTAGATGGACCCTGGTCTTATCCAGGTGGGCTCTCCTTAAGTTCTTCAACACGTTTTCCAGACTCCTGCACAGTGAGTGAATGCCATTGGTTCATGGCTCACAGTTCCCATTAATTTTTGTTGACCACGTGAATGGAATGCATGGGCCTTTGTCTGGGATTTTTAAAAATCATTTGGAGAATAAATCATGCCACTAATTGTGTGCGGGTGATGCAATGGGAGTTTGGGGGAAGTGATAATGAAGTACAGTCTTTTTCGTACTTACATCCCAGGTTTGGAACTGACCTAATTTTCTACTTGAGGAGAATGTGTTACTGTTGCTCAGGTACCTTCTTGGATACTGCCAGATAGTTTCTCTGAAGTGCTCGAGGTGTAGCATGAATCCACTTCAACTCCCTCAAGGGGATGGCAAAGAAAATTAATCTAGTTTTAGAATTTCCTATCTAAAGTACTTACATGGCCCCAATTAATACAACTCTGGTCCCCAAAGGATATTTTATCCTGGGGGAGGGGGTGGGGACAGGCAGATTGTGCAACGGTTGCCACTGTGTGGCTTTTACTTCAAAGTACCTGTCATTGATCCTTTTTTTATTTTAGGATCTGCCAGGTGTTTGTAGATGGGAACAGGTGAGGCCAGCAGGGCTTCTGATTGGCTGTTGGGGGAATAAAAAAGTAACTTTAACACAGTAGTCCCGACCTTCGGGTGGATTTTTGTTTCCCACCAACCTATCATGGTTTAGCCTAGAACATAAAAGAAGCCATGATGGGTCAGGCCAATGGCCCATCCGGTCCAACACTTTGAGTCACACAGTGGCCAAACCTCAGGTGCCATCAGGAGGCCCACCGGTGGGGCCCGAACTCCAGAAGCCCTCCCACTGTGGCCCCCAAGCACCCAGAAGACAGAGCATCACTTCCTGAAACATAAGAGAAGCCATGGTGGATCAGGCCAACGGCCCATCCCAGGGGTAGTCAAACTGCGGCCCTCCAGATGTCCATGGACTACAATTCCCAGGAGCCCCCTGCCAGCGTTCGCTGGCAGGGGGCTCCTGGGAATTGTAGTCCATGGACATCTGGAGGGCTGCAGTTTGACTACCCCTGGCCCATCCAGTCTAACAGTCTATGTCACATAGTGGTCAAAAACCCAGGGTACATCAGGAGGTCCACCGGTGGGGCCAAAACTCCAGAAGCCCGCCCACTGTAGCCCCAAGAATACAGAGCATCCCTGCCCTAGACAGAGTGTTCTATCTATACCTGGTGGCTAAGAGCCATGCATGGACATCTGCTCTTAAGAACATGAGAGAAGCCATGTTGGATCAGGCCAATGGCCCATCCACTCCAACAGCCTGTGGCCAAAACCCAGGTGCCCTCAGGAGGACCACCTGCAAGACCAGCCTAGTTTCCCCGTCCCTGTAAGAAACACCTCCCGTGTTTGGCCCCTGTGAGAGACATGATGCTGGACTAGAAGGACCACTGGTTTTGACATGACAATATTTAGGGGGAGGTAGTATCAGGATTTTTTTAAAAAAATAGCCTCCTTTCAATATGTTTCAGCAGTCACGCGTGCTTCTTCAATTCATTTCTGTCCTGTGTTCTTAGCCAGGCTGGATCCCATCAAAAAGATTAAGATCGCAATAAAGCGAGTGTCTTAAAAAGAGAGAGAGAGAGAGTCTTTTAATTGGACAGTTGTTTTTAAAAGGCAGGCATTAAAGCGCAACACAGGGGACTTTAAAAGGAGCCTTTTAATGGGGATTAGCATGCACATCACTCAATGCAATTGAGCTGATACTTGGCTGCAGGCAGAATCCCGGAAGCGAAAGAGGCTGGAAGACTCTCTCCTTACGCTTTCAAAAGGCAACCCCCCCCCCCGCCATGCCTGAAATGGGGCAAGGAGCAGAGAACCAACAAGCGGCACAAAAGCAAAATTAAGGGGGGAATTTTGCCAATCTGTCTGCCCCCCCCCCGTTAATATGCAGAGGTATATTCTGTGATTTGGAGGGGGGGAATCCAAGAAAGAAGACACCTGCAGAGTGCAGGTCCTGGAAGAGAACTAGATGTGAATTAAAGGGATACCAGCTTCAATTTGGTGATAATCAACATGAAGAAAGGGCCGATATGAACCTTGATGGACCAAGGGTCTGATTCAGTGCAAGGAAGCCTCACGGGCATCTTCATATGCAGCTACATGTCTACCTACACAGGTGCCCAGATGTGGCAAAGATTCATTGTTGAATCCTCTGGATGAATTCTGGCAGCCTGAGATTAAAGGGGTAGGGCTTCTCAACCAGGGTTTTTTTTGACACTCGGGGGTTTCTTGACAGCTCTAGAAGGGTTTCCCAAATGGGTGGGAATTAATTGTGTGTGTGTGTGTGTTAAACATTTATCAGGTGATATGAAAATATATAGTCCTGCTGACTTACCCCCACAAATGGCCAATGAGGGACCTGGAGGGGGTGGGGAGAGGAGGGGGCCCAGGTGGGCGTGTACATAGTTATGCTTCCTGACCATATTGTTTCCCAAAAAATTTCCACACGATCAGTGCACTTCTCAGGTTTCTTGAAGCCTGAGGAATGTTTCAGGATTTTCTCAACTGTAAAAAACAGTTGAGAAAGACTGGGGGAGACTTTGGGGGATGATGATGCAACATCCAGGTAACCGGCCTATCTATCCATCTATCCATCTATCCATCTATCCATCCCTGCATCCATCCCTGCATCCATCCCTGCATCCATCCATCCATCCATCCATCCATCCATCCATCCATCCATCCATCCATCCATCCGTCTATCCATCTATCCATCCCCCGCCTCTCCCGGCAACTGCCAGCCTGAGGCGGCTCACGAGAAGACAATAAAAACAAGAACCCAATATCAACAATCAGACTTCCCCATCCCCAATTAAAACAACCCAATATTAAAACGACAGCAACAGCAAGATGGTGGAAACAGCACAAAAGAACCCCATAACTCCAGTCACTGTTGCCCACCACAGCTCCCATGTGGTGAGATCTTCCATAGTAACCAACCACAGGATGAGACTCTAGATAGAACTGCAGGCACCTTTTCCTTGGCCTCAACCTAATGCCTGGCGGAAGAGCTCCGTCTTGCAGGCCCCGCGTATCCTTCCGGAAATGAACCACTGTGTTTCGCTGCTCTATGCTCTGGTTCCCACAGAGAGAGAGAGAGAGAGAGAGAGAAGCAACTTACGCACAGTGCTTTGCAGTAAGCTTTTGATGGATGGCTCTCCTTTCTTCAAAAACGCCCATAACCCACCTTCAACCATCTGCTCGTGAACTCTCGGCGTCCCTTCCCCCCTCCCCATACCCCTCCGACCATCAGCCTCTTGTCAAACCACCCAAAGGAGAGACGAGGAAGCCTTAATTGATCGGATTTCTGAAACAGCCTTGAGAACTTGATTCAGATATTGACTTCCTAGGAGCTAGTTTAACTCCGGGTTCCAGAAGCAGCAAGGCCTGAACATCAAACCTATTAACCTCTGACCTTCCCGGTTGGGCCGACATCACAGCAGCAGTAATTAGGAAGTCAATTGGAATCACATGTCTCACTTACACCCGCCTGTCAATCAATAGCGTTGGTGACAGATTCATTAGGCCGGGGCTTGCAGCATTGACAAGTAACGGCCTCGTAAAATACTCTTTTGGAATCGAGCAGAGGAGGGCGGGAGGGGGGCGATATCGGCTAGAAGGACTGGCGTGGATGACAACATCTATCCAGTGGGGCTCTTGCAATTTATGAAGAGACACTTGCTGGTAACCTTTCTGACTGGGTGCTAAATTTTCCCCAGTAATTGCTAAATAAAACAATTTTTTTAACACTCTTTCTTTCTTTCTTTTTTTTTTTATAAAGTCATATTTTCCCCTCTTTCTTTTTGACAGGGCATTTCCCTCCCTCTTAGTTACCACGAACCAATAATCTGGCAAGGTAAAACGTGAGGATTTATTTAATGTTGAAAGAGAATGTTGTTTTACGACGGGTGGATTTATTAGGGAGGCGTTCATCTCAGAGATGGAGAAAGCTAAAAATGATACGAAATCTGCTGTTTGTTTTTTGTTTTGTTTTAAACCCTGTATATTGTGCAGGGATCTGATTTATATAACCTTTCCTTTATGGCCTTTCTCTTATATTTCTTTTTTTTTAGGAAACATCCCCCCCCTCCCCCAGTTTATTTTACGCTTGGTCATCCGGAGCCAAAAGTGTATGTTCTCATATGTAGTCAGGATCCGTAATAAAAATGATATTTTCTACCAGTATTGGCTCCTCACAAATGGAATATAGAAGAACTGTGTTTTTTTGTATCCCACTTTTTACTACCTGAAGTTATTCTCAAAGTGGCTTACAATCACCTACCCCCCCCTCCCCCAGCTGACACCCTGTGAGGTACCTGAGGTTGAGAGAGCTCTGAGAGAACTGGGACTGGCCCAAGGTCACCCAACTGGCTGCATGTGGAGGAGGAGTGGGGAATCAGACCCGGTTCTCCATATTGTAGGGCGCTGTTCTTAATCACTACACCAAACTGTTTTGGGCCCTTCTGAAATTGTTGGTTTTAGTTAACTAAATCAGGATTCTATATGTTATTTTATTGTGTTATGTTTATTATATTATGTAGTGAGCTGCCGTGAGCCCCCCGGGGAAGGAAGTATATAAACAGAAATATAAATAAATAAATAAATAAATAAATAAATAAATAAACAAACAAACAAACAAATAAATAAATAAATAAATAAATCCAACTATGACCAGCGTTTGAGTTTTCACTGCTAAGGTGACATTTGAGCGCATGATGTTGCATCCCTCAACTTCCGTGCTCTATCCCTCAGCTAAACAGAATCCAGCTTGGTGAAGTGATTAGGAGTGTGAACTTCTAATCTGGCAAGCCAGGTTCAATTCCCCGCTCCTCCACATGCAGCTGGCTGGGTGACCTTGGGCTTGTCACAGCCCCAATCGTGCTGTTCTGACTGGGCCATTCTGTCAGAGCTCCCTCAGCCTCACCAACCTCACAGGGTGTCTGTTGTAGGGAGGGGAAAGGAAGGCAACTGCAAGACTCCTTTGGGTAGAGAAAAGTGGGGTTTAAACACCAACTCTTCATCTTCTAACTCCTCTTCGCTGGGATGGCTTTGGACCATTACTCATAAACCCTCACACAAGCAAAAATTTCTAGTGAAGAAAATATATGCAGAGAAGCAAAGTAGTTTCAATAGGGACCTGCATTGGAAACTCAGTAGCAGACATCCTGGACCGTGATGGTTCATGACCTCTGAGGTGGCCCTTTTGGCAGGAGGAGAACACCTGGAGAGGTACGTGTGGAGTTCCATGAGGTATAGATCTTATATCAAGTTGTGCTTCCCACCCCTACCACAGGGCTCCAATATCCCCAGATGCAACAATATGCATTTCAACATTATGGCAATCCGATTACTTGTCCAGCTTTATATGAAGGATATTAAATTCTGGCAGACTTGTGGTAAACTCTGAACAACCTGAAAGTTAGCTCTGAGATGGCCTGAAAGACCCCTTGACTCACTGGACTGAGTTAAGACATTCATTGCATTCTGCCTGTCCCTTGCCATTCTGTTTTTGAAATACTGATTCTCTCTGCCTTCCTCGTCTGTGCTTCCTTCCAGCAGAGAGCTGAAACCTAAGACCAACACAGGAAGGAAAAGAAGCTAACCTCCATTGCCTTGGGAGATGGAGGATGGGAAGAGGTTGAGGATGGGGAAACTTACCAGCAACAGAGCCTTTCGGAGAGAGCAACACCTCTTCCACCTGGCAAGCAGTAGGAAAAGGAAGAAGAAGGCAAATAAGCCCCATGATTGGCTTTCATTGGAAGAGTGCCCTCTCCCTATTGGTGGCACACCCACAGGTAGAACTAATCAGTTAGGGAGTGAGTTGTTTGCACACAAATTGAGCTGATTGGCCCTTATTGGCAGAGTGTTCTCTTTCTCCCTGTTGCTGGCACACCCCTAGGGAGGACTAATCAGGTAGGTGTGAGTTGTCTGCATGCAATTTGAGCTGATTGGCCCTCGTTGGCAGAGTGCAATTTCAATTAATTGGCCCTTGTTAGCAGAGTGCTCTCTCTGTATTGGCGGCACACCCTCGTGAAGGACTAATCAGGTAGGGGTGAGTTGTCTGCATGCAATTTGAGCTGATTGGCCCTCATTGGCAGAGTGCAATTTCAATTAATTGGCCCTTGTTAGCAGAGTGCTCTCTCTGTATTGGCAGCACACCCTCGTGAAGGACCAATCAAGTAGGGAGTGAGTTGTTTGCACACAATTTGAACTTTATAATTTTTTGTGAACTTTTCTACACATTTAGAGGTAGAGAAGATTCCTATTCTAATCTAACTAGCTGGGTGGCAAAAGATACTTGAGGCATCTCAACCATCATGTGACAGGGCTGAGGAATGGAGGGGAAGAGAGAAAACTCAGGAAACAGGAAATTACCCTCTAGGGACAGGTCAGTGAGATTAGAAGGTGAGTGGTCAGTGTTCCTATCTATCTCACTAACTCTATGATGAAGAGAGTTCCTATTAGAATCTCCAGTCAGGAGACATCACCGAAAGTTATTTCCAACACTATGGACCCCAGGATGGCTTCAGACCCCGGTGTTTTGGTGGAGGCCTAAAAATACCTCTAAGAAGCTGATCTCCCTATGCCAGCCATTCTTAACATTTTTACCATTGAGAAACCCCTTAAGGCTTCAAGAGACCCCAGGAGTGATGCGATAGTGCAGAATATGGTTGGGAAGCATAGCTGTGGACACGTCCACCCAGGGCCCCACCCCTTCCCACCCTCTCCAGGACCATCATTGGCCATTTTGGGAAGGGGGGGGCGGGTTGACATGACCATATATGGTCACATCTCCCGATAAATGTTTAACAGATTTAAATATGTACATATAAATCTCACACCTATCTGGGAATCCCTTCCAGGGCAGTAAGTAAATAAATAAATAAATAAACAAACAAACAAACAAACCACAGGGGTTTCTGGAAGGGTTTATTGAATGGGTGGGAATTCATTTTTAATGTATTTTAAATTAGTTAAACATTTAGCGGGGAATATGACCATATTTGGTCATGTTGAGCCCCCTTTCAGAATGGCCAATTATAGGCCTGGAGAGGGTGGGAAAGGGAGGAGCTCTGGGGACACAGCTATGCATCCCAAAAAAACAAAATCAGAGTAACTTTCTGGTCCCAGGACTAGATAGCTGTCAGCTCAGCTTCTGCTTGCAAGAATGTTTCACATTTGTATGGAGACAGATGGGGCCAGCAGCAAATGATGGAATGGAAACCGTTGATCACTGACAGACAGTTTAATTTCTCCTATGTTTTTGTGAACGACAACTGAATTTGAGGGGTCTGATTGGCTGTTTTAGCAAGGAAGTATCCTATGGCTGTATTTGGAGGTTGTGACACAGTTTACTAATTTAACAGGATTAACATTTTGCTTTATATTCCCACTGTCACGATGGTAGTTCATAGTCTGAGGAAGGGTGCTTGCACTCGGAAGCTCACGCCTTGAATAAATCTTTGTTGGTCTTAAAGGGGCCACTGGACTCTGGTTTTGTTTTGCTGTGCTGCTTCAGGCCAACAGGGCCACCCACTTGAATCACACCCGAAGAGTTTCTCCACTAGGCTCAGAACCCACAGAAGTTTCCCAGAGTCAGGGCGGGGGGCGGGGCTGAGCCGAAAAACTTCGAGACAATCACTGCTGGAGCTTGACGACAATCCACCCAGCAAAGTAAGGAACCAATAACCAATTCAATCCCACCTTTGCCAGTCCCAGCCACGTTCTGCTTCATTGACCAATGGATCCAGGTTTTATTCTACCCGCTCCGCACTTTTTTATGGCTATTATTTGATCGTCCTCATTATCGGAGTGCGGCTTTCGACGCCGCTTCGATCTGAACCTCCTGTGAACCCTTAAAGCTTCCTCCGTGACACCAGGAGATTGCCAGTTATGCTCTGTGCCAATGTGTTATATATATATAAATAAGTGCCATCAACTTGGGGGGCACAGGAGAGCAGGAGTGTAAAGATATATCGTCAGCAAAATGTACAACTTCTGGCGCATTACTGCTTAATCCTAACGTAATTATTCTCATCCTTTTATTTGATTAACTTCTAATGGCTCCTCTTGGTGTTAAAGGTCCCAGACTGATCATTTGATTTTAGTGTCTGCCATAATTACCGATAATGTTCTTTTGCAAGACAATTTAATGATAACCGCATAACAGCCCGTACGAGGGGAGCTGCAGGGTTTCAGTGCTTTTGAGTCATATAAAATACATTAGACTAACACAAGCCATCAACGTGACAGGGAATGTTTGATTTACATCCACGGCTACATTAGGGAACTGTCGTGGAATTCCCTCCCGCATCCCACCCCCGGATCTGTTCTCTCCTCCCTCTTCCGACCACGTCTCGAGACACGGCAGAACGGTGGGCCGGTCAGCAACTTGCTGCAGGTAACAGAATGCATGACTGAAAGAAGCAGCACAATGAATCATAGAATCATAGAGTTGGAAGGGTCCATAGAGGCCATCTAGTCCAACCCCCTGCTCAATGCAGGATCAGCCCTAAGCATCCTAAAGCATCCAAGAGAAGTGTGTATCCAACCTTTGCTTGAAGACTTCCAGTGAGGGGGAGCTCACCACCTCCTTAGGCAGCCTATTCCACTGCTGAACTACTCTGACTGTGAACATTTTTCCCCTGATATCTAGCCTATATCATTGTACTTGAAGTTTAAACCCATTACTGCGTGTCCTCTCCTCTGCAGCCAGCAGAAACAGCATCCTGCCCTCCTCCAAGTGACAACCTTTCAAATACTTAAAGAGGGCTATCATGTCCCCTCTCAACCTCCTTTTCTCCAGGCTGAACATTCCCAAGTCCCTCAACCTATCTTCATAGGGCTTGGTCCCTTGGCCCCAGATCATCTTCGTTGCTCTTCTCTGTACCCTTTCAATTTTATCTGCGTCCTTCTTGAAGTGAGGCCTCCAGAACTGCACACAGTACTCCAGGTGTGGTCTGACCAGTGCCGTATACAATGGGACTATGACATCTTGTGATTTTGATGTGATGCCTCTGTTGATACAGCCCAAAATGGCATTTGCCTTTTTTACCGCTTATGCCGGGGAAGCAGGGGTGGAACAGAACAGGCAGGCCTCGGTCCCCAAGAACATTTTCTGCCAGTATCCAAAATCCTATACACACATTTTCCAACGATGAAAATAGTCACCAGTTTGTGCACATTGTGTCTCCTTCTGTCTGATGGGAAAATCTTGTTTCCTGCACTTCTGTCTTTTTAAAATTTTGTAAATCTCAACCGGATGGAGAATTCTATTGAGTTTCAAAGTTGCACAAAATTTTGGGAGCGGTTAGATGCCTTCAACTGGATAATACAGGAGAGGTGGATCTCATCAGATCTTGGGAACTGCACCAGGTCAAACATCCTTTGAATGTCTTTTGCCTGGAAAACCTTGCAGGGTTGTCATTTATTTATTTTATTTTTTTATTATTTTTATTGATTGCAGCTCTAGGGCCAGCCAGCTTGTAGCATTTCACGAGATAATAAAATCACCATAAAATCAAACACTGTTTTGGATTTAATGGCAATCATTTAATAGTATAAAGAACTGGATTTTGCACAATAATAATTTTTAATTTTAATTTGTACTTCTATGGCAAGATATTTAATGGATTTTTTTTCTTTTACTGGGTTTTGATATATTAATGGTCATCGCTGATACGTGAGGTGTACTATGGACTAGGTAGTAATGATGAAAATAATGTAGAAGTAAAAGGAATTGGTTATAATGTTTAGAAAACAAAATAATTGGCATAAGGATTATTGCAACTATTATGAGGAGGGACTTGGGAAGAAATGTTTTGCTTGTTTGTTTAATATATTGTGTAGTATCTAGAAATGTTTGAACAATAATATGCATTGTTATGCATAACCCTTTTCCTTTTCTGCATTCCTCCGACATTTCTATCTCTTAAAAATATTTTTAAGGTATTGCACTGATTTCATCTTTTGTTTAGAATCCTGATTGATGAGCCTTTTTCTTGGTGTAGTGGTTAGGAGTGCGGACTTTTAATTTGGCGATCTGGGTTTGATCCCTCGCTCCCCCACATGCAACCAGCTGGGTGACCTTGGGCTCGCCACGGCACTGATAAAGCTGTTCTGGCAAAGCAGTGATATCAGGGATCTTTTAGCCTCACATCCCTCACAGGGTGTCTGTTGTGGGGAGAGGAAAGGGAAGGCCATTGTAAGCCGCTTTGAGCCTCCTTCGAGTAGAGAAAAGCAGCATATAAGAACCAACTCTTCTTCTTCAGTGTTACTTCAGCATTTCTATATTTGGGTTCCTTCCCTTGTGCCAGGAGGAGGCCCATCAGCGGGGGCCAGACTGTTGGAAGTTGTCCCACCGTTGACTCCCAAGAACATGATATAGTGCTGAACACTATCATCACTATGACTAAACGCTATAAAGTTGAAGTGGCATACCAGACAATCACTCCCTGCCTGATTGGCCCTCAGTGGGGGTGTGCCCCCAACAGGGAGAGAGCACTCTTCTAATTAGGATCAATTCATTCAACTTGCACTCTGCCAAGGAGAGCAATCTGTCCAAATTGCATTCAGACAACTCACTTCCTAAGTACTTACCCCTCCCTGGGGGTGTGCTGCCAATAGGGAGAGAGATCTCTCTGATAATGAGGGCCAATCAGACAACCCATTCCCTACCTGATTGGCTCTCCCTGGTGATGTGCTGCCAATAGGGCGAGAGCGCTCTTTCAATGAGTGCTGATCATGGGGCTTATCTGTCCTCTTCTTTCTCTCCTTGCTGCTTGTCAGGTGGAAGAGGTGCTGGCCTCTCTGAAAGGCCCTGCTACTGATGTTGCCGTATCCTCAGTCTCTTCCCACTCTCCATCTCCCCCAGGCAAGGAACGGAAGCCAGCTGCTTCCTTTGCCTTCTGTGTTGGTCTCAGGTGTCAGCTCTCTGCTGAAAGGAAGCACAGATGAAGAAGGCAGAGAGAATCAGTATTTCAAAAACAGACTGCCAAGGGATAGACAGAATGCAATGAATGTCTGAACTCATAAAGGGTTCATAAAGGCAGTCCCAGGGCATCAGAAGAAGTAGTTCCATAACCCAGGCCTCCTCAGCCAAAGGTTAATATAGGTTGTCAGCAGCCTCTCAATCCTCACTCTGTGATGACTCACATTCCTCTGCAGTGAGCAACTGTCTTGCTAACAGGGTGTGGTTCCTTTTAGACAGGAGCTCTCTTCCAGCACATAGCTGGCATGGTTTAATTGGCTCAGGTGGGCTGAAAAGGCAGGGAGCTGCAGCTGGAGGCAGGGCAGAGGAATGAGAGGAGCTCCTGCAACAACTTTGGGATCTAAGCCCGGGTGTGTCTGCAATTCCATTCCCTCCTGCTTGTCAGAGCTCTTTGCCTGTTGAACATCTGGCTGGGCTAAGCTCTCACCCAACTGAGGTTCAGGTGAAACTGGGTGCCATTGGCAAGATAATTTCTCCGAGGAGTCCCCACTAACAGGACCTGGGTTCACAAAACCTCCCATGGCCCTGCAGCTGGCCACTAGTGAGCTCTTTGCTTTCCCCCACCCTCCCTCTCCTCAGAGGGGCTGGAGGATCCAGCAGCCCTCTCCAACCAGCCTGGCCCTTCGGAGACCCACAAATTGCCCCCCCCCCTGGTCTAGACCTTGTACTAAGAAATACTGATGAACCTTTGTTCCATGCATTTCTCCCATCCTTTCTTGGAGATGTCTGTGTTTGTTGCCTCCAGCACGTCCTGTGGCAGTGAATGCTTCTCCTTGTTTCCATTTGAAGACTCAGGTAGGCATCTCGAATCATCCTGGATCGGTAGTGAGAAGCAATCATTATCACTATGGCTGGGAGACATTCAGATGAACACCAGCTGCTGTATAGCACCCAGGGGTGGGTCTTGGTAGGGTTCTGTGCCCTTCAACATTGTTGAGTCCAAGACACAAATAAGGTACCAAAAAGACCTCTTTCTTGAGACATAAGAGCCTCTTGTGGCGCAGGGTGGTAAGGCAGCAGAAATGCTGTCTGAAGCTCTGACCATGAGGCTGGGAGTTCGATCCCAGCAGCCAGCTCAAGGTTGACTCAGCCTTCCATCCTTCCGAGATCGGTAAAATGAGAACCCAGCTTGCTGGGGGGTAAAACGGTAATGACTGGGGAAGGGAATGGCAAACCACCCCGTATTGAGTCTGCCAAGAAAACGCTAGAGGGCATCACCCCAAGGATCAGACATGACTCGGTGCTTGCACAGGAGATACCTTTACCTTGAGACATATGCCCAGGGGCCAGACCAGGCAACTAACTCATATGCTAACTTTGCCCCGCCCCCACAAGAACTAATAAAAATCAAATTAATTGTACCACAATAAAATCTCCCTTCAGTAACACTATATTTGGCCTCAATGTGCAGCAGAATACAGATAATACAGAGTTGGCAGAAGAAGAACTTGTTTTAGGCTGATCCCACACTGAGCAGAGGGTTGGACTAGATGGCCTCAATGGCCCCTTCCCTCTCTAGGATTCTATGAAGGAGAAGGAGGTGGAGGAGGAGCTGTTCTTTTGTACCCCACTTTGTACTACCCACAGGAGACTTGAAGCGGCTTACAATTGCCTACCTTTACTCTCCCTACAACAGATACCCTGTGAGGTAGGTGGGGCAGAGAGAGCTCTGAGAGAGCTGAATCTGGCTCAAGGTCACCCAGCTGGCTGCATGTGGAGGAATGGGGAATCCGCTCTTTAACCACTACACCAAGCTGGCTCTTGATGCACAGTTAACCATTGAACAAATAAGGTGATACAAAACTGTCCATCTGCCACATCTGGAATTAATTTTTGAAATTCTTCCAGATGGAGGGGAGGAAGGGAATGTAGGACAGAGCAAATCCACAGGATGTGATGGGCTGGGGGAAATTGGAAGAAATCAGCTCTTCCCTAAGCAAGAACTGACCTTTACTTAGAGGGAGGAGAGAAAATTTGCAAATGAATAGAGGATCTCAATTTGGACAAAATACGAAGACATAGCAAAATAGCAATAGTTAGTTTATGAAACTGGGATTTGAGTTGCAGGCAATTGCTCAGATCCTGCTTCCATAGAATCATGGGATTGGAAGGGGCCACACAGGCCATCTGATCCAACCTCCTGCCCAATGCCTCGGCTATTCTGGGTTCCAGTATATTTAACCCAGCTGGCCACTTTCCCTCATAGCTCCTCTGGCTCTGTTGTTTTCCCATCTAGAAGCAGAAGAAATGTTGGTTTTCCTACCCATCTTTTCACTGCCTGAAGGTGTCCCAAAGCAGTTTACAAACCCCTTTCCCTTCCTCTCCCCACAGCAGACACCTTGTGGCGGAGGTGGGGCTGAGAGAGCTCTGACAGGACTATGTGAGAACAGCACTATCAGGACTGTGACAAGACCAAGGTCACCCAGCTGGCTGCACGTGGAGGAACGGGGAATCAAACCCGGCTCGCCAGATTAGAAGCCACTGCTCTTAACCACAACACCAAGCTGGCTCCTCTAGCCCCATCCGAAGACTCCTCTGAACAGAAAACTCAGTGAGTCTGGAGCTGCACCGGAATTTTGCTCCTGCCATGAGACAGCGCAGGAGGTCAGTGCTGCGAGCTTCACACCCCACCCCTTTCCTCCTGAAAGGGACCCTCCGTCACAGTGCCCTGGCAAAGCACGGCACAATTTACGAGGGCAATGCCATGAGCCAAGGTTATGCGGACAGACGAGGGGCATGCCGCGAATTTCCTATCAACAGCGATAATGACCGAAAAAACATAAAAAGTTAACAGTGGACATATTGCATCAATGGTTCTCTCCCCCCCGCCCTTTGATTCCAAGATAATGGCATTCAGGCAAACATAGCCGTGTCCTCTTTAGAATGCTTTATGCCCCATTAATATTATTGCAAGTCTGAAGGACCCACATGTTCAAGCACTTAATCAAAAGCAATGGGTTGAAAATCACGTCTCCTGCCCTCCCTTCCTTATTTGATTCATTCCTCCCAGATAGAAAGAAGTAAAAAAAAAAAGAAATCCACATTACTAGCATCCGAACAGAACATGCATTATCTGCTAAGCAGTTGAGAGGGGCTATCATTGGTTTTTATCCCTTTGGGTGCTCGGACGGACAAGAATTTTTCCCGCTCATCCATTCGGCGAGCCGAGGGCCCCATTTTTCATCCCCCCATCCTGGTCTGACAGACAATCTGTTAGTTTTCCATAGATCTCTCTTTTAAAGACACATCCCTGTCACCTATTTTAATTGTCGGCTGCAGGCACCGGACTATGAAGGGAGGATGAGGAAAAAAACAAATGAACAACGAGTGTGCAGGGACCCTTTGCATCTCTGAAGCAGGCCTACTTCTCAGAAGTTTTCCTCCAAGGATTTTGCCAGAGGCAGACCTAATAAAGGGGAGAAGGGTATCTCTCCAGGGAATAATCAACTCATGCATTTAATTACTCAACTTCCATTCCGGTTCGTGGACACATTCATTTTGTTCTCTGAGAGGCCTTGACTAAACACAGCGGTTCTGAGAATCAGCTTTGGATTTGGTAAGGTCCTTCTGTCAACATGACTTGTGATTCCTACCAAAAGAGAAGGTCTAGGTCGGGAAAATTTAATGAGTACATGTTATAAAGGCAATAGAACTTTATCCCTTTCAGGTGTGCATTTGTTAAGTGCTCCCGATGTATGGAGACCCTATGAATTAATTGCATGTGTGATGCAGCAGATATCGGAAGCTTAGATCGTTGCGCTAACCTTTGAGATGCATAATGACCCTAGGCTAGCTTGCAGGACCTAGTCAGCGGTTGGCTGTTGTAATTACCCAATCAAGTGGCTTCACTTAGGGCCAATCACAGTTTTACCGGGAACCTGTGAACTGTATATAAGTTCGGGTGGTGGGCTGTTTTTCCTTTTAGTTCAGTTGTGTGCGAGTTAATAAATTTTGGTCCTGGCCCCAACGTGGTGGAATGAGATCCCGGAAGAGCTAAGGATCCTCTCGGAGTTGTCAACTTTCCTCAGGGCCTGTAAGACGGAGCTCTTACGCCAGGCATATGGTTGAGGCCAGGGCAGGGTCCCGATAATTGATCTGGGATCCCCCAATGTCCATCATGTTTAGTCGATTGATCTGGCTCCTCACTCCCACCAGTAAGACAACAAGAAGATTGGCTGGACGAGGGGATAAGTAGTTAGTGGTTTGTTTGTTTTTTCCCCCGTCTGCCGCCTTTTAGCAGTTTAAGTAGTAGTAGTAGCAATGTAATTAAGGGAATTATGGGGTTTTATTGTGTTTTTATTCTATTATTGTCTGTAAACCGCCGTGAGACGAATTGGGAACAGCGGTATATAAATCTAAATCTAAATAAATAAAATAATTAAAGAGCTGATATTTGGTCATATGAGTCATGCAACTCCGCGTCTTATTGAACCCACTGTTCAATACGAATGATTGCCAAAATGTCCCCTCGTTAACAGCCTTGCTCAGGTCTTCCAAACTGAGGCCTGAGGCTTCCATCATGGTCCATCCATCTGGCAGGGGCTCATGGGAATTGTAGTCCATGGACATCTGGAGGGACGCAGTTTGACTACCCCTGATCTAAGCACTAAATATAGTGATCTAAGCACCCCCTAAATATAGGGGGTTTGTGTTTTTTTTTTAACAATGGTTAGAATAAAATAACTGGTGGTCTTCCAAAAATATATATCTAGATGATTGACTGGCATCCCAATCCTACCATTGGGTGCCACCCAATTCCCTTAGAGAATCACATTCTTTTGCCCGCTTCTGCTTACTCCATTGCAAGGATGGCCCAGATGCTCCCAACCGGCTCATTTAGTGTCATCATACTGCGGTGTGAATTGTACTAGCAACAGCTGGCACCCTGAAGAAGAGGGTCGCGCCTTTGCCACCAGCGGTTTAATAGCCCTGCACCCCGTTCCCTCCACTCCATCCAAGCGGTAATAACATAATCAATTTGTTTCCTTCGCTCTCCTCGGTGGCGGGAGCTCTCGAAGTGCATCTCCTTCTGATACGACGTTGGACTAAAGCATTTGTGGCGGCGGAGTTTATAGAGCTTTCCCGATTGCTGATGGGGGATCACGGTGGCACCCGCCAGCCCATCTCAACAGCATTGCCAACAAAATTCTTGGAGAGGTGAAAAAGGCGCATGAGGTTGTCTCACTTCCTTAATGTTTTCGCATTCGCGTCTTCTCTTCGTCATTCCAGTGGCCTGCCCCAGAATTTCCTAGAGCAACAGGAGCACACAAAGAAAAACAGGAGCACCCCAAATACCACAAAACAATAGTTTGTGTAGCTTGGCTGCACACCAGCCTGGCTTTTCTGGCCCTTTCTTGCATGCCCAGGGAAATTCCAATTGCCGCTTCAGGGTCGGGAGGCGAATTTCCTCCAGGCCAGACTGGTTTTTTTTTGGGGGGGGGGAGGCATCATGTGAGCATGGAATTCGGGTGTGGGTGGGCAGGTAGTTGTGAATTTCCTGCATCCTGCAGGGGGTTGGACTAGATGGCCCTGGAGGCCTCTTCCAACTCTATAATTCTATGTGTGCCCATAGATGTGTACAATAACGCAGAAACATGTAAATCAAAAATTCTAAGTCCTGTTTATTGTCCAGTCCTTGGAAGCCCAAGGAGAGATTCTCTATGATGCGTATTGAACAGGATTCTAGAATAACAAAGCTTGTTTCAGGACTTTCTTCAGCATCATTAGTGAAATATCAGGACATAATAAGCTCTCAGTGGCACCAGGTTCACAGGGCCTTGTGGCTCTCCTCAATTGATCCTCCATGTCCCAGAACCTACCTTGAACCCCTGATAGATTTCAGTATGGTATTGATCCAATATTTCTCTACCTTGGCAGCTTTTACTTAATACTGCTGTGGCACAGTAGTTGTGGGGGGGGATTATGTCCATCGGGCTACAAATTCAAATCCTGAACTTTAATTCTTGTGAAAAATTCATTGCTGCTCAAAGTGGCTTACATCGTTCTGCTCTGCTGTGTTTAATCCTCACAAGGTAGGTTAGGCTGAGAACATGTCTCTGGCTCAAAGTCACCTAAGATTCCTCCATGGCAGCGTGAAGATTCGAACCTGGATTTCTCAGATCCTCATCTTGATCCTTCAACCACTACGCCATTCTTGCTCTCAGACTTCCCTATGTCAAAGTACAGCAACCTTTTCCAACTTTTGACCATGGAGGTACCGCTGAAATATTTTCCAGGCTTTGAGGTATCAGGAAGTGAGGTCAGTTGGCCATGCCTCCCTGCCACACCCCCTGAATGAGAGAGGAGCCTCATCTACCCACCCCCTCCTGGACCATCACTGACCACTTTGGGAGGGGTAGACTTAAAAAAAACTTTTTCTTTCCTCCTCACTTGGAGCCAGAAATGGCAAGCACAGGGTAGGAAAGCTCCCCTGTGCTGCAGCACCATTGAGGGACTCATCCTGTACCATGCTTGGGAATCTCTGGGATAGAGGATGGCTTTACACAACATATAGCAAAGATACTAAAACTTGCTGAGAAGCTTTTCATGTGGAAGATTCTTTGTTTTGTACTCTCTGCCAGAGCCAGAGCTTTCTCAACCTTGGCTCCAGTTTGGCAGAACACTGATGTCTTACATGCCCTGGGGAGCTTAAGTAGTTACGGCCGGACCCGATCCTTGGCTGGCAGCTGATTCCCCCAGGCTGGCGCCGAGGCTGAGAAAGCCTCTGGCTCAAGTAGAGGCTAGATGCACTTCTTTCGGTCAGGGGCCACCGAAGCTGATTCTGCACTTACTTTGTTTATTCCGTTGTGGATCTTGCTGAATTCAGATCGATTTGAACTTGGGTATTCCACTATCCCTCTCCCGAATTGAAACATAAAAGTGCTCTACACCTGATTGGGGAAGCTCAGGAGGGCCGGGGAGCCAAGTGCAGCAGGAGCCTCTTTCTTTTCTTGAATGGGGAGGGGGGATTGGAGACAGCAGAGGATGGGGAATAAATTCAAGAGGCAAATCTCTGCCGAGAGAAGTTAAGGCTTCCCCTTTAAGGGAAGCCTTGCAACCTGGGAACCAGGAACTGATGCCCTGGCCAATCAGGACTTTTCTACAGCGTTGGAGGCTCAGCAGCAAGTTATTTTGGGGAAAGCTGACAGCTGCACACTTACTCATGCCTATTCTTCATATCTCAAGGGTTATATCCACTCCGGGATATCATGGGGGAAAGGTAGGGTCACTCCGGATCAATCATGCTTGTTGCAGATGATGCAGTCTCATGCAGTGGCCAACCAGTTCCTCTGTCCCAGACAGAGAGGTCAAGGCCTTCAGAAGAACATCAGAAGAGCCCTGCTGGATCAGACCAGTGGTCCATCTAGTCCAGCATCCTGTCCCACACAGTGGCCAACCATTTCATCATAGAGTCCAAGTGTTTCGCAGGCTGCATAGCTGAGGCCTACACAGCCTGCATGCAGGAATCGCAAACTATATTTAAATGGCCCAAAATCAACATGGAAATCACATTCAGTGTAGACGGCAGGATCTGAATCAACCTGGGATTGCAATAAAGGCTCCATGCAGATTGAGCCCAAGTTCTGACCGCATTCCCCAGAGAGCACTGTGCTCAGCCAACAACAACTGGCTGTGGATCCATGCCCCCCCTCCCCGCAAAAAATTCCTTCTGGTCTCAACAAGGGACAGGGCCTTCTTGGCTCTTGCTCCGGCCAGTTGGGACCAGCTCCCCAAGGACACTCCTTCAGGTAGTGAAAAGCGGGGTATAAAAACCAACTCATTTTGTCTTCTCTTTCTGAATGTCTCTGGCCTTGAAAGCCCTACAGGGTTGCCATAAGTGGCCTGTGACTCGATGGCATTTTCCACCCCCAAAGAGAACCAACAGGCCAGTCTGCCTCATTCCACTTCTCTAGACCCAACGAAGGATCCGCTTTATCAAGCACATCTGCAATTTCATTAATCGTCATTAGCCATTTGCATGACGCATGAGAAGGGGAGCCCCTCACAAATCCTTACCTTTTGCCCTCAATTAAACACACTTTTGGGGGGGAGGTGTGGATGGAATAAAGGGAATTCCTAACCAAACCCTGACAAAGTGTCGCTGGAGATGTTTTGAACTCTGATCCCGCCATTAAACGTGATAGTAATTAATCACCTTAGTGAAGCAATTTGCTGCCTACACAGGTGGCTTCCGTCTTACGCCGAAATAGGCTATCTCCTTTTGGCTATAAGTTTCTGGCCCTGGGTATCACCAGCTGTCTTTCCTACAGCCCAGTTCCCAAACCACCGGAACCCACAGCTTGACTTGGTTACTGGCATGAGGTGGGAACCTGTGGAAAGCAACTCTTGCAGTTAAACGGCAGCTTCAGGGAACCTGAAACGTTTTCATGAAGCATCTTCTGACCTATGAGACCATGAACTCATGTCTGATGTGCTTAAGAGGGGATCAAAATGGTTTTCCGGGATTGCCATGTCCCAGGACTAGGGCTAGAACTTCTTCCTGGACCATTGAGGCCAGAGATTATAAGAAGAATCCTGATGGATCAGACCAGTGGTCCATCTAGTCCAGCATCCTGTCTCACACAGTAGCCAACCAGTTCCTCTGGAGGGCCAACAACAGGGCAGAGAGGCCAAAGCCTCCATAAGAACATCAGAAGAGCCTTGCTGGACCAAACCAGAGGTCCATCTAGTCCAGCATCCTGTCTCACACAGTAGCCAACCAGTTCCTCTGGAGGGCCAACAACAGGACAGAGAGGCCAAAGCCTCCATAAGAACATCAGAAGAGCCTTGCTGGACCAAACCAGAGGTCCATCTAGTCCAGCATCCTGTCTCACACAGTGGACAACCAGTTCCTCTGGAGAGCCAACAACAGGGCATAGAGGCCGAGGCCTCCATAAGAACATAAAAAAGAGCCCTGCTGGATCAGACCAGTGGTCCATCTAGTCCAGCATCCTGTCCCACACAGTGGCCAACCATTTCATCATAGAGCCCAAGTGTTTTGCAGGCTGCATAGCTGAGGCCTACACAGCCTGCATGCAGGAATCGCAAGCTATATATTTTTTTTAAAGATTTATTTATTTATTCACACAACATCAGAAGAGCCCTGCTGAATCAGAACAATGGTCCATGTAACTCAGCATCCCATGTCACACTGTGGTCAACCAGTTAGACTGGAAGCCCAACACCAAGGCATAGAGGTCTGGGTCCCATTTATCTTAGGGACCGCCTATCTGAGTACATCCTCTGAAGTGCTTTATGCTCAGCCAGTGCCAACTGGCTGGTTATCCCTGGCCACAAAGAAATTTGTCTGGCTTCGGCCAGGGCCTTTTCATCCTTGGCCCCACAGGGACTGTATAATGGAGCTCTTATGCCAAGCCTTTGGTTGAGTTTCTCCTGGAGCCACTGGGCTTGGAACCTTCCTTCGTGAAGAACCTGGAAGCTGAAATATTACAGAATGTCCAGTTCTATGATAAACCATGCATCGTATGAGTGCAAGAATCTACCTTGTCCTGAGTCGGACTGACCATATTGACAGGTTGAGGATATGACTCAGAAAAAGACACCTTCTTATAGAAGTGGAGGTCCCAGGTTCAGTCCCTGGTGACTCAGGTTCAACGATCCAGGTGAGCTGGCGATGGGAAAGACCTGGGACTCTGTAGACCATCACCGGTCGGAGGAGACAACTATGACCTTGAGAGGCCTAGTATCCGACTCAATATGAAGCAGCTTTAGGTGTACATGTGTCCCACATAAGACAACCAGTCACAAAACTCACAATCTACGGAGTTCGGAGGTCGAATGATATTGTCACGCTCTTCCTTGGCCCGCTGTGCTAACATCTCCCCATTCGCTCAATGTCCCTCAGACACCATCATGGATAATGGGCTTGGGAGCAGAGACGGCTACAGAGGAATATTTCATAATGCAAGAATCCCATCTGTTATAAATAAACATATGGAATGGCCTAATTAAAACTCCTTTCCGAACCCTTCCGGAAAACGGCTGGCAGCCAGACGCTGGCGTTGACTCGGCACGCGAGGTGCGTGAGTCAGCAGATCTTCCCCTGCACGTTATTGCGGACATGCATCACTCTGATGTGATTTCTGCTGGGTGCTCGGGAGCAGATATTAATGAAGCAATTAATAGAGTCTAAGAGCGATTCCCATCGCCGAACGCCGAATCCAGCTGAGCCACTTTATTACGGCAGTGTCCAAACCACTCTCCAAGGTCCTGTTCGACGTTGACACGGATTCTCCCTGGCTCCCTTTGTGATTTTCTCGCCATTAGAATTGTCACAATTCCGGAATAAGTGATTTCAGCAGGGAGAGGAGGGTCAGGACAGAGCCATTGTTCAGAAGGCTGAGATGGTGTTCATGGAGTAGACCAAGGGTAGTCAACCTGTGGTCCTCCAGATGTTCATGAACTACAATTCCCATGAGCCCCTGCCCGCATTTGCGGGCAGGGGCTCATGGGAATTGTAGTTCATGAACATCTGGAGGACCACAGGTTGACTACCCCTGGAGCAGACCATAGAATCATGGGGTTCGGAAGGGGCCATACAGGCCACCTAGTCCAACCCCCTGCTCAATGGAAGGTGTCCATAGAATCATGCAGTTGGAAGGGGCTATACAGGCCATCTAGTCCTATCTTCTGCTGAACTATGAGGGAAGCTCTGCTCATGGAACGAGATTCACACTACCTCTTGAACACATGCTTGCAGTTCTGGAGGTCTCACTTCAAAAAGGATGTGGACAGACTGGAGAGGATACAGAGGAGAGCAACGAGGATGATCCAGGGCCTATGGGAACCAAGCCTTATGAGGAAAGGTTGAGGGATTTGGAGATGTTGAGCCTAGAGAAGAGGAGGTGGAGAGGAGACTTGATTGCTCTCTTGGAGTATGTGAAAGGCTGTCACTTAGAGGAGGGCAGGGAAAGGTTCCTGTTGGCAGCAGAGGAGAGGACCCACAGTAATGGGTTTAAACTACTTGTAAAACAGCATTGACTAAATATTAGGGGAAAGTTTTTTACAGTCAGAGCAGTTGAGCAGTGGAATGGGCTGCCTAAGGAGGTGGTGAGCTCCCCCTCACTGAGGGTCTTCAAGCAGCAGCTGGACAAATATTTCTCATGGATGCTTTAGGCTGATCCTACACTGAGCAGAGGGTTGGACTAGATATCCTATGTGGCTCCTTCCAGCTCTATGATTCTAGACATTTGGTTCATCAAACTTCATATTGATTACTCACAGGTAGTTTACACCCAAACCTCAAAATGGCTCTATCATGGTTCAGTTATTATTGAAATTATTTATAGTTTGCCTTCCCTGATGATACTCAAAGCGGATTATATAGCATAAGTCAACAAGCAACAGGATGTGACATCAAAATGGATAATACAATAGAGATTGGACTAGGGAAACCTGAAAACAACCAGAAATCTCAAACAGAGCTAAAATATGATACATTAAGTGATGTAGAGACTATATAGTCTAGAGCAGGGGTAGTCAACCTGTGGTCCTCCAGATGTTCATAGACTACAAATCCCATGACCCCCTGCCAGTGTTTGCTGGCAAGGGCTCATGGAATTTGTAGTCCATGAATATCTGGAGGACCACAGGTTGACTACCCCTGCTCAAGAGCACCCTTACAGCGATAGGTAGGAATACAGTATTGGAGACCACCATCCCTATGCCTTAGCCAACACGACCTTATGATTATTATAGCACAGTCTAGTACCTGCTTGTGTATGCAAAGTGCCATCAAGTCTCAGCTGAATTTATAGCAACCCCAGCAAGTGGCTTTCAAGGCAAGAGAGTCACAGAGGTGGTTGGCCATGGCCTTCCTCTGCAGGGTCTTCCTTGATGGTCTCACCTCAAAGTACTGACCTGGCTTAGATTCTGAGTTCTAGTGAGACTGGGCTATACTATATATGTGTGAGTGCGTGTACGTAATATAACCCTATGAAACACCCACTCATCCATCCATCCAACCAGCCAGCCAGTCAGCCACCTACCTACCTACTCCAGCTAGGGGCTTTCAAGGCCAGTGAGAAGCCAAGGTGGTTGGCAATTGCCTTCCTCTGCAGAGTCTTCCTTGGTGGTCTCCCATCCAAGTACTGAACCTGCTTAGCATAGACTTATGGCAATCTCAGCACAGGGCTTTCAAGGCAAGTGAGAAGCGGAGGTGGTTGGCCATTGACTTCCTCTCCAGGGTCTTCCTTGGTGGTCTGCCATCCAAGTACTGTCCCCACTTACATTTTGAGATTGGATGAGACTGGGCTATACTACATGTGTGTGAGTGCGTATATAGTATAGCCCTATCATCCACTCAGAAACCACCCACCCATTCATCCATACATCTACCTACCTGCATAACAACCTACTCCAGCCAGGGGCTTTCAAGGCAAGTGAGAAGCAGAGGTGGTGGGCCATTGCCTTCCTCTGCAGAGCCTTCCTTGATGGTTTCCCCTCCAAGTACTGACCTGGTTTAGATTCTGAGATCTGATAAGGCTTGGCTAGCCAGGGCTATCCAGGTCAAGGCAATACCTGGGTTAGGCCTCAAGAATGGTGGTGGTACAAAGTGCTGTCACATCACAGCTGACGTTTGGCAAATGCTGGCAGGGGCTCATGGGAATTGTAGTCCATGGACATCTGGAGGACCACAGGTTGACTACCCCTGCACTGAGACAGCCGGAACAGTAGGCTACTCCCTTAACATCTACCCACCCACCCCCCAGGCACGAGCTGATTCAAGTCCATTGAGTGAGGAGTGGGACAATAGCTTTTTACCACTGGGGAAGGGTAATGTTTATATTGTTTTATTGGGGATTTTATTGTGGGGTATTTTACTATGTAAATCACCATGAGCCAGCTAGTCTGGGAGTGGCGTGCTATGCATTAAATAATAACAATAACCCTAATTCTACCTTCTCACTTACTTGTATGTACCGACTGAGCCTCAGCTAAAGTAGCCAATCTCCAGATAGGCTCTGGAGATCTCAGGGAACTATAACTGTCAGACCTTAGCAATAAGTTCCCCTGGAGAACAAATGGCTGCTTTGCAGGATAGACTGTAGTTTATTTTGTTACAAAATGTATATTCATCCCTTCCATTGGACACCAAGGGAGGACTAAACGTTTAAATCATACACAATAAATTTTAACACCATCAAAACCAACCCGCCCCAACATATATCATTAAAACCGTTAAAAACAAAGTTAAAATATATGCATAACAAAAAGGCAACAGTTAAAACATGGGTTGGGTAGGAGAGACCATTGAGGGAATGTCAAATGAAATTTATGAAGTCATCACTCACTGGTAGAAGATGGCAGCTCAAGGGCACAGACAAGTCTCCTTGGGCAGAAAGTTCTAGAGCTTTGGTGTCACGATCAAGATGGCCGCCTCCCAGGTGGTGGAGGTATCTGAAACAGGGAACATGAGTGTGGTGGTCAGGTGAGATCATAATACAATCCTTCAGGTATGTTAGTTCCAAATCCTTAGGGCAGGGGTAGCCAAAAACTGTGGCTCTCCAGAAATCCATGGACTACAATTCCCATGAGCCCCTTTCCCCCTCTTTTATGAAGTTTGACCTTCGTAAACGGGAAGAAAAAGAAATCATGTAATCCGTTCCTTTGTGTGTGCTTGAATGGGGAGAAAAATGAACATAACATAGCCAATGGGAACAGCATCCTGCCCTCCTCCAAGTGACAACCTTTCAAATACTTAAAGAGGGCTATCATGTCCCCTCTCAACCTCCTTTTCTCCAGGCTGAACATTCCCAAGTCCCTCAACCTATCTTCATAGGGCTTGGTCCCTTGGCCCCAGATCATCTTCGTTGCTCTCCTCTGTACCCTTTCAATTTTATCTACGTCCTTCTTGAAGTGAGGCCTCCAGAACTGCACACAGTACTCCAGGTGTGGTCTGACCAGTGCCATATACAATGGGACTATGACATCTTGTGATTTTGATGTGATGCCCCTGTTGATACAGCCCAAAATGGCATTTGCCTTTTTTACCGCTGCATCACACTGCCTGCTCATGTTTAGTTTACAATCCACAAGTACCCCAAGGTCTCGTTCACACACAGTGTTACCTAGAAGTGTATCTTCATTTTTCTGACCCAGATGCAGAACTTTACACTTATCTTTATTAAATTGCATCTTGTTCTCATTTGCACATTTTTCCATTGTGTTCAGATCTCGTTGAACTCTGTCTCTATCTTCCAGAGTATTTGCCAGTCCTCCCAATTTGGTGTCATCTGCAAACTTGATGAGTAGTCCCTCCACCCCCTCATCTAGATCATTAATAAATATGTTAAAAAGTACCGGGCCGAACACCGAGTCCTGAGGTACCCCGCTACTCACCTCTCTCCAGTCTGATGAAACACCATTGACAACAACTCTTAGCAAACAAGATGGCAGACAGTAAAAATACCAACCCATCCCCCGCCCAGCATGAGTCGTGGCCATAAAAGGGTTGAAAATGGCAGCCCTATAAACCTGATGAACATAAATGAACATACCTACTTCCCTTGGTCAAATGTTCGAAAAACCTGTCTTGTGTATAGTCGAGTATAGTTATTTCACTCTTAGCTTAGGCCTTTCTTAGCCTAGCCCATTGTACAACTGGGGGCATTGGAACCTGAGAAGAACTCCTAAAAGGGCCGTGTCCAAAAGAAAGCTGAGAATCGCTTCTTTAAAGCATCCATTTGCTCCAGGGGAGCTGGTCTCTATAGTCTGGAGATGAGCTGTATGTCCAGGGGATCCCCAGGTCCCACCTGGAGGCTGGCTTCCCTAAACCCAGCAATGCCCACCATCCAGCAATTTCCCAGCATGCAGTTGGCCACCCTTCAGCTGCCCCCAAAGCAAACACACTTTGTATCAGGAAGCCCTGGTCTTTTGAGCGTCCTTCCCTTTAGCCGTCTTCACCGCCGTTTTTGTCATAAGAATCGAGCATTTCGCCGTGCTCGGAAGACGCTGCCGTGAATGGGCCGCATTGCCGGAGAGAGCCCGGGTCCCATCTGTCTGCCGGCCAGCCGCAATTGGATTTCAATCCCTCCCTTTTGTCTCTCCGGCTTCAAAGTGGAATTTTTTGAAAGTCTTGCAGCAAGCGCCGGGGCAATTACTTAACATCCTAAATTACTATGAAGACCTCGCGGGCCGAGCGAGCGCACAATGGGCCGGCACAGTTGGTTCAGGTATCTTTTTTTATTATTATTATTATTATTAATCGTCGGGACCTGAAGTGTGCCAGAAATGGAAGCCGGAGACGTTTCCAGCAGTCATTCAACGGGGCTTAAAAAAACACGCAGGGCCGTGCAGATTGCATCTTGGAAGGGCTCTTCGAGGGGCCTGCCTGTTCCTTTGTTCGGGCAACATTAAGTGGGTGTAGCATTTGGAGGAAGCCATTCGGCTTTTATGTGAGTTTTAAATAGGGCCCAGAAATACTGCCGGATACCATTTGATTAAAAACTGAAAAGGGGGGGGGGGAGCATTTATGCACCATTTTTGTGTGGGGTTTTTTTTTTTTTTTACTCATCCTACACAGCTGAGACCTCTTTAGCCCATAACTCATTTGACATACGCGGATATATTTGTAATTTCTTCTTCATTTACTGGAGCGGCCCATGGAGGTACAGGCACTGCTGTATTCAGGAGGGTTAGACCATGGCTTGTGTCCTTTAGTGCAGGGGTAGTCAACCTGTGGTCCTCCAGATGTCCATGGACTACAATCCCCATGAGCCCCTGCCAGCAATGCTGGCAGGGGCTCATGGGAATTGTAGTCCATGGACATCTGGAGGACCACAGGTTGACTACCCATGCTTTAGTGTGCCTATGAAGATCAGAATCCCGGTGTCAGAATCCCGCAGAGTTCTTCTGTGCCACGATGTATTTATTTAATTAATTTATAATTATTTTATTTATTTTCAGGCTTTTATACCGCTCTCTCGTGACTGGCCGCCTTGGGACGGTTTACAACAATAAACTTGGCAACAATTCATATAAATTATCATTAGAAGCCATACTAAAACTTTAGAATTATACGAATGATTAAAAGTAATTACTTAAAATTGCTAGCTCCATAGGGGCGAGGGAGGCGGCAGGGGGGGGCCTGGATCAGATGTTCTCTCAGTTTCTTCCGCTTGGTGGAAGAGCTTCATCTCGCAGGCCCTGCGGAAGTCCACGAGCTCCACCAGGGCCCTGATTTACCCCAGGAGCTCATTCCACCAAGTGGGAGCCAAAGCTGAGAAGGCACTGGCTCTAGTTGAGGCCAAGCATAGTTCTCTTTCATTTTTGTTTCTCACCTTGCCTCCTGAGGGTGGGTCCCATCCCAGTAAAATCACAACTAAGATAATATGCAGATCAAATATAAAATTGCTGTGCAGACACAATGGTAATGGAATAAAAATTGCATTTCATTGACTTCACCGCCATCTTATAGGCCTTCATCTGCATTCTATAAGATGTTCTCGAAGTATCGACGTGAATCTTACTCCAAACTCACTCTAGTCGTCTCAGTTCCCATTACTTTCCGCAAAGCTCCTCAATGTAACAAGGAGCTCGCTTGACACGGGAGCGGAGAGGATGTTGAGGAGCTATCTCATCGATGGTGGCCAGCATTCTGTCATGCCTATCGCTGACCAAACCATTTAGAGAAGTGCTGGAAGGAAATGGATCTTGCAGAGCATTCAGGAATCCAATCTGATCTCTGCAGGCAAGCTATAATCTGCTCAGCACCCAACCGAGGAAGGGGTGGTGGCCTTCGCCAAGTCTTCAGGGCATAGTGGTCTGACCATGGCATGGCATTTGCCATGACCAGATCCGCGTTCAAACCCACACCAAAGATGAGATCCAGGGTGTGGCCTGCCTGATGGGTAGGGCCAACAACAAATTGCAAGAGCCCTAGTGTTGCCATGGCTGACACCAGGTCCAACCCATTTCTAGAGGACATTAGCTCAGCATGGACATTAAAGTCCCCCCGAATAAATAGGCTGGGGGACTGTAGCGTCCAGGCCGCCACCAGCTCCAGCAGGGCTGGCAGGGTATCTGGAGGTGCATTGGGCGTGCGGTACACTTGAGAGAATATGGGAAAGAAAGGCAAGTAGAGGTGGAGATGAACACAATCAGGCAGTTGTTCCAGTCAGGGGCATTGCTGCATAATATGAAAGCAAAGTATTTGTTAGGGGACAATGTGAAGACTTTGTACCAGACAAGCAATGACAGTTCAGTGCCTCCCAGAGAAGGGTGGACTAAGCATTAACTTATGGGGAAATTTTGGGGCAGGCCACTGGCAGCCAGCAGTGAGTAGAATTAATTGATTGATTGATTGATTGATTCAGCTTATATACCGCCCCTCAATGTGACATCTTGTCCATAGAACAGAGAGAACAAGAAAATACATTAAACATTTGCACCCATTTGAAAATAAAGAAATATAAGGGTTGTAGAATAGATTACCGATGAATCGCATGTAACAAATGGACAGCATATAAGAGATGAATTATTGAACATTGGTATAAACTTTCCTGGCAATAGAGTCAATGATGGGGGGTCCACGTTGCTGGACTTATCCAAAAGCCTGGTGAAAGAGCACCGGTGGACCTCCTGAGGACATTTGGGATTTTAACACTTTGTGACACAGAGTGTTTGCCTGGATGGGCCATTGGCCTGATCCAACGTGGTTCTCTTATATTCTCATGTCTGTGACAGTGATGTGTGTTCTTGGTGGTTGGGAGGCAACAATGGGAGGCTTCTGGAGTTCTGGTCCCACTGGTAGACCTCTTGATGGCACTTGGGATTTGGCCATGATGTGACACAGAGTGTTGGACTGGATGGGCCTTTGGCCTGAGCCAACATGGCTTCTCTTAGGTTCTTATGTCTGGGGCAGGGATGCTCTGTATTCTTGGTGCTTGGGGGGCTTCTGGAGTCCTGTCCCCACTGGTGGCTCAGAGTGTTGGCCTGGATGGGCCATAGGCCTGATCCAACATGTCCTCTCTCACATTTTAATGTTCTTCTGTGATGATCAATGTCATCTTAGCAGCCACCTCCTGCACTGCCATCACTTAGAACAGGGGTAATCAAACTGAGGCCCTCCAGATGTCCACGGACTGTGGGAATTGTAGTCCATGGACATCTGGAGGGCCACAGTTTGACTACCCTGACTTAGAGAGAGAGAGAGACAGAGAGAGAGAGAGGGGGGAGAAGAAGAAGAAGAAGAAGAAGAAGAAGAAGAAGAAGAAGAAGAAGAAGAAGAAGAAGAAGAAGAAGAAGAAGAAGAAGAAGAAGAAGAAGAAGAAGAAGAAGAAGAAGGCCGAAGCAATCCCCGTTGCTGGCAGAGTTTTCTCAGTCTCTGAAGTCAGGCAGGAACTGAAACTGGGTCAGTTATTTAAAAAATGGAATATGAATGCATGACTTGAAAGGGCTGCAAGCCAGTTCACACAAGGAGAATAAGCTTGGGGAAAATGTTCTCCAAGAATTATTTTATGCTGGGCAGAAGCGAAATTCCTCCTCTGTTTTTTGAATCAATTTCCAACATTTTCAACTCCCCCCCCCCGCCACCTGTCCTCCTTGCAATCTTTGCTCATGAATGGGAGCTGAACTGATTTTGCATCCACATCTGATTCCAGCATTATGCGCCAACTGCATGTGCTATGCTGCTTTGACTTGAACCCCATGACCAAAGTAGCGAATACCAAAAGAGAGGATGGGCGAATCTACCCCAGTATATAACATCTGGGTCCTACCAATTCCTGTCCTTGTCATGTTAAGAGTTTTGTTCTGTCCTAGAGAAAGGACATGACCCTGACCTGGATGGCCCAGGCTAGCCTGAAATCATCAGATCTTCGCAGCTCAGCAGGGAGAGCCCTGCTTAGATGGGAGATGAACAGGGAAGTTCAGGGTTTCTATGCAGAGGCAAGCAAGGGCAAACTGTAAGATATTTAGCTCTCCCCTCTACAATTTTAGTGGGTTGATCTAAGCAAACCCCAAGAGCTGAAAGAATCTGACCCTGTAATTCTGGAGAATTGAAGACAGTAGAATCATAGAGTTGGAAGGGCCCTCCTGGGTCATCTAGTCCAACCCCCTGACTATGCAGGACACTCACATCCCAATCGCTCATTCACTGTAACTTGCCACCCTCTTGAGCCTTCACAGAATCAGCCTCTCCATGAGATGGCTATCTAGACTCTGCTTAAAACTTTTCAAAGATGGAGAACCCACCACCTCCTGAGGAAGCCTGTTCCACTGAGAAACCACTCTAGCTGTCAGGAACTTCTTCCAGATGTTGAGATGGAATTTCATCCCATTGGTTCTGGTCCGTCCCTCTGGGGCAAGAGAGAACAACTCTGCTCCATCCTCTACTTGGCACCCTAATTGAAGATGGTTACAGATCCCCTCTCAGTCATCTCCTCTCCAGGCTAAACAGACCAAGCTCCCCCAACCTTTCCTCATACGTCTTGGTCTCCAAACTCCTCACCATCTTTGTTGCCCTTCTCTGGACACGCTCCAGTTTGTCTACATCTGTTATTTGTGCTGTTATGTACAGAGCATGCTCAAAGATAATTAGCAGTCAGAAAGGCAATTCCATTACTTAAAATTACTTCAATGTATCGATATTGTCACACTTTAAAAAATGATTTTTTTCCCCAAAATTTTAAGAATAATCTATGTATGTAAATTATGTTCTGGTGAAATGCTTTATAAAACAAATTCACCTTTTTAAAAAATTTACCCTCCAGAGCAGCCGTTTTCTCCAGGAGAACTGATCTCAGTCGCCTGAAGATCAGCTGTCATCCCAGGAGATCTCAAGCTCCCACCTGGAGGTTGGCAAGCTCAACCCCAACCCATGTAGGGCTTTAAAAGGAGGTACTGGCATTATGAACAGGGCCTGGCAGCGAAATAGCAGCCAATACATCTATTTTGATATTGGTGTTTATTTCCTTACCTTATTTCCTTCATTCACACCCTGCCTTTGCCCCAAAGCAGTTTACCTCATCCCCTCCCCCTCTATTTTATTTTCACAACAACCCTGTGAGGTAGGTTAGACCAAGGGCATGTGGCTGGTCCCAGATCACCTAGCTGCTGGCTTTTCTCACAGAGCAGTTCTGTCAGAGCTCTCTCAGCCCCACCAGCCTCACAGGGTGTCTGTTGTTGGGAGAGGAAGGGAAGGCGTTTGGAAGCCGCTTCAGGCAGTGAAAAGTGGGATTTAAAGCCAACTCTTCTTCTTATATTAGTGGCTCCTTTTCCCTGGTGGATTTGTCCCATTATACCAGGGATAGTCAAACTGCGGCCCTCCAGAAGTCCATGGGCTACAATTCCCATGAGCCCCTGCCAGCATTCGGTGGCAGGGGCTCATGGGAATTGTAGTCCATGGCCATCTGGAGGGCTGCAGTTTAACTACCTGGCAGGGGCTCGTGGGAATTGTAGTCCATGGACATCTGGAGGGCCGCAGTTTGACTACCCCTGCATTATACCTTTTATCAATTATTTATTTATTTTTATTTATTTATAATTTGATTTATATACTGCCATTCTCAGAAACCCTGGCTCCGTGAAGCCAAATTGTTGGCAGGTTCCCAGATGTTAAGGAAATTGTATTTTTGCTTTCAGATAGCATTTCCTTGTTCTCATATACTACCCCCCCCCAAAAAAAAAATTAGGTCCAGGATTCCACTGAAGTAATTACTTGTTTCGTTTCTGGCTCTCACAGCACCTTTTAATATATTGTTTAAAGCAGGTTGACATTTGTTTATATTGTTATAGTTTCATCATCCTATTTGTGATGGCCAATGGCTCAATACAATGAACTCAACTGACTGGTAATGTAAGTATGCTAAATTGACATTGTTCAGTCTGTGTGTTCAACAAAGGGAAAAGAACCTGGCTTATGACAAAAGATATCAATACAATAAAGTTTTGCCAAAATATAACACTAATTTTTAACTTGTACGGGATAAAGATATTTATTTCGGGTAGTAAAAAGTTCCAGCTCTTCAAGATATGCAAAATAAGAAACTTGTCTCTTTTCTTTTATTATGAAGGGTCCAACCAAAATGGTCTCTAGATGTTTCCCATTTTCAAGAAGTAATTTTCTTCAGTGGTTGCCCTCTCCACATTTGTTCAATATAACTGATTCCATATATAGCACCTTGATTAGGCAGTCAAATGTGTATAAAGCATAATGTGGCCTTCGGCTCTGAATCGGTATGGGGACGCTTTTCAAAAAGGTCCTTTTCCCTTTGTTGTATTATTACTTCAAACCGTCCCATCTTTCTTGTTGTAATTAAGTCTGTGGGTTCGGCAAACATGGGCACAGCTTCTTCGAAAACAATCCGCTCCTTATTAACACCAACAAAAAATACCAAACAGCAAACGCCGAGGAACCGGATTGGCCCTCAACGGAGCCCAACGATTGGTCTGTTTTCCAGAGTCTCTTAACTGGCCGCTTTACGATCCTTCATTTGCATGTGACTTGAGCTAGTGTAAATGCCCGTATATGTAACAGACATCTTATCCTGTCCTGCCTCCCTCCCCCATAGGACATTCTTCATAGAATCATAGAGTTGGAAGGAGCCATACAGGCCATCTAGTCCAACCCCCTGCTCAACGCAGGATCAGCCCAAAGCATCCTAAAGCATCCAAGAAAAGTGTGTATCCAACCTTTGCTTGAAGACTGCCAGTGAGGGGGAGCTCACCACCTCCTTAGGCAGCCTATTCCACTGCTGAACTACTCTGACTGTGAAAATTTTTTTCCTGATATCTAGCCTATATCGTTGTACTTGAAGTTTAAACCCATTACTGCATGTCCTCTCCTCTGCAGCCAGCAGAAACAGCATCCTGCCCTCCTCCAAGTGACAACCTTTCAAATACTTAAAGAGGGCTATCATGTCCCCTCTCAACCTCCTTTTCTCCAGGCTGAACATTCCCAAGTCCCTCAACCTACCTTGGAATCATGCACACCACACTTCTTGCATATTTCAGCGTCAGCAAGTTTCCATGGAAGAGTACAATTTGATCCTGGGTTTCCTAATTCCTAGTCCAGGGATTCCTAACCAGGGTTCCCCGGGTTGAGATCTCCCCAGGGGTCACCCCTTTCCCAGAGGTTCAGAGGGCTGCTGAAATTGCTATTTAATTATTTGTTTATATTTTATTTTATGTATTATATTTATATACCGCCGTCCCCGGAGGCTCAGGGCGGTTTACATCGAACGTAGAAAACAATACAAGAAACAATCCTTAACATATAGAGAGCCATAACATTAATACTATTAACACTGATAATTTTAACAGTGGTAACAGTGCAAACAGGTCCAGGAGCAGAACACATTGATGGTTTTCCGGGAGGGAGGGAGTAGAGGCCCTGCAGATGTTGTTAGTTACGCCTAGGTGTAAACTGCACGGAGCTTTTATTCCAACCCCAGATCGATTCAGTCCCTGCCCTCTACACAGAATGCGATTTCCGTTTGGACTTGGGGCGATTTAAATTTTCCTTCTGCAGCAAGAAGGATTGATCCGGAGTGACCCTACCTTTATTGTGCGATATCTCAGAGTGCTTTTAATCCTGAATATATTATCAAATCGCATTGTTTTGAATCGGGGCTCTCCTCTGTGGTAGGGAACCCATGATTGGCCACAGGTGGTCATGTGACAAATTTGCCTTAAAGGAGAAGCCCCTAATTTCTCTCAACTTCTGTCGGTCCTGGATTTTTTCTCCCTTCTCTGCCTTTTTCGATCTTCTCCCCCTCCCCTCCAAGAAAAGAAAGAGGCTCCCTGCTTGGCTCCTCTCCCCCCACCCTTCAAGAAAAGAAAGAAAGAGGCTTCTGAACTACCCTAACCACATGCAGAAGACTTTCCTGTTTCAATGGGGAGGGGGGGGGAAGAGGAAGATCCGAGTTCAAAGCGATCTGAATTCAACAGGATTGATAATGGAATAAACAAAGTAAGTGCAGACTCTGCCCTGGTCTCACCCAAATGCCTGGCGGAAGAGCTCCCTTTTGCAGGCCCTGTGGAACTGTTTTAGCTCCGTCAGGGCCCTGATCTCCTCTGGGAGCTCATTCCACCAGGTGGGGGCCAGGATGGAGAAGTCTCTGGCCCTGGTCGAGGCCAGGCGGGCTTCTTTAGGGCCAGGGATCATTAGTCGGTTGTTGTTGGTGGAGCTTACAGCTCTTTGAGGGGCGTAGGCAGGGAGGTGGTCCCTCAGGCACACTGGACCCTGACCGCGTATGGCCTTAAAGGTAATTACCAGAACCTAGACATCACTGGAGCCCACTTTCCCTGTTGCTCAACAGGCCTGGTCTCTTTCTCTACAACGGAAATGGAGAATGATCAGTTGATTGATTGGCTGGCTCCTGAATCTTAATTCTGCGCCTCCTTCTCAGAAGGGACAGCTCAACATTTTCCAGGTTCCCTGAAGCTTGAAAAATATTTCGGGGGTTCCTGAAACAGGCTGTCCGAGTCTAATGCTCTAACTCAGGGGTAGTCAAACTGCGGCCCTCCAGATGTCCATGGACTACAATTCCCAGGAGCCCCCTGCCAGCAAATGCTGGCAGGGGGCTCCTGGGAATTGTAGTCCATGGACATCTGGACGGCCGCAGTTTGACTACCCCTGTCTAACTCCTACACCACACTGCTCGTAGATATAGCGGTTTAGACCCAGGATTTGCCTCTGTTTCCCTATCCTGTTCATCAAATCCTCAGCTGCCACCGGCAGGGCATAGAGAATCACTGAACGTACGTCAGGGTGCTTGAGTTCTCTCAGAGGGAAATGGGGAGGAGCTAGGCGCATGACTGCCTTTTTCGTCGGTAGCCCTGCGCTTGGCAGATCATCCCTTCATTGTCAAGAAATAGGCTGAATGTTAACGACCTTTCTAATGATCTTCAATCGCAACCAATTGGATCTTTTAGAAACAAAGTTTTCCCCTCGATGCTAGTCACATTCCAACCCCCCTTTGAAACCACAATCGCTTAATCGCTCCCGCAAGCATTTTATCCCTGTCCCCTAATTACTTTAAAATGTATTATCATACTTAGATGTGAGCCTCACTCTCTATACGTATACGTATGTGTGTGTGTGTGTGTATATATATATATATTTCCAAATGTCTGAACTTGAAGCATTAGCAGAATGGTAATAAACCTAAGAACATTAACATGCAATTCCCTTATGCTTTTGAAAAATTACTTCATAAATGCAAAGTAAAATATTTCTCCCCCCTTTTTATTACCTGGCAATTACATATTAAGAATTTCTTTTTATGTTTAAAAACATATGCAGATGGGCAAGGCAGACGCCGAAATGTAATTGCTTTCTTACTATAAGAATCAGATGTCATTTTCTCCTAACTCAGCGCTGGGAAAGGGGGGGGGGGGGCAGAACTAGGGAGGGGGGGGTTGAGGGAAAGAGAGAGAGAGAGAGAGAGAGATAGCAAATTGTTGTATACATTAAATTTTTGAGACATCGGATAGCATTCCTCAATTAAACTATTTAAATGAAAAAAGATTGCTTTACAGCTGTATCATATTGCCCCAAATAAAACCTCTCTTGAGGCAAATTGGTTGTGGCAGGTACCAAATGCAGGGCTTTTAATGCGACTGGACAACCTAATGGAGGTCATTGGTAATTGTTATTATACACAATATTGCTCTGTCAGAAAGCAGCCCAAAGCTACATACATTATCGGCGGCGGGAGGTTCTTTGCAGCAAACGGAAAAAGGCCTTTATCCTCCTCCCCACGTAAAACAAGATGCTGCCTAGACAGGAATTTTCTCCTTCGCTGCAATTCGGGCAGATTTTCCAAGGTGGGCCGTAATGCACCTGCTCTGCATTCTCGTCCTCCGGTGTTTTTCAAATCGAGCCGTTTGGCACTCCGAAGTTCCCTGAGTGGTCAGGACATTTCCATCATAAAAATGCCAGAGAGCCAGCATAGTGTAACGACTCAAGTGTCACACTGGTGGCGGGGAGTACTGTCATGCCACAGTTATCGTATGGTGACCCCCAGAGGGCTTTCAAGGTCAAGAGACGTTCAGAGGTGCTTTGCCATTGGCTCCTGCTGCACCACGACCCTGGTATTCTGCAGAAGTCTCCCGGTGTTGGGATTGTAATCAGCAAGTGATTTGGTGAGGTCAGCTTTGAAGGGCTGTTGTTATGCTGCTTAAGCAACTGTGCAAGACCTGTGTGCTCACTAGTGGCCAGTGCTGGGAACTGTGCCCAGGAGCAGTGGAAAAACCCAATGGTCTGGGATTCCCTTTGATTAAGCTGGACTCCTGCCCACTTCCTGTTTCTTCAGAAAGAATAGATCAGTCTGTGTGTCCTTTGCGGAAGCAAGGAGAAGTGTCCTCCATTAAGGCTCTCCGCTGAGTGTAGGCATATAGTCTGACTGCAGCCTAGCCACAGAGGCTTGCAGCATGCTGCTTTTGTAAACATTCATTCATTCACCACCACTCCCAGACCAGCCAGCTCATGGAGGTTTACAACAATAAAATCAAGTATGATAAAAGCAAATAAAACCACATCTCCCAGCCACCCCCTCACCTTTTAAGCTTTTGTACTGTGCTTCAGTACGGAGACTGAAGCAGATGAATATTATATGTATTTGTAAATAATCTTTCCCAGTAAAGATTACTCTCTTTTAAACCTCAAAGTGCTGTGGGTCTCGATCTGTGCCTTATCCACAAAGGTAACAAATAGCCGCGTACTTTCAAAACATTCTGTAGCTCTATTTTTCTAGAGGGACTCAGGAACCAGCCATGTCCGAAAGTCCCAACACCAGGCAAACTCAATCCCATCAGGTCTCGGAAGCTAATCATGGCTCACCCTGGCTAGTATTTGGATGGGAGACCTCCGAGAATTTGGATGAAGTCATTATAACATGGAATCAGGCAATAAGAAACCACCTCCAAACGTCTCTTGCCAGGCTGCCAGACAGACCTCCTGGCTTATACTACCCACACACCATGTGATATATAAATAAATAATCCCCTAGCCCAGGCTGGCCCCACTTAACTTCTGAGATTTGATGAAATCAGGCTAACCTGGGCGATCCAGATCAGGAGAAGGGTCAGCAGTGGTGCATCTACGGCAGGCTTCCTCAACCAGGGTTTCGTGACGGCCTGAGAAGGGTTTCCGAAATGGGTGGGAGTTAATTTCTAATATATTGGCTGCAGAGGAGAGGACACGCAGTAATGGGTTTAAACTTCAAGTACAACGATATAGGCAATCAGGATATCAGGGGGGAAAAATTCACAGTCAGAGTAGTTCAGCAGTGGACTAGGCTGCCTAAGGAGGTGGTGAGCTCCCCCTCACTGGCAGTCTTCAAGCAAAGGTTGGATACACACTTTTCTTGGATGCTTTAGGATGCTTAGGGCTGATCCTGCGTTGAGCAGGGGGTTGGACTAGATGGCCTGTGTGGCCCCTTCCAACTCTATGATTCTATGATTCTATGATATTTTTTAAATTTGTCAAACATTTATCAGGCGATAGGACCATATAAGTCATGTCAACCTCCCCCCCCCCCACTTCCAAAATGGCCAACCATTTATTTATTTATTATATTTATATACCGCCCTCCCTTGAGGCTCTGGGCGGTTTACATGGCACTGGAGAGAGAAAAAAACAGTATAGATCACATGATAAATTGAACAATAGCAATCCAGTCATAACAGGAGAACAGTTACATAATGGAACAAACATGGTGAGAATGTCCATTTAACTATAACATACTGATGGCCCCATAGGATGGACATGTCGGTGGTGTTTTCATGGGAGGGGGGCTCCTTGGCCAGTGGGAAGTCACAGAATCATAGAGTTGGAAGGGGCCATACAGGCCATCTAGTCCAACCCCCTGCTCAACGCAGGATTAGCCCTAAGCATCCTAAAGCAAAGTGACTGAATTCAGGTCGACCTCAACCGAAAGCCTGGCGGAAGACCCCCCTTTTACAGGCCCTACAGAACTGTTTAAGCTCCACTAGGGCCCTGATCTCCTCCGGGAGCTCGTTCCACCAGGTGGGGGCCAGGATGGAGAAAGCCCTGGTCCTGGTTGAGGTCAGGCGAGCTTCCCTGGGGCCAGGGATCACTAGGCAGTTGGTAGCAGTATAGCGTAAGGCTCTCTGAGGGATGTAGGCAGAGAGGTGATCCCTTAGGTACACTGGGCCCAGACCATGGATGGGGCCGGATGGGGTGAAAAGGGGAGGGGTCCTGGGTGCTCTGCTTCCTAACCATATTCTACACAATCGTGCCACATCTGGGGTTTGTCAAAGCCTCCAAGATGGAGGTCCGATTGCTAGGAAGGAAGATGGCCAGTCAGGAAGTGTGTTTACCCATCCTGGCTGGGATGCGACTTAACATCCCTGGGCAGGAATTTGTGGATGAACCTTGATGCTTCACATTCTATGGAGGTGCAGGTCATGGAAGTAGCCTGCCAGGTGTCTTACCATCTTCACCAGGCGAGGCTACTAGCACCCTTCAGAGCACATGGCCATGGTGATCCATGGGACGGTCACCTCCAAAATTGACTTCTGTAACACGCTCTACGCGGGCCTGCCCTTGTCTCTGACCCGGAGATTGCAGCTGGTGCAGAATGCAGCTGCCAGGGTCCTCACGAGAACAGCCTGGAGGGCTCCTATCCAGCCTGTGCTGAGGCAGCTGCATTGGTTACCGGTTGCAGCCCGGATCAGGTTCAAGGTTTTTGTTCTGACCTTTAAGGCCCTTCGCAGTCTGAGACCCACATATCTGAGAGACTGCCTGTCGCCTTATACCCGCCGCGGAGCTTTAAGTTCTGTGGGCACTAACTTGTTGGTGGTACCCGGACCTGGGAAGTTCACCTGTCCTCAATTAGGGCCAGGGCCGAAAAGGCTGTTGGAATGAGCTCCTGGAAGAGATGAGGGCCCTGCAGGAGATCCCGGCACTCCGTTCTTCCACCAGGTCTTCAGTTAAGACCAGAGCACAGGAGATAGATGAGCCTCTTGGGGTTAGATCATCAGCCGGCTAGACCATCACCTGGTAGTGACACCCCTTTCCACTTTGAGGGGCTCCTCTGCCCCCCCCCCCATCTGGCTGCTCCCACCAGAATTTTACTCTGCTAGGGTCCCGTAAATCCTTAAACTGGCTCTGGGCCCACGGTTTTTCCCGAGCTGCCGTTCAGGATACCTGCTTGACCACCTACGCTCAGCAACGCATCAGACAAAAGAGAGTCTGCTGTTTGCTGAACATAATCACATCAGCCATCTCTGTTTCGTGATGTTGAGGACTTTGGGGAGGGGGGGGATGTACAATAGTTGGACTGACTTCTAGTTTCTTCTCAGCCTCCCGGTAATAATTTTAATAGATTTTCTTTGCAAGAAGATCATTTCTTTGCCGCGTTTGCTCGTTAATATAATGACATCCTTTAAGCGAAAGCTAAGGCCGAAAGTTCAGGGAGGGAGGGGTTGGGTGGGAAGGAAACTAGATTTTTGTGTAAGGAGGTGAGGCTTTCAAAAAAAATATATATATATATGAATGTTTTTGTTCGAACGTAGCCCTCTCTCCGCGGACAGCTCGGAGTCTCCCCGGGCGAGGAGCACAAAAGAACTTTCAATAGTTCCATGGAACAAGATTATCTTCTCTCCCCTTCCCCCCCAGCCCACCTCCCCGGTTCGGCTCCGGCAGCTGATGCACGAAAAAACGTGTAATTACCATCTGACACCGGAGTGATTGTGTGAGCCGGAAAATCAGGAGCGCTAACTCTTCTCGAAATAAATTCCAATTTGATGCGGTGAATTTTACATTGAAATGAGTTTTTTCTTTAAAACCCTGGAGAAAACAGCTCCCTGTATGCAGGCATTAACAAATCGCTCGGCAAATCTAGGCTAAAGTGAACATTCAATTTGAGGAGGTCAGGCCGAGAAGCCGATCGGAGACGCGGGATGACTGAGCGGAACAGGGCCGCCGTTAACCTCCCCGCAGAAGTGGCGCGTCCACGCTAACCGATTTCTCTGCCCCCTGCGTGCCTCCGCGGCTGCCCTCGCCCTCTGCCCCCTGCCCAGACATTTCTATTCATTTGTAGATCATTAAACGGGCGGCCCAACAAGCCGTACTGGGCCCTTGTGGATTGGCACCCTGACCGAAAGCTTCGTAACAGCTTGTGCCATGCGCAGAGCAAGCCGTGAACCTAACCTGCTGTCGGCGTGGCTTGAATGGGCCTCGCTCAGTTCAGTTCTGGGGTGGCAAGGCCTGCTCTCCAAACCGTTGCATCTCGGAGGTTGCCATTTTTCCTTGGAGAACTGCCGTTCACAGTAGCTGCCTGTCTTCCTACAATACCAGAGCACATTTATGGATGCATGTGACTGAGGCCAGCCGGAAATAGAAGAGTTGGTTTTTATACCCTGCTTCTCACTGCCCGGAGGAGTCTCAAAGCGGCTTATAATCGCCTTCCCTTTCTCTCCCCACAACGTGAGGTAAGTGCGGCTGAGAGAGCTCTGACAGAACTGCTGAGTACAGATCTAACAGGACTGAGACTAGCCCAAGGTCAAGCCAGCTGACTGCATGGGGAAGAGGAGTGGGGAATCAAACCTGGCTGAAGCTGCCGCTCTTAATCACTGCACTGCTGACTCTCAAACACTACGAAAGCTCTTTGGAGGCGGGGTACTAGTCACGCAGTCTTGGCCTAACCTACTGCAGCTTACAGGGCTGTAGTGAAAATAAAAGAAGTGAGCTGGGAAGAATACTGTAAAACAGTTTTGGGTCTCCCCGTGGGGGAGAAAAGTGGTGTATAAGTGAAGTCAGTAAATAAATAGAAGCTACCGTCAATTTAGCTTTACACGATTTATAATAATTATTTTTTTTATTTTCAAAAGTGAAATAAAAGTGTAATAGAGAAACAGAAGGGATACAGAAAAAAAACCGGAAGAAGTTCCTGACAGTTAGAGCGCTTCCTCAGTGGAACCGGCTTCCTCAGGAGGTGGTGGGTTCTCCTTCTTTGGAAGTTTTAAGCAGAGGCTGGAGAGCCATCTGACAGATTCTGTGAATTTAGGTAGGTTGTGAATTTAGATTCTGTGAATTTAGGTAGGTTTAGGTAGGTTGTGAGTAGGTGGACTCCGGGGAATGGTAGAGGACAGGAAGGCCTGGAGGATCATTGTCCATGGGGTCGCGATGGGTCGGACACGACTTCGCACATAACAACAATAACAACAAAAGAGTAGGTGGTCAGAAGGGATTATGTTGGTGCTTGGCTCTTGTGGTCCTTTCTAGCCTGCTCAGGGAGATGCCAATCGCCACTTTGGAATCTTCTTCTTCCGGGCCAGACTGGCCAGAGGTATTTTTGGGGAGGGGGCATCATCTGGACATGGAATTGGGGTCACCGTGGGTGGACAGGTAGTGTGAATTTCCTGCATTCTGGAGGGGGTTGAACTAGATGACCCAACTAGATGAATTCTATAATTCCAACAAGCCGGGCGGGAGAGCATCCTTCTCCTCATCTTAATCTTTACAATAACCCTTACTTCAATTATTATAACCAATCTGTTTTGCAACTGTGTTATTATTGTCATCATTTCTACCTATCCCGTATTACACATCTAATCAGATATTTCCTGTTGTTGCTAGTACAGCAGAATGCCTTCAAATAAACATTCATTCGATATCTTACATTCTCGAAAGGAAGCGCATTAAAAATAATAGCATTATTCGATTTAAGTTTCATTAGACAATTATATTCCAAGTTTTCCTTCATTCTTCTTTAACAACCACTCAGTTTACTATATGCTTACGTACTATTTTAAATTTTAGATAACTTCTCATCCTGAATTTAGCTTTGCTCTTGACATGAATGAGCAGATTTTGTCATAAGACCCTTTTGCTTAGACATTAATAATAATAATAATAAACAAGTACTACTACTACTACTACTACTACTACAGCAGCAGCAGCAGCAGCAATAAATACAATTTTATTTTTAAACTGTCCTTCCAGCACTGCTTGGGACGGATGACAACATTTTGTAAAAACTTCATATACAAATTTAAAACAGCATAAAAACAATATTGATTGACATGCCCTCAACTAATATTCCAAATAGGGGTTATGGTATCAGGAGTTATCTTCCATTTTCTCCTAGTAGTTATCTGGCCAGGATTTACTGAGGGATATTATTTTCATGGATGTTATTTTGGACCCCGACCATAAGCCTGGTGGAATAGTTTCATCTTGCAGGCCCTGAGAAGAAGAAGAAGAAGAAGAAGAAGAAGAAGAAGAAGAAGAAGAAGAAGAAGAAGAAGAAGAAGAAGAAGAAGAAGAAGAGTTGGTTCTTATATGCTGCTTTTCCCTACCCGAAGGAGGCTCAAAGCGGCTTACAGTTGCCTTCCCTTTCCTCTCCCCACAACGGACACCCTGTGGGGTGGGTGAGGCTGAGAGAGCCCTGATATTCCTGCCCGGTCAGAACAGTTTTATCAGTGCCGTGGCGAGCCCAACGTCACCCAGCTGGCTGCATGTGGGGAAGCGCAGAATCGAACCCGGCATGCCAGATTAGAAGTCCGCACTCCTTACTCACTACACCAAACTGGAATTGGTTAAGGTCCCACAGGGTCCTGATCTCCCTTGGGAGTGCTTTCGACTTGGGTGGGGCCACAGCTGAAAAGGTCCTGGCACTGGTTGAGGCCAGTCTCACCTCCATCGGGCCAGGGATCCCTAGGAGATGTTGCTCTGCAGATCTTAGTGCTCTTGGGGAAACATTAGCGAAAAGACGGTCCCAAACCATTTAGGACTTTAGAGTTTAAACCCGAAACATTGAACGTGATTCACTCTCCAATCTGGAGCCAATGCAGTTGGGAGAGCCCTTCTTTTTTTCCACAGGGTGTTTTGAAGTCCTACCAAAACCCCTCTCATCAGAATCCAGACTCGTGTCCTGCTCCCTGTAGCTGCGTGATATGTTGCCCCAGATACGGATGCCGGTTCCCCTGGAATTATAACTCATCTTGCGACAACAGAGATCAGCTCCCCTGGAGAAAATGTCTGCTTTGGAGGGGGGACTCTGCAGCATTCTAGTCCACTGAGGTCCCTCCCTGCCTCAAATCCCGCCCACTCCAGGCTCCACCCTCAAAGTCTCCAGGTCTTTCCCAACCCAGAGCTGGCAACCCTCTCCCCAGATCCTCCAGTCCATGACCTTGCTGCTGTGATAAGAGCTGTTCCCCTGTCCTCATAGAATCAATGTGATATCTGATCAAAAGCAGAGGTGAGAAGGAGAAGGAGAAGGAGAAGGAGAAGGAGAAGGAGAAGGAGAAGGAGAAGGAGAAGGAGAAGGAGAAGGAGAAGGAGAAGGAGAAGAAAGTTGGTTCTTATAAGCCGCTTTTCTCTACCCAAAGGAGTCTCAAAGCAGCTTCCAATCGCCTTCCCTTTCCTCTCCCCACAACAGACACCCTGTGGGGTGGGGGAGGCTGAGAGAGCCCTGATATTCCTGCTTGGTCAGAACAGCTTTATCAGTGCCGTGGCGAGCCCAAGGTCACCCAGCTGGTTGCATGTGGGGGAGCGCAGAATTGAACCCGGCTCGCCAGATTAGAAGTCCGCACTCCTAACCACTACACCAAACTGGAACCAAGACATCACTCCACAGAAGTCACTCTCGGGCTTCAGGATGAAGCTTTAAGCAAAAGTCTTTATTGGAAGAATCAGAATTCAGGAGCTACACATCACCTATGCTCACAGACAGAGACACCAGGATGGGGGTTCACATAGAATATATACCCAGGCCTGGGGAGGGGAGCAGTGAATTGGTTTTTGGCAGGAGCCAGGGTTCAAACAGGAAAAGAACAACAGTGTTCTCTGATCTCAGAGGTGCAAAAGCCTGCTCAGTTGGCTATCTGTTGTTTAGACCAGTGGTCCCCAACCTTTTTATCACCAGGGACCACTCAACGCTTGACAATTTTACTGAGGCCCGGGGGGGGGGGGGACCACTGCCCTAACGCTCTCTGATCGCTATGGTAATGTTTAAACATCCCTTCAAAATAAGATACAAACATGCCACAATAATGAACATAAGGAACATTTTATTTTCATGGAAATTTTAACTCATGACAATGACAAATCAATGGGAACCCTGAGCTTGTTTCTCTGCAACGAGATAGTCCCATCTGGGAGTGATGGGAGACAATGACACCCAAAGTGTGTTGTAAAGGGCCGGGGGGGGGATGAAGTAAAGGGCCGGGGGGGGAGAAGGCGTCCTTCGCGGCCCACCTCCAATTAGTCGACGGACCACATGTGGTCCGCAGCCCACAGGTTGGGGATCGCTAGTTTAGACTACAATAGCAGGAGAAGGCAGCCTTGAAGTGGAGCGATAAGAAGGTGGAATAAGCCTTTGAAATGCAGTGCAAAGATGGGAGGGGCACTGTGGAGAGGACCTAGGGAGGTGCCATAACCCAACAGGAGATCCGGGAGCATGAACGAACAAACGGAAACAAGGGACGCAGGTCAGGAACGAAGAGTTTCATGACAACAGGCGTGTGACCTGTTCAGAAAGATGTCGTTCGAGCTGAACCTCTCCAGAGCTTCCGCTGGCAAGGAAACGATGGCTGCGTTTCCGTCCGACACAGGAAATAATTAGCGGTGGGACCATGATCAGCCCAGCTCCGAGGAAAGTGAGATAACTTTCCAATTTGGCTTTAAATGAATTCACCAGCTTGGCCCCTCTGACGTCAAGGGGAAGTGAGTTTCACAAATCTCAATTTATTTTATAGGGAAGGGGTATTGATTTTTTTTTTTATGGTCTCACTTTGTTCTTCCTCCCTGTCTCCAGATCTGCCGCTCTTTCTTCTTGTACCTGGATTGATTTAAAAGCTGCTTCAGTTCAAGAGCCCCTCTCTCCACGGCAAATTAGAGGCCCCCAATTCTCTCCCTCCACCAGCTCCCCAACCAAATAGCCAGACGGGGACAGAGAAGCTACATCAATCAGTCATAGGTAGATATGACATTTACAGTGGAATTGTATCACTCGTGCTGAGCACCGTGGCGCATGGTGCTCTCCGATGCCTGTTAATTCTATGCTGATAAAAGTCAGATCCTTCACTGCAGGGGCCTGACGGATGTTACCTGCATACTTTGTGACCCACCAAGCAGAACCAAGCTGGACAGTCCACTACTGCAGCCCACCTGAGGCTTGATACACCTCCTGGTTTGGGATGGAAGAGGTCAAACTTCCACAGGTCATAAACAATTCACCATTTTGGGGGGGGCAGCATCCTCCTCTTTTAAATCTGCTCAGCCAAGTCTGTGGAACAGTTTGCTTTATCTCAGCTGTTCTCATCTTTTTGACAACTGAGAAACCCCGGAAGCATTCTTCTGGTTTCAAGAAACCTGGAAGTGATGTCAGCAGGTCACACCTCCCTGCCATGCCCCGGAAGTAGTTTTTATGCCCGGAAGTAGTTCTTATGCCCTCCCTATCCATCCCCTCCAGGCCCAATATTGACCATTTTCGGAGGAAGAGGGTCAACATAGCCATATATAGTCATGTTATGTGATATATTTTTAAATATATATATAATTAAATATTAATTCACTCCCACCCAGTTGGTTAAACCCTTCGAGGGCCATCAAGAAACCCCAGGGTTTTGTGAAACCTCTGTTGAGTAAGCCTGGCTCATCTAATTCCATTTCCTCTCTGCCTTGGCCTATCAGCTGGCTTCGTTTATCACCGGCGCTATTATCCCACAGCTTCATCCAATTGGCCGCAGAGCAGAGTGAATGCTGGCTATTCATTCGTGATCCCTGATTGGCTACACTGACTCTCAGAACTTACTCGGAAAGCACGGCCTCCCCTCCCCATCGCAATTTCATTTGCCCTCTGGGATATCGTCATGTTTCCAGCTCTGCTTTTGAACTGCCATGACATCATCCTGTTCGTTATGGGATCCCTGATAGGTTGGGTCAAATAACTGGGAGGGAGGAGGAAAAACAGCACTGAACATAACTGCTGTGTGTGTGGGGAAGAATTTCTAAGAATTCACTAATTTTTGGTACAAACATAAACGGCAAACACTTTATTTACAGACATTCAGACCAGAACAAAAAAATGTGAATTGGTACAAACATTGCACTCTAATGATACCACTCTAATGGCAGAAAGTGAAGAGGAACTAAAGAGCCTGTTGATGCGGGTGAAGGAGGAGAGTGCAAAAGTTGGCCTGAAACTCAACATCAAGAAAACAAAGATCATGGCATCCGGCCCTCTCAATTCCTGGAAAATAAATGGGGAAGAAATGGAGATAGTGACAGATTTTATTTTCCTGGGCTCCAAGATCACTGCAGATGGGGACTGCAGCAAAGAAATTAAAAGACGCTTGCTCCTGGGGAGGAAAGCTATGGCAAATCTAGACAGCATCCTAAAAAGCAGAGACATCACCTTGCCAACAAAAGTGCGTTTAGTCAAGGCTATGGTATTCCCAGTTGCAATGTATGGCTGCGAAAGTTGGACCATAAGGAAGGCCGAGCGTCAAAGAATTGAGGCTTTTGAACTCTGGTGCTGGAGAAGACTCTTGCGAGTCCCTTGGACTGCAAGGCGAACAAACCGGTCAGTCCTAGAGGAGATCAGCCCTGACTGCTCCTTAGAAGGCCAGATCCTGAAGATGAAACTCAAGTACTTTGGCCACCTCATGAGAAGGAAGGACTCCCTGGAGAAGAGCCTAATGCTGGGAGCAATTGAGGGCAAAAGAAGAAGGGGACGACAGAGAATGAGGTGGCTGGATGGAGTCACTGAAGCAGTCGGTGCAAGCTTAAATGGACTCCGGGGAATGGTAGAGGACAGGAAGGCCTGGAGGACCATTGTCCATGGGGTCGCGATGGGTCGGACACAACTTCGCACATAACAACAACAACAACAAACATTGCAATGGAAATTTTGGCACAGCCATAGTCATGGATGGTCCTGCAAACAAAGGATCAGATTATATAGTATGCAATCCTTTTCAAAACCCTTCTAACGCCCTCTTTTTTTGATTCTAAGGACCCCATTTGCCTCTTCACTGCATGTCAGCTTACCTGCACCAGGGGACTACCTGCAACTGTGGATAAATGATAACAAAAATGTGGATAAATGATCAAACCCTAAATGGTTTGGGTCCCAGTGATTTGAAGGAGTGCCTTCTCCAATATAGACTGCTTGAGAACTGAGGTCTCAAGGAGAGGGACTTCTTGTGCTTCTAATTCTCTCAGAGACTCGGGGGGGGGGCAGTGACATGCAGGAGGGCCTTTTCTGTGATGGCCCCCAGACTTTGGAACACTCTCCCTCTGGCTTCTGGTGCCTGGTGAAAACATACCTCTTCACCTAGGCTGTTGATATCTTGTTTTCTCTGGGTGCTGTCTTGCCAGGCTATAGGGGGGGGCGGGGTATGTTTTTAATTATTCTAACCATCTCCAAGTATTTAAAAGGGTGCCATAGGATGGAGCCGAGTTGTTCTCTCCTACCCCAGAGGGATGGACCAGAACCAATGGGATAAAATTAATGCAAAAGAAATTCCATCTAAACATCAGGAAGAAGTTCCTGACAGAGTGGTTTCTCAGTGGAATAGGCTTCCTCGAGAGGTGGTGGGTTCTCCATCATTGATTTTTAAACAGAGGCTAGATAGCCATCTGACGGAGAGGCTGATTCTGTGAAGGCTCAAGGGGGTGGCAGGTGACAGTGGAGGAGCGATTGGGATGTGAGTGTCCTGCACAGTGCAAGGGGTTGGACTAGATGACCCATGAGGTCCCTTCCAACTCTATGATTCTATGATTCTATGATAATGTATTTTAGATCATTTTATTCTCTATTGTTGTAGTCTATCCTGGGACTTTTGGATGAAATTGCGGGATAAAAATCCCTATAAAAATGAAAACAATACAAAATAAAACGGAAGTATGATAGTTCCATCATTCAACTGCAGCGCCACGATGTGACGTCCGGCAATGAACCTGACAACGATGCGCACTGAACTTTATTTGTTTCTTTAGCTATTCTGTCCCAATTCTCTCCTGAAAAACAGGACTCACAAAACTTTTCTAAAACCCCACAACCTCAAATCACACCACAAGAAAACAAAGAAGAACTGCTTTTTTTATACCCCACTTTTCACTCCCCAGAGTCCCAAAGTGGCTTACAAACCCCTCTCCCTTCTTCTCCCCACAACAAACACCTTGTGAGGTAGGCAAGGCCTCTGGGGAAAGAGCGGGAGACTGCCAGGAACCACTCCAACACTTCGGAGCCAACTCCGGCTGGGACCCCTTCTTCCAGCTTTCTCTGGCCATCAGTGGGGCAGCCAGGAAGCAGTCTACCCCACCTAGATCTACCCAAGGTCTCATTCTGTCCAGGTGTCTCCTGCCACCAATGAGGCCACTCCACCACGCCTGCATCCAGTTCCAGCTAAGAGGCCCCTTCTCCTGACTTTTTACTGCTTTCAAGGAGGCCAGCAGAGGGAGGGCAGGATCTACCCAGTCACCCCCTCTCTGTTGTGCCCTCCCCAAGGCACACTTGGCATTTAATTTCAATTGTTGCTTGCTGCTTTGATTCCTGGAAGCCGGTCCCTTCGGCTGAGCAGGAGAATCGAAACCTAACAGAATAAAAGAGCAAATGTTGTTGCCGTCCAAGCTGACCCTTTTGCTGAACTCCCCAGCAACATCCCCGCCATTAGGCAGTAATGACTTCCCTGTTATGGAGCTGATTACAAGCTCAGCCACTGCATTAAATACGAATCCGTGCAAAATCCCGAAGAGAGGAGTGAAATAGCTCTGTCTCACACAGCGCGCAAACTCACAGAATATCATGTTTTCTTTTCCTTGCACGAAATTTTTGATCATGCTCTTTTTGGTATCTGTTCCACTTTTTTAGACTCATAGAATCCTAGAGTGGGAAGGGGCCACAGAGGCCATCTAGTCCCACCCCCTGCTCAATGCAGGATCAGCCTCAAGCATCCAGGAGAAGGATCTGTCCAGCCGCTGCTTGAAGACGGCCAGTGAGGGGGAGCTCCCCACCTCCTGAGGCAGCCCATTCCACTGCTGAACTAGAGTCATGGAATCCTAGAGTGGGAAGGGGCCATCCAGGCCATCTAGTCCAACCCCATAAAGCATCCAGGATAAGGATCTGTCCAGCCACTGCTTGAAGACCCCCAGTGAGGGGGAGCTCCCCACCTCCTTAGGCAGCCCATTCCACTGCTGAACTAGACTCATGGAATCCTAGAGTGGGAAGGGGTCACAGAGGCCATCTAGTCCAACCCCATAAAGCATCCAGGATAAGGATCTGTCCAGCTGCTGCTTGAAGACTGCCAGTAAGGGGGAGCTCACCACCTCCTTATGCAGCCAATTCCTCTGCTGAACTAGACTCATGGAATCCTAGAGTGGGAAGGGGTTACAGAGGCCATCTAGTCCAACCCCCTGCAAAATGCAAGATCAGCCCAAAGCATCCTAAAGCATCCAAGAAAAGTGTGTATCCAACCTTTGCTTGAAGACTGCCAGTGAGGGGGAATTCACCACCTCCTTAGGCAGCCTATTCCACTGCTGAACTACTCTGAATATAGACAATTTTTCTTGATATTAAGTTTAAATCCATTACTGCGTGTCCTTTCCTCTGCAGCCAACAGAAACAGCATCCTGCCCTCCTCCAAGTGACAACCTTCCATGTACTTCAAGAGAGCCATCCTGTCCCCTCTCAGCCTCCTCTTCTCCAGGCTGAACACTCTCAAGTCCCTCAGACTTTCCTCACAGGGCTTTGTCCCGGATCATCCTTGTCGCTCTCCCTTGAACCCCCTCAATTATGTCTACATCCGTTTTGAAGTGAGGCCTACAGAACGGCACTCAGGACTCCAGGTGAGGTCCTGTGTGTTTCTTTTGCCATCCAGGCACGACCAAATTCGGGGCACCCCACAGGGGTTTTATGGTGAGAGGTGAACAGGGGTGGTTTGCCATTGCAAAAGTGATCCCCGCCACCAACAACAATAATCTCCAGAATTCAGTCTGACCTGGAGGAAATTCACGTACCATCCCACAGTGGCGATCAGCAATTCCCTGGGTATGCAAGGAAAGGCCACAAGAGACAAACAGTGGCACATCCCTTCCTGCCCACCCACTCACAATCTACCTACGTTCATAAAATCAGGAAGGAAGGAAGGAAGGAAGGAAGGAAGGAAGGAAGGAAGGAAGGAAGGAAGGAAGGAAGGAAGGAAGGAAGGAAGGAAGGGGGGAGGGAGGGAGGGAGGGAGGGAGGGAGGGAGGAAGGAAGGAAGGAAGGAAGGAAGGAAGGAAGGAAGGAAGGAAGGAAGGAAGGAAGGAAGGAAGGAAGGAAGGAAGGAAGGAAGGAAGGAAGGAAGGATGATGATGAGATGAATGTATGGAGGGAGGGAGAGAATTAAACTGGGACTTACAGACTTGATTCTGTTCTACATCAATTAACAGGCAACCTAGTCCCCAGCAGAGGACCCACACACCCACAAACCTAACTCCATGCTGCAATCTTTTAAAATGTTAACAGGTAATCCAGTCCCCTTAACAGAGCCTTACCCACTAAGTCTTCACTGCATCGATCTTCCAGCAACACAGCCTTCTAAGAACTGATCCCAGGAAGCATGCAACCTCTAGTACTGAAACAAACCAACCCAAAACTGAACGGAGGATGAGTTTATGCCAACACGTCCATTGTTCCCGTGACGACTTCCACTTGAGATAGGCTTGTCCCAGACCAAAAATTATAGCAAGAGTTTTTTCTAGTTCCTCATGGTCCCTGTTCAGTTAAAACACTCCTTTGAGGGATGCGTATTTATGTATCCATCATTGTTTACACCCAGTTAAAGGCAAATTGCATGTTCAAAGAAACAAGAGGAGGAAGATCCGGGACCTCTTTTGTGGCTAGGGGGCATCCGTGCCAGTTTATTGGGATGAGAAGGGCAGAGAGAGTCAACACTGCTTTCCCTTCTCCCCATCTACACTCTACACTTTTTCTCCGGAGAAAAAAGTTCTCAGCAACAGTCCAGCTCATCGGGTGAGTTGGTGAGGGACTATTGAACATTAATACTGATAAATTAGATATGGAAATGACTCCCCGCCTGATTGGTCTGCAAATATTTGACAACATGCCTTTGCTCAGCAGGGGGGAAAAATCCAGGCAGGGAAATGAATGGTGTTGGGGAGGGGGGGAGGTAGGGGGGAGAAATGCTCCAAGATTCTCGGGCATCTGACAAGAATACGCAGACATAATAATTTCTTTGACCTCAGGCACATGAGCCTGTGAAAAGAACAAAACGGCACCATTTCATGGCATTTACAGTTTAAACCTTTCCTATTCAAGTTTGGAACAAAAAAAAAAGCCAACAGCCCATTCTGGTCATGATTAAAATTCATAGGTTTGCAGCGGAGAACAGATGGAGAAGGCATTTTCGGCCAGTCATATCGCCGCTCTGCAAAATTAATTTGACAGCTTTGCATTAAAGCACTGATCAATATCCACTTTCGAGCAGCAGAGGCTAACTGAGAAAAAATAAGTGACCAGAGTCTTAGCAGACGAGAAAAAATGAATCTTGGAGACTTTTTCCCCCCCTCTAAGCTCCCACCTACATCAGAAGTCCTGACCTCAATCCATTGATCGGGAGCAGTTAACATGACAAAAGGCCCAGCACATATACCCAGACCTCTACCTCGCTAGGAACAATCAACCCCCATACACTAAATGTTTGACGGAGTGACTAGACTGCTCAATGACTATTTGCTTTCTGAGGTCTGAGAGATGCAACCTTTCCTTCCTGATTCGTTTTTTTCCCCCTCTCTCTCTTTTAGACTCCACAAGATTATATATAAATGCCAAACTTTTCTTAAACTTTCTTAGTGGTGATTTGCAGTCCAGGCCAAATACGATTGCCAGGGGGGGCAGGGATTAGAAACCTAAAAGTACCAAGTAGCCATGTTGGGCCAAAGTAAATAATAATGATAATATTTATTTTATTTTATTTTATTTTATTTTGAAGGAAGGAAGGAAGGAAGGAAGGAAGGAAGGAAGGAAGGAAGGAAGGAAGGAAGGAAGGAAATGATGACATATCATCCATACATCCTGGGCAGAAGTATAGATGGGAGGAAGGATAAAGGAAGAAATAAGATTAAATATAGACAGATATACCTTAATATACTGAAAGTATAATGGAAGGGAAGAAAGGAGGGAGGGAATTAAACTCAGATTTACAGACTTGACTCTGTTACAGCAATTAAAAGGTAACCTAGTCCCCAACAGAGACCTACACACTAATAAACATAACTCCATGCTACAATAATAATTTAAAATATAACAAGTAACCTAGTCCCCTTAACAGAAACGTACACACTAATTCTTTATCAATCTTCTTGCAACACAAATGACTTCTAAGAATTGTTCACAAGAAGTTTATATAATCTAATCCCCCCCCCCAAACTCTCACCCACATCAGAAGTCCTGACCTCAATCCATTGATCGGGAGCAGTTAACATGACAGAAGGCCCAGCACAAATGCCCAGATTTCTACCTAGCTAGGAACAATCAACCCCCATACACTAAATGTTTCAAGCAGGTAGCTGTGTTGGTCTAAAGCAGCAGAACAAATTTTGAATTCCTTTAAGACCAGAAAAGCTTTATTAAAGGAATGTGCTTTCATGTGCATGCACACTTCCTCAGGTACAATATGGTGTATAATGTATTAGAATGTATTATATTATTTTGTATCTGAGGAAGTGTGCATGCACACAAAAGCTCATACCTTGAATTAAACTTTGCTGGTCTTAAAGGTGCCATGGGCTCAAAAATGTGTTACACTAAATATTTGTTGGACTAATGACCAATGACAATTTACTTTCTGAGGTCTGAGAGATGCAACCCTTCCTTCCTGATTCATTTTTTTCTCATTTAGACTCCACGAGATTATATTGTTGTTGTTATGTGCGAAGTCGTGTCTGACCCATCGCGACCCCATGGACAATGATCCTCCAGGCCTTCCTGTCCTCTACCATTCCCCGGAGTCCATTTAAGTTTGCACCTACTGCTTCAGTGACTCCATCCAGCCACCTCATTCTCTGTCGTCCCCTTCTTCTTTTGCCCTCGATCGCTCCCAGCATTAGGCTCTTCTCCAGGGAGTCCTTCCTTCTCATGAGGTGGCCAAAGTATTTGAGTTTCATCTTCAGGATCTGGCCTTCTAAAGAGCAGTCAGGGCTGATCTCCTCTAGGACTGACCAGTTTGTTCGCCTTGCAGTCCAAGGGACTCGCAAGAGTCTTCTCCAGCACCAGAGTTCAAAAGCCTCAATTCTTTGACGCTCAGCCTTCCTTATGGTCCAACTCTCGCAGCCATACATTGCAACTGGGAAGACCATAGCCTTGATTAAACGCACTTTTGTTGGCAGGGTGATGTCTCTGCTTTTTAGGATGCCGTCTAGATTTGCCATAGCTTTCCTCCCCAGGAGCAAGCGTCTTTTAATTTCTTTGCTGCAGTCCCCATCTGCAGTGATCTTGGAGCCCAGGAAAATAACGAGATTATATATATATGCCAAATTTTTCTTAAACTTTCTGAGTGGTGATTTGCAAACCAGGGCAAATAAGATTGGAGGTGGGGGGGGGGAGAATCAGGAACCCAAAACTACCAAGTAGCCACGTTGGGCCAAAGAATATTATTAAGTTATGAAAAAGTATCAAAGCCAAGATTCAGAAGACCAGCAATGATGGGAAATGTTGGCAAAGGATGAAACAGTTGACCATATGGTCAGTGCCTGCAGTAAAATTGTTTAGACTGGCTAGAAAGACTGGGTGTAACAAGACCACACAACAAAGAATGATATTCACCATTCGGTCAAATCTGAATCTTGCTTATCCTATAGATCAAGTGTCATCATGATTTTTTATCTTGCACCGCTTCCTTTAGTTGTGTCACGTTCTGTCCGGGGTCCACTTTGATCATATCTAACCACCACGTTCTTTGTCGGCCTGGTTTCCTATCACCACTGACCAATCCTAGCATAATTGCTCTCTCCCTTGAGCTAGATCGCAGGAAAGATTGCCAAAGCTAGATCGCTAAAGTCAGTGAGCTGGAGTTTTGTGATTTTGCCTACCAGTGATATATTGGGGTTTATGCGCTGTATTTTACAAATTAGGGGTGAGTGTTACTATATCAGATACAATATTCTGTCCTTATTAGGGGACAGAAGACCATCCTCGATATAACAAACAATAAAACTCCCTAAGATCTGCTCAATCATTCCATACAATAGAATGTTATTCACCAGCAAAAAATAAAAGTCCTTGAGATATGTTTGATTATTCCGTACAATATGAGAGAGTCAGCAGGATGTAGTGGTTAAGAGCAATGGCTTCTAATCTGCTTCCTCGCTCTTTTACACGCAGCCAGCTGGGTAACCTTGGGTTTGTCACAATCCTGATAGAGTTGTTCTCACAGAACACTCCTGTTAGAGCTCTCTCAGCCCCAACTACCTCAGAGCCAGCTTGGTGTAGAAGAAGAAGAAGAGTTGGTTCTTATATGCCTCTTTTCCTCACCCGAAGGAGGCTCAAAGCGGCTTACAGTCGCCTTCCCTTTCCTCTCCCCACAACAGTGGTTAGGAGCGTGGACTTCGAATCTGGCAAGCAGTGTTTGATTCCCCATTTCCCCACATGATGATGTATTCACATGTCAGGGTAAGTTGGCCTACTTCTGTGTACAAACACAACTGATTCTCGATCAATATGGGTGGCCATGTTAGTCTGTCAGCAGAAAAGAGTAAAAGACCAGGGACACCTTCCGGTCCCTGAAGAATATCTGGAGAGTAAGGACTCACAAAATCACAAATTTCCCCCACAAATTTTGTTAGTCTTGAAGGTGCTACTGGAGTCTGGCTCTTTTCTGCTACAGTTTGTTCTGTGTGGCAATGTGCTACTCTGGAGTAAATCTCCTGCCCTGCCAGGAAGACAGACTTCCCCTGCCCTGTCAGTTTGTGCTGTTTCTCTAATTCTTTTCAAGTGTTTTTGCAATATTCTGTCCACCCGTTGAGGACTCATATTTCACATTAATGAAACTGCTTTCCACTCACATTCAGTAAAATATAATTTATAGGCACGGGGGAGAAAAATAACAGGTTGACACGGGCGATTTCCATTTTACCTTCTATTATTTTTACGGCCCCAGTTTTGAAGCTCTCCTACGCCGTCTTTTGTGGGCTTTTACTAAGCAAGGTTAATTACGCCTGACCAAAGCGGTTCTGAAAGATATGGTGGGAGACTGGGAATAATCTACCATCGGAAGGGGAGGAAACGGGAGAGTTTGAGGAGCAGAGAACAATTATGGTGGTGCTCCTTAGGACAAGATGTGGTCAGAACGGCCCCTGCCGTTGATGGTTTCAAAATAGGAAACATTCACTGGGAAGATTCCATAACTATTAGCCAGGATAACTAAAAATGGCAACTCCATATTAAGAACACAAGAGGAGTCCTGCCGGAATGGCCCATTGGACCATCTAGCACAGCATCCTGTTTAAAACAGGTTATTTTCCTACATGAATAGGTCATGTCAGATGCGCTTCTCTCTTCTTTTTTTTAAGTTAAATTTCTTTCTCTGGTTACCATGTATGTCAGATCATCTTTGCAATTTTTTGAACAGCCTTTCCCCTCTATCGGGAAATGTCAAGGGTCAGGGATACTGCATGAAGCTTCTGGGCTTCCAAAGCAAAATATTTTTATACATTTAACCCAATACAGATGGCATCAGGCTAGCTTGGTCCAATCCAGGCCAGGTTCAAACATCAATAACCTGCTTCTGTATGTGGAGATGCCTTTAATAAACACGTTTATTGATGGGCATCTCTTCCATGGATAATGAAAAACTATATGCCTCAGACTGTCACAGATGCTGTGCCCATAAGATATCCCGTAATATAACTCTCTCCTTGTTTGAATTTAGCCATTTGGCCCACACAATCTTTTTGTAACTACACAACAGGATTAGAAGAAGCTGGTTTTTATACCCTGCTTTTCACTACCCAAAGGAGTCTTAAAGCAGCTTACAGCCCTTCCTATCTCTACAACAGACACTGTGGGGTAGGTGAGGCTCAGAGAGCTCAGATAGAACTGCTCCATGAGAACAGCTCTAACAGACTAGCCCAAGGTCACTCAGCTGGCTGCATGGGGAAGAGTGGGGAAACAGCTCAAAGTGGTTTACAATCACCTTCCCTTCCTCTCCCCACAACAGACATCCTGTGAGGTAGATGGGGCTGAGAGAGCTCTGACAGAACTGCTCAGGAAGAACAACTATAAGAGAACGGTGACTAACCCAAGGACACCCAGTTGCCTGCATGTAGAGGAGAGGGGAATCAAGCACGGCTCTGCAGATTAGAGGCCACCGCTCTTTATCGCTACCCCCACCCAAGTTAGATTACTGTAATCCACTCTACGTTGGGCTGCCCTTGAAGACAATCTAGAAACTGCAATTGGTCCAGACTGTGGTGGCTCAGTTAGTGTTAAGGACCAGAAGATGAGAACGTACCTTGCCTATTCTAAATTAGTGGTGATGGTCGTCAAGTTTGTCTCCCATGTCAACTGACCTGATCTTGACAGCCTTCAAAAGAACCATCTCTCCCCTTAGGACCTCACATACCAGCTGTGGTCTACAGCAGGGGCAGTCAACCTGTGGTCCTCCAGATGTCCATGGACTACAATTCCCATGAGCCCCTGCCAGCATTTGCTGGCAGGGGCTCATGGGAATTGTAGTCCATGGACATCTGGAGGACCACAGGTTGACTACTCCTGGTCTACAGGCTACCACCTCCTAACTTCCCCTCCTCTTAGTGCGGCCTGCATGGCATCGACCAATGCCCAAGATTATTTTCATCCTAGCCCCCCACCCAATGGGAACGGGTACACTGAAGAGGGGTTTAGCAGTTAGCCCAAACCTGTTTCATGTGCCGGAGTTTTCAACAAGACGTTGGAGGTACTCCTAGGTAAGGGGAAAGGTGTTATTTGGGGTTCGTTGTGCACTTGTAAGGTGGCATTTTCCCTTCATTGTGAGGCAGCTTCCTGACGCCGTCCTGACCCCAGGGCTTGGGGAAGGCTCCCTCCCAGATGCATCAGGGGTGGCTGGGACATCTGGGGGGGGGGTACAAGAGCCAGAAGATCCAGACAAGCATCTGGGAAATGTGGGATCAGGGATACCATTGGGAAATGTGGATCAGGGATACTCCGTAAATTTTCTAGGCTCCCAAAGCATTTTTTTTTATAGTTAGCCCAATACAGATGACACCAATCCAGGCCAGGTCCAAACATCAAGAACCAGGTCAGAATTTCCACCTAGTAGGGAACCGTTTCCTTAGAATCATAGAATCACAGAATCATAGAGTTGGAAGGGGCCACACAGGCCATCTAGTCCAACCCCCTGCTCAACGCAGGATCAGCCCAGAGCATCCTAAAGCATCCAAGAAAAGTGTGTCTCCAACCTTTGCTTGAAGACTGCCAGTGAGGGGGAGCTCACCACCTCCTTAGGCAGCCTATTCCACTGCTGAACTACTCTGACTGTGAATTTTCCCCCCTGATATCTAGCCTATATCGTTGTACTTGTAGTTTAAACCCATTACTGCATGTCCTCTCCTCTTCAGGGGGGGGGGGGATACATTTCTCTTCCTCCATTTCCCTCCCTCCATCTTTCTGCAACATTTTGCCCTCTTAAACACTGCCTGATGCTTCTCCTCCTTCAGTACCTTAAATATTTAACAGAGACCAAGCAGAGTTGATTCAATAACTCCGAGCAATCAATGTCAGTAATTACAAGGGAAGGAAAAGGCTGCTTGTTTAATGCTTTCCATCGGGGACGATGGACATGCCATTACTTTGATTCCCCCGGACAAAGTGTTTGCCCCCGCTGCCTAGAAGCCAGGGAGTATTAAATAATGCAGATAAAGTTCTTTAATAAGATTATAACTTCTAAAAAGAAACCCTCCTGCAGGGCTGCTTCCGAGGGGAGCCATGTGGATTGGCCGTAGAATAGCTCAGTTTGAGTCCTGTATCCCTTTAGAGCAGGGGTAGTCAACCTGTGGTCCTCCAGATGTTCATGGACTACAATTCCCATGAGCCCCTGCCAGCATTTGCTGGCAGGGGCTCATGGGAATTGTAGTCCATGAACATCTGGAGGACCACAGGTTGACTACCCCTGCTTTAGAGGACCCTTGCTCACCTTTTTGACCATCGAGAAACCCCTAGAACGTTCTTCAGGCTTCGAGAAACCCCAGAAGGGGGGTGATTGTGTCAAATATGGTTCAGAAGCAGAGATGAGTCTATGCCCACCTGGGGCCCCTCCCCTTCCCACCTCCTCCAGGCCCATCATTGGCCATGGGGGGGTGTTAGTTGACATGACCATATATGGTCATATCTCCCGATAAATATCTAACAAATATGTATGTATGTATGACCAATTTTATTTTCCTGGGCTCCAAGATCACTACAGATGGGGACTGCAGCAAAGAAATTAAAAGATGCTTGCTCCTGGGGAGGAAAGCTATGGCAAATCTCGACAGCATCCTAAAAAGCAGAGACATCACCCTGCCAACAAAAGTGCATCTAGTCAAGGCTATGGTCGTCCCAGTTGCAATGTCTGGCTGTGAAAGTTGGACCATAAGGAAGGCCGAGCGTCAAAAATTGAGGCTTTTGAGCTCTGGTGCTGGAGAAGATTCTTGCGAGTCCCTTGGACTGCAAGGTGAACAAACCGGGCAGTCCTAGAGGAGATCAGCCCTGCCTGCTCCTTAGAAGGCCAGATCCTGAAGATGAAGCTCAAATACTTTGGCCACCTCATGAGAAGGAAGGACTCCCTGGAGAAGAGCCTCATGCTGGGAGCGACTGAGGGCAAAAGAAGAAGGGGACGACAGAGAATGAGGTGGCTGGATGGAGTCACTGAAGCAGTAGGTGCAAACTTAAATGGACTCCGGGGAATGGTAGAGGACAGGAAGGCCTGGAGGATCATTGTCCATGGGGTTGCGATGGGTCGGACACGACTTCGCACCTAACAACAACAAATGTATGTATGTGAATTAATATGAGAATTAATTAACTCCCACCCATTCGGGAAACCCTTCCAGAGCCATCAAGAAACCCCAGGGTTTCACGAAACCATGGCCTGCTACAGACCAGCAAGACTTTGGGGGTTATAAGTTTTTGAGACTCAGACCTCCCTTTCTTCAATACACATGGCTGCTGACCCACCAGGTTTGCCTCCTCTGGGTTCAGAAATACCTGGAGATTTGAGAGAGGAACCTGAGATGGTTACGGAAAGGGAGGGAACTCAGTAGCTTGGTGGAGCGGAGTTCTCATCTGATGAGCCGGGTTTGATTCCCTGCTCCTCCTCCACATGCAACTAGCTGGGTGACCTTGGGCTAGTCACAGCACTGATAAAGCTGTTCTGATCGAGCAGGAATATCAGGGCTCTCTCAGCCTCACCCACCTCATGGGGTATCTGTTGTGGAGAGGGAAGGGAAGCTACTTTAAGACTCCTTCAGGTAGAGAAAAGCAGCATATAAAATACAACTTGTCTTCTTCTTCTTCACTAATCTCAGGGCTCTCTCAGCCTCCCCTCCCTTACAGGGTGTCTGTTGTGTGGAGAGGAAAGGGAAGGCGAATGTAAGCCGCTTTGAGCCTCCTTCGGGTAGAGAAAAGCGGCATATAAGAACCAACTCTTCTTCTTCTTCAGTGATATCGGGCCTCTCTCAGCCTCCCCTCCCACAGGGTGTCTGTTGTGGGGAGAGGAAAGGGAAGGCGACTGTAAGCCGCTTTGAGACTCCTTCGGGTAGAGAAAAGTGGCATATAAGAACCAACTCTTCTTCTTCTTCTTCAGTAATATCAGGGCTCTCTCAGCCTCCCCTCCCTCACAGGGTGTCTGTTGTGGGGAGAAGAAAGGGAAGGCGACTGTAAGCCACTTTGAGACTCCTTTGGGTAGAGAAAAGCAGCATATAAGAACCAACTCTTCTTCTTCTTCAGTGATATCGGGCCTCTCTCAGCCTCCCCTCCCACAGGGTGTCTGTTGTGGGGAGAGGAAAGGGAAGGCGACTGTAAGCCGCTTTGAGACTCCTTCGGGTAGAGAAAAGTGGCATATAAGAACCAACTCTTCTTCTTCTTCTTCAGTAATATCAGGGCTCTCTCAGCCTCCCCTCCCTTACAGGGTGTCTGTTGTGTGGAGAGGAAAAGGAAGGCGACTGTAAGCCGCTTTGAGACTCCTTTGGGTAGAGAAAAGCGGCATCTAAGAACCAACTCTTCTTCTTCTTCTTCACTAATCTCAGGGCTCTCTCAGCCTCCCCTCCCTTACAGGGTGTCTGTTGTGGGGAGAGGAAAGGGAAGGCGACTGTAAGCCGCTTTGAGACTCCTTCGGGTAGAGAAAAGTGGCATATAAGAACCAACTCTTCTTCTTCTTCTTCAGTAATATCAGGGCTCTCTCAGCCTCCCCTCCCTTACAGGGTGTCTGTTGTGGGGAGAGGAAAGGGAAGGCGACTGTAAGCCGCTTTGAGACTCCTTTGGGTAGAGAAAAGCGGCATCTAAGAACCAACTCTTCTTCTTCTTCTTCACTAATCTCAGGGCTCTCTCAGCCTCCCCTCCCTTACAGGGTGTCTGTTGTGGGGAGAGGAAGGGAAGGTGTCTGTAAGCCACTTTGAGACTCCTTTGGGTAGAGAAAAGCGGCATATAAGAACCAACTCTTCTTCTTCTTCAGTGATATCGGGCCTCTCTCAGCCTCCCCTCCCTCACAGGGTGTCTGTTGTGGGGAGAGGAAAGGGAAGGCGACTGTAAGCCGCTTTGAGACTCCTTCGGGTAGAGAAAAGTGGCATATAAGAACCAACTCTTCTTCTTCTTCTTCAGTAATATCAGGGCTCTCTCAGCCTCACCCACCTCCCAGGGTGTCTGTTGTGGGGAGAGGTAGGGAATTGTAAGCCCTGAGCCATTGAGGAAGGGTGGCATACAAGTCTATACAATAAGGAAACAAGTACACATAAAACTTACATACAAGATACAATGCCAAAGAGTCTACCCTCCAAAGTAGCCGTCTCCTCCAATGGAACTCACTTCTGCAAGGTGGACAACAGTTGCAACTCTGGGAAATCTCCAGGCCCCACCTGGAAGTTGGCAACCCTGGCACCATCTAATCAAGAAAGGAGGGAAGGGTAGTTGTTCATGGTGGCGAGCATTCAGAACCACCCATTGCCCTCTTGGTTATGGATTTCTGAATCAGACCCATGGTCCACCAGCGTGGCAACAGCTCTCGAGGGCAGGGATCCCCACCAGGGTTCTGGGGAACCCTGGAGTTACACAAGAGGCCCCCTTGGGTTACGTGGCCTTTCCCAGAAGTTCACATGGCCCCTGACATCACTAGATGTCTTACGGCTTCCACTGTTGCTCTACAGGCCAAGTCTCTTTCCCCACCGTGGAAACAGTGAACGATCAATCGATTGATTGGCTGGCTCCTGCATCTTACTTCCATGCCCACTTCTCAGAAGAGGCAGGACGCCACTTGGAGGGTTCCTGGCTGAGGTCTTCCCCATCACCTACCACCTGATTTTTTGAACAGGGTGCCAGGGATTGAACCTGGGACCTTCTGCGTGCCCATTGGATGCTTTGGCTCCGACCCATGATCCTGGCCCGGAGGGAAAACACTATTTTGTGAATTTAGTGGGAAGGTATTCTGGAGCCCACTCTGCGGGTCATCGGAGGCATTTACCCTCTGCTAAACAGAGCCGTAGGCATTGTGTAAGTATGCAGCAATTCTGGGTGGTTTCCAGCAGCAACTAATCTACCTGAGCATCAATGCAGATCTCTCCTGTGCAAAGATGTTTCCTTCGTCCTTTAAATATTTTATTGCTTACTTAAAGCATAAGAGTCCACAAAAGGAGAGGGTAACAGGAGCAATGAGCAAATTTGGGAGGCTATCTGTGTGTATAATGGCCTGCCCATGACCTCACCCTTCTAATTACCTGGCCGGAGTGCACTCTCGTTAATGGCAGTGGTCTTGCTTTTCGAAATGTAGTCACTCTTCTCTTAACAGTTCTTCTGGGTTTTCCTCCCATGGCGGCAAAAGGAAAGCGAAACGAAAGTGTGTCAATAAGGAGGTCGCTTCGTTAATTCGTGCGCTTATTAACGTCCCACTTGCTGGAAGCCGAGAAAGAAAGAGTCCTGCGGAAGGTAGAGAGAGAGATTCATCCAGTTTGGCAGTGGGGACAGTCTCTTTGAGAACAAGGGCAGATTGACACTGTTGATTTCCCATGTTAGAACGCTGGTTTCTTTTTCCCCAGGGAACTCTGGCCACTCTAGTTCCGGGAGGGAGGGACAGGGATGTCCACCAAAGAATTCTGTGCCTCTTAGCTAAGTACAGTTCTTGAGATTCACTTATTTATCACTGCTGGTTTTCAAGTAGTGGCTGGACAGATACTTTTCCTGGAAGCTTGAGGATGATCCTGCATTGAGCGGTGGGACTAGATGGCCTGGATGGCCCCTTCCAACTCTAGGATTCTATGATTCTATGGACACCTTCCATTGAGCTGGGGATGGACTAGGTGGCCTGTATGGTCCCTTCCAACTCTAGAATGTTATGATTCCAGATGGCCTGTATGGCCCCTTCCAACTCTAGAATGTTATGATTCCAGATGGCCTGTATGGCCCCTTCCAACTCTAGAATGTTATGATTCCAGATGGCCTGTATGGCCCCTTCCAACTCTAGAATGTTATGATTCCAGATGGCCTGTATGGTCCCTTCCAACTCTAGAATGTTATGATTCCAGATGGCCTGTATGGTCCCTTCCAACTCTAAAATGTTATGATTCCAGATGGCCTGTATGGCCCCTTCCAACTCTAGAATGTTATGATTCCAGATGGCCTGTATGGCCCCTTCCGACTCTAGAATGTTATGATTCCAGATGGCCTGTATGGCCCCTTCCAACTCTAGAATGTTATGATTCCAGATGGCCTGTATGGCCCCTTCCAACTCTAGAATGTTATGATTCCAGATGGCCAGTATGGCCCGATCCAAATCTATAATTCTAGATGGCCTGTATGGCCCCTTCAAACTCCAGGATTCTAGATGGCTTGTATGGCCCTTTTTCTTTATTCTTTGAATGTCTATTCCACCCTATCTTAAGTAACTCATGGTGGGTTATAACATATTTAATTCAACATCACAACCCTGGAATTCCTTGGAGGTCCCCCATCCAAATAGTAGGCAAGGTCACCACTCCTGAGGTTCTGAGATCTGATCAGGCCAGGCTAACCTGGTCCTACATACACACCTGCAATAAATAGGTGGCATCCCACAAAACCTGTGGTATCATGGGCCCAGGCCAGTAGTTCGTTCCCACCAGTGAGGTTCAGGGTGGGGTCCCGGATGCAAAGGAGCCACACGAAAAGTTAGCCCAGCTCAGAAACATATGAAAGTCTGTGACTATAGCCCAATTTAGTGCACATGGATCTGATACACAAGCCAAGACAGAGCTCAATGCCTTCTAAGACATTTGGCGGGTAGGAAGCGCTCCTGTTTTTTTTTTTTTAATTGTTCTGGTCAAGACCCTCTGGATTTTTATCTCCAACCATCAGAAAACATACATGGTAGCCATGGACATTATATCGAGGCTGGCTTGTAAACAATGCCAATGACGCAGATTCTTTTGCTGAAAATAAAAGGCTCGTGTTTGATCTGTGGAGATAAAATTGCAATACCTATTAAAATTGCAATAACTGTTTCACGCATGGCTCTGAGAGGCGCTGTTTTCCTTAAAATTTAATCTTGAATGTATGCTGGCCTTTGATCTCATCCCTACCCCTATGCCCAAATTAGGCTGTTACATCTTGTTATTTCTCCAAACTTCCAATTCCAGCTTTGTGAGAACCTCCCTCCCTCCCTCCCTCCCTCCCTCCCTCCCTCCCTCCCTCCTTTCTTTCTTTCTTTCTTTCTTTCTTTCTTTCTTTCTTTCTTTCTTTCTTTCTTTTCTTTCTTTCTTTCTTTCTTTCTTTCTTTCTTCTTCTTCCTTCCTTCCTTCCTTCCTTCCTTCCTTCCTTCCTTCCTTCCTTCCTTCCTTCCTTCCTTTCTTTCAAACACGAAATAACCCCATTGTTTGACAGCTGTGTTGTTTCTTAATTTTATTTCAGACAGACATACCGAAAGATATAAAGTACAAAGCAGAGAGAGGGGAGGGGGGAAGAAAGAGAGACTTTTTTTGGCAAGTGGCAGTCTCATTGGTTATCTCCCGAGGGGAAAACGACTTTGAAAGAACTTAATTCAAAAAATCCTTTAGGCCACACTGCAGCCTAGTAAAGAATCAGGCAGCGATGAAGAGAAAGACATCAATAAATAATCAAGGGTCTTAGGCTTTTAAATGGGAAACTGAGCATTTCAAGCGAAAGGTAAATTGAATCTTCCCCCCTTTCTCCCCCTCCCTCCCTCCCAAGCAGGTGTTCATGCAGGGGCAGACTATAAAAGTTTCCACATTGTAAATGTTGCCTGACCTTTCGACAGATAGTTTTACATGGAAATAGAAAAAGTCGTCACTTAAAACCGCTGAGAGCTGGCTTTGCCTGCAGCAATTTTGGGTTTCGACTGGGCCAATGCTTTTTCCTCCCCTCTTGCTTCCTTTCCACACTTGCCAAGGGATATGGGAATCCTATTTAAACCCCCCACACCTGTTTTTTTTTACCTTTTGCTCTTTAGTAAACAATTCCCAAAACAAATCAGCTGTATAATGCAGCTGGGGAGAAATATAGAAGAAGGAGAGACACCCATTAAGGCAGGTGAGGCTGGGCAGGTTCTGACAGAATGGTTCTGTGAGAACAGCTCTAACAGGTCTGTGACCAGCCTGAGGTCACCCCAGTTGGCTGCAGGTGGAGGAAGAGATGGTGTTTATAACCCACTTTTCTCTACCCAGAGGAGTCTTACCCAAAGTGGCTTACAATTCCTCTACCCAAAGTGGCTTACAATTGCCTTCTCTTCCTTGTGAGGTAAGGAGTGAGGTAGGTGGGGGCTAAGAGTGTTGAGAGGACTGTGACTGGCTCAAGGTCACCCAACAGCTTGGGTTAGTGGTTGGAGCCAGCTTGGTGTAGTGGTGAAGGGCTCTGACAGAACTAAAGCAGTTCCGCAGGGCCTGCAAAAGGGAGCTCCTCCACCAGGCATTTGGTTGAGGTCGACCTAATCCATCGCTTCCAATTGGCCCCCAAGCCCTCCCCCCCCCCATGACTGTTAACAAAATCCACCCAACCCCTCGGTCTCAGTACGAGTTGAGCTACGGCTCTTGCAGTTTCACCTTCCTTTAATGTTACTGTTGTTATTGTTATTATGTTAATGTTATTGTTGTTGTTACCACCTTATTGTCACCAGAATGATGTTGCCTGTACCATTTTGTTATATCATGTAAACCACCCTGAGCCTTTGGGGAGGGCGGCAAATAAATGAATGAATGAATGAATGAATGAATGAATGAATGAATGAATGAATGAATGAATGAATGAATGAATGAATGAATGAATGAATAGTGGTGACCTCTACTCTGGCAAGCCAGGTTTGATTTCCCGCTCCTCAATATGCAGCCAGCTGGGTGACCTTGGGCTCATAAGAGCCCTGATAGGGCTGTTCTCGCAGGTCAGCAATATCAGGGCTCTCTCACCTCCCTCACAGGGTGTCTGTTGCGGGAAGAGGAAAGGGAAGGCGATTATAAGCCGCTTTGAGACTCCCGGCAGAGAAAAGTAGGACATAAAAACCAAATCTTCTTCTTCATAAGGTCACCATGAGTCAAAAGGGACTTGATGTCACTTAGCACATAAACACAAGTAAGGTAACCTTCACTGTTTTTATCACTAATTGTTTTATACTGAATACTCCAGTTTAAATTATGTGTAGAAGTACCGGCTAGATACAACCCCCCCCCCCCATTTTTTTACAATCAGAGTAGTTTAGCGCAGGGGTAGTCAACCTGTGGTCCTCCAGATGTCCATGGACTACAATTCCCATGAGCCCCTGCCATGGACACCTGGAGGACCACAGGTTGACTACCCCTGGTTTAGCAGATGGATCGACTGCCTGAGGAGGTGGGGAGCTCCCCCTCACTGGCCGTCTTCAAGCAGCGGCTGGACAGATCCTTCTCCTGGATGCTGGAGGCTGATCCTGCACTGAGCAGGGGGTGGGACTAGATGGCCTGCATGGCCCCTTCCCACTCTAGGATTCTATTATCCTAATTTTTGTATGCACCTCAACATTAGCACTGGGGAAGGCACTGGCAACTGGGGAAGGCACTGGCAAACCACCCCGTATTGAGTCTGCCATGAAAACACTGGAGGGCGTCACCCCAAGGGTCAGACATGACTTGGTGCTTGCACAGGGGATACCTTTACCTTTACAACATTAGCACATTAAATACCCAAAACTGTTTTGGGTCTTAATGGTAAGAACCATCATTTTTAAATTGTGCTGAGAAACAAATCTTCAACAACAACAACACACACACCCCCTAAAAAAAAAGATAGAAGACGCATTTTCAGCTGACAAAAAGAAGCAAAAAATATTTCAAGATCCCTCTTGGGCATGCCACCTCACCCCCAGTTACGTCCCATTGTTGCTCGGCAATTGCTACACGGTTATTTTCCCTTCAAGCCGGAAACGGGAAACCACCACCAGAGTTCTGGCAATCTTTGGCCCTGTGTACAGGATCCTATTTAGAGACCAATCAAAATCTAACTTTTCTGAAAGCTAAACAGTTTACCTCTTGGCTACCGAGGACAGTGGGACTCCCCGGACATCGATTCATGCCTTGGGAAACAGCTCATGCACTCGACAAAATGGTACAAAAGAGGAACTAATTCCGACCCTCGATTGCCATGTCTTTGGGGAGCCGGGCACAGCTCTCCCCGATAGCTGCAAGTGTGTGACTAATGCACAACCAAAGGACTTGAGATAGAACAACTTTATTCATGCCTTGTTATTGTCCTCTGTTGCTCTGTGTTTTGTAAATCCCTTCAGTTATGGAGATGGGGGGGGTGTATATATATTAGAGAATGGTTCCCCCCCCTCCTTCGCCCCCCCCCCATTCTTTTTTGAAATGGGGTTTGGCGAAAATGAAATTTCAGAAGTATGTGCCTTGGCATTGATTTTTCTATTTGTAATAACACACAATAGCATATCTTGTTTTATATCAAGAGGATAAAAATGTCCCTAACACAGTGATCTCCATTCTGGGGTAATGGATAAAACCTGTTTATGAGATGTCATTTATTCCACAATAGACAGTAAATAAAAGCCATTTCAGGCTTCGGTTAAATCAAAGCTTGTTCGGGATTTCAGCAGATTTGCAAATTACCTTTGGGACAGTCCTTGGTTCCAGTTGTTTTCGCACATGCTCTTGACTAGCCTTGTTTTGCTACTAGGGCCAATTGTTTCTGTCTCTCTGTCTCTCTTTTCTACCTCTTTCTGCATCTCTCCTTCTATATCTCTGTCTTTCTCTCCCTCTCCCTCCCTCCCTCCCTCCCTCTCTCTCTCTCTCTCTCTCTCTCTCCCCTGCCTCCCCCCATTCAAATAGCAAATTCGAAGCTGTTTGGTTTTGTCTTGGTCAGTTCTAACAATCGTGACCAGTAGCCCCTCTCCAAGGTCTCTGGTACCTGCTCCCTGAGGTCTTAGAACTGGACCTGCTACTGACAGAACTAGGGGCCTTCCATCTGAGTTCCCCCACTGTGCCATGATCCTCCCTTGGACCGTTTACGCACTGGGAACTTCCCTGCCCCAGCTCCTGGGCAGGAGCACAAATCAGGGGCGGATGAGGCAAATGCTCCCCTGTGTGGGTGCAGGAAGAGGTGGGGCAACCTGCCGCGACTAAAACTCCAGCCTGCAGCCCGGCATGAAACCTCCAGTGCATAAACGGTCATGGAGAGATGAGGGGGGGTGGCAATCATTGTCGGAGCGCAGCAATGTCCTCCAGAGGCAGCCAGCTGGGTGACCTTGAGCTAGACACAGTTCTCTTAGAGTAGTCCTCACAGAGCAGTTCTGTCAGAACTCTCTCAGCCCCACCTATCTCACAGGGTATTTGCGGTGGGGAGAGGAAGGGAAGGCGATCGTCAGCCAGTGAAAAGCAGGGCAGAAAAACCAACTCTCCTTCTTCATTCTTATGATCTGGAAGGGCTGGCACTGAAGCATAGAATCGTAGAGTTGGATGAGGTCACCAAGGTCATCTAGTCCAACCCGCTGAACCATGCAGGAAATTCACAACTACCTGCCCATCTGCAGTGACCCCAATTCTATTGCCCTGCGATGATGCTCTAGCACTCGCCACACAACTCTGTGGAGCTTCTAGGCGAGTGCTAAAGCATCGCCCCAGAGCTTCTGTGTTGCTCTGGAAGTGACATCATCAAATGGCGACGAACAACGTCACTCCCCTGTTTTGTTAGCCTACTTCCGCTCCCCAATCAGGCAAGCATCAGCAGGTATCAGCAACGATTACTGCAAGTTTGCCCACCGTGGGCAGGCATCTGATAAGCCTACCTATTTCCTTATCATTAATTAATTAATTAATTAATTAATTAATTAATTAATTAATTTAATTAATTAATTAATTAATTAATTAATTAATTAATTAATTACTTAATTAATTAATTAATTCATTCATTCATTCATTCATTCATTCATTCATTCATTCATCTCTTTGTACCCCACCCCTCCCAGCATGCCATCTCGGGACGGCTTCCAAGATTATCACATAATACTTTAATACTTTAAAACATCACCTTAAAAACAATCCTATCTGCTGTACGGACAATACATTTGAGAGCATCTCGGTTTTCAGGGGGGCCTCCGTATAGAGGAAGCCCAGGTGGTATTTAACCAATTCCATCTCGGTGTTCATTGGCTTTAACCAGATGCCTGCACAAGGAGCTCTGTCTTATAGGCCCTATGGAACTGGGCCAGGGCCCTTAGCACATTCCCCCAGGTCGGGGCCAGGAACAAAAAGGCCCTGGCCCTAGTTGAGGCCAGATGTGCTTCTTTTGGGCCTGGGACCACTCATTTGTTCTTGCTGGATGATCTTAGTGCCTTTATGGGAGCACAATCTACCAAGGGGTCTTTTACCTGGAGACACCATCAATTGAGCTTGGGGCTTTTTGAACGCCAAGTGGATGATCTACCACTGAGCCACGCCCCCTCCCCGGAGGTCCTCTTATATTGCTCATGTCTCTCCCTTCTTGCTGAGCTGCAGAGAGGCTGGTTGTCGGTGGACTCTCTTATTCACGGGGCTCCCACCTCCTCCAGGGAGGACCTGGCTCCTTCTCTAGGGCAGATGAGAGAGAGCCACAGGCCACTGGGATGCCTTTTCCCGAATGCAGGCGTGGCTTTGAAGCTAGGTGAGAAACCGTCCTGCTCGATGCGTCCAGAGGATACTGAATTCACGGATCGGCTTTCTTTCCTCCGGTGCCTGCAAGTCCTACTACATTTCAGCCTGTGTCAGCATTTTCATTATAAACTGAGTTTTGATTTATCACCCCGGCTGTAAAAATGTGCTCCTGGCTGAAGCTTGGCACAAGGTCTTAGAATAAGGGAAAACATTTGCTTTCTGTAGCTAGGTGTTTTTTCCCTCTCCCCCCCCCCCCCTTCAAGAAGCTGGCTCAAAAGAAGTTCTAGTCCGTCAGCATTTATCTTGTGGCTTCTGATGCTTTTCTCAAGACAGGGGAAAGAATGCAAGGCAGCGATGAGGTATACCATTTTTTCATTTGGGGGCTGGGATGGGGGGCTTGAGAGGTTGGGGATCAGGGAAAGCACCACTCCTGGTCATGCAGAAGGTCCCAGGTTGATCTTTGCCATCTCCAGTTTTAAAAAGAAGTTGGTTCTTATATGCCGCTTTTCTCTACCCGAAGGAATCTCAAAGTGGTTTACAATCGCCTTCCCTTTCCTCTCCCCACAACAGACACCCTGTGAGGAAGAAGGTGAGGCTGAGAGAGCCCTGATATTCCTGCTCAGACAGAACAGCTTTATCAGTGCCGGGACGAGCCCAGGATCACCCAGCTGGCTGCATGTGGGGGAGCGGGTAATCAAACCCAGATTAGAAGTCCGCACTCCTAACCACTGCACCAAAATACCAGATCAGGCTTTCTCAACCTGGGTTTTGTGAAAGAAGAAGAAGAGCTGGTATTTATATCCCGCTTTTTGCTGCCTGAAGGAGTCTGAAGGAGTCTCAAAGTGGTTTCTGATCACCTTCCCTTCCCACAATAGACCCCCAGTGAGGTAGGTGGGGCTGAGAGAGTTCTGGGAGAACTGCTCTGTGAGAACAGCACTATCAGGGCTGTGAGGGGCCCAAGGTCACCCAGCTGGCTGCATGTAGAGGAGGAGCAGGGAATCAAACCCAGTTCACCAGATTAGAAGCCAATCCTCTTAACCACTACACCAAGGAGACAAAGATAAAATGCTAGGAGGAGAGAAAGAGGTAACAGGGTGCAGAGGGGATTGAAGAGAAAGTGAGTCCTTGCAGGTTCCCCACTGCTCACATGGTTTCAGTCTGGGGGGCCAGTCACACACTCTTTACCTAACCTGCTTCACTGGGTTGTTGTGAAGATAAAGGAGGGGAGACTCTCTGGAGAGAACAACCCATGATGTTCTGATGGATAAATTGAAGGACTGCAATCTGGATTTTCAGATAGTTAAGTGGATAGAGATGCAATTTAATAAAATATCTGATAAGGGGAGTGGGAAGAGGGGGGCTCTCATTTGCTGTTGGGGAAAGACAAATAGTTATAAACGGGTATTAAATAACCCGCATTTCCAAAGACAAACTGAATTTTCTGCTCTGGCGGGGTTACCGAATATAATGAGGCAAATCATAGAATCATAGAGTTGGAAGGGGTCATACAGGCCATCTAGTCCAACCCCCTGCTCAACGCAGGATCAGCCCTAAGCATCCTAAATGCTCTTATATAATGGAGAGTCAAGGTTGTGAGCTCTTGAAACTGGCCATGATTCTGTTTTTTTGGGAGGAGGGCATCATTTGTGCATGGAATTGAGGTCACTGTGGGTGGGCAGGTAGTTATGACCATCCGTTAATGATGCCCCCCTATTCCCACTCCCCTTATCAGATATTTTATTGGGGAGATGGGAGACTGAGCAGTACCACCATCATGAGGTCTTTAGCATGGACAATTGTAACCCACCAGGAGCCAGTTTTGGGAGTGGCCGTTAACAACAACATCAACATCAACATCAACATCAACATCAACATCAACATCAACATCAACATCAACATCAACATCAACATCAACATCAACATCAACATCAACATCAACAACAACAACAGCAACAACAACAACAGCAACAACAACAACAACAACGTTAATTTCCTGCATTTTGCAGGAGGGTGGAGTAGATCAGTGGTCCCCAACCTTTTTATCACCAGGGACCACTCAACGCTGGGGACCACTCACCGGGGACCACTCAACGCCTTTTACTGAGGCCCGGTGGGGGGGGGTAGTTTACTCCTCTACTCTCAACCACTGCCCTAACGCTCTCTGATCGCTATGGTAATGTTTAAACATCACTTCAAAATAAGATACAGACACGCCACAACAATGAACATAAGGAACGTTTTATTTTCTTGGAAATTTTAACTCATGACAATGACAAATCAATGGGAACCCTGAGCTTGTTTCTCTGCAACGAGATAGTCCCATCTGGGAGTGATGGGAGACAATGACACCCAAAGTGTGTTGGAAAGGGCCGGGGGGGGGGGAGAGAAGGCGTCCATCGCGGCCCACCTCCAATTAGTCGAAGGACCACATGTGGTCCACGGCCCACAGGTTGGGGATCGCTAGACTAGATGACCCTGGAGGTTACCTTCCAATGCCATGATTCTATGATCCTTGTGAAGATGGGACTCCTGGGATGGATTTCACCTAGCCTGCCACAGAGTTTGCCCTCTGAAGATGCTATTTTTCTACAGGGGAACTGGCCATTGTAGTCCAGAAATGGGTTGACGTTCCAAGAGAATCCCAGACACCATTTTGAGTTTGGCACCCTTCCCCCAGAAGAGGGAGGGTGTAAAAAAAGAAGCTCTGTATTCAGGGGAATTCTCCCCCCTCTCTCTCCTCCAGGCAAAGGGCCCGGCAGCGACAGACAGGGCAAGAAGGCCATTGAAAGAGGTGGGAACGGTGCATGGAGTTAAAGAGCGGGCCTCGTTCAACACCAGCGGAGGGTCATTAGCGGCCACCTGTCACATAAAAAAACCTGGCAGCCGATTTCCATTTCCATCTGAACTTCAGGTGTTTAGTAATCCTGAAGCTTTATTTAAGGACTGACCTTTGACCCGGCCTGTCACTCCAATTGTGAGTGGTTGATGGCCACTGGGAATCGATGGACAACGTGAAGGTCACTTCCCAGAAAAACTACAGCCATCAACGTGTCCGTTCCAATGAAGGATTATAACAAAGCAGCCAAGAAGCATAGATCTCCCTCTTGCGAGGAGTCGTCTCTCCCTCCCTCTCTCTCTCTCTCTCTCTCTCTCTCTCTCTCTCTCTTTCTCTCCTGGGCCAGGCCTGTCTCCGTCTCCTTGCGGCTCTCGTTTGCTGTTGGGGAAAGACAAATAGTTATAAACGGGTATTAAATAACCCGCATTTCCAAAGACAAACTGAATTTTCTGCTCCGGCGGGGTTACCGAGAGGGCTTCCCAGAGAATCTGAGCACTCCGCTGTCCCCATTCCATGAAAAAAAAAAGCTGAGCTTTATTTCTGTTCTGGATGCTGGGGGGGAATTTTTTGCAATGATTTATTTTTGCATCAAAAAAGTCTCGTACTGTTGGAACAGAGATACTGTAAAAAAAATTCATGCCCCAAATGTATAAATAATTACAGGGTATATTCATCAGGCATCCAAACGCCTAAATGTTGAAAGCTGCTCTAATCACCAGGAGGCATAGCAGAGCTAGCGGAGAAGGATCTTTGGCTTTAAAAAAATTTTTTAAGCAGCCAAAATAGCTTCCAACTCAGCATTACCATTTCAATCACCAGGAGAAACGGAATCAAGAAAATGCAAGTGCCCACCTGAATTTCATTTTAACTGTAATTTCGTAATTTCGGATTGCGGGTGCCTCTTGCAGAAGTGGTGGGCTGGAAATGAATGAATGAATGAATGAATGAATGAATGAATGAATGAATGAATGAATGAATGAATGAATGAATGAATGAAAATCGCCTTCTTAATTGAACATCCGATACCACATATATATTTTCTCTTTCTGTACTCTAATCCGTCTTGAGTCTTAGTGAGAAAGAGGGCTTATTCATCGTCTCCTTTCTCACTAAGAGAAAGGAGACATTTTCGGTGTGGAGTGGAATTTAAAACTTGGCTAACAGGTAGGGGAGCCTCTAAACATCCGGGGTGGGTGTCTGGGTGTAATTATATTTAGAAAATTATTACTGGTGCTACAACAGGGCTCTCTGAGCATATGAACAAAATGATATCAAGAGCTGTCTTGACTCTGCTTAACTGAAACAATATATTAAAACTTGTTCTTGTATTGTATTAGACACCATTATAATAACTGGAATGATGAATTCTTTAAAATTTATGTTATTATTATATTTATTAACTGCCCCTCTCTGCATCCAGGCTCTGGATGGTACACAATATTTATTTTTACATTACTGTTAAAATCAGATATATGTTGCATGGGACATTCAACGAAGAAGGCAATACCACATTACAAAATTAAGTTAAAATGCATTTTGGGTGGGAATTTGCTTTTAGGCTTTTATTACATTTCAGGGCACTCTCTTATCAACTACAGTTTGGTGGTTACCAGACAGCAAATCTGCTGTTTGAATTGAGACAGGGAGGCCAGGAAAACATTTAGGATCAAATCCGGTTTACACATTATGGAACGTCCAAGATTTTGTGGAATATAAGCTTTTGAGAGTCGGATGCTATCTGACAAAAGAGGCTTGGACTCTCATAGAATCATAGAGTTGGAAGGGACCTCCTGGGTCACCTAGTCCAACCCCCTGCACAATGCATGACACTCAAATCCCAATCACTCATCTACTGTCACCTGCCACCTCCTTGAGCCTCCACAGAATCAGCCTCTCCGTCAGATGGCTCTCCAGCCTCTGTTTAAACATTTCCAAAGATGGAGAACCCACCACCTCCCAAGGAAGCCTGTTCTACTGAGAAACTGCTATAACTGTCAGGAACTTCTTCTGGATGCTTAGATGGAATTTCTTTTGAATTAATTTCATCCCATTGGATCTGGTCCATCCCTCCAGGGCAAGAGAGAACAACTGTGCTCCATCCTCTATATAGCAGCCTTTTAAATACTTGAAGATAGTTATCAGATCCCCTCTCAGTCCTCTCCTCTCCAGGCTAAACAGACCAAGCTCCCCCAACCTTTCCTCATACGTCTTGGTCCCCAAACTCCTCACCATCTTTGTTGCCCTCCTCAGGACATGTTCCAGTTTGTCTACATCCCTCTTCAACTGGGGTGCCCAAAACTGAACACAGTACTCCAAGGGAGGCTGAACCAATACATCACAAGCTTGTATCGACCCTTTAAAAAGATGCTCTAAGATGCTAACTATTCCAGCTATTCTACTGCAAACAAACCTAGCTCCCCTCAGAAACTGTGTTCAGGAAAACATTATTTCTGATGGATTGATCGACAGGGACGTTAACAGCATTAAACCTGGAGGGTTTGGAAAACAGGAGGCCTGAAAGAGGAAAGTGTTTGACCCAACCTTGGTCCCAAATCTTTTGAACCTTAAGAACCAGATAGATTTCTCTTGCTCAGTTTTAATGTTCCTCTATGCTAATATCCTGCTATGTAAACAGAGGCTGCACGGAATCGGTTTCCTTTCCAATTAATTCAAGAGAAGAGCGATTATGTTACATGTTGCACAACTCATCAGCGGATCAGGCCATAGTGTGAATTCACCCAAGAGGAGAGCCCCAGATGAGTAATTCTTTAAAGCATGTTAGACATCTGGTAGTATCTATGACATTAAAAAAAAACTATATGAAACCGGAACCCTTGAGTAACCAAAGGCAGGACTCAGCCAACGAGACGGAAAAACTACCCTAATCCAATATGAGAGAGCCAGCCCGGTGTAGTGGTTAAGAGTGGCAGTTTCTAATCTAGTGAGCCGGGTTTGATTCCCCGCTCCTCCTCCACATGCAGCTCGCTGGGTGACCTTGGGCTGGTCCAGTTCTCTCAGGGCTCTCTTAGCTCCACCTCCCTCATTCGATGTCTGCTGTGGAGAGAGGAAGGGAAGGTGATTGGAAGCCGCTTTGAGACTCCTTCGGGTAGAGAAAAGTGGCGTACAAGAACCAACTCTTCTTCTTCTGTAATCTCAGGGCTCTCTCACCCCCCACCTACCTCACAGGGTGCCTGTTGTGGGGAGAGGAAAGGGAAGGCGATTGGAAGCCGCTTTGAGACTCCTTCAGGTAGAGAAAAGTGGCATATAAGAACCAACTCTGTGACACAACAGAGTTGTGCATGGGATGGAGAAGGCAGAGAATGAAGGATTTGTCTCCCTTCCTTACCTTACAAGAGTGCATGGGCACTCTGTGAAATAATTGAACAGTAGGCTTAGAACAGATAAAAGGAAGTCCCTCTTCACCCAAAGACTATCTGTCTGTCTGTCTGTCTGTCTGTCTGTCTGTCTGTCTGTCTGTCTGTCTGTCTGTCTGTCTATCTATCTATCTATCTATCTATCTATCTATCTATCTATCTATCTATCTATCTATATTTGTTAGATTTATTTCCCTCCACTTCCGGCAGGCCGGCTTGTGGTGGATTACATAAAAAATAAAACCCCACATAAAATTAGCACAGGGAACTCACTGCTGCAGGAAGTGTCGGCAGCTACAAGCACAGACAGCTTCAAGGGGGGACTGGATTAACCCGTGGAAGCCCTCGGGTCTTGGGTAGGGATGCTCTGTCTTCTTGGTGCTTGGAGGGGCATAGTGGGAGGGCTTCTGGAGTTCTAGGCCTTCCCTTGGACCTCCCGATCGACTCTGGATGAATCACAGAATGGCACAGAGCTAGACGAGACCCCCAAAGGGCCATCCAGTCTCCCCCCTCCCCCTTCTAGGGGACTTAAAAACCTTACACTCCTGACAGGGGCTCATCCAATTTTCTCCTAAAAATTTCCAATGAAAGAGACTCCTTCGCCCTCCAAGGCAGCCGATTCCATCTACGAACAGCCCTCACCATCAGGAAATGCTTCCTAATATTTAAGGGGAACCTCCTTTCCTGTATTTTTGAACCCATTAATTCTAGACCTTGGCTCTCTTTTGTTTTTATAACCTTTGTTTTTGTAATCTTTCTTTTTATAGATATTAAGATTTTTAGAATCTTTGTTTTAATAACTAAATCATTGTTTTTTATAATCATGTCTAAATTCCATCAATGTTATTCTATTTCAGGAGTCCACGGCTGGTTTAGTTTGGGGGGGGGGTGTCAGATCTTCAGGGGGCAGATCTTCTCTAATAATTATTATTTATTGATTTAGATAAATAATACGCTGAAATCAGATTTTTTTTTTTTTGCCAGGTCTTGGAGATGCCGCAGCATGTCTCTAAATTATTATTGTTACAAGCAATAGTATTATTGCATTACAAGCAATATTATTATTATCGTTATCATCATTGTTATTGGTATTACCTTCAAGATTCAGGGGAAGCCACCTCTGCCCAATTGCCTCACGCCACAGATGTGGCTCTCGTCCCCTCCCGCAGTACCTGTGCCATCTTCCTGACTCAGGCCACAGGTCTCCAAGGTTACCATTCCGCCCCCCATCTGCAACATTGCCACTTGAGTGGTCCCTGTGGTAGTACAGGGATGTGGTGGCAGATCCTACTTTCTCTGCCCTCCCTCCTTTCTGCTCCTCCTTTCCCCACAGCTCGGGTGCCTCCTGTCTGGCTCAGCCAGTAGCTTCCCTTTCCTTTTGCTTGCAGAACATGTAGCCAAGGCCACAAGACACAGGGTCGCAAGATCTCAGTTTACCCCGCTGTGATTTAAACTTGCTTGTATCGCTTTGGGCAATTTTTACGCAAACCCGGAGGGGCCGAACCTTCCCCCTATTCTGCACCTCACCCCAGTAGGTGGATTTAATGATCCGCACGGCAAGATTCGGAATTAGACAGAGGATTTATTATTATGGTGGTGGTTTTGTTATTATTGTTGTTGTTATCCTCACTATTATTATTATAATATCCTAATATCCGTTGCCAGTCAAATGCAAAACGTTCATCTCTTCTCTCTCCCCCCCCCCCTTTTTTTGCTGAATTTATTACTCTGACGGCTTTAAGAGCAACGAAGGAACTTGGCAGAAAAGCTGGCTTTAAAAGGCTCCGCTCGCTGCCGAACACGAAAGAAGGATGCTCTTGGCCAGCTATGCCTGGTACGTGGCACCGGAGATCCCACAGCCCAGGCCTGGAAGCGGCTCGGGTTCCTTTGCAATAAAGCAGCAGTGAGAAAAGCTCAGAGTAATTAAGTGGCTGACGCGCAGAAGAAACCGTTACAAAGAATTGACTAAATTGCCCATTCATTAGTAGCACGGCATGAACGGAGAATTACAAATAGACAATAGAGCCAGCGGTAATTCAATCTAACCTTGTACTTACAGAAAACAATGAGATAATGAACAGAAAAATTACCACGCGCATATTGCATTTTGTGAAGGGGAGGAATAGGAGGAGGGAGAAAGAATCGCTAATGGGGAACGGGGGGGCGGGGGGGGAGAAGGCTGAAGAGGACGGGGAGGGCCTGGGTGTGGTAGAGGGACGGACCGGCACACGCGATGCTAATAGCCATGCTCAAGCTGAGCAAACATTTCTCCGACACAATCACAGTGCTCAGTCGAAGGGCCTCTGGGGAGTGGAGACGAGGCTAGATCGTGAGCACAAAAAAAAAAAAAAATGTAATTTATAAGGCGTCTGTGGACTGGAATGTATCATCGGATCCGCTTGCCGACGCACAATTGATATGTAGTTGATTTCAAACAACACCCCCCGGGCGCCCACAGGGAACATTTTTTAGATTTTACGCTTGGATATATCTGTTTAACTCGCCATTTACCAAAACGACGGACGACGACAGCCCAGACAAGTCACTCCGGTGGAGTGGGGGGGGGGGGGCACGCAATAAATACGCACATGCAAACACACAATACACACTGATCCCTTGAGCTGCCCAATTCTACTGGGTATGCGCAGGAAAGAAAAAGAAAGGAAAAATTCATTGCACACCAATACGTTTATTTCAAAATATAAGGCAAGATCAAACCTGAAGACCATTCCGCCCTGCTTTCTCCCCCTTCCCGTTTACCTGAAACATGTTTAACTTGCTCCCTAAAATCATGATGTAGCCCACAATGCAGTGTTAAAACTAACATTGTAAACCACAATAAATATCAGGAATCATTAATAGAGCTGAAATCAGCGTTGGTGGGTGAGTGTCAAAAAAAAGAAAAGAAAAAGGAAGGTGAGCTGGATAAAAGCTGTTTCTAAAGGACCCATCCAAGCTCTCTGGCATTATTGGGTCAAGTTCATTGACCTTTGACATCTTTTTGTAGAGATTGGCTTTGTGGTCTAACCAATCAGGGATCCACTAAAGGGGGGGGAACAGAGATGGCTCTTTTTGTCAGCTATGTGGTCTGGCCAATCAGGGATCCACTAAAGAAGAAGAAGAAACAGAGATGGCTCTTTTTGTCAACTATGTGGTCTGGTCAATCAGGGATCTACTAAAGAAAAAAACAGAGATGGCTCTTTTTGTCAGCTGTGTGGTCTGGCCAATCAGGGATCCACTAAAGAAAAAAACAGAGATGGCTCTGTGAGGTTTCTTTATTTTGTAGGAAGGTTTCTATATTTTCTAAGATGGTTCTGTGAGGGTTCTTTATTTTGTAAGAAGGTGGGATTGCATGAAACGCGATCCCACCTTCCTGCAAAAATAAATTTAAACCCCAGTCTGCACCACAATGAGGCAAACCACTGTGAAGCCAAATGGGGCATTTTTTGCCCCCTCTGGGCCACCGTAGGATGGGGGGCCGGCCTTGGAAGGCCTGGCTCTTCCCTGTCCCCATGGGCCTGCCACGGGACAGGCTCTGTTGGCCCCCACAGCAGGCTAAGGCAACACGGATTGTCCTGCATTCTCTTAGCCCAGGGCAAATGAGGGCCCGATCCGCAGCAGGCCTGGGAGGGGGCCTGCCCGGCAGCTGCATCATGCGGAAACGGGGATTAGCCGCACAACGTCGAACCACCTCTAAATGTTTCTTGCCTTTAAAAACCTGTAGGGCAGGGGTAGTCAGCCTGTGGTCCTCCAGATGTTCATGGACTACAATTCCCATGATCTCCTGGGAATTGTAGTCCATGGACATCTGGAGGACCACGGGTTGACTACCCCTGCTGTAGGGTCTTGGGTGGCCAACCTGTAGCTCTCCAGCTGTTCATGGACAACAATGACCATGAGGTCCTGCCAGCACCAGTAATTGTAATTCATGAACATCTGGAGAGCCACAGGGTGGCCACCCTTGCTGCAGGGCGAACATAAACCAGCCGCAACCTGAGGGCCCTTTCCGTCAACCCACAAACGCATCATCTCGTCCTTTATCTGTTTGCCGCCCTCGTTGCGTTCAGCTGTCCCGTTGCGCTACTTAAAAACAGTATATTGAACTGAGCCACCCCCCCCCCCAACATCAGAACCAAAACCTGATTCTTCTGTAAGCACCTTTCATTTCCGCACAAAAGATTTCCTGGTGCGCAGGACAAGGGGGCGCCTGCGTGGGCTCGGAAGGATTGCATCTAAAGCTATCTGAAACGGTCTGGAATAAAAATTTGGTGTGGCATAGGTCACCGGGTGACTTAGTAAGCTTGACATGAGTTTTCCATTGTGGGGGGTGCGGGGAATAGCAGTGGAATGGGCTGCCTAAGGAGGTGGTGAGCTCCCCCTCACTGTCAGTCTTCAAGCAAAGGTTGGAGACACACTTTTCTTGGATGCTTTAGGATGCTTAGGGCTGATCCTGCGTTGAGCGGGAGTAAGACTAGATGGCCTCTATGGCCCCTTCCAACTCTATGATTCTATGAATAATGAAAATCCACATTAGGATAACAGATGCCACTTTCAGGTTAGCAACAGCCAAAGGCCGTCCTTGCACTGCCACGGAGTTGCAAATCGTAGTTCTTTCTGATTGTATGTGGTTGTAGTGTTATTTAATGGTGTTTTCCAGAAGAGTGTTTGGAAAGAAAGGGAACACTGACTCCTGCCTGCTACTAGACTCAAACTGTATTATACTGCTTCAGATCCACACAACGACCCCCCTAAATCTAACTCCAAAATTTTGTTGGTCTCTAAAGTACCACTGGACTTGGATCTAGCACAGCTGCCCTTTGAAACGGTGAAGAAAAATGTGAGCACACTTCTGAGCATGGAAGAGGCTGCACCTCAGTGGCAGAGCATCTCTTGGTGTAATTATCCGGCTGGTCTCAACCCTAGGCTCAGTGGAAGAGCCCCATCTTACGTTTCCACGTATTGATCTGAACTAACCAGCCAAATATTGGACCCCGGATATCAAAACAGATTGAGGCACAAACTGATGGAGACTCTTGCCCCGGAGGGACGGACCAGAACCAATGGGGTGAAATGAATGCAAAAGAAATTCCGTCTCAACCTCCGGAAGAAGTTCCTGACAGTTAGAGCGGTTCCTCAGTGGAACAGGCTTCCACGGGAGGTGGTGGGTTATCCATCTTGGGAGATTTTTAAACAGAGGCTGGAGAGCCATCTGGCAGAGAGGCTGATTCTGTGAAGGCTCAAGGAGGTGGCAGGTGACAGTGGATGAGCGAGAGGGATGTGAGTGTCCCGCAGAGTGCAGGGGGTTGAACTAGATGACCCAGGAGGTCCCTTCCAACTCTATGATTCTATGATTCTATGCTTTGTTTTACTCATTTCATCCATTTCCCCCCAAATGGCCTCTGAAACAGAGTCATCATTATCAGCCACCTAAAAGCCAGTTAAGATGGGCACCATATACTTCCCTGGGAAGAGAATTCCATATCTTGTGGCCACCACTGAAAAGGCCTTGCCCAACATAAACATCCCTGCAGGCCTGACAGTTAGAGGCAAGCATAACAAGGCCTTTCCTGAAGTTTTGAGCATGCGCATAAGTTCACATGGGAGAAAGCAGCCACTGAGTTCCCCACACGGATAAGTCCTTGCCTCCTTGGTTCGCCCCGAGCATCTCTGCAAGCCAAGTTGCCAGGATACTGACCGAGTCTTCTGTGAGCCCCCTGTCGGGCTCCTTTAATGTCTCTGGTCTGAACGCAGCCTCCCTTGCAGGCCTGCAAATGGCCTCGCCGTTGACCCTCATCTCGGGCGAGCCGACAAAATCGCTCGAGCTCCAGCAGGCTCCTCTAAGGAAGCCGAATGGAAATGCAGCATCCTCTCAGCGGCACTCCTGCAAGCCATTCTCGCGGTGGCAAAATGCCCACACTGGTTCCCTCCGGGCATGTGCCATTGCTTTGACAGGGAAGGGTAAAGACCCTCCAGGGTACTCCGGGAACATCAATATGTTGTGTATTTAATGCGCTGGCTTGGTTACAGCAAAATAAAGAGAGTGGGCCTGATCGGAGATAATGTGGGACGCGGGCTCCCCGCTCCCTCGTCAAGTGGTACACGCCGAAAACAATCCTCCAGTGTAGAGAAGGCATCCACATTACGCTGCCCCCGCAGTACCAGAAGAGGCATTAGGCAAAGCCCTGAGCCTTAATGGTACGCATCAGGAAAACATCTGAGCTTGGGCCTTCAATCACAAACGCTGCAGGATTTAAAAATGAATAAACTTCACATTGTGATTCTCTTATTTATCCTTTATGCAAATTTTCCCTGGGAGGACACATTATGCTCGCTGCATGGTACAGCGGAGGCCCACATTAAGCTACGAGGGACACGCTTTGGCGCTGAGAAAATACCAGGGGCCCCATCCATGGGGTTAGCTTTGGAATGGGGAGGGGGGGAGAGGGAGAGAGAGAGAGAGAGAGAGAGAGAGAGAGAGAGAGAGAGAGAGAGAGAGAGAGAGAGAGAGAGAGAGAGAGAGAAAGAAAGAAAGAAAGAAAGAAAGAAAGAAAGAAAGAAAGAAAGAAAGAAAGAAAGAAAGAAAGAAAGAAAGGAAGAAAGAAAGAAAGGAAGAAAGAAAGAAAGAAAGACGAGAGAGGACTTGAATATATTGAAAGTATAATGAAAAGAAGAAGAAGAAGAGGAAGAAGAAAAATGAATGAATGAATGAATGAATGAATGAATGAATGAATGAATGAATGAATGAATGGATAGTAATGAGAGATAGATGACAGATAAACAGACTTGGAAGGAAGGAAGGAAGGAAGGAAGGAAGGAAGGAAGGAAGGAAGGAAGGAAGGAAGGAAGGAAGGAAGGAAGGAAGGAAGGAAGGAAGGAAGGAAGGAAGGAAGGAAGGAAGGAAATTTAGAGTGCAATGAGAAGGAAGGAAAGAAGGAAATGAGATAGACTTGAATATATTGACAGTATGTGGGAAAAGAGGAAGGAAGAAGGAAGGAATATGAAAGAGATGATTGATGAAAGAGGAAGGGAGGGAGGAAATTAACTTTTTCTTAAATGTGTCAAGGATTTATTGGGTGATATGACCATGTATGGTCACGTCAACCCGCTTTCCCCCTCCCCAAATTGCCAATGATGGGCCTGGAGGGGGTTGGAAGGCTGGGCATGTACACAACTCCCAAGTATATTCTGCACGATCGTGCCACTTCTGGGGTTTCTCAAAGCCTGAAGAATGTTCCAGGGGTTTCTCAACAGTAAAGAAGTTGAGAAAGGCTGGCCTAAAGCATCCAGTATAAGGGGATAAGGATCTGTCCAGCTGCTGCTTGAAGACCAACAGTGAGGGGGAGCTCCCCACCTCCTTAGGCAGCCCTTTCCACTGCTGAACTACTCTGTCAAATTTACACCCCCACCCCGATATCTAGCCAGTACCATAATATTCTCAGTTGCACTATCATTTCAAGAATTATAGAGAAGTCAAGTACTGGCTGGTGAATAATCTTGCATGAACTGAGTGCCCATGGTTCTAACAGGTTTGTGAGTGTCCTGCATAGTGCAGGGGGTTGGACTAGATGACCCAGGAGGTTCCTTCCAACTGTATTATTCTGTGATTCCAGCCTCCTGCTCATGGTAGGATCAACCTCAGGCATACAGGATAAGTAGGTGTCCAGCCACTGCTTGAGACCACCAATAAATGTGAGCTTTTCCCTCTCTGGTACCGTTCAATACATGTAACTGGCTCAGTTTCGAAGGGCCTGCAAGATGGAGCTCTTCTACCAGGCACCATGATGAACACCATGATGACTTGAGATGAAATGCCGACATACTCCCTCTGTATGGATGCTCCCCCCTGAAGCTGGAAATCGACTGCAGTAATGTATGTGGGCAAATCCATTGCTATGCTTGATTTTAATGGATTTAATGATTTTATGTTTAGAGGGTGTTTGGAGGGGAGGTGGCATTGCATCTTTTATTTATTAATTTATTATTATTATATTTATATACCGCCCTCCCCAAGGGCTCAGGGCGGTTTAAAGGAAACAGGAAAAGATACAGATAACATATGGTAACAGGTGATAACAGTACTAACATGATCATAACAATAACCTTACAGGGTGGGTGTGATCTCGTTTCCCGGTGGTGCTATTTCCTAAGGCCCAGCCCTTGGAAAACTTCCAGAGGCGGCGAGCAACAGGCTGGCAACCCTCTCCTTGGCAGAAACCAGATGACAATATGGAAACAGCCCTCCAAATTTGTGGACTTTGCATATTATTGCTTTGGACCACCAAAGAAGTGGTTTCTCAGTGGAACAGGCTTCCTCGGGAGGGGGTGGGTTCCCCATCTTTGGAGATGTTTAAACAGAGGCTGGAGAGCCATCTGACGGAGAGGCTGATTCTGTGAAGGCTCAAGGGGGTGGCAGGTGACAGTGGAGGAGCGATAGGGATGTCAGTATCCTGCACCGTGCAGGGGGTTGGACTAGATGACCCAGGAGGTCCCTTCCAACTCTATGATTCTATGATTCTAAGCCCCTGCCAGTCTATTTAACCACGAGCGATGGAATCGCTCTGATGACCAGACAACCTTTATAAATTAGACCATGTGGCATCTTTTCCCCCTCCTTCTCCCCCCCCCCCCCGGTTCACTCAGCAACCTGAATGAGACAGCAAACCCCGCAGCACTAGGCTGCATCACATTCTCGGTGGCAGCTTCCTCCGTCCCTTTCCTTTCCCTCGCCTTCCTCCTGCCCTGCCTGTTTCCACCTTCCATTATTAATATGTGGTCTCCTTGAACAACCATTTACAGAACTGCCTAAAGAGCAAAGTAGCTTAACACAAAGCAAAGGGGGAGGGGGAGGGGGAAGAGCTGAATGGTAATTCAGGGATGCTGCCACCATCTTAACCGCTTGAAGCAACAGCGGCGGCAAAAAAATAAAGCAGGAGAAGGAGGTTTGTTAAGTAGGGCTCTGCGGGCAGACAGGCCGGCGGGGCAGAAGTGAATAATCACAAATCTCTCGCATTAAACGCGGTTCTAGTAGGAATGAGCAAGAGTTGTCACCTGCCTAATTCAACAGCATATGAAGACTCTCCTAGGGAGGGACTTTGGGGGAGGTGTGTCGTTAGCATATTTACATTAGGAATTTCTGGATACTTTTTCAAATACTCTCCTGCTCCTGATTGGCTTGGTTGGAGACTTCCTGCCCCTTTGAGCTCACTTCCTCCCTGATTGCCTCCAGGAGAACAACAGTTAGTCAGTTACAGTTAGGTCTCTCTCTCTCTCTCTCTCTCTCTCTCTCTCTCTCTCTCTCTCTCCCCTCTGTCTTTACATAGAGCCAGCACGGGGGAGTGGTTAAGAGCGGCAACTCCTAATCTGCCCGCCCAAGTTACAGCTGTCACCAGAGAGCATCTGTGAGGATGAACAGAGCCATTTCCACCCCATGGCCAGGTGGGAAGCTAGATTGGAATGGACCAAGAGCCAATGTTTCAGCCAGGGAACTCTGTAGCTGTTCTGGGGCCACACACTCAACCACGTTACCCAACAACAGCAAAAGTGAAGCTGGACGGTAGTTGGCTGGGTCTGATGGATCCAGAGCTGTTTCGGTCAACAGTGGCCTGACCATGGCCTCCTTTAATCTCTCCAAGTAAGGCCCTGAAACTTGGGACAGGTTCGTAATGTCCCAGAGAGGAGCCCAGATCCCCCCCTCGCTGGCTTTCACTAGCCATGGGGGACTACGAGTCAAGGGGGCACAGGGTAGGCCCAACAGCTGCCAGAGTCCTGTCCACACCAGTGAGAGTGGACTGAAGCAGTCCAAAATCGGACCTTGAGACGGCCAAGGGGCCTTCAGTTCCCTAACTATCAAAATCAGTGGACAAGTCAAGGTGTAACAACAGGATTTTCTCTGCAAAAAAGCTCACATAAGCCTCACGGCTAATATCTAATTGTTTCTTCTTCTTCTTCTTCTTCTTCTTCTTCTTATCCTTTAGCTGGTGACTGGCGAAGCAGGCTGTCCTCTCAGTTTATTTTCAGATGGTCCTAAGGATGTCAGAGATCTAATTGCTTTAAATAATTGTGCCGGGCATGAAGCAATAGAGGCCAGAAACGATTCCCTTTCAGTGGCCTTTCCTGCCATCTCATCAGCATTCATAAGCATCTTATAAGATGTCCTTGAAGCTTCGTCACAAATTTTCTGCCAAGTTCGCTCCAGCTGTCTCAATTTGTGTTTTTGTTTGTGCATCCGAGGTGTATCAAGGGGTGGGAATGAAAAGGACATTGGGGCGCAATCTGTTTTAGGCTGATCCTGCATTGAGCAGGGGGTGGGACTAGATGGCCTGTGTGGCCCCTTCTTACTCTGGGATTCTGTGAGTCTAGTTCAGCAGTGGAATGGGCTGCCTTAGGAGGCGGGGAGCTCCCCCTCACTGGCCGTCTTCAAGCACATGATAAAAAACACTGATAAAATCTCATGGGTATGTGTGTATGTGTATGTGTATGTGTATGTGTATGTGTATGTGTGTATGTATATATATACACACAGAATATATATATATATATATATATATATATATATATATATATATATATATATATATATATATATATATATATATATATATATATATATATATATATATATATATATATATATATATATATATATATATATTTTTTTTTTTTTTTTTTTTTTCTGGTCAGCTTGTCTTTTTGTCTCCCTTTTCGGTTATTTATGGAATCTCTTCCATTGTCAGACAACTTCTGAATCTGCTTGAAGAGGGATGTTGACAAACTGGAATGTGTCCAGAGGAGTTCAACAAAGATGGTGAGATATTTGGAGACCAAGACCTATGAAGAAAGGTTGGGGGAGCTTGGTCTGTTTAGCCTGGAGAGGAGACGACTGAGAGGGGATCTGATAGCCATCTTCAAGTATTTAAAAGGGTGCCATATAGAGGATGGAGCAGAGTTGTTCTCTCTTGCCCTGGAGGAACGGACCAGAACCAATGGGATGAAATTAATTCAAAAGAAACTTCATCTAAAAATCAGGAAGAAGTTCCTGACAGAGCGGTTTCTCAGTGGAATAGGCTTCCTCGAGAGGTGGTGGGTTCTCCCTCTTTGGAGATTTTTAAACAGAGGCTGGATAGCCACCTAACAGAGAGGCTGATTCTGTGAAGGTTCAAGGGGGTGGCAGGTGACAGTGGATGAGCGATAGGGCTGTGAATGTCCTGCATATTGCAGGGGGTTGGACTAGAGGACCCATGAGGTCCAACTCTATTATTCTATGATCCAGACTTCTTGAAATTTCCTCGAGCTTGGGAAAAGACAGCAGGGCCCACCTTCAGAAACAATTCTGTTTCCCTGGCCAGGTATTCCCCTCGGCCTTAGATATGCTGCCATCAATATTTTGCGAGTCGCTTTCTAAATATTTAACAAGAGGAATGCCGGCAGCCTTCAGTGCTTTCCGCCGACCGAGAAAACAAATTGCTGCGCATGATTTTAACAATGGGGGATGTGTTCTCTCCTCTCCATTTTTTAAAAAAAGAAATGCTCCCGTTTCCTTTTATTATAGAACCATAAATGATTTACTAATCGGAGGGAAGGACCGAACGTAAAGCCTCTCCACCTATAATGGCTTGTTAAGCATTGGCAGAAACAGTGATATCCGAGTGGTCCGTGGCTCCCTTGTACAGATTAAGAACTTGGCACTGACTCCGCGAAAGGCCCGAGAGGGAACTTGCACTGACTTAAATGGAAGGTCCTCCAATTGTACTATGAGACAATGGCTGGTACGTACCTGTCAATACTCGAGCATCTTGACTCTGCACCTGCCTGCCAGCCTTGGACCCAACGGGGACGCCATGTCATGCTGTTCTCCATCAAAACAGAAGAAGAGTTGGTTCTTATATGCTGCTTTCTTCTATCAGAAGGAGTCTCAAAGCGGCTTACAGTCGCCTTCCCTTTCCTCTCCCCGCAACAGACACCCTGCGAGGGAGGTGAGGCTGAGAGAGCCCTGAGATTACTGAAGAAGAAGAGTTGGTTCAAGCCCTAGGAAGAGGAAAGGACATGCAGTAATGGGTTTAAACTACAACAATATAGGCTAGATATCAGGAAAAAAAATTTCACAGTCGAATCGGGCACCTTCTGCACATAAAGAAGGTGCTCCACCACCAAGCCATGGCCCCTTCCTTTGGTCCATGGATGTCTACTCAGTCTGGCAGTGGTTCTCCAAGATCTCAAGCTGTGCTCTTTCACAAGACCTACCACCTGACCTTTTTCACTGGAGATGCCCGGGATCGAACCTGGGACCTTCTGAATGCCAATCAGGCACTCTTCCACTGAAACCACAGCCGTTCCCACTTGGTTAGAATATAAGCTTCCAAGTCAGGGTCTGGCCATACTCTCCTGTTTTGGGGGAGCCCTTTGGTCGTTCTCAAATGGTTGGGTTCCTTTCCCCCACTCCCACTCCTGGATTTGATTTGGCCTTCATGGCAGATGGGAAGAGGGCCTGCGATGCCTCGGCTCAGCGCTTCCCAAGCCGTTCTCAGGATAAGCACAGTATCGGAAGCCAAGGAAAACTGGCACGGAATCAGTGGATTTGGCAGAATCTGATTTATCAAAAGGGAAAACAAACGCCGGGCACAATCCCAGGCAAAGTTAAGCACTTCTAACAGTCTCATTGATCTCACTGGGGGAGATAAATGTATGTTTAAGACTCCCATCAAAATCAATGAGGTCCTAAAACATTTACTTCAGACTGGATCATGTCCATTATTATTAATTTTTATGACACTTTGATGCTCCAGCATCTGCCTGAATCTGGACAGCTCAGCTTAGTCTCAGCTTCAGAGCCCAGAAACTGAGCAAGGTCGGCCCTGGTTAGTAGAATCCTAGAATCACAGAGTTGGAAGAGGTCCTCTAGGCCCCAACATTGGGGACCGGTCAACGCTTGACAATTTTACTGAGGCGGGGGGGGGTAGTCTACTAGAGCAGGGGTAGTCAACCTGTGGACCTCCAGATGTTCATGGATTACAATTCCCAGGAGCCCTTGCCAGCATTTGCTGGCAGGGGTTCCTGGGAATTATAGTCCATGAACATCCAGAGGACCACAGGTTGACTACCCCTGTACTAGAGGACCTGTCATTGGATGGCAAGCTCACCCCCTCCTTAGGCAGCCCATTCCACTGCTGAACTAGACTCCTAGAATCCTAGAGTGGGAAGGGGCCATCCAGGCCATCTAATCCCACCCCCTGCTCAATGCAGGATCAGCTTCAAGCATCCAGGATAAGGATCAGTCCAGCCTCTGCTTGAAGATGGCCAGTGAGGGGGAGCTCCCCACCTCCTTAAGCAGCCCATTCTACTGCTTGAACCATGACATACCTCCCACCCACCCCCGATAACCAACCGATACCGTTCTACATGTAGTTTTAACTCATTCCTGCATGTCCTACCCTCTGGCTGAATGTTACTTGGCTGGGAGTCCTTCAAGGACATCCATGGTGGAAATGGAGTCAATAATATGAATAAAGCTTCTTCTCCATTGGATCTTGAACAAAGACCTTGTATGGCAGAATGCTTTAACTCTCTGTCCAACTGTTGACAGGCAGGATCCCAGAATCGTAGAACCTAGAACCATAGAATCATAGAATCCTCTAGGGCAAGGGCAATTCCCCTGCGGGGCTCATGGGAATTGTAGTCCATGGGCATCTGGAGAGCCACCATTTGGCCACCCCTTCTCTAGGGGTCCTTGGTGGGAGGAATGCTGTCAAGCCAAACCCAACTTACAGTGACCGTACCATGTTTTCAGGACAGATGATGATCCAAGGTGGTTTTGCCATCACCTACCTCTGCAGAGCCTCTTGTGGCGCAGAGTGGTAAGGCAGCCGTCTGAGAGCTTTGCCCATAAGGCTGGGAGTTCAATCCCAGCAGCTGGCTCAAGGTTGACTCAGCCTTCCATCCTTCCGAGGTCGGTAAAATGAGTACCCAGCTTGCTGCTGGGGGGTAAACGGTAATGACTGGGGAAGGCACTGGCAAACCACCCCGTATTGAGTCTGCCATGAAAACGCTGGAGGGCGTCACCCCAAGGGTCAGACATGACTCGGTGCTTGCACAGGGGATACCTTTACCTTACCTTACCTCTGCAGAGCAACCCAGAGCTTCCTTGGTGGTCCAAGTACCAACCATGGTGGACCCTGCCCACCTCCCAAGATCTGATGTGACTGAGCTAGCGTGGGCCATCCAGGTCAAGGCAAACCCTGGGTTAGGCCTGAGGAATGGTAGTGGTTGACGAGGTCCTTGTTGCAGGTGACTTAAGTTGACCCCGCAGGGTTTTCAAGACAAGAGACAAACAGAGGTGGCTGGCCATTGTCTGCCTCTGCAGAACAACCACGGACTTACTTGGTGGTATTTCATCCAAGGACTAACTAAGCTGACTTTGCTTAGTTTCCTAGATCTGACAAGGCTCAGCTAACCATCCAGATCAACTTAGGTACAAAGTTTAAAGACAGCCATCGTGTCCCCTTCTCAACCTCCTCTTCTCCAGGCTGAACCTTCCCAAGTCCCTCAGCCTTTCCTCGAAGCCTGCAAACTTCTTCAGGGGTTCCTCCACAGTTAAAAGCTTGAAAACAGTTGACCTAGACATTGCCCCAGCGCATCAATGCGCACCTCTGCCCCTTCAGCCGGCTTGGCCTCTAAGATAGGCTTAATTCCTACCAGCAATTAAAACCCAAGCACTCCCTGATCTGTCAGTGACATTTGGCAATGTGTCCTCGACACCGCAGAACGCTCAGGCATCTATTCCCCACATCGTTAGATGCTCCCGCTGCCTCCCCATCCTGCCAACACAAAGGAGTGCGCTCAGCAGCACATTCCGCCCCTGAGCGAGCACGCTTCCCCGTTCAAGGAATGATCTCCCACTGTGTCCCATAAGAGCGCTAGGCTGCCTGGAGAAACAGAGGAAAGCTGCAGTAAACACAACGGCCCCCACTCCAGCGATTGAAACAAATGAGGACGCATGGTTGGTGTTCGAACGCAACGTTAATGCCTGCATTAGGCATTAATTCTGCGCTCTCTCTCTCTCTCTCTTTCCCCATATGCACTATTCTCGTTCTGGGCATTATGCGCTCCACGAAGCATCGACTTTGCCTTAACGTTGCAGTGGCGTTTGCTGTCGGGGTGATCCTCTTGGAAGCATTCTTGGCACGTGTCTCATCCCGTCATCCGTCATCGGGCGCGGGACATTCAAGACACAATGGATGGTTCGGAAAGTCATCCACAGACGCAGGTTCATCTTGTCTGGCTAATGGCCGATGGGACAATGAGACGCCTCGACGGGAAGGCAGCACTACCCCCGGTCGCGCAGAGGTCTCGCAACCTGGGGAGGGCCGGAATTGAGTTCCCTACCCCAGCATTCGAAAAAGCCCTCTTGCGAAAAACAAACAAATACACGTCTATTTGACTCTGATTTAGTCAAAGAACACACAGTAGATTTTTTCAGAGATTTGTAAGGCACAGAAGAAGAAGAAGAGTTGGTTCTTATATGCCACTTTTCCCTACCCGAAGGAGGCTCAAAGCGGCTTATAATCACCTTCCCTTTCCTCTCCCCAAAAAGACACCCTGTGGGGTGGGTGAGGCTGAGAGAGCCCTGATATCACTGCTCGGTTAGAACAGTTTTATCAGTGCCGTGGCGAGCCCAAGGTCACCCAGCTGGTGGGGGAATGCAGAATCAAACCTGGCATGCCAGATTAGAAGTCCGCACTCCTAACCACCACACCAAACTGGCTCTCCAGGACAAGAGCTTGTGTCATCTGCACTATGGATATATTAACATTATTTATTTAGTGGATTTTTATACCGTCCAACATTCCACTCCCAGCATGATGTAATGGTGAAGGGGGGTGACTTCTAATCTGCTGAGCTGGGTTTGATTCCCCACTCCTCCCCCACATGCAGCCAGCTGTGTGACCTTGGGCTAGTCACCGCCCTGATACTGCTGTTCTCACAGTGCAGTAATATTAGGGCTCTCTCATCCCCACCCACCTCACAGGGTGTCTGTTGTGGGGAGAGGAAGGGAAGACAATGGTCAGCTGCTATGAGACTCCTTTGGGTAGAGAAAAACGGGGTATAAAAATCAACTCTTCTTTTTTATAATGGCTCGGGGTGGTTTACAACATGGATTAAAATATATAAACAAAAATTATTTAATAAATTCAATGCAAATTAAATAGTATTAAAGGCAACAAACAAAGTTCGGGCTAACTAACTTCCCCAGCCCCACCTCTCATCCCAGCTATGACAAACATCAGCAGATGTAGACTCAATTTTAGAGGCTGGTCATTATTGGCAGTGCATGTGCAGATGTTGGTGCTTTCGCTTCAATTTATTTAGAAAACGGACATGCTGCCTCTGCCAGAGATACCCTTGAAGCAGCTCACAAAACGAGACCAAAGACACATTAAAACACCAGCATAAAATCAACAATAAGAATGCCAGTACAATTAAGTCCGGGCAGAAATACAGCATTAAAACAATATTCGGCAGCTTAGAGAAAGTTCGCATAGCATAGATCTTAGACTAGAAGAAGGCCATAAAAATAGCCTTAAATGATGGAATTCTTCACTTAAATGCCTGGGTAAAAAGAAAGTTTAAGTTGGTACCTTGAGGAGAGTCAGTTGAGTGGATGGATGGACAGACGGATGGACGGACAGACGGACGGACGGACGGACGGGTGGATGGGTGGATGGATGGATGGGTGGATGGATGGACGGGTGGGTGGGTGGATGGGCGGATGGGCGGATGGGCGGATGGGCGGGTGGGTGGGCGGGTGGGCGGGCGGGTGGGTGGGTGGGTGGGTGAATGGGTGGATGGGCGGATGGGCGGGTGGATGGATGCGTGGATGTATGGATGCATGAATGCTTGGATGCGTGGGTGGGTGGGTGGATACATGGATGCGTGGATGCGTGGATGCGTGGGTGTGTGGATGCGTGGGTGGGTGGGTGGGTAGGTAGGTGGATGGATGCGTGGGTGGGTGGGCGGATATGCTGTTTTTCATTACCTGAAGGAGTCCCTAAATGGCTTACAAACACCTTTCCCTTCCTTTTCCCATCACAGAACCCCTGCGAGATAGGTAGGGCTGAGAGGGGTCTAAGAGAACTGCTCTGTGAGAACAGCTGTAAGACAGGTGTAAGACAAGACTAGCCCAAGATAACTCAGCAGACTGCATGTGGAAGAGTGAGGAATCAAACTCAGATGATCATGAAGGTAGCCCAAGTGGTGTTTTACCATTTGTGCCACAGTGGTCCATGCAACGGTTACTTCCAAATTATACTTCTGTAACTACATGGGTCTTCCCTTATCTCTAACCTGGACATTGTAATTGGTCCAAAATGCGTCTTCTAAGGTCCTCATTAGGTCATCCTGGAGGGCCCATGTCCAGCCTGTGCTGAGGTAGCTGCATTGGTTACCCGTTAGCTTCCAGATCAGGTTTAATGTTCCGATTCTTACCATTAAGGCCATCCGTAGTCTGGGTCCTGCATATCTTAGGGACTGCTTGTCTCCTTATGTCCCCTGCAGAGCTCTCCGCTCTGCGGGTTTGAATCTGTTGGTTGTCCCCAGCCCCCGAGAGGTATACCTGGCCTCAACCAGGGCCTTTTCAGTCCTGGCCCCTACCTGGTAGAATGAGCTCTTGGAAGAGCTGAGTGCTCTGATGGAGCTATCACAGTTCTGCAGGGCCTGTAAAACAGAGCTCTTCCACCAGGCTATTGGTTGAGGCCAGGTGAGGAAGATCGGGTCCCTCCTTGTATAGGCCCTATGTAGTGGACATCTGGGCAGGAGTTACCCTGCACCCCGGGATGGTGGAGTGTCATTGCTGTTGGGAATAGGGGAGGGAGGGAGGATACAGATTGGATTTTGCTGCCAGTACTTGTATCTTGCATTTTATGATTTTATGATTTTACTGTAAACCGCCACAAGCCAGCAGGGTGTGGAAGTGGCCATCAACAAAAGCAAATATAGACATATAACAAACAAAATCAGAATAGCAATAATAAATTACTGTAAAGCAGTATCATGGAATGGGGGGGGGGGGGAACAACCATTAAACAACGTTTCTAGAACAAGCGTCCAAAACAGTGTATTGACAAAAGTGAAAAGAGAATATAAAGAAAGTCCTTGAAGGAACTCTTTCAAATCTCTGGATCTTGCCACCTTGTATAGATTGGAGTCGTGGTTAGGAGTGTAGTGGTTAGGATTGCGGACTTCTAATTTGGCGAGCCAGGTTTGATTCCCCGTTTCCCCCACATGCAGCCAGCTGGGTGACCTTGGGCTCGCCACGGCACTGATAAAACTGTTCTGACCAAACAGGAATATCAGGGCTCTCTCAGCCTCACCTCCCTCCCAGGGTGCCTGTTGTGGGGAGAGGAAGGGAAGGCAATTGTAAGCCACTTTAAGACTCCTTTGGGTAGAGAAAAGTGGCATCTAAGAACCAACTCTTCTTCTTCTTCAGTAATATCAGGGCTCTCTCAGCCTCACCTCCCTCGCAGGGTGTCTGTTGTGGGGAGAGGAAAGGGAAGGCAATTGTGAGCCGCTTTGAGACTCCTTTGAGCAGAGAAAAGCGGCATATAAGAACCAACTCTTCTTCTCCTTCTTCTAAACTCAACGGAGGAAAAGTAGCGATAAAACCATCTTGGATTTGTAGGCTGCCCAAGACGTGACAACAAATCTCCCAGGTTTAATTTGTCCCTTTCAAACTTTCTCCATCTCCAAATTTTCAATAAGTCCCAGTCTTCGTTCTCTTAAAACACAAAGGGCCGATTAGGACACAAGCATATCTCAGCAATAAATGTGAAACACACCTCTCCATAACACTATTGCTATCTGTAACCAATGATTTTATTTATCTAGGGACAGGACAATGGGAAGGCAGCATCTCAACTTTCTCAGTAAATACATCTCGGATCACTGGTTGTGCAAGAAGATACTAAAGGCATACGCCAGGTTTCCTCTCCTCGGCACGGTTGGCCTTTTGGTTTTTAGCCAAGATATTCTCCAGTAATGAGTATATAAACCCAGCTTGGCATCACAGGGCACTCAGCTCTATTTCCCGTTCGCCGCGCTCTCTCAATTCCCATCGATGCTAATGGGACTGGCACGCAAGCATCAAGGGGAGAGAAGACCCCTAAGCTCTTGCAAAATATGCAGATGACTGGGTTTTAATGAATGCAAAATGTAAAACAAAAGACGCAGCTTGGCCAAGTGGCTCATGCATAATAAAAATCCCCGTGAAAAGGGAAGGGAATCTTTTTTTCTTTCTTTTTTTTTGGAAAAAAAAGAAAAAGTTCTCATGGCTTGAGCCATCCTTAATACGCAACGGACAATTGAGAACAGCAGGCCACCCAAAGCCCACACCATCAAGTCGCAAATACATTTGGGAAGGAGGTGGTCATCAGTCGTGGGGTCGCTCGTCGGCTTCCCCACCAGGCTGATGGGGAAAATATCCCTGCGCATCTATGTACTGATGTGCGCGGTCCTATGCGCGAGAGTATGCGTCTAATGGGACATGCTCAATCGCCTATCCGTTTCGACGGCAAATTGCAAACCGCGCGGTTAAATTGGCACGGGATCCGAAATGTATGTTTTTAAATATGATACCAAATAGTAGAGAAATATAGAGAAAGCTTTGTTAAATTCACGGAAACTGCTGCTGGCATGCTTTATGCATCAGGGTGGGGGAAGAATCCTCACCCAACACTGTGGACCGGTTAAACAAAATGTTGGAATACAGGACAATGGCAAAAACGTATGTACCCGACGTCTAATAAATCAGCATCGGAATTTACAAGACAATGCAGTCCAGTAATAGATTATGTTGACTGATTAAAAAGTGAGATGAAAAGAAATAATGGATATTCAGACTGGATATGTAAATCGGAGGGGGGGGGATGTAAACTCTGGAGAAAATGTAGTATATGGTCTAGACAGGGGAGGCCAAACTATGCCTCTCCAGACATCCATGGACTACAATTCCCATGAGCCCCTGCCAACATGCTATGGCTCTCCAGATGTCGATTAACTACAATTCCCAAGAGCCCCTGTCAACCGGCTGTGGCTCTCCAGATGTCCAAGGACTACAATTCCCATGAGCCCCTGTCAACCTGCTGTGGCTCTCCAGATGTCCATGGACTACAATTCCCACGAGCCCCTGTCAACCTGCTGTGGCTCTCCAGATGTCCATGGACTACAATTCCCACGAGCCCCTGTCAACCTGCTGTGCCTCTCCAGATGTCCATGGACTACAATTCCCACGAGCCCCTGCCAACCTGCTATGGCTCTCCAGATGTCCATGAACTACAATTCCCACGAGCCCCTGTCAACCTGCTGTGGCTCTCCAGATGTCCATGGACTACAATTCCCACGAGCCCCTGTCAACCTGCTGTGCCTCTCCAGATGTCCATGGACTACAATTCCCACGAGCCCCTGCCAACATGCTATGGCTCTCCAGATGTCCATGAACTACAATTCCCACGAGCCCCTGTCAACCTGCTGTGGCTCTCCAGATGTCCATGGACTACAATTCCCACGAGCCCCTGTCAACCTGCTGTGGCTCTTCAGATGTCTATGGACTACAATTCCCATGAGCTCCTGTCAACCTGCTATGGCTCTTCAGATGTCCATGGACTACAGTTCCCACAAGCCCCTGCCGACATGCTGTGGCTCTCCAGATGTCCATGGTCTACAATTCCCACGAGCCCCTGTCAACCTGCTGTGGCTCTCCAGATGTCCATGGACTACAATTCCCACGAGCCCCTGTCAACCTGCTGTGGCTCTCCAGATGTCCACAGACTACAGTTCCCATGAGCCCCCGCCATTGTAGTCCACGGACATCTGGAGAGCCATAGTTTGGCACCCCTTGGTGATGTAAAAGGGTGATGTAAAAGAACAAAGAATGTATTGTAAAATGTCAGCATTGTTTAGTTTCCCTCTCTTCAAATATTCGTTCTGTCATATGTAGTATTTCTGTCTTTACTGAATGAAAATTTCTACTGTGCTAGTTCCGTTAGTTCCTGACATTCTCTGGGAGCTCATTCCGGTAGGCCAGGGCCAGGGCCAAAAAAGCCCTGGTCCTGATCGAGGACACTCAAACTTCTTTCAGGCCAGGGACTACCAGCCGATTTGCGGACGCTGAACACAGCACCCTCTGTGCATATATCTATATTTTCTCATCCATTGAATCTGGGATGCTCTGCTTCCCTCAGAACCGCTTGCGTGCCTGGTAATTAAGAATGCTTAAACACAAAAAGGGAACGTTAAGGAAGTGGCACAAGCTCGCCGCAGAAGGGCCCACAATGAGCCATCACATGCCATCCCCCACAAAGGAAGATCTCCCACTCTTCTGAAATGAGGAAGGGAGGGAAGCAATCCCAACCAGGCTGCTCTGGGACAGCTGAAACCATATGCATGAATGACATCAGGGAGCTAGGAGGGACATGTATGACAATAACTTTTAAAATAAATGAGCTGCTGCAGAATAACGTACTTTGCCACAAAATGTACATGGGGGAGGTACAAAGTAAATTAAAAAAACAGATCGCGGCAACATCTGTATATTAGCACCGTCGTAAAAGAGCAGCTTAATGCTAATACTGTAGTAGGCAAAGATATAAAATGGGAATGCATCTGAGATCGTCTGTCATTAACGGGACGGCAGTCGGTAGATAAATAAAACCTGGCTTTTCTAAGTCGCTAAATGTGGGAAGTCAAAAGAAATGGCAGAACTCACCTTCATGGAGGTGCAGGGGAGGTTCAACCTACAGACGGCCCCCGTTTTTACTTTCTTCAGAGGGTCTCTATATTGGTCTGTGTTGGAATTGCAATCAGCAAGTAACTTGATGAGGTCAGATTTTGATAAAGGGTTGTCGTTAAACAGTTCAGCTGCACCTATGTGCTCAATAGTGACTCCAAATGGTCACTGGTGGGACTGCAGCCACAAAGAGTGGAAATTCCCCCTGCACGTGTGGCTGGGACATACCTTCGTGGAGCCAATGCCCATTTCCTCTTTCCTTGGAAAGAGAAGCTCTCTGCTAGCAAGGAGGAAGGAATCTTCCATTAAACTCAGCTTTCTCCATCTGCTGATGTGTGGGCAAAGCAGACCTTCTTGCAAAGCCAGTCATTGTTGCTGTTGTAAGCTATTCAGTCGTCTCTGACTCTTGGCAATCCCATGGCACAGCCGCTGTCATGCTCCTTGATCCCGCACCGCCTCCCTCAGTGGCCAGTGTCCAACCAGCATGCCCTCTATCAGTCTGGTTTCTTTTTTTCACTGACCAATCCTAGCATAATAGCATCGAGTTGGGTTGCATGATATGGCCAAAGTAAATGAGCTGGACTTTCGTGATTTGCTTACCAATAACATATCAGACTTTATGCACTGCAGTATTTCCTCGTTTGTGACTTTTGCTGTCCATGGAACACACAGAAGCCCTCTCCAGCACCAGAATGCAAACAAATTAACTCTTCTCCTGTCCGATTTCTTCATCGTCCAACTTTCACAGCCATAAGTGGCTACTGGAAATATGATAGATCAAACTAATCTACATTTGGTAATCAGGTTTATGTCCTTCCTTTTCCATGTTCAGTTCAAGCTCATCATTGCTAGGCAGCCCAGAGGAATTTGACGCTTTATTTCCATACTGCAATCGCCACTCACATCAATTTGTGATCCAAGAAAAATGAATTCTTGAACATATTCAGTCTCTTCGCCGTCAGTTGTTATTGTGACCTATCTGGTTTTTTGCAGTGGTTATTATTGTTGTCTTTTTAGTGTTCAAGAAAAGGCCAAATGTCTTGCTTACTTCATTGACCTTTGTAACCAGCTGTCCTAGGCCTTCCTTAGTTTCTGACAGGAGGGTAGCATCATCAGCAAAATGATTGTTTATATTCCTTCCTCCAATCTTAATTCCAGTGTTTGATTCTTTGAGTTCAGTCTCTCTCATAATGATCTCAGCATACATGTTACAGGAAAGGGGAGAGAATACAAACTGGTTGCACTCCTTTCTCTGTTTTTGGACCAGCCAGTGTCACCTAATGGTGTACGTACAATGGCTTCATGGTTTGCATAGAGTGACAGCATCAGTTTGATCAAATGCACTGGAACCCCCAAATTTTGCAAGGTTTCCCACAATATGTTATGATCCACACAATCAAAAGTTTTCTTATAGTCAATAAAGCAGAGGTAGACATCCTTCTGCTGTTCCTGTGACTTTTCCAAAATCCAGTGCAGGTTTACTATATGATCACAAGTGCCACACACCCCATCAAAAGCCAGATCTGGTAATTCTCTCTCAATGGTTGTTGCTATGCATTCTTGTATGATTTTGAGATGGATCTTATTAGCAAGTGAAATGAGGGCTATTGTACAGTTATTGGAACAGTTTTGCTGAACTATGGCAAGAAATTCAATCAACTGTTATTGAAACAGCAGTAAAATTCATACTGCAAAAGAAGCCAGGAAAAAAAAGATCAAAATGGCTCTCAGATGAAACCATAAGAATAGCCAAATGTAGAAAAGCAGCAAAAGCTGCAGGCAAAAGGGAAGAAGCAAGAAAATTAAAGGCGGACTTTCAAAGGGCAGCAAGAATAGACGGTGAAGCTTACTGGAATCACAAATACAAGCAGTTAGAAAAAGATTATAAAAAGGGACACACAATTAATGCTTTCGCACGTAAAGCAGTTCTGAATGCCATTTGCTGCTTGCAGAAGCATTATCAAAGATAAACAAAGGAAGGAACTGACTGACCAACAGAGCATCAAGAACAGACTGTCAGCAGCTCACCAGGGTGTCGGGTAGAGGTCTTTCATATTATTTACTGCCTGGTCCCATTATCTACTGCTGGGTCGTTTCCACAGGAGATGCCAAGCAGATGCTCTACCACTGAGTTACAGTCCCTACCTCTCCAAGAGTGGTTTTTAAGAGCTCATCTATTTTAATTTTTGATGTGGAAACATCTTATGTATCAGCCATAGGGAAAAACGTTTATGATATACAATAAAAAATGCAACTGAAATTCGTTATGGAAGCAATTGTTGACCAGCAAAATTTAAAAGACATGGAGACATGAACTGTAAACATCCAGGAGGCCAGGCATGAAATGTGCGTTTCACTAGTGTGCCGTATTCTGCACAGTACGGTCACAGGCAGCAAGTGTAATGCTCTAGTTATCCATTACAATATCTCCATTATCTATCTATCTGCAGAATTGTTTACCTCCTTATGCCCCCCGCAGGTCACTCTGCTCTGTGGGTATGAATCTTTTGATGATCCTGGGTCCCTGGGAAGCATGCCTGGCTTCAACTAGGGCCAGGGCTTTTTAAGTCCTAGCCCCTATCTGGTGGGATGAACTTCCAGATGTGGGAGCTTTCTGGGTTCTGCAGGGCCTGTAAGACAGAGCTCTTCTTCCAGGCTTTTGGGTGAGGTTGGGCTAAATACTGGGTTATGAGAACGGATCCTTCCCCATCTTTGTGCAATCTGGACCTCCTCTGGGGCCAACCATCCATAGGCCAAGCCTGGTCTCTAGGCATTATTCATCTCTTCTTGCAAGTGCATAGCTACTTATATGCACCATAGGGATGGGTTGCTGAACACAAACCACAGTTGAATTGTCTATGGTTGTCAGGATCAGGCCAGTATCAGGAATGCTATTCTACACCATTTAAGTTCCAGTCACATGAACGCATCATGCTGCCTTAGACTGAATCAGACCCTTGGTCCATCTAAATGGAGCCAGTTTGGTGTAGTGGTTAGGAGTGCGGACTTCTAATCTGTCATGCCAGGTTCGATTCTGCACTCCCCCACATTCAGCCAACTGGGTGACCTTGGGCTCGCCACAGCACTGATAAAACTGTTCTGACCAAGCAGTGATATCAGGGCTCTCTCAGCCTCACCCACCCCACAGGGTGTCTGTTGTGGGGAGAGGAAAGGGAAGGCGACTGTAAGCCGCTTTGAGCCTCCTTCTGGTAGAGAAAAACAGCATATAAGAACCAACTCTTCTTCTTCTTGTAAATGAGTATTGTCTACTCAAACTGGCAGAAGCTCACCGGGGTATCAGGCAGAGGTCTTTCAGGTCACGTCCTGCCAGATCCATTAACTGGAGGATGCCAGGAATAGAACCTGGGAACTCCTGCGCGCCTAGCAGATGTTCCACCACTGAGCTGCAGCCCCAGGAAAGGAGACAGGAGAAGATCTCACAGGTGTGTGAAGGCCTAGCCATTCCAAGACAACTTGGATTCACACGTCACCCTCTACCCCTCTTTTATGAAATCACACGTCAGGGAAGTTGATGTGTAGTCATGTATATTTCTGCAGGTCCTTTCTTCACGTTTCCCAGCAACGGTTGCATGTTCCATTCTTCTGCTCTGAGGGAACTCAAATAAATTCTGCCCTAAAATCGAGAGATGGTATTTAATCGTCCCTCTAATTGCTACCCTTCTAAGCCCTTGATTTGAAAGGGATCACAAAGTTCCCTCTTCCGGAGCATTGAGTATGCATGATTCAATTAACCTCGCAGGTAGCTGTGGAAGTTGGTAACGCCGGAGATCCTTTTGTTAATTGGCAGCCTGACACAGGCAATTAAGTTTGATCAGATGAAGAGGGCATCGGGGACGCCATTAGCATACGGTACTGAAGGCTACGCGGTGTGTAAAAGTTGTTTAATTTCAGAGGAGGAAGGGAAAGAGGAGGGGAGGGGGGACCGCAAGGCGGGACGAGGGAAACCTCCTTCCATCTGCAGATTCCAACTTATTAAATACTTCATTTCCCTTGTTGTGTGTGTTAAATGTTTCTCCCTTCATTGGTTCTGCTGGGGCCTTTCTGCCACTTTTTAAAGTAGAGTTTCTATCTTTTGCGGGGATGAGAGAAAGTCCCAGGGACTCCCCACGAGGCAATCCTGCCCTCAGGATGCAGATCATGAGTGAGGTCACAGCAGTGTGGAGAAACACTTTGGGGAACTTGTCCACATCAACTTCTTTGCCAAGGAACACTCTTGTAGCTGAAGACGTACCAAGCTGCTTCAGACAATGTGGAACACATACAAGGCTGCAATTTTTAAAAAAGGCAAAGGGCTGCTTCAGCAGAGGAGTCACATCAAAATCACAAGATGTCGTTGTCCCACTGTACACCACATTGGTCAGACCCCACCTGGAGTCCTGAGTGCAGTTCTGGAGGCCTCACTTCCAAATTGACGTGGACAAAATGGAGAGGGGGCAGAGGAGAGCGATGAGGATGATCCAGGGCCTGGGGATCAAGCCCCACGAGGAAAGGCTGAGGGACTTGGGAATGTTCAGTCTGGAGAAGAGGAAGCTGAGAGGGGAAAGGATGGCTCTGTTGAAGTATCTGAAAGGTTCTTAGTTGTATTTTTTTTTCTTCACTGCATCCATCAGGCATTCGCAACCAAGGTTTCACGACACCCTGTGGTTTTTTGGCAGCCCCGGAAGGGTTTCCTGAATGGGCAGGAGTTAATTCATTATATATATATATATATTAAAATGTGTTAAACATTTCTTTGTATTTGTTTTATTTCCTTATTGGATTTTTATGGCCAGGGCCCCGTAGCCTCCGGCCAGGGGGTGGGAGTTAGGATTGTGAGATCCAGGCTGGGAGACTCCTGGAGATGGAGCCATTTTCACCTGGGGAAACAGAACTCAGTAGCCTGGAGAAGAGCTGTAATGCCAGGAGATCACCCAGGTCCCACCTGGAGGCTGGCCTCCATCGTGAGACTAGAAGAAGAAGAAGAAGAGTTGGTTCTTATATGCCGCTTTTCCCTACCCGAAGGAGTCTCAAAGCGGCTTACAATCGCCTTCCCATTCCTCTCCCCACAACAGACACCCTGTGGGGTGGGTGAGGCTGAGAGAGCCCTGATATCACTGCTCGGTCAGAACAGTTTTATCAGTGCTGTGGCGAGCCCAGAGTCACCCAGCTGGCTGCATGTGGGGAAGCGCAGAATCGAACCCGGCATGCCAGATTAGAAGTCCGCACTCCTAACCACTACACCAAACTGGCTCTCTACACCAAACTGGCTCTCTCTAGAAACCAAATTGTAAGGCAACAGACCAGCCGAAAGTTCCCACAAAATCCAAACATTCCCACGATAATAAATACCCTTCATGCATCAGGAGCCATTGTGCTTTCCGGTTTTTCTTGAAAGCGTCCTTTTAAGCATTCTCCGGCCGTCCCTCTCCTTTCGTGCAGGTCCAAGAATTGCAATAATCCTGGTGGTTTGCCCTTAAGTGACACTGTCTTCGTGTTTGCAAACACAAAGAGACACGGACGCCCCTTTAACAAACTCCTGTAAGCTGATCTATTATCAGCGCTGGATGGCCTGCAGGCACATTAATTAATTTCTATGCATATCATTGCCAGGATCGCTTACCGATCCAGGGAGCCAGATCAGGCATGTCACGCCGTAAATTGAGTCAGAGACTTCACCTCCCCGTGTCCGGGCGGCAATTTGATCCAGCCCTTGACGGAGCAGGGAAGAAAAGGCAGAGCTCCCCGAGGTGATGGACAGGAGGAATTGGCCCAATAAATTGTTCCCAGTAAAAAGCGATGTTTTCCTCATTAAAAGGCAGTGAATTCTCTATTGCTCTTCATTAGTTTTGGCCTTGCAAGACACGGGGCTTAATTGGCAGTATGTTTACAGGAGGCCAACCCCAGAGGTGAAGGAGACACAGGGCCCGAAAAGAGATTCTTATTTATTAAGGAGAGGTGACAGGCGGCTGCTTAATAAGGTTTTTTTTTTGTGTGTGTGTGGGCAAGACCCAGAGAGAAGGTGGTAGGAGAAGAGGCTGCAAAAAAAGACTTGTAACCCTTTAATCACTTTGGAAGCTTTCAGCGGTGCTGCTGAAGTTTCCTGCAAAATGCAGAATATCAGGTTTTTCGACACCCCCTTTTCTCTACGAGATAAAGCAGCCTAGAGCGGAAGGGGAGGGGCAACCTATGGTTGCCAGGTTCCCCCTAGCCTCTGGAGAGGGATGACAAGGAAAGGCTGCCAGCTCCAGGTTGGAAAATTCCTGGGGATTGGCCAGTGAAGCCCAGGGAGGACAGGGGCCTCAATGGGGTCCAATGCAAAAGAGTCCACCCTCCCAAGCAGCCACTTTCGCCTGGGAAACTGATCTCTGTAGCCTGGAGATGATTCCAAGGGATCCCCAGGTCCCACCTGGAGGCTGGCATCCCTACGACAAATATATGGACCACAGGTTGGAACCAGCCCATCTGGGTCTGTTATCCAGCTCACAAACAACTGGTCCTCATAACCCTGATTGCCAGATGACGGACACAGTGCATGTCCCCGTATAGCAGATTGTCTCAACCAGGGTTTCTTGACAGTCCTGGAAGGGTTTCCCAAATGGGTGGGAGTTAATTTTTAATATATATATTTTAAATTTGTTAAAGGTTTATCAGGTGATATGACCATATATGGTCATGTGGACCTCCCTCCCAAAATGGCCAATGATGGGCCTGGAGGGGGTGGGAAGGGGAGGGGGCCCGGATGGGCGTGTCCACAGTTCTGCTTCCCAAACCTATTCTGCACCGTCATGCCACTCCTGGGGTTTCTCAAAACCTGGAGGATGTTTCAGGGGTTTCTCGATGGTCAGAAAGTTGAGAAAAGCTGCTGCATGCTGTCGCAGTGCTAATGCATAACGGGCGGTCGAAATGGGAGAGCAGGCATCAGGGAGATACTGCGAGGTAATTTTAATTTTTAAAAATTCATTTATTTGTATTTATATATGGCCCTCCCCGAAGGCTCAGGGCGGCTTACATGAAACAACAAAATGGTACAGGCGATATCATTCTGGTGGCAGTAAGGTGGTAACAACAACAATAACATTAACATAATAACAATAACAACAATAACATTAAAGGAAGGTGAAACTGCAAGAGCCTTAGCTCAACTTGTACTGAGACCCAGGGGTTGGGTGGATTTGTTAACAGTCATGGGGGGGGGGGCTTGGGGGCACAATTGGAATCGATGGATTAGGTCGACCTCAACCAAATGCCTGGCGGAGGAGCTCCCTTTTGCAGGCCCTGCGGAATTGTATAGGTTCCATCAGGGCCCTGATCTCCTCTGGGAGCTCGTTCCACCAGGTGGGGGCCAGAATGAAAAATGTTCTGGCCCTGGTTGAGGTCAAGCGGGCTTCCTTGGGGCCAGGGACCACCAGGAGGTTGGAGGAGGTAGAGCGCAAGGCTCTTTGAGGGGTGTAGGCGGAAAGGCGGTCCCTCAGGTATCCTGGGCCCAGACTGTGTATGGCCTTGAAGGTGATAACCAAAACCTTAAGCCTGATCTGGAATTCAATCGGGAGCCGTTAATTAATTAATTAATTAATTAATGCCGTAGGAGTGTCAATGTTTGTTTGTTTGTTCGTTATTCGACTGGTAGGACCTCTCGGCTAAGGTGACCAGATTTTAACACTGACAAAGCGGGACACCGTTGACCGGGGGGGGGGGGGGGTTCTTGATTAAAAATTTGGTCTATATGGAGCAACAAAAAGTTTCATAGAACGCATAGAACGCAAAAATAGTATTGTAATATATATATTTTTTAATTTCAACATAAGTACAATTTGCCAGGTACCCCCAGATGTCCCTCCAAAAGTGGGACAATCTGGTCACTCTCGGCCCAGCCATCTCATGACATTAATACAACATAGAATAAAACAGTTTAAATATCTAAAACAATCCCTGCCGATCCTCCCACATTGCTCTCCTATGGTTGGTTGGCAAAATATAGATGCTATAGGGGAGAGTGTTGGGGGGGGGGGCGGAGTTCCAGATGTTTTAAGCATTGAGCGCCAGAGTGGCAGCCTCTATTCTGGAGAGCTGGGTTTGATTCCTCACTCTTCTACCTGCAGCCAGCTGGGTGACCTTGGGTTAGTCACAGTTCTCTCAGAGCTCTCTCAGCCCCACCCACCTCATAGGGTGTCTGTTGGGTGGAGAGGAAGGGAAGGCGATTGTAAGTCACTTTGAGGGTAGTAAAGAGCAGGGTATAAAATAACCAGCTCTTCTTCTCCCAGAGGATGAATTCCCTCACAAAAAATGCCACACTCACCAGGGGTTGATTTATCCACTAGGCACAGTGCCTAGGGCCCACAAACACTTTTAGGAGCCCACATTTTAATTTGTTCTAAAATTAGAAGGGGGAAGGGGAGAACTCTTAGGGTCCCCCCTCACAGCAGGAAAAAAAAAAAAGAAATTTCAGGGCTCACGAACATCTATTCCAGGGGTAGTCAAACTGCGGCCCTCCAGATGTCCATGGACTACAATTCCCAGGAGCCCCCTGCCAGCGAACGCTGGCAGGGGGCTCCTGGGAATTGTAGTCCATGGACATCTGGAGGGCCGCAGTTTGACTACCCCTTCAATTTTGCTGGAAATAGAAAAAGAAATCTTGAAGTCTTTAAAGTTATATCAAAAATCATTTTTGATGTTGGTGTTATTCACGTGGGAGGGGCTTGGAAAAGCCAAGCTCCTGGACTCCAGAAAGCCATAACTTGACCCTGCTGGGCAGAGGAAATAACCATTAAACCAGCTATTTGCCTGTAGTGCAAATACATGCCATGTTAAATGGTCGGCTAATTTCCTTCAAACAGAAGCTAGATCTGGTGAATAAGAATAAAATTAATAACAGTAATGGCAACAACAAGATTAGTAACAGCAACCTCAAGAACATTTGCAATTCAATTTACCATCTCAGGATGCCTTGCAAAATTTTAAGGCTTTTTAAAAAATTGTAAATCTGCTAGTATAAATGTGGGGGGAGGGAGAGGGAGAGGGGGAGTCAGAGCAGCCGTGCTCTAGACGCTCGCCTCAGGCCCACCAAGAGAGCTGGGGCTGTGGCGAAAATTAAACCAGGGATTTCACACTTCATTTTCCTAACCGCTGTGCATGAGACCAGCTGCTTCCTTTTCCTGGATCCATGTTCCCTAGGCCAACAAACTAGATCAAATTTATCCACCTGGTAGGGCACGCAGTCACAAAAATCCAGAAGCCATTGTGACTCATCTGCTCCAGACCCATTTCAGTCTGGTTTCAGGTCAGGCTGAGAGACATAGCATCATTGAATGATATAGTTGGAAGGGCCAGGCCGGTCATCTAGTCCAATCATAGGTAAAGGTAAAGGTAAAGGTATCCCCTGTGCAAGCACTGGGTCATGTCTGACCCCTGGGGTGACGCCCTCCAGCGTTTTCATGGCAGACTCAATACGGGGTGGTTTGCCAGTGCCTTCCCCAGTCATTACCGTTTACCCCCCAGCAAGCTGGGTACTCATTTTACCGACCTCGGAAGGATGGAAGGCTGAGTCGACCTTGAGCCGGCTGCTGGGATTGAACTCCCAACCTCATGGGCAGAGCTTCAGACAGCATGTCGCTGCCTTACCAGTCTGCGCCACAAGAGGCTCTCTAGTCCAATCATAGAACCACAGAATTGGCAGGGGCCATCCAGGCCATCTAGTCCTACCCACTGCTCAATGCCAATCAGCCAAAATCATCCATAAGAAGAAGAACAGTTGGCTCTTATATGCTGCTTTTCCCTACCCAAAGGAGGTTCAAAGCAGCTCACAGTCGCCTTCCCTTTCCTCTCCCCACAACAGACACCCTGTGGGGTGGGTGAGGCTGAGAGAGCCCTGATATCACTGCTCGGTCAGAACAGTTTTATCAGTGCCGTGGCAAGCCCAAGGTCATCCAGCTGGCTGCATGTGGGGGAGTGCAGAATCCAACCTGGCATGCCAGATTAGAAGTCCGCACTCCTAACCACTACACCAAGCTGGCTCTGTCCAGCCACTGCTTGAAGACTGCCAGTGAGGGGGAGCCCCCAACACCCTTAGGCACCCTGTTATACTGTTGAACAACTCTGAATGTGAAAAATTTTCCCCCTAATATCTAGCTGATACCATTGTACACATAGTTGAAGCCCATTACTGTAGGTCCTCTCCTCTGCTGCCAACAAGAACCACTCCCTGCCCTCCTCTGACTGACCAGCCTTTCAGATACTTAAAGAGAGCCATCCTGTCCCCTCTCACCCTCTTCTCTGCCATCTTTTCATAAAGCTCACAGGAGAATTCATTTGTAGCTTTGGAATCTGAGTCTCACCAATTCACTGTGGTGCCCCCCAGTTCTACAATTCTCCATCCACATTTCCTGGCAATGCACTGAAGGTCTTGAGCTACGCTGCCTGAAATGGTAGATTCAAATGGGTCGCCATGTTGGTCTGAAGTAGCACAATAAAATGATCTTCTTACATGACTGGCTATATATTCCCTGTCATATAAGAATATCATAGTCTGATGAAGGGTGCTTGCACTCGAAAGCTCACGACTTGAATAAATCTTTGTTGGACTTAAAGGTGCTACTGGACTCTGATTTTATTGTGCCTGAAATGGCTAAAAGTGAGCAGGTTGGAACTGAATTTTTGACAAGGTGGTGGTAACACTCGTACTGCATGCCTTTTTTTTTTTTTTTGCATCGTTTCTCATTTTTAATGTTTGGTTGTTGTACACTGTGAATCCACCTCGAATCTCAGCAAGGAAGGCTGGCGATTGATTAATTTAATTAAACTAATTAGATTTACCCACGGTTTCAGTTGTTTGTGCGACTGGGACCTCTCCGGTATACAGGATCAGTTTGATGGAAGTGTTAACGGGTTTGAAATAATGAAATATTTAAACTGTAAAGCATGCGTTTAAAACAAGGGAATGAATAGCCATGTCCTTGGCTCCAAAGGGACCAAGGGTTGCATTCCACCAACCGTGTAGACTTTCTCCAAAATAAAGCATCTTCTTCCTGTGGATGAGAAGTGTTCCACCATTGGGAGGTTTCTTGCCCTGTGGGAAGGCTCCGGCATTAGAGGAAGGGAAGTAATGGGATTTTGGATCCAGCCCATTGCAAACCTGAGAACATGAGAAGAGAATGTGCATACATGTGGTAGAGCAACAAGCAAAATTTTAGAAGAGTTGGTTTTTATATCCCACTATCCGAAGGAGTGGCTTAAAATCGCCTTCCTTTCTTCCCACAACAGGCACCCTGTGAAGTAGGTGGGGCTGAGAGAGCTCTGAGAGAACAGCTCTGCAAGAACAGCTCTAACAGGACTGTGACTAGCCCAAGGTCACCCAGCTGGCTGCATGTGGAGGAGCGGAGAATGAAACCCGGCTCGCAAGATAAGAGGCCAGCGCTCTTAACCGCTACTCCAGGCTGCCTTTAAAAAATGTCAGTCAAGTTCATCTCTACCAAGACCATCAAGTTCACCTCGACCACCATGATTTTAAGAATGCCTCAATAGCTTCTAAAGTAATTTCTCTCTCTGAAACTAAGCTGGTGGTGTCCTAGCCAGAAACTGGGTGGGAGGCTATCTAGGAATTCATCTCTATGAACTCCTTGGAGCAGGGGCCCCCAACATGGAGCCCACCAAGTCTTTTTAAAACGTGCCTGGGGCCAGGTGGGCTCGTGCCCAGCAAGGCTCCTGATTGGTCACTGGAGATTTGATAGGCTGGGCAGATTTTTGAATGCGTCACTTTGGCAGCAGGTGCCACCAGAGCACCAGGGCCTCCACTCTATGATTGAAGCTGTGGTGGCCATTTTGTGGCTTCGTCCTCCTTCAGGGGCAGCCATTTTGTGGTGGCCATTTTGTGACGGTGCCTACCAAGCAGCGTCAAGTTGGGGACCTCTGCCTTTGAGGAAAGTTAAGAAATCAGTAGAAACACAAACATAATAGGAGGACAGATTCTAGGAAAAGAGTTTTAGCAGGAAAGAATTCTAGATGCCTTGGTGGAATCTGTGCCTCAGACTTTGGATCGGAATTCCTCCATGTTTATTCCTTCAAGGTGTAGAAGACCAAGCTGCACTACCCATTCCGGGCGAGCAAATTGCCCAGCCATCCAAAGCGCCGTTTACCAACGACGCTGCAAATAAAAATCCTCCATATTTATTTTAACTTCTAATTAAGGAAATGCTTAAGAGTAAATTGCCCCTCTTCAGCGTGGCACTCCAAGGCTTGTTGTGCTTACAAGATATACCGTCAAATTGGGAGCCTTAAAATTAAGCAGCATGGAGTGTCCAATAATTAATTGGACTTTATATCCGTGGTTTATTTAACGCGAGTCGAAAACTACTTTAAAGAAAGGAGGGGGGGAGCCAAGTGGTGGGCAAATGAGCTGGAAAGATTCCAGGCGGAGACGAGAACTTGCATCTCTGGTCAAATGCAGAAGGATTCTGGCCAGAAACCCCAGGGGTAGGGATGCCAACCTCCAGGTGGGGCCTGTGGATCCCCTGGAATTACAGGTCAACTCCAGAGTCCGGGGTGGACTTTGTGGGATTGTACTCTACTGTGGACCCCGTCCTCCCCCAGGCTCCACCTCCCTAAATTCTCCAAGGGGATTTCAACAGGGATTTTAAATTACCAACAACAACCCTCACCAGTAGCCATAGGGGACCCAGTAACTCTAGCCTGGGATAAGGACCAATCAGGTTCTTTGGCAGGCTAACTGAGAGAGCTCTGATAGATCTGTTCTGTGAGAAGAGCTCTATGAGAACTCTGACTGGCCCAAGGTCACCCAGTTGGCTGCCTGTGGAAATGTTAGATATTGTAATTCTGCGTGCAAGAGGATCATGGAGGGAAATTGTTAAGAGAATTCTCTGACTATGATATACTTGGCAATTGGACCCACCCTCTTGTAGGTTAGATGTTAAGTCTTTTTTGGCCCTTGCTTACTTTCTGTTTCATCTTCTATAGCAGGGGTAGTCAACCTGTGGTCCTCCAGATGTCCATGGACTACAATTCCCATGAGCCCCTGCCAGAATTTGCTGGCAGGGGCTCATGGGAATTGTAGTCCATAGACATCTGGAGAACCACAGGTTGACTACCCCTGTTCTATAGTATCTCTTTTCTTCTCTCTCTGACCTGGACTTGGAGCTGAAATAGTAGTTAAATTGATTGTGTCCGGCCATGGGCCATAACAACCTCAAAACATTAGCAGTATAAAATAAGTACAAACAATACAACATAAAAAACAAAATTCAGATTAGAACGAACATCCTAAAAGACACTCTTGCAAATGCTTGTAATAATCCAGGGTAAGCGAAACCAACTAGAAACCTACGGTTTAATGAAGCCGATATACCTTCTGCATATTTATTTCCAAAGCTTTCCCTTCCTAGCAGGCAGAGCAAAGAGGGCTACTCTGTTAGTTACAAAGGGATTGTCATCAGATAACAAGAGTTTTTCAAGATCTGAGAAAGAAGAGAGAAACGTCACAAGGATCTTACCCAGGGTTCTCTTTTCAAAGAATAGTACATAATATCGTATGGAATGGGGACACCACATAAACAGAGGCTCAATTCTGTTGGAATCTGAGCAAACCTTCCTGTAGGAATGGCAGCAGACTGAGATTTTTTTTTTTTTTGACGTGATGTTAACTAAATATGGAGCTCTTTCACGATTGGTCTTAATTAATTTCAACATAGGGGAGAACTTAGATTGCAATATTAATTGCCTATCATAGGAGGCGTCAATCCTCAAAATCTAGTCTCGTAAATTAAAACTGGCAATTGGTGGGCCTGTCAAGCCATCCGGAATTGAATCGTAGGAAAGAATATCACTGTAATATTCAATCGAGCAGTCATCAGTGCATCGAAATTTCGTTTGCTAAGCTCATTGTTAGAAGCAGAACTTGGTTTGTGCCAATCTTTCAGTAAGGCGACATGAATATGATCCCTTATTGAGGGCAGGCCCAGATCTGCCCATACCGAAGCTGCAGTATTCTGCAAAAGAAATGATTTTGCACTGGCTTCAGATTTTGATTTATGTAATCTTTCCACTCATATAAAAATTGGGGGATGACCTTAATTTTTATAAGTGGTATCAACAAGACACCCTCCCTTTATGAGAAAAAAAATTCAGAACAGTCCCAATAGTTTTGGAAGTTCATGAATATGTCATGTAAGATGTGCTTCTGATTTTGTATGTAAAATTTCTTTCTCCCGTTACCATTGGAGTGAGGCCATCTTTGAAGTTTGTTTGAATAGCATTTTCCCTTGGGATAAATGGAGGATCAAGGATGCTGCGTAATGCTTTTGGGCTTCCAAGGCAAATGATCATTATTTTTCATTTACCCCAAGAGAAAAATCCCTCTGTTCTTGTAAACTCTTCTAACGTATCTTTTTACAGCTCTTAGGAGGATGGAGTGAAGCAGAGCAACATCGCTGTCCCTCTGCAAAGATGAACTCTGAGTTTGGTAGAAATCGGATTGCGGATATCCCACCCCGCATCTAAACAGGTTCAAAATTTGGCCAAGAATTCATAAGCCTGAGAAATACAGGGGATTTCTACACCCATTAAAAGTAGTGAAATGCTTACCTTTCGTTGTTGTTATATTCCGACCCCCTCCATTTGACGTCACCAACATGCAACGTCTGGGCAGTAATTGGCCAGCTACATCCTCCATTTTAAAGTGTTAGTTGGTATATCCCAAAAAATGGATTCACCAACCTATGTAGCACTAGCTAATGGAGAGCAACCAGCAGGCAACCAGCGGAGGGAAGTTATGGAGGCCAAAATGTGTGAAAGGCACCTTCCTCGTCCCACCCTCGCTCCCACCCCCTCTCCTGGAGACGGAGACGTCTTTTTAAAATGTCCGAAATCCTGGAGCAACGAATAGGTGGACAAGCATGCAGGCAATGGCAGAAATAATTTTTCCCCCAACGTTGTAGCACAATGCATGCCTCTCTAAAGCCCCCTCCCCCTCAAAAATATTGGGAATGAGATTAATTTTTTAAATTATCAAGACTCGTGATTCAATAAGGGGTAGCGTTCAAAAAGCATTATGCATCTATGATTAGATGCATAGGCATAGCAACAGAGAAGTATGTGTTTTTTTTAAAGCATGAAGAAAGGGGATTGGCTGCTTGGCTTGATTGACAGGCGGAAGAGAGTTAAACCGCTAAGTTAAAAGACCAAGTTAAAAGAGAGCTAAAAGACTAAGATGGAGGCTATTGCACTTTGGTTGCTTTATGGAAAAAGGAAACGTGGAAATCAGCAGGAAAAGAGGAGATCCTAGCATGAAACGGACTCAGTCAAGGAGGCCACAATCAAGGTGCTCCGTCTGCAAGGCCTGAGCAAGGCTGTTAACAATGGGCCGTTTGGAATTCATTAATTCGTAAGCTTGCTGTAAATCGGAAGTTACTCAGTGGCACCTCACACCCACCCTTATTTTTATCTGGAAGCCACTTTTGGCAGATTTTTGTTTGTTTGTTTGCTTTTAATATACAATTTTTATTTTTTCATGAAAGATAGAAATAGAACAGATATATAACATCAAGTAAGTTATGCTCTGCATATGTCTTGCTGTAAATCCCCTCCATACAATATTCTATTTTAGTTTATCTTCTTTGGCAATCTAGATATGGGACCCATTGTTCTTGAAAAAACATCTTCCGTTGTTCCATTGTCAATGTCAGTTTGGTCATCTCAGCAAAATCTGCCAGTTTATTCAACCAATCCTCTATTGAAGGCAGTTCTTGGTCTTTCCTCTTTTTTTGGCCATAACTGACCATCGTCACATAAAAAAATAAGTTTCTAGTTTGAGCTGGGAGGCACTGCGGTGGTATGCTTCCTTTGGCAGATTTTTGAAGTATGTGGCATAAGAAGACAACAAATAGAGTAAAAATGTATACTAACCTTCTATAAGGGTGTCAGCTCTTAGGAGCTGCTCATTCAGAGACATGACGGGAACCTTCCTTTGCGGGCAGGTAATGGGGCGGGGGGGGGGGTGTAGGAATGAACCAGTTCCTGATTCAAAGAGTAGGCAAAAACAGCTAGGCATCACAGGCAACTGAAAGGAAGGCAGTGAGTCTCAGAGCAGTCATCAAGCAGAGATGCAGCGGGCACCCTCTTCTACAAACCGGAGCCAGTGACCAACAGATGCCCATCAACACAATTTAAAATCACAGTTAAAACCATTCTAAAACCATAGTATAGAACTTGAACCCTGGGTGGGGTGCAATACAAGATGTTGATGATGACCGTTTTACTGGCCTTGAATGTAGGCCTGGCGGAAGAGCTCCATTTTGCAGGCCCTGCGGAACTCAGTGAGTTCCGACAGGGCCCCATTGTTTTCTGCTGCCTTATTCCACCAGGCGGGGGCCAAAGACAAGAAGGCCATGGCTCTGGTTGAAGCCACATGAATTTCTCTGGGGCCAGGGACCACCAGCCGGTTTCTATTGGCAGAGCACGAGAATCTTCCAGTCGACTTGAGTTATACAGTTTGGTGATGACTCATTTAATCTACAGATGGACTAAGAGGGAACTTGGGAAGCTAAATGGTATGATGCTGCAAAATATTCATTTCAAAGCCCACTTTTTCATCAAGAAGCTGAAATCACTCCCTCCCCCCCCTCCATTTCTACATCTGGCAAAGAGATTGGAGGTTGGGGGGGGGGGGGTTAGCATAACAATCTCTGGCAAAGAGGCTGGAATGAAACCCACCACAAAAGGCAGCTTAACCCTTCTGTTACCACCGTTGTCTTAGAAATTCCATCGGAAAGGGGGCCTGATGCCGTTGTGATGGAAAAACAAGCCTCGTACACGGTTCAGGGGGCTGCAGAATTGAGAGCTATTAAATACTAAAAAGACAAGGTGAGAAACAATTTGCAAAAATCTCCTCTTTTTATAGACTGCAGCTATTGAGAAAAATTGAGTGAATTCCCCGGCTGCCAAGACAGCAGTCTGTTTCAAGATTCCATCAATTTTTTACGGTACAATCAATATTTATGAATCCCCAAAGAACACCCGGCAAAGAGAAACATCGCAAAAAAACCCCGCGCGTCTCCGAGTGTTTTTAAACCGTGCCATCACAAAGATGTAACACGAGGACCTAAATAACTTTTAAAATCATTTCGCTGACAATCAAAGGGCCCAACGTAACCGATGCGCTGTAATATCGGCAGGGATATTAGGGTGGCTCAGAAAGAATCAAGAACGGGAACAGAGATTGAATCCCAAAAGGAATGCTGGAAGTTTGGTGTCTCTTCTTAGGAATCCATGTTGTTGAGGTTAGGATGTTGTAATTTGGTGCAAAAGGGGTGGGTGGGAATACAAAGGAAACACTCTGCTGAAAGGGTTTTCCTTTCCTAATATATAAAGATGTTTCACTATCACGTTCAGCCGTGGATTCTGTGGTTGGATTGTTGCTTCTTCTTCTTTTTTTCTGTTTATCAGTCAGCCAGAAAACCGAAAGATTTCTGTAAAAACTCCACGAAACAGATCTACATCCCTTTAATGGCTACTTTCGGTTTAATATCCAAACTTATTTAAATAACTCTGTACCCTCCTGCTGAGAAATATTGAAACGAATGGATTCCTTTGTGTGCAATCTCCATTTAAATGTAGAGTTTAATTTCCCCCTGGGCCAAACCTGTGTAAAACTTGACTTGAAATGTCCCTCTGTTAAAAACACACACAAAACGCCAATGCGCGCACACACACACACACACACATACACACGCACACAATGCGTAAGAGGTGAGGGAGGTGCTTTTGATTTTATTTAAAATTTATTTTGTACATTATGAGCAAACGGCACGGTCTCCGAAGAGCGACTCAAATTGAAGCTGTATACGTGCCAACTTTGCAATTGTCGTAAGGGGGGGGGGGGTTGGGGGGTGTACAGTAGATCGGGGAGGTGGAACGGATGCTCTTTTTCCCGAACGATGGTGTAAAGTGAACCGGGGCTTTGCTTGTAAGGTTAAGAGTGGAGCAAAATAGAATTTTGTTCTGCGTGCTGTTTTACCGAAACGAGAGGAGCTGTCCATGGATCTATGCCTGGGAGGTAAGTTTTAATACCCAGATCAGGCAGGGGAAACGGACTTCCATCAGAGGGCAAGGAAAATAAGAACCAACCGGCCTGTAACAGGTTGAACAAAAGAACGCAGAAAACTGAGCTAGTCTGACAGAGATCACATTATAGGAAATGGGCAGTTTATATTAAGAAGAAGAAGAATTGGTTCTTATATGCCGCTTTTCCCTACCCGAAGGAGGCTCAAAGCGGCTTACAGTCACCTTCCCTTCCTCTCCCCACAACAGACACCCTGTGGGGTGGGTGAGGCTGAGAGAGCCATGATATTCCTGCTCGGTCAGAACAGTTTTATCAGTGCTGTGGAAAGCCCAAGGTCACCCAGCTGGTTGCATGTGGGGAAGCGCAGATTCGAACCTAGCATGCCAGATTAGAAGTCTGCACCCCTAACCACTACACCAAACTGGCACTTAAGGAAAGAAGAGGTGCCCTGCTGGATCACACCAGTGGTCCCTCTTGTCCAGCATCTGGTTCGCCAACAACAGGGCACAGGGGCTGAGATTGCCGTAAGAACCTTAGAAGAACTGGTCTAGTCCAGCATCCAGTCTCACACAGTGGCCCATCAGTTCCTCTGGTTGGCCAGCAACAGGGCAGAGAGGCCGAGGCCTTCCCCTGATATTGCCTCCTGTCTCTGGGATTCAGAGGTTTAGTCCCTCTGAAGGTGAAGGTTCCCCTCAGGCACCATGGCTAGTAGCCACTGATAGACCTATCCTTCAGGAATTGATCAAATCCCCTTTTCAAGTTGTTCTAGAAGAACTGGTTGGCCCCTGTGAGAGACAGGAAGCAGGATGCTGGACTGGATGGACCTCTGGTCTGATCCAGCAGGGCTATTCTGATGTTCTTATGAAGGCCTCAGCCTCTCTGCCCTGTTGTTGGCCCTCCAGAGGAACTGGCTGGCCCCTGTGTGAGACAGGAGGCTGGACTAGATGGACCCCTGGTCAGACCCAGCAGGGCTCTTCTGATGTTCTTATGAAGGCCTCAGCCTCTACGTGCTGCTGTTGGATCTCCAGAGGACCTGGTTGGCCATAGTACGAGACACGACGCTGGAATAGATAGACCACTCATCTGATCCCACAGGGCTCTCCTTGCATTCTTATGAAGGCCTCGGCCTGTATGCCCTGCTGTTGGACCTCCAGAAGACCTGGTTGGACTAGATAGACCACTGGGTCTGAGCCAGTAGGGATCTTCTTGCATCCTCATGAAGGCCTCAGTGGCCCAATTCAAAAAGCCTGACTTCCAAAATAAAGTGTTGTTGATAATATCCAACTTTGCAGAGCAACCCCAGGCAAAGTTACAGCCAAGGAGCTTAGACTCAGGGGTAATTAAGGGTGCCAACTGTGGGTTCGGAAATTCCTGGAATTTTGGAGGTAAAGCCAGAAAAGGGTGGATTTGGGGGAGGGAAGGGACCTCAGTGAGTACAGTGTCTATATCCCACCCTCTAGAGCAGGGGTAGTCAACCTGTGGTCCTCCAGATGTTCATGGACTACAATTCCCATGAGCCCCTGCCAGCGTTTGCTGGCAGGGGCTCATGGGAATTGTATTCCATGAACATCTGGAGGACCACAGGTTGACTACCCCTGCTCTAGAGCAACCATTTTCTCCAGGGGGAACTATAATCTGGAGACCAGGTGTAATTCTGGGAGACCACCATGACTCACCTAAGGGCAGACACTCAGAGCCACGGCATAATTAGAAGAATTGGTGGTCTCGTGATAGAATTTGCAGAGATGACCAAACTTTCATCAGCAAAGAGACGAAAACTAGAATTTTTTTGGAAAAAAAATCTGTTTCCTTTTCCCCTCCTGTACCTTTCTCCTTTCTCCCTTTTCTTTTTCCTGTCTTGTATTATTTTTTATTAATTTAATCTTTTATTTAAAAAAAAACTTTTAAAAGTTTTTTCAACTGACTAGATCTCATCTCCTCACAAGGTGTAGGCGGCTGGCTCCATAGCGCTACGATGAACATTAAACTCTAAGTGTGAGCTTCTCAGCACGTCTCTGAGCTTGCAGCGAGTGCAGACGGCACCTGAGACACACTTATGTTGTGCTAGAGGTAATTGGACTGCCAACAATCGGGGTGCATCCACCCCATGTTCATCCCAGGCTCTGGGAGACCCCGGTTTTAATCTCCTCTCTGCCAGGAAAGCCTGCTGGGTGGCCATGGGCCAGCCACATGCTCTCCCCCTAACCTACCTCGCAGGGTCGTTGTGAGGATTAAAATGGGAGCAGGGCAAACAAAGCAAGCCACTCTGGGTCGGGGAGAAAGAGGGGGATCCAAAATGAAGGAAATAAACAAATAAATAGCTTGTTTGAGGAATCTTCTCCCCCCCCCCCCCGGTAGTTTAATTTTAACTAGCCTTTGAAAAAAAGAATTTCAGCATCATGTACATTTAAACCAGGATGACGCAGCAATTAATTATCAAAGATTCTCCTGCCCTTTAGATAACTTTGCAACATTAACAATGCTCTTCGATGTACGGGAACATGATGCGTTGGGAGATTGCTTTCAGGGAGGTTGATTTGTTCCAATTTAAGCCAACGAGCCGGAATGCCAACTATTTATGTGTCTAGTTTAAGTGTAGCTCCCTGGTGAGGTCTCCCCCTCCCCCTGCCCCTTCCACCCGCAGACCTTGCAAAGGTATCTGTGCAATTTCGCCTCTTTTTCGCATCTCGCCATCCCGTCCTGGAGAATCTCAGTAGACCAGTCCGTGCTGGATCTATTTCTATATTTAATGACACGTTTTATCATCAGGGAATACTTTTCTGGGAAGATCTCTGCTTGAACAATATTATTTTCAGAATACCAAGGCAGAGAAGAGCTGTTTGGTTCTTAAACGTGGGGTTGTTGTTGTTGGGGGGGGGGGTTAATAAAGGAAGTGTAAAAATATAGAGGACTGTGGAAACAGGCAGAAATATCACAGGTGATGATCAACCACTTCAGATTTGCCAGATTTATCTGATTGCCTGACCTCCTGTTCATTTTCTTTTTAAATGACCTGGATATAGAAAATTGGCATGTTACGGAAGGGGAAAAGCCAGAAATCTTCTCTGGAGTGCTTGTTTAGTATTTTCACCAAAAAAAAGAGGTTTGGGAGGCAGTCATCTGAAGTGGCACAGCCCAGCCAGTGGTTTAGCCCTTCCATGAGAACTAGAGTTGCCAACTTCCAGGTGGCACCTGGAAATCTCCTGCTAATAACTGCAGAACTCCACCTGGGACAATGGCTATTTTGGAGAATGTAATGTGTCATATCCTGCTGAGGTCTCTTCTTTCCCCTTTGCAAACTCCACCCTCCAAAATTTCCAGATATTTCTCAACATGGAGCTGGTTTCCCTAAAGAGATCTTGAAACTTGGAGGGACATCAGAAGAAGAGCTGTTTTTGTTTTGTTTGTTTGGTACCCTGCCTTTTACTACCCAAAGGAGTCTCAAAGCATTTTACAAGTACCTATCCTTCCTCTCCCCACCACAGACACCCTATGAGGTAGGTGGGGCTGAGAGAGCTCTGACAGAACTGCTTTCTGAGAACAACCTCTACCAGCACTGTGACTGGCCCAAAGTCTCCTAGTAAGACCCATGTGTCCCAGCGCAGCTCACAATTGCCTTCCCTTCTTCACCCCACAACAGACACCCTGTGAGGTAGGAGGGACTGAGTGAGCTCTGAGAGAACTGAGACTGATCCAAGGTCACTCCGCTGGCTGCATGTGGAGAAGTAGGGAATCAAATCTGGTTTTCCAGATTAGAGGCTGCCATTCTTAACCACGACACCCAGCTGGGTCTCGGATAATCCTGCCCCACCTTCAATGTCATCATCAGTTAGTGAGAGCCAATGTGGGACAGGCACAAACTCTGAAACCAACTTTAAAATATATGCTTAGCTATAAAGTTTATGGGGAGACCATGGGTAAGCCATTATATGCTCAAGTCATACTTTTAATGCAAATGAGCATAATGAAGCCATTCTGCTCCGTTTGGAACAGAACTTAGTCAACTACTTTTCAGGAAACAAACAAACAAACGTAGCTCTGATCTTCCTAAGATGAGTGCTGAATTTCAGTAATGGCTTTAAAATAAGTGTAGAATGTAACCAGCTAGATATTGGGGTGGGGGGGGGATTTTATGGGTCTTAGTTCAGCCATGGAATGGGCTGCCTCAGGAGGTGGTGAGCTCCCCCTCACTGGTGGTCTTCAAGCAGCGGCTGGACAGATCCTTATCCTGGATGCTGGAGGCTGATCCTGCAAATTTCACAACAGTGAACCAGAGAGGGAGAGAGAGAGAGAGGGAAAGAGATAAAGAGAGAAAGAGAGAAAGGAAGGAAGGAAGGAAGGAAGGAAGGAAGGAAGGAAGGAAGGAAGGAAGGAAGGAAGGAAGGAAGGAAGGAAGGAAGAAGAAAGAAAGAAAGAAAGAAAGAAAGAAAGAAAGAAAGAAAGAAAGAAAGAAAGAAAGAAAGAAAGAAAGAAAGAAAGAAAGAAAGAAAGAAAGAAAGAAAGAAAGAAAAAGCTTTGATTCATTTTAATGACTTTGCCAATATTATGTCACTCCTTATATTTCGATCCCTTTAAACAACAACAAAGTCCAATGGGGAGGGGGGGGAAACACCAAAACAATCAGTGCCCCCCAATTTGTGGTTTTGTCTGACTGCAAGTAATATTCATGTCCACATGCGGATGGCATGTAATTAACATGTCATAATCAAAATGACTAAGTTTGACACATTATAATCACTGCATGGAGATTATAGCATAGCCACGGGCAATCCAAACAGCCTATCTTAATATCATTTGCATAATGAAAGCACGCTGTCAGTAATAGCTTTTTTCCCCTCCTTCTCTTGTTATCATAATTTCACCCAGGGCTGCATGGAGCATTTGGGGGATGTCAGGCGGCCCCCGATCGGATGCCCATCCAGATCAGGGGTTAGCAGACTTCGAGTCCTACACAGACCACCCTCTTACTTTTTAAATCAAGTCCTTACACACACCCACACCAGAATATGTTAAATCCCCATCATCTGCATCCATTATGGGGATAGCATTCTCACCCCCATCCTACTCCTCCATACCATTTCCCTGCAACTTGGTATGAGGAGGAAGAGCCGGCAGGAGATAAGCCAGGAAGATAGTGACGGCTGTCCAGGCATGTTCTGCCTTGCTTTACGGCACCTTCCCCATGCTCGCCACCTTCCTGACCCAATAATATAGCTCTCTTCAAAAAGGGGTTTAAAAAATTCATGGAGGAGATATCTGATAACCATCTTCAAGTATTTAAAAGGCTGCCATGTAGAGGATGGAGCAGAGTTGTTCCCTCTTGCCCCGGAGGGACGGACCAGAACGAATGGGATGAAATTAATTCAAAAGAAATTCCGCCTCAACATCCGGAAGAAGTTCCTGACAGTTAGAGCTTTTCCTCAGGGGAACAGGCTTCCTCAGGAGGTGGTGGGTTCTCCATCTTTGGAGATTTTTAAACAGAGGCTGGAGAGCGATCTGACGGAGAGGCTGATTCTGTGAAGGTTCAAGGGGGTGGCAGGTGACAGTGGATGAGCGATTGGGATGTGAGTGTCCTGCATAGTGCAAGGAGTTAGAATAGATGACCCAGGAGGTCCCAACTCTATGATTCTATCGGTTGGTGACTATTAGCAAGGACGACTAAATCGAGCCTCCATGTTCACACACAGTGTACCTCTGGATACTAAATGCTGGGAAGCAACGACACAGGTGACGTTAATTTTATTGTATTAGTTTTGTCTATACTCCGCCTTCATCACTGGAACTTAGGGAGAAATACCATTACAACTGAACTTTTCCATCAACGTCGATTAAAATTTTGATAACTCTCAGAGGAAAGCCCCCCCAAAAAAGGCTGAGGGAGGGTGGAATGGCTCCTGCAGACCAGTGTGGGCCTGGCAGTGAGGTAGGCCACCTAGACCCATGCGGTGGAGTGAAGTTGGACAGCCGCTCCATCTCCCCCAGCGGCCAATCATAGAATCATAGAATCATAGAGTTGGAAGGGGCCATACAGGCCATCTAGTCCAACCCCCTGCTCAACGCAGGATCAGCCCTAAGCATCCTAAAGCATCCAAGAAAAGTGTGCATCCATCCTTTGCTTGAAGACTGCCAGTGAGGGGGAGCTCACCACCTCCTTAGGCAGCCTATTCCACTGCTGAACTACTCTGACTGTGAAAAACTTTTTCCTGATATCTAGCCAAGAGACAAGAGATAGCAGAGTGGGCACAGCAGAGTATGCGGTCATCCCTTCCCCACCTTCATGGCAGCCCTTGCCTACCCCTTGCCAACAACTGTCAATCCAAAAAAAACATGCAACTAATCCAGGGAAAGTTCAAAGCAAATGTTTGAGAGGGATGGAGCCACTCAACACTGTGCTGCCATTTTCGACGGCAGCCACGAGTTCCTTGTAATGACAATAACGACCAGTCATGTGGGTCAGGGAAACACACAACATGAATACTTTGGGTAGGTTCGGGCAGATTTTAAAGAGGGGCTGGAAAAACACAACACGGTGCTGCCGTTTTCAGCAGCAGCTCTGCGTCCTGCAAAATCTTCAGGTCTCTCCCTACGCCCATTCAGACTGGAGGCTAAAGGACCTGGCAGTGTTCTTTCAACCGCGATGCTCTGTGTGCCTTCCAGTCGCTTGCGATTTGTTTTGCAAACATGCCCCCGAGGAGCTGATTAAAGGTTTATGCAAAACAAGAAAATCTGATAGGATTTGGGTGGAAGCCAACCAGTTTTAAGTTTCCTCCCCGTAAGCCTTTAAGTATTTTCAACCCATTATTTCTGCCTTTGAGGCTGTCAGAGGGCTGTTTTTCCCTTTCAAGCCACTCACCCGCCCCTCACCCCAACCTCATCCAATGAAGAGGGAGAGGAAATAAAAAGCAATGTAAGACACAGAATGGAGATTTCAAAAAAAATCATTATCAGATTTGGGTAAGATTTTTTTTTTTTAAACGGACAAGCTTTTACAGGGTCATCACGTAAACAAATACATGCAAAAGCTTTTTGTGCTCACCCAAACCGATTGCTTCTTGAACGAAGGGTTCTCTAATGCTAAGTGTCTAAATTTTGCCATAGATTTTAGTTACTCTCACCGGAGTTCTAGTAAATGTGTAGCGAGCAAGCCCATCGGTGCCTATTAGCACCTTACAGTCGCCTTCCCATTCCTCTCCCCACAACAGACACCCTGTGAGGGAGGTGAGGCTGAGAGAGCCTGATATTACTGAAGAAGAAGAAGAGCTGGTTCGTTTATGCTGCTTTTCTCTACCAGAAGGAGTCTCAAAGTGGCTTCCAATCGCCTTCCCATTCCTCTCCCCACAACAGACCCCCTGTGAGGAAGGTGTGGCTGAAAGAGCCCTGATATTACTGAAGAAGAAGAAGAGTTGGTTCTTACATGCCGCTATTCTCTACCCAAAGGAGTCTCAAAGCGGCTTCCAATCGCCTTCTCCTTCCTCTCCCCACAACAGACACCCTGTGAGGTGGGTGAGGCTGAGAGAGCCCTGATATCGCTGCTCGGTCAGAGCAGTTTTCTCAGTGCTGTGGTGAGCCCAAGGTCGCCCAGCTGGCTGCATGTGGGGGAGCGGGGAATCAAACCCGGTTCGCCAGATTAGAAGTCGGTGCTCCTAACCACCACACCAAGTAGTACACCAAGGAGAAGAAAGTGAACAAATGAACTGAATGAACACTGCGTGCCAAACCTGAAATTCAAACGAACTATGGGGGCTTCCTAATGTCTCAGCTCAACTATGGAAACGGAAACAGGGCCTGTGAGCATCAGAAGAGCCCTGCTGGGTCAGGCCAGGGGTCCTTCCAGACCTGTCTTGCAGAGCCGGGTGAGATGGGCACACCAGCCACCTTCCTCTGACAAATATAGAAACTCACAATTAATTAGTTTTAATTGCTGTAAATTTCCTTCCCAATAAAAATCTCAAGAATTTTCCAATCACACTGATTTATTGGAGCAATTAGAGAGCCGTGCACAGATGTCACTCCCATCAACACAAACGTGTGGCTGAAACGGGGCTTTTCTTTTCAAAAGGGGGGTTTTTGGGACCGGGCCGGGGTTGCAGGAGGAGGGCAGCTTGAAGAGAGCAAATAATACGGACTCTGCAATGTAGGCTCGGGATCTATCCAAACCCATCTTAGGACAGGCCACAAGAAGAAGAAGAGCTGGTGGCTTATCCCCCGCCTTTCACTACCTGAAGGAGCCCAAAAGCAACTTACAAACACCTTTCCCTTCCTCTCCCCTCAACAGACACCCTGTGAGTTTGGTAGGGCTGAGAGGGCTCTGACAGAACTGCTCTGCGAGAACAGCTCTGCGAGAACCGTGACTAGCCCAAGGTCACCCATCTGGCTGCACATGGAGGAGTGAGGAATCAAACCCTGGCCTCCAGTTTAGAGACTGCCTCTCTAACCTCTGGACCATGCTGGCTCTGCATCACTGAGGTCTCTATGCAAGAACTCTAAAGTTGCCTTTTTATCTGACCGGTAGCACCTTAAACAGCAGCAAAAACTTTTTACCATTGAGCTTTTTTATTTGTCTATGAGATTTTTATAGCACCCTTCCCTCGGGTGCTCAGGGCGGTTTACAAGATATGATAAAACCACAATCGCAATGAAAACCATTCATTGCAGTTATAAAATTCTAAAAAATTGCTACAACGCTAAAATTCTGCACAATATTGAATCATTTACATTCCTGCTGGTAGGCTGTACTCGCATTCGGAGCTTGACGCCGTCCTCAGAGCAGGGGAGGGAAGAAAGGGCCCGTGAGGTGTTAAAGGCATTTGGTGTTCTTCATTTGCCTCACTGTAATAGCTGAGTGCATATAGGTCTTTGGTCTTCTAGGGCAGGGATAGTCAACCTGTGGTCCTCCAGATGTTCATGGACTGCAATTCCCACGAGCCCCTGCCAGCAAAGCGTTTGCTGGCAGGGGCTCATGGGAATTGTAGTCCATGGACATCTGGAGGGCCACAGGTTGACTACCCCTGTTCTAGGGGACTCAGCCATAGGCCTGGTGGAACAACTCCCATCTTGCAGGCCCTGCAGAACTGCTTGAGGTCCTGCAGGGTTCTGATCTCACCTGGGAGGTTGTTCCACCTGGCCAGGCCCCCCCCCCAAAAAAAACTCTGGCTCTTGTTGAGGCCATCTTTACGTCTCTGGGGCCTGAGATCTTCAGCAGATTTTGAGAGCTGGAGTGGAGGTTTCTTTGAGATATCGGGGAGGAGGTGGTCCCATAGGTATGGTCCCAGATCGTTTAAGGCTATGAAGGTAAGTACCAATATCTTGAACCTGATTCAGTCCTCAACGTGAAGCCAATGCAGCTGAGAAAGCACTGGTCGAAGTCAAGAAGAAGAAGAAGAAGAAGAAGAAGAAGAAGAAGAAGAAGAAGAAGAAGAAGAAGAAGAAGAAGTTGGGTTTTATACCCCACTTTTCACTACCCAAAGGAGACTCCAAGCGGCTTACAATTGCCTACCCTTTGGACTAACCAGTCAACTATAGCCCTGTTGGTCATTCCCACCCAGTGGTATGCCAAAAGAGTATAGCCCTAGTTTGCCTTATCTGCATAACTCCGCCTTCTCATTCAAATATGACTGGAGGAATCTCTGTGGCATATCTAAGAGTCTGTTCTCCTCACAGCAACCCTAGAAGGGACCTAAGTCATCACAAAGGATAATTTTGTGGGTTTCACTGTGGCCTGGAGAGGGGGAAGGAACCTCTGCCACTGATAGCAGAAGGGTTGAGCACGAACTGGCTCCTGAACAAAAATTTCTGATGAATTTAGGATGGTCCATGGTACTGAAGAACCACTGCAAACTTCTACAGATTTTAAGGCCCTTCAGGGTGCTTTCTATTCTTTACAAAAAACAGCTGAGTGATGGGGAGCAGAAAGCAGGGGTACAAGTGGCTCTAGCCATTTAAAGCCCTGATTTCTGTTCACTGCTGTTTTTGGATGGGAATGGAAAGCAGCAGGTTTAAATGGCCCACGGCAATTTCACAGTCGACCTTCTACTTACTGCCACTTTAGGCAGAGCACAGAAAGAAGGTTAAATGGTTTGGAGCAGAAAGCAGGGTCACAAACTGATACAAACCGGTTCGTACTTATTCACAAAAAATGCAGTTCATGGCCACCTTAATTAGAGTTGCCTAATGTGCAATGGGAATCTCCTCGGGATTAGAGGGTAGAGCTTGCAGAGAGCGGAGTTTCGTGAAGGGAGGAACCTCAGCCTGGAATAAAACCACACAGGCCAGCCCTCCAAAGTAGCCACTTTTTCCAGGGAAGCTGTCCTCTGTAGTCCAGAAATCAACAGCAATCCCCAGAGATCTCCAGGCCCCACCTGGAGGCTGGCAACCCTAAATACAGTACAAAATGTTGATACAGACATTTTTTCCCAGTTATACTACTCTGTTTGGAGCAACACCATAACTCAGCTTGCTCCATTGAGAAACCCTTGAAACATTCTTCAGGCTTTGAGAAACCCCAAAAGTGGCAGGATCGTGCAGAATACGGTTGGGAAGCAGAGCTGTGGACACGCCCACCTGGAGCCCCTCCCCTTCCCACCCCCTCCAAACCCATCATTGGCCACTTTGGGAGGGGGGGGGGCAGGCTGACATGACCATATATGGCCATATCTCCCAATAAGTGTTTAACACCTACCTCACAGGGTGCCTGTTGCAGGGAGAGGAAGGGAAGGCCGTTGTGAGCCACTTTGAGACGGGATATAAAAACCAACTTTTTTTCTTCTTCTTCTTCCAGGCACCACCAAAGAGCAGGAAAGGGCAGGGAGGGTGGGATTCATTTCAGAAACTGAGAACTAACACAAACAGCTGAAGCAGAAATGTCCAACACAGGAAATAGTGAGGAACAACGATCACAGTTTTCATACCCGCTCGCAATTTTGCTGGTAAAAGGTAAAGGTATCCCCTGTGCAAGCACCGAGTCCTGTCTGACCCTTGGGGTGACGCCCTCCAGCGTTTTCATGGCAGACTCAATATGGGGTGGTTTGCCAGTGCCTTCCCCAGTCATTACCGTTTACCCCCCAGCAAGCTGGGTGCTCATTTTACCAACCTCGGAAGGATGGAAGGCTGAGTCAACCTTGAGCCGGCTGCTGGGATCAAACTCCCAGCCTCATGGTCAGAGCTTTCAGATTGCATGTCTGCTGCCTTACCACTCTGCGCCGCAAGAGGCTCTTAATTTTGCTGGTCGCGTATTTGAATACAGCCTCAACAGGGTAATCCTTGTGTTTGTGGGATTCGTTAAGTAAGAGGTGTTCTCAGTGCCCCACGGCGGCAGGCCGCCCTCCTGGATCCCTAACATCTAGGGCAAGAAGAAATTTCCTCTCGGCCTGAGCTCTTAATGGCTCTGAAAGCTCATGCGTTTGTCTAAGTACAAAGAATCGGGCGGACTCCGTTTAGGAAATAGGTGGATGGGCTTTAATGGAGAGATTAGCAGACAGCATCGAAACCCCCGCCACCAAAACCCCCGAGAGGGTTCAGAGGTTAGCAAACATCTTTTTTTTTTTTTTAAGCGTACTCATTTCATAATACGGACCCGTCGCTCGGGTATCTGCCCACAGAAGCACAAATGCTAAATCAGGCTGTTGCAATCAGGGTTTCAGAAATCCTGGGGTTTCTTCATGGCCCTGGAAGGGTTTCCCAAAAGGATGGGAGTTAATTAATTAATTTATATATTTAAGATATGTCATTAGGAGGGAAGATATTATGGCTAAAGCTCACTTACTTAGGACATATCATGCGATCAAACTCGCTAGAAAAATCATTTATGCTCAGCATGGTCAGCGGCAAAAGGAAACGTGGTCAACAAAAGATCTGTTGGCTCGACACAATCAAAGCCGACACAGGGATGACCATGAACCAAGCAAAAGAAGCAGTCAGAAGCAGGGGCGCATGGCAAAGACTTTCCTATAAAGTCGCCAAGGGTCGGACACGACTGAACTGATGACATCATCATCAAAGATTAAAAACCATTATACATTTATTGGGTTTTATTCCCTGCTTTTGATTACCCAAAGCAGTCTCAGAGCAGCTTACGATCACCTTCCCTTCCTCTCCCCTCAACAGACACCCCCTCAGGTAGGTGGGGCGGAGAGAGCTCTGAGAGAAATGCTCTGTGAGGGCAGCTCTAACAGGACTGTGAGTAGCCCAGGGTCACCCAGATGACGACATGTTGAAGAGGAGCGGGGAATCAAACTCAGCTGGCCAGATTAGCTACCAACCCTCTTAACCACGACACCGCACTGACTTTCATTTGTGTTTTTTGGGCTACCTTCTAATGTGGCCATTCTCTCCAAGGGAGCGGATCCGTGTCATTTGGGTATCTGTTGTGCTTCTCGGAGCTCTCCAGAGCCCACCTGGAGATTGGCATTGATTCCCAGGTTGTTGAAGTCAAGCCAGAAAGATTCCCGAACGGCACTCAGGGTTGCAAAATTCCAGTGGGAGGCTGAAGTTCTCCTGGGATTACAATGGATTTCCATGTTACAGAGACCAGTCCCACTGGGTAAAATGGCTGCTAGAAGACAGACTCTATGAACTTATACATCACTGAAGCACAGGGTTTGTAAAAAAGGAAGGTTACAATACATTCTAAAACCTATGTGAAACTTCTTGATTCGTTACTTCTCACTTTTTCTTGAATGCTTAAACCCCTGTTCTATTATTTTTCACACCACTGTTAATATTTTTGGGCCGATCCTGCGTTGAGCAGGGGGTTGGACTAGACGGCCTGTATGGCCCCTTCCAACTCTATGATTCTATGATGATTCTATGTTTTCTTATTAACCAGCTTGGTGTAGTGGTTAAGAGCAGTGGCTTCTAATCTGTCAAACTGGGCTCGATTCCCTGCTCTTCCACATGCAGGCAACCGAGTGACCTTGGGCTAGTCACAGTCCTTGTAGAACTGTTCTCTCAGAGCTCTCTCAGGCCCAACTACCTCACAGGTTGTCTGTTGTGGGAGGAATGGAAGGTCGATTGTAAGCCACTTTGGAGACTCCTGCGGATAGTGAAAAGCGGGGTATAAAAACCAACTCTTCTTCATTGATTCAATGAGCACCTTCTTTAATTTAATTTTTTTTGGGGGGGGGTTAAATCCCTCAACCCTCCCTCCTTGCTGAGTTCCCTCTTCTCTCCAAACCCCCACCTTCGTTAGGCTCCAACCCCAAATTGACAGGTAGTTCCCAACCCCGGCCTGGAAACCCTAAGCACAATCCTGTAAAACAAAGAAAGCTGCAAGAAACGGAGTCCCTTTGCCGAACATTGGGGGGGGGGGAGCAATACACAGTTCGATATGCAAGCCTTGGGACTTCTCCCCCACCCCAAATGTTCCCCCCCCCGCCAATGGAGCAACCTGTCAAGGGACTGGGGGCTTTGAATTCCATTATGTACCCTCCCCAACCACACCCCCCATCTACGGGATTGCTTCTGTGGCAGAAGCCCTGAGCGTAAACCTTGACCTTAATCTCTGGCAGGATCAAGGGGCAATTCCGGGGATCAATGTTGTCCTTTAAATGGGGGAAAGACACACACAAAAGGTTTTCCAATCAATAACATCGAAGGTCTTTGGCATTTGTCACACACTGGCAAATAGGCTGAGTTTTCCCATACTAGCCAGAATAGACAGGTCCCCTTTATCCACGGAAATACTTTTCAGGGGAAGTGACACACACACACACACACACACACACACACACACATACATACTCTTGTATGTACTCTTCCCATATGAGGGAAGAGGATGCTAGACAGGAAGCAGAAAAGAGCCAGAGTCCAGATGTCCCTGAAAGACTTAACACAATTTGTGGGAGGGAAGGAGCTTTTCTGAGGGCCATTCCGCACCACTTAAATGTAGCAGAAGTCTTACCTTTGGTAAACGCTATTAATTCAACTGTTCCGCATGACGTCGCACACAATCTGCAACACTCCTGCAACACTCCCGCAAAAATTGCTTCGTTGTAGCGCATTTTGGGGGATCCAGAAAAGTGGATTCCCCCTAAAAAAAACCCGCTAGACTCTTGAGAACAACCTGCAACACATCCGAAAAAGACATGTGCATTCTCAATGTAGCGGTAGAAAGAATGTCCCTCCCTCACTCTCGTCCCTTAACAATAAAACAAAGCTCCATACTGCAAGTGTCTTTAAAGTTCCCAAGCACAATACAGCCCCCTGTTTGACACTGCCCGTAATTTCGGCCACAAATCACGCCCATGGGGGGAGGGGATTTTTTTTTTTACTTGAAGAGCGTGTAAACGAGTAAGCGCCAGCTTTTACGCCAGCAAAAAAGGTCTTTCCGAGACAATGAATGAACAAATATTCGTTGTGACTGATGTGCTTGGGTTTTTAAAAAACAGTTCTTAAAGGGAAAGGGGCTTTTCGGGAGCACGGACACAACAGTTCATTGGCTGTTCTGTTGGATTGACGGCCAGGGGCGGGAAGAAGCGTGGAAAAATATCACTTCCTTTGTTGCGATTCCAGCGAGACCGGAAATATGTGGGGAATGAATAGAGCGCTACTGGGACTTCAATGTTCCACTAGAATTAAAGGTATGTGGAATGATGAAATTTCACTATTAAATATAGCGTTTCTGCATGCTGAAAACATTCAGCAAAATTGGTCCTTGTGCGGAAAGCCCCTGAGTCTCTGCTCACTTCTTCAATGGAAAAGAGCCAGAGGCCAGGAGAAGAGTCAGAGGCCAGGAGCCCCTTCAAAACTTGCAAAATTTGTGGCAGGGGAGGAGCTGCATCAGTGGGCACGTTGTGGGGGGCTGAACCCTGCAGCTGCCACAGAGAAATGCCCACCCATATTCTGGGCCTGTCTTGTTGCCAGGCATCCTGCCACTTTGACCCTTATCTGTGGAATTGCTATACAATAAAATTTGGTGGATTTGAGGAAGAAATATTTTGGGCAGCTTGTTTCCAGTACATATTACCTTTCTTTGCAGTCTAATTCAGATATTACTATTTGATTTGGACAATAGTATCATGGAATCATAGAGCTGGAAGGTACCTCCAGGGTCATCTAGTCCAACCCCCTGCACAATGCGGGAACTGACAACTACCTGCCCACCCACAGTGACCCCAATTTCATGCCCAAGTGATCTCTCCATCAAAAATCTTCCGAATCCAGCCTTCCCTGGAGGGAATTCACCTACCATCCCACAGTGGCGATTAGCAATTCTGTAGGGATGCAAGGAGAGAAACCCTGGCACATCTCTTCCTACCCACCTACTCACCATCTGCCTAAGTTCATAAAACAACTCTGCTCCATCTTCTCTATGACAGCCCTTCAAGTATTTGAAGATGGTTATCATGGAATCATAGAGTTGGAAGGGGACATGTCGGCCATCTAGCCTGACCCTCTGCTCCAGATCAGCCTGTATTGAGCAGGAGGGTGGTCTAGGTCAGGGGTAGTCAACCTGTGGAATTGTAGTCCATGGACATCTGGAGGACCACAGGTTGACTACCCCTGGTCTAGACCACAAGTTGACTACCCCTGGTCTAGATGGCCCATGTGATCCTTCCAATTTTATGGTTTTATGATGCATTGCCATGCATTTGAGAGCACTGCAAAATCAATGCGGTTTCAGTTCACCTAAATTCCAAAGCCACATTGAATTAGTAAAGAAAACACTGATAGCACACATCCGATTCCCCCACCAGAAGACCATGTCTATGGGGGGGGGGGGGGAGAGAGAGAGAGAGAGAGAGAGAGAGAGAGAGAGAGGGCGCATGGCAGCCTGCCTCTGCTTTCGGCAGAAGCATAGACTCACCAATGGAGAGGATGAATATTTAATGCCGACAAGCCTTCTGTGATGCTGAGCGGATGTAAATAAGTCAAGAGAATGTGATATTTACCCCGTGATAAAACATTCATGGGAGGAGAGCTCTTTACAAAAGCTAAATATGACACTCTCTCCACCGTGGGTCACCTTCAAAGGTTAGAGATGAAAAGTTTTCGGTCTAATGGAAAGAAACACGCTCCGCCACAACGACGCAAACCCCTGTCTCCTCTGCAGGGAAATATCTTCTGGCTCTCCCAGTTTTCGTGTGCAATTACAGTCGGGTGAGGCCACGGCTGGAAAACGGGCAAAGGTGGGAATTGACGGTCTCTTCCGCACCCTAGTCTGCATTCGGGTGGGGGCAGGGGTCTTCGGGAGGTGGGGGATTCCCCCTCTTGGGTCACGTTCCTTTGGTGGTGCTGGTGGAGCTCACGGATGGTGTCCTTACCAGGTTCCCAAGCCAAGAGGCGCTCACGGGTGGTTCGCTGCTTTCTGCCTCCGTCCGAACTGTAATTGGAGAACGTGCTTCATGTGTACACCTGGAAGCTAAGTTGGGTGACATAGGCAGGTGAAAATACAAGCCGTAGAATGCTAAGGCATTAGAGAGCTAGTGTGGTGTGGTGTGGTGGGTAAGAGTGCTGCCCACTCAACTGGAGAACCGGGTTGGATCCCCCACTCCTTCTGGGTGACTCTGGGCCAATTCCAGTTCTCTCAGAGCTCTCTCAACCCCACCTACTTCACAGGGTGTCGCTTGTGGGGAGAGGAAGGGAAGGAGATTGGAAGCTGTTTTGAGAGTCCTTTGGGTAGTGAAAACCCTCCTCCTTCTTCTAGAATGGACTGTGTTAAATCTGTGGGTTCATGGTGGACATGGACACAGGAAGTGATTCAAGCTCTGGAAGTTATTTGAGCCAGCTTGGTGCAGTGGTTAGGTGTGCGGACTTCTAATCTGGTGAGCTGGGTTTGATTCCCCGTTCCCCCCACATGCAGCCAGCTAAGTGACCTTGGGCTCACCGCAGCACTGATAAAATTGTTCTGACAAAGCAGGAATATCAGGGCTTTCTCAGCCTCACCCACCTCACAGGGTGTCTGTTGTGGGGAGAGGAAAGGGAAGGCGATCAGAAGCCGCTTTGAGACTCCTTCGGGGAGAGAAAAGTGGCATATAAGAACCAACCCTGCTTCTTCTTCAGTAATATCAGGGCTCTCTCAACCTCACCTCCCTCCCAGGGTGTGGGGAGAGGAAAGGGAAGGTGAATATAAGCCGCTTTGAGACTCCTTCGGGTAGAGAAAAGTGGCATATAAGAACAAACTCTTCTTCTCTTCCTCTTCCTCTTCCTCTTCTATTAGGATTCCAGCATGGTACAATTCCACGGAGGTCCCTCACTGCGCCAAGTCCTGCACACTCCCAGCTCCACCCCCAAAATCTCCAGGTATTTCCCAACCTGGAGCTGGAAACCCTTATTGTAGCTCCTCTCCAGGCAGCAGAGATTGGTTCCCCAGGAGAACATGACTACTCTGGAAAGTGGACTCCATACCATTATACTCCAAGGAGGTCCCTCTTTGCCCCAAATTTCCCCCCACCTTCAAGTCTCTAGGCATTCGTTTATTTACTTACTTACTTATTTTTATTCCATGTCTAGACCGCCCTTCCAGTAGGCCAGCTCAGGGCGGCATACAGCATCAACAAAACAAGAATATAATCAAAAGAATACATATTACAAGCATTTCAAACCATCTATAACTCACAACCGCATCAATTCCAGCTAGTATTTCTAGATGATGAAGAAGAGTTGGTTCTTATATGCCACTTTTTTCTCCCTGAAGGAGTCTGGTGGGTGAGGCTGAGAGAGCCCTGATATTACTGAAGGAGAGCAAGAGGTGGTTCTTATATGCCGCTTTTCTCTCCCTGAAGGAATCTCAAAGCGGCTTACAGTCGCCTTCCCTTTCCTCTCCCCACAACAGACACCCTGTGAGGTGGGTGAGGCTGAGAGAGCCCTGATATCACTGCTCGGTCAGAATAGCTCTATCGGGGCTGTAACTAGCCCAAGGTCACCCAGCTGGCTGCATGTGGGGGAGTGTAGAATTGGACCATCTAGTATTTCTAGATGATGAAGAAGAGTTGTTTCTTATATGCCACTTTTTTCTACCCACTTCTACTCAAAGCGGCTTACATTCGCCTTCCCTTCCTCTCCCCACAACAGACACCCTGTGGGGTGGGTGAAGCTGAGAGAGCCCTGATATTCCTGCTCGGTCAGAGCAGTTTTCTCAGTTCTGTGGCGAGCCCAAGGTCACCCAACTGGTTGCATGTGGGGGAGTGGGGAATAAGTCTATTGCCAGATTAAGATGTAGCCATGGGAGTGTTCCCCCATTCCTGCGCTGGCAACTCAATGCTGAACAAACCAATAAGTATGAGGAGTCCATGTGTGCACTGGAAACCGAGGCCTGGCTCCTTGGGGATGAAGTTCTGCTTCCGAAGAGGTCCTCCCTGCCTAACTTCGGAAGCCTCAAGCGTGCCTCTGGGCCTCCGGGGCCCTTCCTCCTCCCCCTCAAGCCACAAGAATCGCTGTCTCCCTACAGAATCGCCTAGAGATTAAAGAGATGCTGAAATCAGTGACGAGATGATGAATAGAGGCAATGATCTTTAACTAAGCCCTGGGATCTCTCTCTCGGGGGCCCGCGAGGGAGTAAACCTGACTATTGATATACTCAATGTACATACTTCAGACGAAATGATAGATTGCCGCACGTCTAAAGCTGTCTAAAGCCTCTGCTTATTACACCCCCGCGGGGAGAGGGGGAGAAAGGGGAGACGTTTCGTTCCAACTTGCAAAAGAGACGCAAATTGAAACTCGTGGAATTGGCGAGATCTGTAGGGCGCATGCTTCAAAGGGATATGAAGGCTACCCTACAGGGGGCATCGGAGGAGATGTGAAATTTGCATATTTGGATCCGGAACTTTCCGATGTTTTTCAAATAATCTCCCCCTCGCTGGCTCAACTGGGGACTTCCTGCGCCTTTGACCTCACTTCCTCCCTGCTTGTCTCCAGAACAAGACAGAAGGGATGAAGAAAAAAGTTAGAAGACAACGACCTGTTTTTTATACCCCGCTTTTCACTACCCAAAGGAGACTCCAAGCCGCTTCCAATCGCCTCCCCTTCCTCTCCCCGCGCCCTGTGAAGCAGGTGGGGCTGAGAGAGCTCTGATGGGAATGCTCTGTGAGAACAGCTCTAACAGGACTGTGACTAGCCCGAGGTCACCCAGCTGGCTGCATGGGAAGGAGGAGTGGGAAATCAAATGCCGGCTCGCCAGATGAGAAGGTTAACCAGTACACCACGGTGGCTCTCCAGCAATATGAAGGCATCGTCTCTGCAGGAGAGACCTACAGAAGAAGAAGAAGAAGAAGAGTTGGTTCTTATATGCCACTTTTCTCAAAGTCTCTTACATTCGCCTTCCCTTTCCTCTCCCCACAACAGACACCCTGTGAGGTGGGTGGGGCTGAGAGAGCCCTGATATCACTGCCCGGTCAGAACAGTTTTATCAGTGCCGTGGCGAGCCCAAGGTCACCCAGCTGGCTGCATGTGGGGGAGTGCAGAATCGAACCCGGCATGCCAGATTAGAAGTCCGCACTCCTGACCACTACACCAAACTGGCTCACTGTGGAGACAGTGAGTTGAGAAAGGGAGAGAGAGGAGGGACGAGAGGGCAGCTGCCAGGTTGAGACAAAGACAGCCGTCCCATTCAAGGAGATAACCCACCCTTAGAGTGATGTAACCCCCCCCCACCCCAGTGTCCAGTCACTCCCAGCACTCATGAAGCCAATCTTCTGCTTTGAGCCACTCTAGGTCTTCACGTAGCACTTAGAACAAACTTAATCATCTGATCAATAGCTTTACTAACCACCCAGGCCGTGTCTACAGATCTCCAGGGATGACAACTGGTTTCTCAGCAACAGAGATCAGATCCCCTGGAGAAAAGGGCCACCTTGGAAGGTGAGCTTCATGGCCGTCTACCCCACTGAAATCCCTCCCCAAACCCTGCTCGCCTCAGGCTACACCCCACTCCCCCCCCCCGAAAGCCTCCAGATATTTCCCACCACCTTGGCAAGTCTGAACATGCACCCCTGCGGAGCATCCCCTTCCCCCTTGTAGCAATACACTTAAGAGCAGTATTTTCTTGTTCATCTGACAAGCGGCCATCGGGGAGAGAGATGGCCGCACTCCCGTCTTCCCCCTCTCTTTGGGTTCGTTGCCAACAACTCACTTGCTCCTTTCCTGTCTCTTGGAATCTCTGGCGGAGAGGAAGAGAGAGAGACAGAGAGACAGAGAGGTGTCTTGGCAAACATCCCTGTGCTTCCTTCCCCTTGGGGTCCCCTTTGGCATCTCCTTCCTCTTGGCCATGTAGAAGAGAGCTCTCCCCTTCCATCTCCTTTCCCATTCCCGCTCCCTTATTAGTTTTAGCAGGGCCATGTTATTTGTTGAGGCCATACGTCAACAAAACAAAAACAAAAACAAATAAAAACCAAAATTGCAATTTGGACGGATGACAAATGCAGGCGCACGCCCATTTGTCATTAAAACGGCCCTCTGCATTAGCTTCAAATTATTTCGGCCCCGCGAGAAGGAAAGGCAACTTTTTGCAGTGGTTGTGGTGGCCAGCTGGGGATACCTTGTAAACATGCAGTCAAGAGAGAAACAGAGGAACAAAGCGCTGGAAGGGACCTCCAGGAGGCGAAAACGCACAATAAGAGAATCCAGAAGGCTGAACAATAAAGCGTTTTTCAAAGTCCAAACTATTCTTGTGTTTATTTTATGCAGAAGTAACCAGGAGTAACCAAAACAAGTTGTTAGGCACAATACCCGTTTTCAATTAGGAAACCTTTCCCAGTGGTTTACTCCTCCATAATGATGGGGGCTTACACAGTTTGGCAAGAGTATTTTTCTAACATCAGTCTTCAAGTATCACTTGGGCTCACCGCTCTCAGGATAATGGGGTTGATTCACTTAAGAGTGTAGCACCTGGAAACATCCTGCAATTACAATCCATCTCCAGATGACCAGTGTTAAATCCGTGGTTTCAGAGACCAGGGCCCATTCCGCACACATTGGATAATGCACCTTCAGTGTTCTTTTACAGCTGGATTTTCCTGTGCGGAAATGGAAAATCTGCTTCTAAAAGACATTGAAAGCACATTGTCCAATGTGTGCGGAATGGGTCCAAGACATGGGGAGTTCATGTCAGCTCTTTATCATGACCCCCATCATGATGCTACAAAGAGGCAAAAACCAGAGAAACCTACAATCAACCCCAACCTATATACACAAGCCCCACAATAGATCTTCCCAAAAGAGCACGCTATTGGCCAATTTCATTTTAAATTGATGGGATCTGGCAGACAGGATCTAGCCGGGCATTGATCAGTTGCAGCACAGACTTACAACCCTACCTCGGACCTCATGCTTGGTCCTTGGCAGAACTACAAGCACAACAACCAAGATCAGTTCTTCTAGAGAAAATGGCTGCTTTAAGGGGTGGACTCTATGAACTGTCCAACAACCTGTCCAGCTTGGTATAGTGGTTAGGTGTGCGGACTTCTAATCTGGCATGCCGGGTTTGATTATGCACTCCCCCACATGCAGCCAGCTGGGTGACCTTGGGCTCGCCACGGCGCTGATAAAGCTGTTCTGACCGAGCAGTGATATCCGGGCTCTCTCAGCCTCACCCACCCCACAGGGTGTCTGTTGTGGGGAGAGGAAAGGGAAGGCGTATCCTAAGCCGCTTTGAGACTCCTTCCAGTAGAGAAAAGCGGCATCTAAGAACCAACTCTTCTTCTTCTTCAGTAATCTCAGGGCTTTCTCAGCCTCACCCACCTCACAGGGTGTCTGTTGTGGGGAAAGGAACAGGAAGGCGACTGTAAGCTACTTTGAAACTCCTTCAGGTTGAGAAAAGCAGCATATAAGAACCAACTCTTCTTCTTCTTCTTCTTCTTCTTCTTCTTCTGCTCTACCTGTCCAACTCTAGATTTCCGGAGTGCAAGAAATAGAGATGCGACGTGCATTACAAAAGCCCACCCGTGCAGCCAAGAGGCCTCACTTTAAGAAAAAGAAGGCAGAAGGGAGGGGGGGAACCCTCCAGCAGGGACAAGTCTCCCCCACTGCAAGGTGCTCACCGGAGCAGAGGGAAAGGAGAAAGGGACTTTGACAGTCTTACATCTTGATCAAGGGATGACTGATACCATTCCCGCCCGCCCCCATCTTTCAGGCCTCTCGTTTGATGACAAAGCACGGCCATTGTCCTGCCATCCATTATCCGCTTCCATCCCTGAGGCAAAGGCATCAATAACTCTCCCTCTTCCCACCAAAGCCCCGTCTTCCCTTCTGCGTGCCGGAGAGGACGCCGCGGCCGGCTAGCGGGTTTTTCCATACGGCAAGGGCACATCATTATGGTCCAGCAATCTTCCCCGCAGCGCACGCTGTTCTTCGACAGGCGCCTGGCGCAGGGCATTTTCTGTCTTTTCCCGTCTGGCTTTAACTATTTTGCAGACAGTAAAAGTCTCGGCGGGAGCCCAGCAGCGAATGTTGGTCACGGAGCCCATCCCTTCTCCAACAACGTCCTTTGTTTTAGGTGGGCGGCCGTGTTGGTGTGAAGCACAAAGTGAGAGTCTAGTGGCACCTTTAAGACCAGCAAAGTTTTATTCCAGGTATGAGCTTCTGTGTGCATGCACGTTTCTTCAGATGCAGGTATACGCTTTCGGGTGCGTGCCCATTTCAGATTCATTGAAATGGAAATAGTCAGGTGGATTAGATAGAGGTGAGTAACAGAACAAAGTTTGAGGCAGGAGAATGGAACCCCCAGGACTTAACAAAAATATTGGGCTCTTATCTCAGTACAAATGCTAATCAGTTCAGGTGGGAGGGCGTGTTGGTCTGAAGCAGCAGAACAAAGTTTTAAGTCCAGCGGGACTTTGAAGACCAACGAAGTTTCATTCAGGGTATGAGCTTTTGTGCACATGCCCACTTCTTCAGATACATTGAAGTGGAATTAGAATCGTGTGCGTCACCATGTCAGTCTGAAGCAGCAGAACAACATTTCGGTCCTGGGGCACCTTGAAGACCAACTCAGTTTAATCGAGACATGAGCTTTTGTCTCACGCACTCACACCTTGAATAAAACTCGGTGGGTCTTCAAGGTGCCCATAGACCCCATCCTTGTTCTGCTCTTTTGTTTTTAGCGTTGGAGATCGACCCCTTAATCCTAGCCAGGTAGGAAGGGAAAAAAACCTTCACATGAGGATGGATCTCTTTTTTTAACAAGAAAGAAAATGCTCTGGGAATTTGGGCAGGCAACCCCTGCAGTCAGATTTCCTTTTTAACGGGCTTCTGCGCCTTTTATTAATTAATAAGGAAAGTGGTACATCCAAGAGGGCTAACAGTTTGAATCTGAATGCAAACATCTCGGAACATCTGTTGCTATAATTTGGCTGGATTAACGGTCTAGTTTCCGACACCATCTGCCGCTCCCCAAGACCGCCGACAGTTCCTGTGGAATTCAGGTTTGTGCCAACGTATGTTTCCGTGTGACACGGCTAGAGCTGCCAACTTCCAGGCGGGACCTGGAGAGCCCAGGCTGGAACAAAAGATCTGGGGTAGAGAAAAGCGGCATATAAGAACCAACTCTTCTTCTTCTTCTTCTTCTACAATGGAGACAGGGATATGTCATTTTTTTAGCCAGGAGATATCAGGGATAGGAACTTAGGTCAGCCTTTCTCAAATTTTTTGCCACTAAGAAAACCCAGAAACATCCTTCAGGCTTTGAGAATATGGCTGGGAAGCATAGCTGTGAACACACCCTCCCAGGGCTCCTCCCCTTCCCATATCCTCCAGGCTCATCATTGGCCATTTTGAAAGGGGTGGGCCAACATGACCATATATGGTCATATCATATTAAAACACATTTCCCAAGGAACCCTTCCAGGGCTGTCAAGATACCCCAGGGTTTCACAAAATCCTGGTTGACACAACCTGATTTAGGTGATCAGCAATTCTGACTAACAGACCTAAAGAGCAGGGAAGTCTGCCATTCCTCAGTAGAGCATACAAGGGCAGAGTCTGCACTTACTTTGTTTATTCCATTGTCAATCCTGTTGAATTCAGATCAATTTGAACTCGAGTCTTCCTCTCCCCCCCCCTCCCCATTGAAACAGGAAAGTCTTCTGCACGTGGTTTAGGGAGGCTCAGAAGAGTGGGGGGACAAATGGAGACTCTTTCTTTGTTTTCTTGAAGGGGGGGGGAGAGGATCCAAGAAGTCAGAGGAGGGAGAAATAAATCCTTTATTTTCTTGAAGGGGGGGAGGATCGAAGAAGGCAGAAAAAAAAATCCAAGACCCACAAAAGTTGAGAGAAATTAGGGACTTCTCCTTTAAGGCAAGTTTGTCACATGACCACCTGTGGCCAGTCATGGGTTCCCTACCACGGAGGAGAGCCCAGATTCAAAACAATGCGATTTTAAAATATATTGAGCATTAAAAGCAAGATATCCCACAATAAAGGTAGGGTCACTCCGGATCAATCCTTCTTGCTGCAGAAGGAAATTTTAAATCGCCCCAAATCCAAACGGAAATCGCATTCTGTGTAGAGGGCAGGGACTGAATTGATCTGGGGTTGGAATAAAAGCTCCGTGCAGTTTACACCAAGAAATACGCCCCCGTGATAACCCCAATCAGTTTAGGCTGCTGCAGCTGGATCCACACACGTTGATGGATATTCCACTGTCGTCATCATTCACCTCCCAGATTTTCTTGTCTGCACAGATAAAATCCAAGAGATGGATGATCCCAGTAGCCCTTCCTGTACTGTGTAAATCCTGCCCAGACACTGGGCATGTGGGGAAATGGTTGCCTGCACTGCCACTGGCCTTTTAGCTTTAGGTTTTTTGGTTTTTAAGTCTAGCTACCATCTCGCTAAAAATTTAATGAAAAGTTATTCCAGGTGTTCACGGTTTGCTGTCGAGGAGACATTTTATTACACATTAAACTCAGTTTTTGATGGGAAAGCCAGCTTCTGGGAGGGGGGACTGGGGAATCATAGAATCATAGAGTTGGAAGGGGCCATACAGGCCATCTAGTCCAACCCCCTGCTCAATGCAGGATCAGCCCTAAGCATCCTAAAGCATCCAAGAAAAGTATGTATCCAACCTTTGCTTGAAGACTGCCAGTGAGGGGGAGCTCACCACCTCCTTTGACAGCATATTCCACTGCTGAACTACTCTGACTGTGAAAAAATGTTTCCTGATATCTAGCCTATATCGTTGTACTTGAAGTTTAAACCCATTACAGCGCGTCCTTTCCTCTGCAGCCAACGGAAACAGCATCCTGCCCTCCTCCAAGTGAGGAGGGCAGGATGCTGTTTCCGTTGGTTGCAGAGGAAAGGATGCACAGTAATGGGTTTAAACTACAAGTACAACGATATAGGCTAGATATCAGGAATAAAATTTTACACAGTCAGAGTAGTTCAGCAGTGGAATAGGCTGCCTAAGGAGGTGGTGAGCTCCCCCTCACTGGCAGTCTTCAAGCAAAGGTTGGATACATACTTTTCTTGGATGCTTTAGGATACTTAGGGCTGATCCTGCGTTGAGCAGGGGGCTGGACTAGATGGCCTGTATGGCTCCTTCCAACTCTATGGTTCTATGATTCTATGATTCTAAGACGAAGAAGAAAATTAGATTTGTATTAAATTCAAAATGTACATTAAAAATGGTACCAAACAATAATATAATGTATACTGAACTCGTTAAGAATATGGTAACAGCTGCAAGGATTCTATATGCATCCAGATGGAAAAAAGGAATTCCACCAGATCTTGTGGACTGGTCAAACAAGATGGCGGAATACACAGCAGTGGTGCAAATTACATGTCCGATGCACCTTGGACTAACCTCAGACTTCAGAAGAAAACAGAGACCAATCTTAGACTGCATATGAGATGGAGAGAACTAACTGAGTTATAAGCTGTGTGAACTGTACATTCCTATGTTGGAAAACATGTAGAACCCAGTATGTCGAATGAGGTGTGATATTATGGGGATGGACTATTATGGGACTTTCCTTCCCTCCTCTTTTTTCTTAGAAGTTGTCTTCTAGCAAAAGATACATTTTACTTCTTCTTTGTACTATAAAATAGCAGCTCAGCGCTTTTAGGAAATTGTTCTTTAATATGCAGTATATTACTTTTAAATAAAATCTCTTTTTTTAAAGGAAATATTGGGGTTCAGATGTGGAAGCTGCTGCCAGAGGATGTCTTGAAGGTCAAAGCAATAAACAGCTTTAAAAGGAGATTAGATAGATTCATGGAGAGTAAGTCTATCAAGGCCCACTAGCTGTGGTGACTGAGGGGAGCCTCCTTGTTCAGAGGCAGTCAACCTCTGGATCCCAGAGCCAGGAGGCAACATCAGGGGAAGGCCTCCACCGCTATGTCCTGTTGTTGGCTATCCAGAGGAACTGGCTGGCCAATGTGTGAGATGGGATGCTGGACTAGATGGACTCCTGGTGTGATCCAGAAGGGTTCTTCTTATGTTGTTATGGAGGCCTTGGTCTCTAGACCCTGATGGTGACCATCCACAGGAATTGGTTGGTCTCTGTGTGAGACAAGATGCTGGACTAGATGGACCCCTGGTCTGATCCAGCAGGGCTCTTTTGATGTTCTTAACCCCTGGTGGTGGGGGATCCACTACCCCAGTGTTGCCAGGAGAAAAATGAACTGATATCACTTATGGGTTTTCCATGGAAATGATAGAATCCTAGAATTGGAAGGGGCCATACAGGCCATGTAGTCCCACCCCCTGCTTAGTGCAGGATCAGCCTCAAGCATCCAGGATCAGCATCTGTCCAGCTGCTGCTTGAAGACGGCCAGTGAAGGGGAGCTCCCCACCTCCTTAGGCAGCCCATTCCACTGTTGAACTACCCTGACTGTGATTTTTTTTCCTGATATCTAGGTGATATCATTCTCCATGTAGCTTAAACCCATTACTGTAGATCCTGTCCTCTGCTGCCAACAGGGACCTTTCCCTGCCCTCCTCCAAGTGACAAGCTTTCAGATCCTTCAAGAGAGCCATCCTGTCCCCTCTCAACCTCCTCTTCTCCAGCCTGAACACCCCCAAGTCCCCCAAGCCTTTCCTTGTAGGACTTGGTCTCCAGGTCCAGGATCATCCTTGTGCACCCTCTCCATTTTGTCCACATCACTGATGTGTCACAGATTACTTTTGATATCAATCAGGAAGTGATGGGGGAGGAAGGTTGACGGATTGTGGCCCACAGCTCAGCTGCAGAGGTTAAAGAAGAGGGAAGGGGTGTCGGTTCCCTGTGCTGCTTCCCAGAGGTGTTCGGCTGGTGTCCTTTTCAACCATTGTTACCACCATGTTTTCAACCAACACAGCTTCCCATACCTAAAAAGACAAAAGCGAATACATAATAAAACTGTGAATTATGAGATTGCGGGTTCTTATCTGGCGGGGCTTTCCTCATGTCCTTTATCAGCGGGTTCCAGAATTTCATGTTTCCAGCCGTTCTAATTTACAATCTCAAGTTATCCTGGCCAATGTGGAGCCAGGAAACTTTTTTTTAATCACCGTCTTCTCTAACCTAAATAACTGTGTCCCTCTTGTGCTACCAACCCTGTAACACAGCTTCCCTCGTAACTTCTCGGTCCCCTGCCCCCTGCCAAGTAATTCCCCGTTATTTAAAACCGTTTAAAATTTTAAAAAAACTAGGCCACCAAAAGGGAGGAGATGAAAAGGGGGAAAGGTTGCATTGCTTTAATAATTAGCAATTACGATTGCAGCAATATTAATTGCATATTTCCACTCGGTGCACACCCCAGGAGGGGGTAATGTGATCAGTGGTTAGAGACCATAAAAGCCTAAAACAAAACAAAAACAAGACCTAAGGGAAGGGAGAATGAACAGATTTCAGGATGGAAAAAAGGGACATATGGTCCTTAAAATATCTGTATTCCGAGACCCGAGCTATTTGTGCACACATACCTAAAAAGAAGCATAAGACTGCCCAGAAAATAAAATCCATTCTGATTTAGAAAAAAATTATTTCATTTTTTTCTTCTTGTTTGTTCTGTTTGCCATTTTGATCAGTAGCCAAAAAAACAACCGAAAGTCCCAGCCTGACATGGAGAGGTAGCCATGAGCAATGGCGTCACATCACTACCAGGATCACCCGAGAAATGATGTCACACCTATCTAGGAATCACTGGAAACTCTATGGTTAAACTATAGAGTTGTGGGCGATTCCTCAAGAAGACTGATGTCACTTCCAGAGAAAGCCCACGCCTGTCTTATTTCTCACCACTACAGAAATAAGCAGCAGTAGGAAAGAAAGTAGAGCCTCCTGTGGTGCAGAGTGGTAAGGCAGCGACATGCTGTCTGAAGCTTTGCCCATGAGGCTGGGAGTTCGATTCCAGCAGCCGGCTCAAGGTCGACTCAGCCTTCCATCCTTCCGAGGTCGGTCAAATGAGTACCCAGCTTGCTGGGGGGTAAACGGTAATGACTGGGGAAGGCACTGGCAAACCACCCCGTATTGAGTCTGCCATGAAAACGCTAGAGGGCCTCACCCCAAGGGTCAGACATGACCCCGTGCTTGCACGGGGGATACTTTTACCTTTACCTTTAGGAAAGAAAACAACAACCAGCAGGAAACTGGGGGAAGCTAAGGACATGGGGAGAGTCAGTCATTGGCCATGGCATGACATCACTTACAGGATAACTTAGATGCAATGCTAGTCCTCCAAAGAATCTCTAGAAACTCTATGGTTTTACAACCTCTCTTCTCCCCACAACTCTGTACAGGTGGGTGGGAATACACAGAAGAACTGTGCTCATGCAGAAAGGAACTTTGCTCCCTTCAAAATGAAAAAGAAATAGAAACAGAACCTGAACTGGCCATTCTTGAGGAGAAAGTTGAACAGGCCTTAATTGCCAAACAACAAGACCCCAGGTGCTGACATGTGCACCAACTGCTGACGTGCACCAATCAAAACTGTGTGCCAGAAAATCTGGGAAATTAAAAAGTGGCCAGAGGAGTGGAAACGATCTGTGCTCATCCCTCTGTCAAAAAAGGATGACTCACAAAGCTGTTCCAATTACCATTCAATAGCCCTCATTTGTTATGCTAGTAGGATCCTGCCCAAAATCGTACAACAATACATAGCAACAACCGTTGAGAGAGAATTATCAGATAGTCTAGCTGGCTTTCAACAGGGGCGTGGCACTCATGACCACACAGCAAACCTGCACTGGATTTTGGGAAACTCACAGGAATATCAGAAGGATGTCTACCTCTGCTTTACGGATTACAGAATTTTGTGGATCGCAACAAATTATGGGAAGCCCTGCAAAATTTGGGGGTGCCAGTGCATTTGATCAAAGTGATGTTGCCACTCTATGCAAATCAAGAAGCCATTGTATTTACACCATTTGGCGACACTGGCTGGTTCAAAATACAGAAAGGATTGTGCCCAGGTTGTATTCTTTCCCCCTTCCTGCTTAACTTGTATGTTGAGATCATTATGAGAGAGACTGAACTCAAAGAATCAAACACTGGAATTGGGATTGAAGGTGGGAATATAAATAATCTTTGGTGTGCTAATGACACTGTTGTTGTTTTTGTTGTTGTTGTTGTTGTTGGATTTCTAACCCACCGCTCCCCTGAGGCTTGTGGTGGGTAACAACATGTAAAAACCCCATAAAACCTTTATACAGTGGTCCCAAACCCCCGGTCCGGGGACCGGTACTGGTCCGTAGCTCAGTCGATACCGGGCTGTGACTCCTTCTTTTCCTCCTGCCTGGCTGCTGCCTCGGGGGCTGTCCTGTTACTCTGCCGCCGGCTCACCTTTGGTGCTCTCTGGCAGCCGCCATGGCTGGAGCTCCCCCTCAGCATGGCACTACACAGCTGCTGCTGGCATCACCCCCCAGTGGCCAGCAGGAAGTCAGGGGCACCAGGGGGAAAGCAAGTGGAGCAAGGGCTCAGGCGGTGGTGATGTCCCTCAGCAAAAGACTACACCCCCCCCTGGGCCTCAGTAAAATTGTCAAGCGTTGACCGGTCCCCGGTGATAAAAAGGTTGGGGAAGAAGAAGAAGAAGAAGAAGAAGAAGAAGAAGAAGAAGAAGAAGAAGAAGAAGAAGAAGAGTTGGTTCTTAGATGCCACTTTTCTCTACCCAAAGGCGTCTCAAAGCGACTTACAGTTGCCTTCCCTTTCCTCTCCCCACAACAGACACCCTGTGAGGTGGGTGAGGCTAAGAGAGTCCGGATATCACTGCTCGGTCAGAACAGCTTTATCAGTGCCGTGGCGAGCCCAAGGTCACCCAGCTGGCTGCATGTGGGGGACTGCAGAATCGAACCCAGCGTGTCAGATTAGAAGTCCGCACTCCTAAACACTACACCAAACTGGCTCTCCCTATAAAGCCCGTTATATCACTGGTAGGCAAAATCATGAAACCCTGGCTCACTTAATTTGGCCATATCATGCGATCCAACTCAATTGAGAGAGCAATTATGCTAGGATTGGTCAGGGGCAAAAGGAAACCAGGCCGACAAAGAAGACGGTGGTTAGTTACGATCAAAATGGACAGCGGCCAGAGCATTATGCAACTAAAAGAAGCGGTACAAGATCAAAAATCATGACGACATCTGAGCCATACGGTTGCGAAGAGAAAGACTCACCAGAATGGCTAACTTCAAATACCTGTAGATTCAAGTGGGTAGCCGTGTTGGTCTGAAGCAGCACAATAAAGTCAGAGTCCAGTGGCACCTTTAAGACCAAAAAAGATTTATTCAGGGCGTGAGCTTTCGACTGCAAGCACTCTTCCTCAGACTATGAACTTCCGTCATGACAGTGGGAATATAAAGCAAAAGTTAATTCTGTTAAATTAGTAAACTGTGTCACGACATCCAAATACAGCCATATAATAATAGCTCTTTCTCCACTTCATTGACCCTGTTGGGGTTTTGAAATCACTAACCTTTAAAACTGTCGTTTACTGTGCCCTGCAGAAAATATTTTTGAAAACGCTTGATAACCAGTCTGCGTTCTGGCAGACCTTCTTTTTGGAATAAAAGAATGCTCTGTTTATTGTCTTCACTTGTATAGCCCGTTTGTCAGCTTCCTTGATTGTTTGCTCCCACCTGGAGGTTGGCAACCCTGCCACTAAGCCACAGCCCCGCCCCACCCCACCCCTCCCAAAGATCTTCCCAAAGCAAGCCCCTCTTCAGCCTATTCGCTGACAAGCCGTTTCTAGTCTTGCTTTGGAGCCATTCCCGGCCACCCGGGGCCCCACCTGCCAAGCCCTCTGATCTGATTTCCACAAGAACGCGACGTAAGGTAACTCCCGCAAGAAAATGTTTCAGCTGCCATTACCTGGCTCGGAGTCACAGGCCTTGAAGTCTGCCGACAGCTGACGGAACCGGGTCAGAGGTCTAGGGGAAACCGAGGCAGGTACCAGAACGAGAGAGCGTGCCCCCCTTGTAATTATTCCACGCCTGCAGGTCTCGACGAAGAGAGTCGTGGCATCTCTGCTGCTCAACCTGGCAGGATTTCAAGCCGGATAATTGCTTTCTACTTCTGTCAGCCACTCTTGCCACTCCGGAGGGAGGGATGAGGCTGGCCTCCCGTATCCCGTATTCTGAGCTGAATTACAAAGAGGCAGGCAAGGAGGCCTGCGTGTCCAGAGGAGGGCTAGGAAGACGGTGAGGGGTTTGGAGACCAAGATGTATGCGGAATGGGTGAGGGAGCTTGGTCTGTTTAGCCTGGAGAGGAGACGACTGAGAGGGGATCTGAGAACCAGCTTCAAATACTTGAAGGGCTGTCATAGAGAAGGTGGAGCAGAGCTGCTTTCTGTTGCCCCAGAGGGTCGGATCAGAACCAACGGGATGAAATTAATTCAAAAGAATTTTTGGCTAAACATCCGGAAGAAGTTCCTCACAATGAGAGCGGTTCCTCAGTGGAACAGGCTTCCTCGGGAGGTGGTGGGTTCTCCTTTCTTTAGAAGTTTTTAAGCAGGCGCTAGACAGTCATCTGACAGAAATGCTGATTGTATGAACTTAGGCAGATTGTGAGTGGGTGTGCAGGAAGGGATGTGCCAGTGTTTGTCTCTTGTGGCCCTTCCTTGCATACCCAGAGATTTGCTGATTGCCACTGTGGGGTGGCAGGTGAATTCCCCCCAGGTTGAACTGGATTCTGGAGAGTTGGTGGAGTTAGGGTTAGGTTCACTTGAGCATGAAATTGGGGTCAGTGTGGGTGGGCAAGTAGTTGTGAGTGTCCTGCATTGTGCAGGGGGTTGGCCTAGATGACCCTCGAGGTCCCTTCCATGATTCCATGATTGTAAAGAGGAGGGGATACCAACTTTCTGATCATCCTTTAAACTGGTTTGGGAGATGGGGCATTCCACGCGCGCACAAAAGAGAAACCCAGTCTGCTGTCCCATCTGGAATCTGCACAGAACAATCCACATTTCACAGTCCAAATTCTGGAGCAGAGAATTGCGGGATTAAATACTGGAGTTTTAGGATGACACATTTTGTCTTTGAAGCGTATCATTGAATCATAGACCACATACCCTGCTGTGCCCACTCTGCTTTCTCTTGTCTCTTGACTGCTGGGGGAGATGGAGTGGCTGTCCAACTCCATTCCACCGCATGGGTCCAGGTAGCCTACCTCACTGCCAGGCCCACACTGGTCTGCAGGAGCCATTCCACCCTCCCTCAGCCTTTTTTTGGAGGGGCTTTCCTGTGAGAGTTATCAAAATTTTAATCGACGTTGATGGAAAAGTTCAGTTGTAATGGTATTTCTCCCTAAGTTCCAGTGATGAAGGCAGAGTATAGACAAAACTAATACAATAAAGTTAACGTCACCTGTGTCGTTGCTTCCCAGCATTTAGTATCCAGAGGTACACTGTGTGTGAACATGGAGGCTCGATTTAGTCGTCCTTGCTAGTCGTCGCCAACAGACAGAATCATAGAGTTGGGACCTCCTGGGTCATCTATTCTAACCCCCTGCACTATGCAGGACACTCACATCCCTATCGCTCACCCACTGTCACCTGCCACCCCCTTGAGCCTTCACAGAATCAGCCTCTCTGTCAGATGGCTCTCCAGCCTCTGTTTAAAAATCTCCAAAGATGGAGAGCCCACCACCTCCCGAAGATGATGATGATTTGGTTTTTATATCCCATTCTTCACTACCTGAAGGGGATATCAAAGCAGCTTACAATCACCTTCCTTTTCTCTTCCCACAACAGACTCCCGGTGAGATGGGTGGGACTGAGAGAGCTGTGACAGAACTGCTCCATGAGAACAGCTCTAATAGAACTAATCAAACCCGGCTCTCCGGATTAAAGGCTGCCGCTCTTAACCATTACACCCAGATGCATTTAAGATATATATTTTAATTTAAAATATATAATAACTGCTTTATTCATGTCAATTAATTACTTGCGTGTTTTCTGTTGTTACCCACCCAGCCTGCAAAGAGAAGGTTATAAAAATAAAGTTACTGTTATTACAATTGTTGTTGTTGTTATTAAAGGTCTCAGGTATGCAGAAATGCTTGCCCAGTTACTAACATGCTGCTTATGATGCAGAATCTGCATTTTAAAAACTGGCCTTTTTAAAACTGTAACTAGCAAGCTATTTCAGTGCGAAGAAAAATAAAGAAATCCAACCTTCCCCAAGAGACCAACCATGAGCTTAAAATTCATTTCTTTCCACCACCTTCCGCTACTTAAACTGTTAGAAGCACAGCTTCCCCGACTCTGTGTGTGTACACATATTAGCCGGTCTGGAGCTTATCCTACCTATCCCTGAGCATTTCTCTGAAAGCTTCTGTTTGGAAACCCATAAATATGAAGTAAGTTAGCGGATTTCACGGCTGGGGCGATGCTTTTCAGCAGTTTGAGCTACAAGCTTCGACAGCTAAAAGGAAACCAAAGGAATCTATTAGCATCTGGAAACAAAGTACAACTAAGAAAGCGCAGAGACAGACCCGGCATTAAGGACAAAGAGAACGGGGGCATTTCAGCAAATAGGAAATGTAGAACGTAACCTCCACCACAACACAGAAAGCTTCTGGGTAGCTGTAATACAGATTCCGAATATCTCATATATTTACATGGATATCAGCACACTTAAGGCCTTCTGCCGTAGACAGAAAGCTGCTCGTTGGTACCCATGTTGTTCCCAAATCCCTGATCACTGGGGAAAGTCTACAGGTGGGAGATTTTTTTATGTCTGTCTCCGAAACCTTGGGGTCATATGAGAGATGGGCAGCATCCACAGGTATTTGGGTAGTGGGCTGTTGCTACACTATCGCAGACTCTAGCAAGTGGACTGTCTCGTCCACACTGGGTCACCCGATTGCAAATAGCTGCTGTCAAACAACATCCAGCAATGTGCAGGTGACTGACGCCTGAGTCATGAGACGACAAAACAAAAATTGAGGAGGGACACGTGAACTCCTGGAAATTCAACTCAGGCATTGTTCACTGGCTGCAAGGTAGGAGCCACGTTTCCCACAGACTTGTTGGAATAGAATAAAATCAGAGTCCAGCAGCACCTTTAAGACTGCTCTGGTTTGGATTCACTTGGAGTCCTGTGTTCAGTTTTGGGCACCCCAGTTGAAGAGGGACGTTGACAAACTGGAGCGTGTCCAGAGAAGGGCAACAAAGAGGGTGAGGGGTTTGGAGACCAAGACGTATGAAGAAAGGTTAGGGGAGCTTGGTTTGTTTAGCCTGGAGAGGAGACGACTGAGAGGGGATCTGATAACCATCTTCAAGTATTTAAAAGGCTGCCATATGGAGGATGGAGCAGAGTTGTTCTCTCTTGCCCCAGAGGGTCAGACCAGAATGAATGGGATGAAATTAATTCAAAATAAATTCCGTCTCAACATCCGGAAAAAGTTCCTGACAGTTAGAGCGGTTTCTCAGTGGAACAGGCTTCCTCGGGAGGTGGTGGGTTCTCCATCTTTGGAGATTTTTAAGCAGCGGCTGGAGAGCCATCTAACCGAGAGGCTGATTCTGAGAAGGCTCAAGGGGGGTGGCAGGTGACAGTGGATGAGCAAGAGGGTTGTGAGTGTCCTGCATGGTGCAGGGGGTTGGACTAGATGACCTGTGATGTCCTTTCCGACTCTTATTCTATGAGTATGATTCAAAGATTGTTTCAAGGCGTGAGCTTTCGACTACAAGCACTCTTTGTCAGACAAGATGAGAGGAAGACCCTGAAGGGGCAGCAAGAGGGCTGTTAGACAGGTCAGAGAGTTCAGGACCTTTCTACCCTTTTAAGTGTGCTTTTTGTCTGTCTTTAGACTGATACTCTCAGGGCAATATCCTCCTTCACGGAAGCTTCTTCATGGAAGCAGGCTTTATTCTATCCCTCTCTGCACTATCTCGATTGTCCTTCCGTAAATAAACCTTTAACCTAAAATACAGCATGTGCATCTCTATGACTTATTTACTCTGCTCACAAAACACCACAGTTGCCTTCTTGCAAAAGTAGGTTTTCACGCATCACAATTCAGTTCCACTCTCCCCTCAATCTCGCTGCTCCGTTCAGCAGACAACTGTTTACACAAACAATTAAAACAGTCCCAAATATTATAAATCAGTCCTGCATGGGGAGTGGAGAATCTTACCATTTCACATTTGTCCTTTGTTAATGCCATTAATGGCTGCAGATCTGATTTCACACATGCACAGTTTTCCTGGTTGGGTGGCAATTGCTTTGTTTGGTGCTGAACATCAGAAGAGCCCTGTTGAATTAAACCAACAGTCCATCTAGTCCAGCATCCTGACCGTTTCCGCATGAGGAATCTGCTCATGGACTGCCTCTGGTTGCTGGGGGGTTTTAGAGCCACATGATGTCACGTGCATCCCAAGGCCATCCTGGGGTTGGCTCACGTTTTGCCCAGATTTGCCTCTGGGTGAGGGAAATCGCAAAGAACAGATTTGCCGCTTTTTATCTTGCATCCCATCAGTGAGCATAGAATCATAGAGTTGGAAGGGGCCATACAGGCCATCTAGTCCAACCCCCTGCTCAACGCAGGATCAGCCCAAAGCCAAAGCAGCTTTTATCTTCAAAGCAACCAATGAGCAATCAGGGCCAAGCCCGTATGCAGAGGGAAAGGTGCCATAGTCTCTGCAGTGTTGTCCCACCCTCGCACCTCCTCTCCTCTCCCCTCTCCATTTCCTGCTCTGAGTAATTTTTTTTTTTAATTCACCTGCCCCCCCCCCGATCATCCAGGCAACCTGAGCATTTTGTTTTTAGCCAACCGTTTACAAAAAAATGACTCTTTGGGCTACAGCTACCATGTTCAGCCTCTCACAAAACAGGCAGGCAATACACAGTCCCATTTCTAATTTCTGGCGGTGGGGAATGAGCTGGGAGAGGTGGGGATGATCAAGCAGCCTTCTTCCTATCATCCAGGTTCGTTTGCGCTTTGTTTTTAAGCCAACTGTTTACACAGAATGAATCCTTGGGCTCCAGTCATCATGTGCAGCGTCACACAAATCCACCCAGACAGAAATAGAGTCTGAAAAACCATAAATCCCAAAAGGGGATGCTGTATCGGTCTAGCATTTCTCCCTACCAATGCGGAAGTGTTTATTTTTTTAATTAAAAATGCTTCTGCGTTGTGGCATTACTGCATAGCAACACAGAAGTGCCTTTTCTATTTTAAAAAAAAATTGAGCTGGGGGGGGGGGAGGTTTCAGTCCATGAGAGAACTGCTGTGCTGTGATTGGTGGCTTGCTGTGATTGACAAGCCAAGGAGCAGAGGGAGAAGTTGGTTTGTTTTCCCTTACAAGTTCGGCAGGAAGCAAAAAGTCACAACAGGGCAGAGGGAAAATGTGGGAGGGGTATCCCGTGAGGAGGGAGAATTCACCTACCAACCCACAGTGGCGATCAGCAATTCCCTGGGTATACAAGGAAGGGCCACAGGAGACAAACATTGGCACATCCCTTCCTGCCCACCCACTCACAATCTGCCCTGGTTCATAAAATCAGCATTTCTGTCAGGTGACTATCTAACCTTTGCTTAAAGCATTTCTTTTTGTCCATCCTGAATCTACTGCCCGTCAGTTTCATTGGATAGATACCCTCGAATTCTGGTGTTTTGGGAAGGGGAGAAAAATTGTCTTCTTCAACCCTCTCCGACTCATGCATAACTTCATAAGCTTTTATCATCTGCTCCCCTCAATATTACTTTTTCTAAACTGAAAAGTCCCAGGCTTTTCAGCCTCCCTACATTGAGATGGTGAACAGATGTGACGCTCAGTTCATGTCCAATCGTCACCGTCCAACGGAGTCACTTTGATGTCAAACACGGCCAGTCTACAACACCGTGGCTTCCCTAGAACCTACTGTGCTCCCAAAGTACTGCTAAGTCACAGCTGACTTATGGCAACCTCCTCCTTTGCATATTTAGAATCATAGAATCATAGAGTTGGAAGGGACCTCCTGGGTCATCTAGTCCAACCCCCTGCACTATGCAGGACACTCCCAACCCTATCACTCATCCACTGTAACCTGCCACCCCCTTGAACCTTCACAGAATCAGCCTCTCCGTCAGATGGCTCTCCAGCCTCTGTTTAAAAATGTCCAAAGATGGAGAACCCACCACCTCCCGAGGAAGCCTGTTCCACTGAGGAACCACTCTAACTGTCAGGAACTTCTTCCGGAAGTTTAGACAAGATTTCTTTTGCATTAATTTCATCCCATTGGTTCTGGTCCATCCCTCCGGGGCAAGAGAGGACAATTCGGCTCCATTCTCTACATGGCAGCCTTTCGAACACTTGAAGATGGTTATCAGATTTAAACTCTGCCAACAATTTTCATCTTCAAGACTTGGATGAGGAGTCAAGTTTCTTGACTCAGAAACCATAAAGGACTCTGATATTCCCATAAAGTTTGGTCACTTCCCGGCAGAACATTCCCATCTTCACACATTCAATGTGCAAAAACTGAACTTAGGAATCCTTCTGGGGAAAAGATTCAGACAGGACAGGTTTCATTTTCCGAAAAATAATTTAAAAAAAAATCTAGCAAGCATGTACACAAGCTATTAGGCACCCACGACCTGTCCAAAAGCTCACAGGTAGCTTTGCCCTTATAGCTGAGAAGGCTGACGGAGAAGCGTCACTGTCCTTATAGGAAAACACAATCCCCACCCCCCACCCCGGGAGAGGGATAAGGCCTAATCCGTTGACTATGAATTTCATTTTATCTCAATACCCTTCCCTAGTTAAACAGGTAGGAAGACAGCTTTGGCCGGTATGTGTGCGCACACATATTAGCGCATGTGTTTTTCATCCCACTTATCCTGGGGAATTTGGAAGACAGCTTGTGGAAATGTGTAAGTCGGTGGCAACTCGCTGGATTTTACATTCTGATCAATGTTCTGTAATGCGGTTCTCTCTACAAGCTTTTAGTCCGATGCCATGGGTTAGGATGAGGAAAAGGCAAAATAATACAATGAATTGGGGGGGGGGGGGAATCAAAATCAATAATGGCCAGAAAAAGAGGTCCAAATAAGACATCACAATGACACAATTAGCAAGCATTTTCTTCTACAATGATCAGGGGGAATGCGTTGATGTCCTTGGATTTGTGTTGTGGTTGAGTTGTTAAGGATAGGCTGCTTTTCCTCTAGTCAAGGCTATGGTATTCCCAGTTGTGATGTATGGCTGTGAAAGTTGGACCATAAGGAAGGCCGAGCGTCAAAGAATTGAGGCTTTTGAACTCTGGTGCTGGAGAAGACTCTTGCGAGTCCCCTGGACTGCAAGGCGAACAAACCAGTCAGTCCTAGAGGAGATCAGCCCTGACTGCTCCTTAGAAGGCCAGATCCTGAAGATGAAACTCAAATACTTTGGCCACCTCATGAGAAGGAAGGACTCCCTGGAGAAGAGCCTAGTGCTGGGAGCGATCGAGGGCAAAAGAAGAAGGGGACGACAGAGAACGAGGTGGCTGGATGGAGTCACTGAAGCAGTCGGTGCAAACTTAAATGGACTCCGGGGAATGGTAGAGGACAGGAAGGTCTGGAGGATCATTGTCCATGGGGTCACGATGGGTCAGACAAGACTTCGCAACTAACAACAACAAAATCTTCCTCCAAACCAAGACCACCTGTACAAAGCCATGTCTCTGGAGTCCTTTTCTGCTCATGCGGATAAATTCTGTTTTGGGAGTTCTATTGGTAAGAAGCAGCTGGAAACAAACTTTTGAGGGGTGACAAAGGGACAGGAAAGTAAGGGTTCATCACCTTCTTCCTTCTCCCTTTTGATAATGAGCTTGGTGTAGTAGTTAAGAATTTGGAGTAGTGGTTAAGAGCGACTGCCTCTAATCTGGAGAGCCAGATTTGATCCCTCGCTTCTCCTCCACATTCAGCCAGCTGGGTGACCCTTGGGCCAGTCACAGTCCTTTTAGAGCTGTTCTCATAGATCAGTTCTATCAGGGCTCTCTTGGCCCCACTTATCCCACAGGGTGCCTGTCGTGGAGAGAGGAAGGTGTTTATGTCACTTTAAGACCCCTTTGGCTAGTAAAAAGTGGGGTATAAAGACCAAACTCTTATTCTTCCTCCACATGCAGCCCAGCTGGCTGACCTTGAGTTAGTCACAGTTCTCCTAGACCTGTTCTCACAGAGCAGTTCTCTCAGAGCTCACTCAGCCCCACCTACCCTACAGGGAGTCTGTTGTAGGGAGAGGAGAGGAAAGGTATTCATAAGTTCCTTTGGGAGTCTGTCGGGTAGCGAACAGCGGGGTATAAGAGCCAACTCTTCTGCCGACACCCAGAAAAAAAAATACACGGAATGAGGGCAGGAAATCTCCCTATCTTAGAGCTTCCAAAATCTCCAACAGAAAGCATACGTGTCCATAAAAACTTCACGTTGACTACAATAAAACAAAATCCATCTCCGTGCGATGCTTTTTAAAACATATATATCTGCAGCCGGATAATCAAAGCAATCCCAACGTGCGTGGACCCTTTTTTTTTAATAAAAAGGAAGGAAAAAATCCTTTCCCAGCGGTTGATCGAAACCAGCGTCGAAGCAGTTAAGCTATTGGCAACAAGCGGCTCCTAATAAACACTCCGCTAATTCTGTAGGAAAAGCACTAATTAGAAAAGCAATAATAATCGGTGTAATTGCTCTAAATTACCCTCCAAACAGAGAAGCGTGTTTGGGTACTAAAACGCAGCTGCTCCTGAGCCCGGAAAGCGGCCGTCGCTCCCAGCCTCTCTTCGCTACTGCCCTCTAGAGGCGCAGGTGGGCAAAGGCCTGGAAAGAAAACATTCCCATACAAGGGAGATCCTGAAGGGGGGATTAAAGGGGGGGGGGGCGACACTGTCCAAAATGTCACACCTTTGCAGGCTATATCAAAAGAAAAATTGACAGCTAGCACATGGCTGGGTTTCCAGTGCCCTGGGCACAAAAGCTCACTGGGTGATGTTATAAACACGGGCAATAGGCCTAAATGGACAGATCGAAGGAAGTCCTTCTCCCCACGTGTGGAATTCACATCTAAAAGCACAGACAGCTTCAAGAGGGGGCTGGAAAAACACAGAGAGTAGAGGTCCACCTGTGGCCTTTAGCCCCAACGTTGTAGGGACGGAACAGTCTGTCTGAGGCAGGGATGCTCTGTAGTTTTGATGCTTGAGGGGGCGACAGTGGGAGATCTTCTGGAGTGGTGACCCTGCTGGTGGACCTCCTGATGGCCCCTGGGTTTTGGCTACTGTGTGACACAGAGTGTTGGACTGGATGGGCCACTGGCCTGACCCAACATGGTTTCCCTTATGTTCTTAAGAGCAGAGGTGCGTGGGTGGCTATTAGCCAGAACGTTTAGATGGAGCGCTGTCTGGGGCAGGGATGGTTTGTGTTCTCGGTGCTTGTGGGGGCACACTGGGAGGGCTTCTGAACTTCTGGTCCCACTTATAGACCTCCTGATGGCCCCTGGGATAGAGGATGTAGAGAAAGAGGTATTTTGCTTTCTTTCTCACAAGACAAGAACTTTGGGGCACTCCATAAAATTGCTGAGCAGGAGGATTTCTTCACCCAAAGAGTAATTCAAGGGGGGGGGGCAGGTTCCAGTGGGGTTGTGAGTTTCCTGCTTATGCAGGGGGTTGGACTAGATGACCCAACTCTATGATTCTATGAGATGGGGGATATTTTTTTTTTTTTGCCAAATAAAGGAATAATCTGGACAATTTCATTTCAGATATTTTACTTTCTCCCCCCCCGCCCCTGTCTCCTGAAAAGTGACAGTGATTTTACAAACACACCATAAAACAAGACAAGTCGATCCAACCTACAGATTATTCAGATTAAAACCAGACAACCAGAACACATATTTTTCTCTGTTAAGGGCTCGAGGGTCGTGGTGCCCCCCACTTCAGATGGTGTTCGGTTAATCCTGTTCGTTTAAAAAGCCTTGGGTTTGTCACACTATGGTGACGTTCAGAAGGGGGCAACCGTAACGCACTGTGTGCTGTTCTCCCTCTCAAAATCAACTCGGAAGTTACAAGTGGTGCAGCCTGCCACAGCTCAGCTGCTATTGGGAGCAAGATGGAGCATGCCTCTTGTTCGTATCCCTCAAGCACTCCATACTGGGTTGCCGGGTCCCTTGGAGCTGCTGGCAGGAGATGGGGGGGTCCACTTACTGGGATTGGGGAAGAGCACCAGAGATATTGTACATTGTGTTTTAATTATGTTTTAATGGGTTTTTATGGGATTTATTGTACTTATGGGTTGTGTAAACCGCTGCGAGACATTTGAGAGCAGCAGAATATAAATATAAATATAAATATAAATATAAATATAAATATAAATATAAATATAAATATAAATATAAATATAAATATAAATATAAATATAAATATAAATATAAATATAAATATAAATATAAATATAAATAAATTAACACAACACGCCTACGTGAAGAACTGTTTTTTAATACCCTGATTTTCACTACCTGTTCCAAAGTAGCTCATACAAACCTTTTCCTTCCTCTCCCCACAACACACACTCTGTGAGGTAGGTGTGGCTGAGAGCTCTGACAGAACTGCTCTTCAAGAACAGCTCTCGGAGAATGGAGACTAGCCCAAGATCATTCAGCTGGCTGCAGGGGGAGGAGTGGGGGATCACACCTGGCTCTCCAGATTGGAAGCTGCTGCTCTTAACCACTACAACCAGGCTTCCTCAACCAGGGTTTCAATGAAACCGACTCGCTATGTATAATCGACCTTGATTCCCTGTGAGAAAGGTTCACTATAACATAAGTAAATATTAATCTACCGGAAGGCCCAAATAACATGGCTTTATGGGAACCCTGTCCCTGTCCCAGCCCCTAGCTTCCAGGTAGAGGGACTAAGGGATTGGACCCTGGCCTCTATTCCAGCCCCATAACCATTTTGGAAACTAACATTTGCCACATCCTAAAAGGTCCAAGTTCTCGAAGGTTTCCATGGCATCAACAGGAACACCATGCGCTCCACTGTGGGTTTTCTCATCCCTCCAGCATGCCAGTCAAGATTACCCCCTCCATGTGCGATTATACGTCTCCGCTTGCTCCTACATTTGCAGGGGGTTATTTATCTTGGCTTAACGACCCATTAAACACCTACTGTACTTCATGAAGTGCCAGGATTGCTCATGAACAATTACGGCAATACTATCGTCGAGCAACGTGGCTGGTCTTTTGCAAGTGACCACTGAATCGCTTCACAACCGCCACAACAGAACTCAAAATGGCATCCGATAGCTCTAGGAATCACCGGAAACTCGGTGGTTTTACCACAGAACTCCCAGTGATTCCTAGAACTACCTGACATCATTTCCGCAGTGAATTGGAGAGAACTGACCCACAGCCTGAGCCACCTTGTCCTTCAGAATGTTAGAATATGCAAGATCTGTAGCGTACAAGATTCAACACTGTTGTGTCCGTAAATCTGACGAGGACTGAGCGTGAGGTCAGAGGCAGGATCATAACCTGTTCTGCAATCAGCCAATGCTTGATGCCGATTGCCAGACCCTGCACTGGCAGGAAGATCCATTGTGTTGCATTGTACGTAAATTGGGAGTTTTGGAGGGGTTCTCAGTTCGGTTTTTGCCTCTTGTCCCGATAAAGAGCTGAAATGAACTCCCAGTGTCCTGTTCTCTGAACCCATAGATCTAGCAGACATTGTAAAAAGAATCTACAGGGGGCATCAGAGGAGCTAAGCCAATTCCATATTTAGATTAGGAGCTTCCGGAGACTTTCAAATACTCTCCACCTGATTGGCTCACCTAGAGACTTTTCGCTTCTTTGAGTACACTTCCTTCTGCTTTCCCTCCCGAAAACAACAGTCCATTAGACTGTTAGGACTACTGCTCTCCTCTCTTCTTTACAAAGCTGTTTCTCTTCTCAGCAAAGCTATTTCTTCTTGAAGCTAGCCAGTGTTCAGCTCCTCCTTTGCGTATTTAAACTCGGCCAACATGGAAACCACCAGGACTTCTCAGATAATTTAGAGAGGCCTGGGCTGCTTCCAGCTTTTGAGGTGCCCAAGCCATCATAAAAAAGAAAACATGGCAATTCACAATGCACGTAAAAGCAAGTGTCAGAACAATTAACAAGTGTACAAATTTGAGCAACCCCCCCCCCCTTGTGCTTCAGATTCAGGCCTTCCTGCTCCTTGAAAGCTCCTCCCCTGTCCCAAATTGTGTTAGTCTTAAAGGTGCTCCTGGAGTCTGGCTCTTTTCTTCTGAAGAAGGGAGCAGGGACTCCCCAAAACAACTCCCCTGCCCCAAATTCAGTTAGTCTTGAAGGCACTCACAGCCCTTGACTCTTTTCTTCTGAGTAACTGAGCAGTGACTAAGGAGCTACAATATTCCGCACAAGGTACCACAAGTAAATGCGCGCGTCCCTTTTCTTGTCCACAAAGTTTCAGTGCAGAAGGCCGCAAAAATGACTTCGAATACATTTGGGGGCGTTTTTTCAGATGGTTTCACAAACGGACATATCGGAAGGCCATTTCCTCTCCCCTCTTCCCCCCCCCTCCCCGTCGGTGACCACCAAATGAACATCGGTGAGACCAGATGATGTAAATCAGTGTCATTCTGCAGAGAAAAGGCAGCCTCGCGCCCCTCTTTCTTCCCCCCACAATTAGGTTTCGTGGAGACGTATTAAATGCCTGCTGCTTCTTTTATGCGCCCCTCTTCCACCCGCCTCCTTGCTTTTCCAAAGGGCTCCTTCTGTCTTGAGATCTCGCTCATTGTGCTTGGCCTGGTAGAGTGGAAAATTTAATTTGAAACTAATTAGTTTGAAGTTGGGGAGCGGGCCTCAAGTTACCGGGCTTCACCTTTCCCGAAGGATGGGGCTCACCTGTAGCCAACATTTGACAAAGGCGGGATCGTGCGGGAGACGACAAAGGAGCCCGGATTGGCTATTGTCCCGGCCTAAAGGTCGAGGGCTGTTTATGACAAAGCTCTAATTAATACTTTATTACCCGTAAATGACCGGAGGGGGCTCTTTTGTCCGCATTTAGTATTATTAGCTAAAGGTTTGGTTTGCATGCAAAAAGATCCTTATCGTCGCAATCAGCTTGTTCCCTTTTCTTCGGTGCTCAAACAAGGCCGCCTTCGAGGTCCTTACTTTTGAACCTCCCTGAACACGGGTTCTATTTGTGTCAACAACACCGCGAGGGAAACCTAATCGGACCGGAGCCGTTCAATGGCGCCTCGGTCAACGAAAGGTCACTCCTGAATGGAGATGTCATTCTGAGTTGGCTGCACGGTTCAGCTGTGGCACTAGCGTAAGAGGACTTGCGGTCAGAGGTGATATGGCAGGGTGGCTTAAAAAGTGATCCACGATCCAGCAGGTCACTGGTTCAAATCTCCTCTCATAGAATCACAGAACCCTAGAGTTGGAAACCCAGCTTGGTGTAGTGGGGAGGAGTACAGACTTCTAATTTGGCGAGCCGGATTTAATTCTGTGCTTTCCCACATACAGCCAGCTGGGTGACCTTGGGCTCGCCACAGCACTGATAAAGCTGTTCCAACTGAGCAGTGATATCAGGGCTCCCTCAGCCTCACCCACCTCACAGGGTGTCTGTTGTGGGGAGAGGAAGGGAAGGCGATTGGAAGCCACAGAGACTCCTTCGGGTAGAGAAAAGCAGCATATAAGAACCAACTCTTCTTCTTCTTCTGGAAGGACTCATGCAGGTGATCTAGCCCAACCCTCGGCTCAATGCAGGATCGGCCTCATCCACGGTCAGGGGGGCTTGTGTAGAGCAGGCTTCTCCTGCCCGCCATCTTCAAGGATTATAATACTAAAGTGACACCAAGGAAAAAAGCGAAGAGTGTGGATATAACACAACAGCCCAGGAACCACTGTGCAAGAGAGCCCTAGAATCAGAATCGCAGTTGGAAGGGACCTCCGGAATCAACAAATCCAACCCCCTGCAGAATGAAGGCAATTCACACTACCTGCCCACCCACAGTGACCCCAATCCCATGCCTAGATTCTCCCTCTTCAAAGTGGTGATCGGCCTTTCCCTGGGCACGCAAGACCGAGTCGCAAGAGCCAAGCACTGACACAGGTTCCTTTTGCCCACCCACTCACGGTCTGCCTAAGTTAACAGAATCAATATTTTTATCGGATGGCTCTCCAGCCTGTTTAAAAGCTTCCAAAGATGGAGAATCCACCACCTCCTGAGGAAGCCTGTTCCACTGAGGAACCGCTCTGTCAGGAATTTCCTCCGGATGTTTAGCCAAAAATTCTATTGAATGAATTTCAAAATATCGGTTCTGGTCCGAGCCTCTTGAGCAACAGAAAACAAAACTCTACTCCATCTTCTATACGACAGCCCTTCAAGTATTTGGAGATGGGTATCATATCACCTCTTAGTCATCTTCTCTACAGGCTAGACAGACCAAGCTCCTTCAACCTTTCCTCATACGACTTGGCCTCCAAACCCCTCACCATCTTTGTTGCCATATGATTGGCTCAACAAATACAATCTTACAGAAATGTTATATTAAATTTCTCAGAAAAAAAATGCATATACATTTTCAGGATATCTGTTAATTTCTTATTTCAGTTGTCACCCTGTTGTCCATACAAAGGTAGGGAAACTTTCCTTTCACCAAGTTCTTGTTTCTTCAGTGGGCTCACAGAACTGCCCTGGTCAATTCCAAAGAAGCAAAGACGCCTTTTTCTCCTCTTCACCTGCCATCCCATCAGACCAACAAAAGGATTTAACAAACTTTGCATCTGACAATCAAGAGCTGACATTCCACACCCCTTGGATGATACACTTTCAGTGTCCTTTTGCAGCTGGGTTTTTCTGTGCAAAAGAGGAAATTTTGAAGTTTCATGTTGATCCATCAGAGTCACAATGGAAGGCAAGGCAGGGCCTTTGAAAAATCCACCCACCTCTCTTCCCTACAATTAATTGAAGCTTCAGCCTTTTCCTTCCTGCCGCCATCTAAATATAGCTTCGGATATACATATTCAAGACTAATAACCTTGAAACGGATCCCCCACTTGGCTTTTTTTCCCCTCATCGGCTTCTCCGCCCACAAGGATGTACTTACATTCAATAAAGGGCACGGTGCTATTAATTATTCCAGCATTGTAGGGTCCCTCCCCCCAATTCAACTTTAGAAGTTTAGTAAAATACCCTAGCACCCCTTTTTAAAGCGCTAAGTGTGTTTAATGAATTTGTTTTAAGGCAGGGAGGAAAGGTAAGGTTGATTCTCAGGGCCCGGCTCTGGAAACAAGGCTAGGTTGCAAAAGGGGGGGAAAAAAAAACAGATGAAAACAGGACATTTTTGAGAATTCAGCACCCCCCAGTGTTAGAGTGTGGAACTAAGGGGAACGTCACACTATTGGAGGCACATGCTTTTAAAGTGCCTATCCGAATGTTTAAAGATAGATTCAAGTGGGTAGCCGTGTTGGTCTGAAGCAGCGCAACAAAACAAAATCAGTACACTGGCCCCTTTAAGACCAACAAAGATTTATTCAAGACGTGAGCTTTTGAGTGCAAACACTCTTCCTGCTTGCACTCGAAAGCTCACGCCTTGAATAAATCTTTGTTCGTCTTAAAGGGGCCACTGGACTCTGATTTTTTGTTGCAAATGTTTAAAGATAGCTTTGACCTCAGTGGCTCAGAGGTAGAATATCTGCCTTACATTCCAAAGCAACCAGGGTCAGTCTCCGACATCTCCAGTTAAAAGGACCAGACAGTAGACAATGAGGAAGAGCTCAGTGGCTCAGTGGTAGAATATCTGCCTTGCATACAGAAGGTCTCAGGTTCAATCCCCAGCATCTCCAGTTTAAAGGACCAGACAGCATGTGATAGAAAAGACCTCAGTGATAGAATGTATACTTTAAATGCAGAAGGTTCCAGGTTCAATTCTGAGCATCTCCAGTTTAAAGGACCAGGCAGCAGGCATTGTGAAAGACCTCAGTGGTCCCATGGCAGAATACCTGCCTTGAATTCTGAAGGTCCCAGGTTCAGTCCCTGGCATCTCCACTTTAAGGACCAGGTGACATGAAAGACTTGAGATTTTGAAGAGCTGCTGCCAGGCTGAACAGACAAGAGGAACCTGGATAGGCCAAAAGTCTGACATGGCAGAAGGCAGCTTCAGGTGTTCAAAGAGCCACCAAGCCCTACAACCCAGGCCTGCATGTAGCTCTCCTGCAAGATCCACATTAAGGCTATGAAGGGAGGTTAAAGAGGAAGTGCTCTTTAGCTTGGAGAGATGACAACTGAGGGTGACATGTTAAAGGTTTACAAAATCATGCATGGGGTACAGGAGGTAGAGAAAGAGGTATTTTGCTTCCTTTCTCAGAAGAACTTTGAGGCACGCCATAAAATTGCTCAGCATGAGGCTTTGAACAAATCGACATCTTTCTTCACCCAAAGAGTAATTCAGACATGGAATTTACAGCTGCAGAAAGTGGTGGAGACCATAAGACAGCTTCAAGAGGGGACTTGAGAAATACTTGGTACAGAGGTCCATCTGTGGCCGTTAGCCACAAGGGCCAAATTGTCTGGGGCAGGGATGTTCTGTATCCCTAATGCTTGGGGGTGGGCACAGGGGGAGGGCTTCTGGAGTTCTGGCCTTGCTGGTGAACTTCTTGATGACACCTGGGCTTTGGCTACTGTGTGACACAGAGTGTTGGACTGGATGGGCCATTGGCCTGAGCCAACATGGCTTCTTTCATGTTCTTAAGAGCAGAGGTCAATGAATGGCTATTAGCCACAAGGCATGAATGGAGCACTCTGTCCCGGGAAGTATTCTGGGACCTGGGAGGCAAGAATGAGAAGATTTCTGGAGTTTGGCCCCACTGGTGGACCCCCTGACAGTCCCTGGGTTTTGGGCACTGTGTGACACAGAGCGTAGGACTGGATGGGCCACTGGCCTGATCCAACATGGCATCTCTTATGTTGTCACCTGCAGCCTCCAGCGGGAGGAGTTCCCATCATGCTGCTACTAACAAAACACCAATCACCGTAGCATCATGTTGCCTACAAAGCCTTAAAAGGATCCAGCTTGGTCACAAGTTTCACCCATCAGGTAACTCCTCAGTCCTCCACAACTTCCTGAAGCCACCATCCCACCGGCAATTTCTTATTCTCTGCCACCATCCAGTGGCTGATTCTGGCCTTGCAGCTGAAGACAGTTAAAGGCAAACACACCACCCATGCTTAGCGTGAGAACCGCAGGTCTCCTCCCGCAGCACCTACCCCACCCCGAAACAAGTGATGCTAAAAGTTCCCGTCAGACTAAAAACAACAGCACTCATTAAGAGGTTTTGGAGGTCCCGATTTATCACGTGATCAAGGTTTAACAAATTTAAAAAATAACGACAGATTAATGAACTGCCCATTCGGGGAACGCTTCTGGGGCCATCGAGAAACCCCCAGATTTCATGACACCCTGGTTGAGAAAGCCCAGCATTGGGGACGCATGAAGGCCATTGGCTAGCACAGGATCCGGACTGCTATTGCTTGCGATAATGGCCCAATCAGAGGGCTCCGCTCAGGGCCAATCACAGGCTATGCCCGGAACTGTATATAAGCTGGGGTGGTGGGCTGATGTTTGCAATCAATAAAAAGCCGATGCCCTGGCTCATGAGCAACTCTGCCTTATTGAACCCACTACTCAATAATTTAGAATAGCCATGATTGGCCTTTTGTTCCATGCATCTGTCCAACTCCCCTTTAAAGCCACCTACCTCCACTGGCAGTGAGATCCAGTTTACTCAGTGAGTAATGTAGTATTTCCTTCTGCCTGTCCTCCTGACCCTCTTCCCCAGTCACTACATGGGATGTCCTTGCAGTCTAGCATTTTGGATGAGGGAGAAAAGCCCCCTCCAGGTCCCCCTCTCTACCCCACGCAGAATTTCATAGACCTCAATCATGTCTCCCCTTCACTCCCTTTTTTCCAGGCTGAAAAGTCTCAGATTCTTCGGCTCCAACCCCCTAAATATTGGGGTTGCCTTGGTCACCCCAGGAAGCTTCTGTGGCAGACCAAGGATTTAAGGCTCCCAGTTGTGGGTTGGGAAATATGTTCAAAATACAATGGGTGCTAGAGGCTCCCCCACCCTCCAGGCCCTAGGGAGGGCAGCCGTGGGGCTGAGAGAGCTCTGGCAGAACTGCTCTGTGAAAACAGCTAAGAGAACCATGTCACCCAGCTTGGAGTACAGGAGCGGGGAACCCAGCCCAGCTCTCCAGATTAGAGTTCGCCACTCTTAACTACTACATCACACTGGAACTTCGATGTCGCCATGCGTGAGTTTGGACTTGATGGTACATTTCCCTTCCTGTTTGGCCCTCCCTGAGTGGACAGCAAAAGCACAGAGCAATGGAGGGGAGATTATTTTGCCAGTGGCTCTGAGACACCGGTAGCAGCCTTCAATTCCACGAGGCTGACCGACGGAGACCAGGGCACGGCCTTAGAGGACAGCAAGGTTAAGAAAGCCGCCATCCACCCAGTTCCCTGCCTGGAGGACTCCCTCTTCTGATAACCTTGATAAACCAATTCAGAACTCTGCAAAGCTCCCCTGAACACACCGTCAAAACCACACCTTCCACCGGTGATCCATAATCCCCTTTGCGTTCCGTGGGGATTTAATTTATGCTCACTCCATTTCAATATCCACCCCGCCCCGTGGTGTATTTATCACCCAATCTATTCTTTTAAGCTCCCTTCCACGGCTGGCGCGTGTTTATCACGTGCGTCTTTTCTCTCGGGCCTGCCGTCCAGCGCCAAGGCCGTGAGAAGCCTAGACATAACGCTGCCTCGGCCGGCCGACAAGGATATTTTGCAAGGCAGCTCCCTCAGAACTCATCGGGGAGCTGCATTTGATGTCCTCCTCTATCATCATATTTCTGGCTCAGGGGGATGTTTGTCTGTTACTCGCCTTATCTCCCCACCCTATAGTAAACTTCAGGGAGGTCCTGGGAACATTTATCTCTTGCTGTGCTAAGACAGATAAAGAGATCCTCCCTCAGTGCAGGATGAAAACACCAAAAAGCAGTGCTCCGTAGATGTCCAGCATTTCGCACTGGCTCCCACGGACCAAACTGCTGGGGCAGGATTGACGTTCAATGACTCTTCATGCCTGTAGCTAAAAACCCATGGCAATTTAAGCTTAACTGTAGCTTGGTGTAGCAATGCAGAGCAAGCAGCCTCTAATATAGAGCTGGAGTTTGATTCCAAACTCCTCCAAAGGCAGCTGGGATGGGTGACCTTCAGCTGGTCCCAGTTCTGAGAGAGCTGTTCTCAGAGCAGTTCTCTCAGAGCTCTCTCAACCTCCCAGGGTGTCTGTTGTGGGAAAGAGGAAAGGAAGGCAATCCCTCCTTCTTTTATAGTAATAATAAAAATGAGGGAGACCCATATACAACCCACTGGGCCGCTCAACAACACCCACCGAAGTTCGTCACGGTCCCAGTTCGAGGTGTTTGCATCCAGCAGCCCTTCCCACCCCAGGAGAGAGCTCTGCCTTAGTACACTTACGCTGTTTCATACGTCTTCCGTGTTTACTACATTTCAATGTGTGCCTGCCATGAAATATGGGTTTCATTTGCTCCCCCCGCCTCCCATTCAGTCTGTACTGTTTTTGTTTTAAAAATAAATCCCAAATTTCCATAACCACAGGCTGCCCTTGTTTTTATTTTCTGCAATTCAGCTTAAATGCCAAGAGAACAGGGTTGCCAAGAAGACCAGAACTCGTCATCCATAGTCTACGGGGGGGGGGGGGGGGAGAACTTTGATGCATGGAAGTCTTCTACCCTGGCCATAAACCGCAGGGGGCCCCAGTAGTTTCCAAAAGCACCTTTAAAATACAATGCTTCAATTTCCTGTTGACTTCTTCCCTTACAAGTCCAGGAGACCCGTTGTTTAGGGGGACCGTTATAATAAGGAGACTCTGGTTTTGATCACTACCTAAATCCATCTTCTGGCAGACCTAAAACTCCACCTACTTTAAAAACACTTAATCCCCTTCCTACTTCTCTTTAGCAAAATATGCATCTAAAACAAAGCTGGAAATAGAAGTTGGTTTCTTATACCCTGCTTTTTGCTACCCCAAAGAGTCTCTCCAAGTGGCTCCCAATCTCCTTTCCCTTCCTCTCCCCACAACAGGCACATTGCGAGGTAAAAAAGGCTGAGAGAGCTCAGAGAGAACTGAGGCCACTCCAGCAGGCCTCGTAACAGGCACCTCAAAATTTTTGCCATTTAAATTGTTTTAACTTTTGCCATTTAAACTTTTAATTCATTTGTAATCGAAATGTTGTAAACCGCCACAAACCAACTACACCGGAAGGGGGCGGACATATCAATCTAAGCATGACTAAATAAATGCATTTTAGATTTTTGCCTAACACAGTATTGCCCTTTAATTTTGCATCTTGACTTCCTTATGCTGCATCTCTCCCTTGTTTAGGCACAAATTCTGGGCATTTGCCAATCCCGACCCACACAAAGTAAGGAATGTGGATGGCCCGGCCCAGTAAGGGTAGGGCTAGCGTCAGTGTACCATAATGGGGGGGGGGGGGTGACTGCTGGAGTCCAGAGCTTCCAACAAGGGCGCATTCCTCCCACCAACCTGGAGGGACGGACCAGAACCAGCAGGATGAAATTAATGCAAAATAAATTATGTCTAAACATCCGGAAGAAGTTCTTGACAGTCAGAATGGTTTCTCAGTGGAACAGGCTTCCTCGGGAGGTGGTGGGTTCTCCATCTTTGGAGATTTTTAAACAGAGGCTGGAGAGCCACCTGACGGAGAAGATGATTCTGTGAAAGCTCAAGGGGTGGCAGGTGACAGTGGATGAGCAGAGTTGTGAGTGTCCTGCATAGTGCAAGGGGGGTTGGACTAGATGACCCAGGATGTCCCTTCCAACTCTATGATTCTATGGCACCCTTAAAGTGCCATGTTTGCTTCTGAGCCTTCCTGCCTCTCATGACACTATCCGTGCATGCTGTCTGGAAAGCGGCAGCTGAATGGTGCACAGCACAAGCACTTCCAAGCTGTGGCCGTATCAATGGAGGAGGAACTGCCCGAGGATCTGGACTGCTCCTGGGGAGGGGAGGGGCCCAGTGACAGCCTGTGCCCCTTCTACCATCTGCACAACAGGAACCGCACTCACAGCTGCCGATCCTGCCGCCAACTTGTCAAATTCCACAGAATGTCACATCATGTGGAAGGGAAGGTAGAATTCGAAGCCTTCCTTTCTTCTCTTGCTGATTTTCTCCCTTCTCTCTGTTAGGTTTGTTGAATTAAGTTAGAAATGCATGAAGAGCAGGGCTCCCGTCACCTACCCAAGCAGTAGCTCTGAAAACTCTGCATAAGAAAACCCTATTTGAGGGGGAGCAGAGGTGTGAGCTGACCAACCTTGGATGACTTCAGCCTTGCTGGCAAAATTGCTTGGAGGCCATTTTGAGACACCTGCGGCCTGCTAAGTGACCTCATGCCAGCCAGTTCTCTCAGTCCTACCTGCCTCACCAGGTGCACGTTGTGGGGAAAGGTTTGTCAGCCCCCCCTTTGAGACACAGGAGGCCTGCTGGATGATCTTGGGCCAGTCCCAGTTCTCTCAGAGCTCTCTAAGTTTCACCTACCTCATGGAGTGCGTATTGTGTGGAGAGGAAGAGAAGAGGACTGTGGGCTGCTTTGAGACTTTAGGGTAGAGAAAAGCAGGGCATAAAAGCCTACCTTTCTTCTCACAATTAATGCGTACCCATCGACAGCCTTTCAGACAATCAGTACATCTACGTCTGACTGCTTGGGCAAAGCTCTTCTTCTTCCAGATTCACAACCAACCTGCAAAACGTGCAGCAGAGCGGAAGTGCCTCCGTCACCCAGTGAGCTCCCTGACCCTGTGCAGAAGTTCCACCCCAGCCCTTTCCAAAGCCAAGGCTTCTTCATCACTCAGCATCACTGCTCCTCATATAAAGACCAACAGCCATTCTTCCGCCTTCAAATCAGAGGAAGAGAACGTCAATTCTCTTATTCTGAAGGCTATTTGATGATGTTATCCATTCAGTCGTGTCCGACCCTCGACGATTCTATTGGAAAGTTTTTGCCATGTCGATAACCGCTTCTTTTAGTTGGTTCATGGTCATCCCTGTATTGGCTTTGATCGTGTAGAGCCAGCCTTTGGCGACCACGTTTCCTTTTGCCGCTGACCAGACCGAGCATTAATGATTTCTCCAATGAGTTGGCTCGCATGATGTGTCCAAAGTAAGTGAGCTTTAGTCATAATATCTTGCCTTCTTATGATATTGTTGGTTTGCTCCTCTCTAAAACTATCTTGTTGAAGGCTATTTAGCAATACTAATTTAAGAGCAGTCCTGCTGGATCAGACCAGGGGTCCATCTAGTCCAGCATCCTGTCTCTCTCAGGGGCTGGCCAGCCCCTCTGGAGGTCCAACAATAGGGCACAGTGGCTGAGGCCTTCAAAGAATATCAGAGGAGCCAATAACAGAGCATGGAGACTGAGGCCTCCATAAGAACATCCGAAGAGCCCTGCTGGATCAGACCAGTGGTCCATCTAGTCCAGCATCCTGCCTCAAACAAGGGCCAACCAGTTCCTCTGGAGGTCCAACAAAAGGGCAAAAAGGCTGAGGATTCCATAAGGACATCAAAACAGCCCTGTTGGATCAGACCAGTGGTCCATCTAGTCCAGCATCCTGTTCTCACAGGGGCCAGCCAGTTCCTCTGGAGGGCCAACAACAGGGCATGGAGACCAAAGGCCTCCATAGGTTACCTAAGAGCCTTGTTGGATCTGACAGTGGTCAGTCTAATTCAGTATCCTTTCTCAGTGACCAACTAGTTAACTCCAGAGGGCTAACAGGGCAGAGTCCGAGGCCTTCCTCAAATATTTAAGCTGTGACTATAAGAGCTGACCTCTCCCATCCCATGCCTGAAGGTGGGCTTCACTTTAAATCTGCCATGGAATCCTGAATGTTCTCATATCTGCAAAGTGCAGCTCAGAAATGCTACCAGGGCCGTGTGGAGAATTTGTGCATCTTAATTTAAGCGCAATGGCCAAGCTGGGTAAGCGAGTTAAAAATAAACGGCTTCAGATGCCAACTCAAAGGACAGCAGGAACAACCTGCCAGAGCATAGATGCCACTTAAGATATCAGCATATGCCTTGAAAGTCTCTATATGACCGTGTGGAAAAAGAGGCACATGGATTTGGTGATTCATGTGCCATAGATGTACCCCACCCCTCTTACACATTGATTGAACTGGATCTGGCTGGCGGGAGGTCAAATTCCTCAGACGTCCAAATTTAATTTAAATTCTGTGCTACAGCCTCGTCAATCTGGAAACAGAAGCCTGGAGAAAACACCCCCGTGCACGGTCAAAGAAAAGGAAGGGCTCCGTGGGGCACAGATTTGGGGCAGGAAAGAGATTGGGCATTCCCCAGGCAAGCACTGTGAAGAGCCTAAGGACAGAAGAACCTGAAAAAGTCAAAAGTAGTAAAAACTGGTTTCACACAGCCTTGCACTAGAGCAGGGGTAGTCAAACTGCGACCCTCCAGATGTCCATGGACTACAATTCCCAGGAGCCCCTGCCAGCAAATGCTGGCAGGGGCTCCTGGGAATTGTAGTCCATGGACATCTGGAGGTCCGCAGTTTGACTACCCATGCACTAGAGCCTTCTTCAAATTGTCCAGGTGCAATTTCTTTCTCTCTCTCTCTCTTTTTTTTTTGCATGGACAGCAGGATGGAGGGAAGCAATGAATAGGGAAGGGTAGAAAAAGGCCCCATCAAACTCATGCCAGCAGTGCTCACTCAATGTTTCCCCAAAACAACTTAATTCTGTGACAAGGCTGAATGTAATTAGGCAACCAGCTGCCACGATTAAAAATGTTCCATCCAGATTTTTAAAACCATGCCACCACTGCTTACCAACGGTGTTGTTTTCCCCACACTGGAACTACCCTGATTTTTATGCTTCCCAAACTGTAAGCAGGACAGCAGGTTTTTCTCCTCTTTTCCTGTTCTCCTCCCAATCACCCTGGGAAGGTGCGTTAGAGCAAGAGTGATTCAGGCAAGGTCACCCTGGGTCACTGGACTCCCAAGAGCATGGGGGGGAAAGGGAGTTGGGTTTTTTGTGCCCCATTTACAGTCGTTTGCCTCTCCTCTCCCCACAACAGACACCATGTGAGGCAAGAGGCTCTAGGCTCTAAGAGGACTTTGACTGGCCTAAGGTCACCCAACAGGCCTTGTGTATCTCAAAGGGGCTTCCAATCGCCTTCCCTTCCTCTCCCAACAATAGGCACTTTGTGAGACAGATGGGGTTGAGAAAGCTCTGAGAGAACTGGAATTGGCCCAAGATCACCCAGCAGGCCTCATGGGTCTCAAAGCAGCTGACAAATCACCTTCCCTTCCTCTCCCCACAATAGGCACTTTGTGAGGCAGGTGGGGTTGAGAAAGCTCTGAGAGAACTGGGACTGGCCCAAGGTCACCTAGCAGGCCTTGTGTCTCAAAGTGGCTGACAATCACCTTCCCTTCCTCTCCCCACAACAAACTGTGAGGCAGGTGGGACTGAGAGAGCTCTGAGAGGACTGGCCCAAGGTCACCCAGCAGTCCTCTTGTGTCCCAAAGCCTTCCCTTCTTCTCCCAGGAGTCACATGTGGCCTCTTGACATCTGAGTTCTCCTGAAGATACAGGAGTGGGCTGAATTTCCAAGGCCAAGGTCCAAAGAGCTACTTCAGGCCAAGGCTTGGCAAATCCCTGGCACCAGGATACCGTGGCACCTAGAAATTACATTGCAGTATTCACCTAGCATTTTTCACTCATTTACGGCAAAGTCTCTCGGTGATTCTCGGCAGAAATACCAAGTTTATTTAATAAGGACTAGAGGTTACTTACCTCTTTGAGGCAATGACAACCCCATGTCCATCAGTTGACGGTGTTTTTAACAGCTCTTTCAAAAAGTTCCAAGCAACCATGAAAAGTTTAGGACTGGGTTCGGTGGCAGCAGGAACGAGAAAGTGCATCCATTAAAGCAGGGGTAGTCAAACTGTGGCCCTCCAGATGTCCATGGACTACAATTCCCACGAACCTCGTGGGAATTGTAGTCCATGGACATCTGGAGGGCCACAGTTTGACTACCCCTGCATTAAAGTATAAAACCCTGAAGGCTGAAGGAGGAGCCTGCCTCTTCCAGACCAAGGAAACGGGCGCGGCCTGCAGAGAAATGAAACCGCCCAGAAGTTTGCCCCGCTGAGCAGCAGACCCCCTAGCCCACTCTGCAACAAAGCCCCCCCCCCCCTATTTAAAAAAAGAGCTTTGCCACCGCCATGCATGGGGGAGAAGGACGGCCACCGACGAAGCCGATCCAAAGCACTTTGCTGACGGTTCTTGCCGTCCAGAACCGAGCGTGTCCTTCGCCCGTTCCTGGGGTGGGCCGTTCCCGGAGGGCAGCAGCTGCTTCGCCATTCAAACAAACCAGAGAGAGAATTAAAACTTTTTTTTTTTTTAATTAGTGTATTCACATAATTCGGCAATTGCAACACGCATGAAAAGCTTATTTTTCTTAGGTTCACGAGTTCTACCAATACAATAGGCTACTGGTAAAACTAGCACACACACACACACACAAAAATTGGTAACCGCTCAGCCGATCCTCCGACCCGCCTGACCCACCCTTTTTGTTTCGTTGTTTTAAACCGCCTTCCCACCCCCCGCACGACACCTCCAAAACTTGATTTTTGGTATTGCTCCTATGCCCTATTTATTTACGGCATAAAAAATAATCATCATTTCCCCCCCCCGCCCCCCCCCCATCGTCGCTACCCGCTGTTCTGTCGGTCGATGACGAAGCTTAACACTGGCCGCGTTTGTTCTTGAAGCTGAAGTGGGCGCTAGGGTGGCGCTTACAAAGCACGGCCCTAGCGCGAATGGGAACGATTTGGGAAACGGGGCAGGGGGGAGGGGAAAGGGAGGGCAAGGAAACAGACAAGAGGCAACCCCTGCTACTGCCACCACGACGAGAATGACAGACAGCTCGATCACAAGATTGTTAGTAGGATGTATACTCCCCCGTCCCGTCCCCCCCCCCCGTCAGAAAAACCCTTCTATACAGTTTCCCAACCCTCACCCGACCCAGTCTTATCCATAGAATATAATTCAAAATATTTCTTAAGTAAGGTTCAGATGCAGTGTCCTCGGGTTCACAATAACATGTACTATGGAGGGAAGTTTTGAGTCTAGTGGCACCTTTCAGCCCAAGCAAGTTTTAACTCTGGGGACAAGCTTTTGTGTGCTTTGTCAAGCTTCCACCCAGAATCGAACTTGGGAGGTCTGAAAAGTGCCGCGGGACTTGAAACTTTGTTCTGCTGCTCCAGACCAACACAGTTCCCTGCCGATGCACCGTGGAGGCTTCCTTTATGCCGGCCACGCCCAGCCTACCGGCTACTTCTGCGAGATCCAGCCCCAGGTTCACAAAACACACACGTCTTTCGGATCAGACTGGGCCCGGAAAGCTACAGCTTTACATCAACACGGGAAGGAGAACTTCATGGCATGGGAGGGACAGATGGGGTGGTCCAGGTCTCGACGGCATGACAATTTTGCACATTAGCCCACTAGGGAAGGGGAGGCCAGGAGAAGGCCAACGTTCTTGACTGCTCTCAGTTCTTGTTTGGATGCAGCACCACCCGCTGTTTCACAGAGCGCTTGGAACCCTGCTGCTGGAGTTAGGGCCGGTTTAGGGAGGGGAAGCCGCAGCTTGCCAATTGGTTGGCAGATTTAAAGGCAAAGCAGCCTGATAATCTTAGTTGGAGGGACCCTGACAGCACTGGGATGGAACTGTGTCATCAACTTCTGAAAAACCCTATGCCGATCCATTCAGAACTGACCACTGCAGGCTTATACTGTGAAAGGCAGAAACTGCACAGGAAGCGTTCCTCAGAAAGTACGCTCACCTGTGAAAAGGGATCCACGGGATCTGCAGAAAAGGGATCTGCAATGCACATTATATTCTTCTCCTGAGCAGAAGTGCAAACCTCTGGAACTGTTTTTTTCTGGGGAGGGGGGACTGTTCAACTAAGAAGGCTTCTCTTAGGATATGTGTGCAAGAGCAGACTGCACATGTGGCTATTTAATGGCACGTCAAAGGACCAATGGTGCAGTGGTTAAGAGCGGCAACTTCTAATCTGGCAAGATGGGTTTGATTCCCCGCTTCCCTACACGCAGCCAACTGGGCGACCTTGGGCTAGTCACAGAACTGATAAAGCTATTCTGATGAAACAGTAATATCAGGGCTCTCTCAGCCACACCCACCTCACAGGGTGTCTGTTGTGGGGAGAGGAATGGGAAGGTGATGGGAAGCCGCTATGAAACTCCTTTGGGTAGAGAAAAGCGGCCTATAAGAACCAACTCTTCTTCAGTTCCACACTGGTCACTCTTGACAAGAGGCCATGAGGACTGAGGGCTGCCTCCCCATTTAACCATACCTGCCTGTGACTAACTCCATTTTGTGTTCTCCGAACAAAGATTTGAAGATTATTCCAAAATCAGAATCAATAAGGAACTGTGGTTAGCCTTTAACATTAGTCACAACTCTAAGTAATGAAATAGGAGGCTAGGGAGATATAGAAGACAAACTGAACAAGACTTGGGGTTTATATCCCGCTTTCCACTACCCTAAGGAGTCTCAAAGTGGCTCACAATCTCCTTTCCCTTCCTCTCCTCACAACTGGTGCCTTGCAAGGGAGGTGCGGCTAAGAGAAATGGGACAGGCGCAGGGTCACCGGGTGGGCTTCATGAAGAGGAGTGGGGAACTGAACCTGGGTTTCCCAGATTAGAGTCCGCCCCCTTAACCACTACACCATGCTGTGCCCTGATCCACTTCAGCCACGGTTCAAGAAGAAGAGTTGGATCTTATATGCCGCTTTTCCCTACCCGAAGGAGTCTCAAAGCGGCTTACAGTCGCCTTCCCTTTCTTCTCCCCACAACAGACACCCTGTGAGGGTGGGGAGGCTGAGAGAGCCCTGATATCACTGCTCGGTCAGAACAGTTTTATCAGTGCTGTGTAGAGCCCAAGGTCACCCAGCTGGCTGCATGTGGGGGAGTGCAGAATTGAACCCGGCATGCCAGATTAGAAGTCCGCACTCCCAACCGCTACACCAAACTGGCACTCAAACAACACAATCCATAAGGGAGTCTCCTCAGGAGTGCCCTCCCCCTTGAACGGAAAGGTGTCGAGCGGCCTGCGGAGCCGAGCACCCATTGCCGGCAACAGATGCGTCGTCCTGGGAGGGCCGAGGAAGGAGATGTTTTCTAAACATGATGCTGGAGAGGAAGGAGGAAAAGCGGTATCCGTACACATTTTGGGCCCATGAAAGTACGTGCAGCATCCATGTTTTCGAGGTGTCCAAACCCAAGGATCGTTTCCTCTCCAAAGAGGGGTTTTTAAGGCAGCAGCCACTGCAGGGGCGAAGCAGGAGGGGAGGGAAGCTTTTCTGCAAGAAAAGCCTATTATAGGGCAGCTGAAAGCCTTCATATACATATATATATATATTTATATATAAAAATATCAAAAAATATTGAGAAAGGAGGACCTGGGCTTTTGATGAGATGTCTGATGGAGGTCAGAGAGGGGAGCTCTAGATGTCTTATTGAAAGGAATCCAAGCCAGGACAGCCGGACGTTGCCCTGCCAGGGGTGGGCAAGTGGGGGCCACGACGCCTTAAGCCAGGGGTCGTCAAACTGCGGCCCTCCAGATGTCCATGGACTACAATTCCCAGGAGCCCCTGCCAGCGAATGCTGGCAGGGGCTCCTGGGAATTGTAGTCCATGGACATCTGGAGGGCCGCAGTTTGACGACCCCTGCCTTAAGCAAAACCATCCATGTTATTGGTAAACCTTCAGGACACTCACATGTATATATACCCAATAAAAACACCATTAAAGTCTTTAAAATGTCCCTCCCTCCTTCAGAAGAAGGTGTTTCTATACACTAACTTTTTTTTAAACCTAGTATCAGAGTATAGGAAACAGAATCCACAAGGTGCTTTAAAATTTATCAGACCCTCAAGTGCTTTCCCCCCTCCCCCTGTCTCTCCTCTCTCTCTCTCTCTCTCTGAACTTTCTTTTTGTTGTTGATAGGAAACAGTTCATGGAGACCACACACAGTTACTATGACAGACGAGCTGTTAGGTTCAGTCTGCTGACGGGCCGGGGCGTTTCGAGCCCACCCGCAAAGACAAGGAGCTTTAGGACATGCTGGAGCAGCGTACTGAAGGGGAGCCCATCTGAGTCAATACTTTATCCAGCCACTGGAGAGGTCCATTCAGGTGGAGTTCGATCCAGCAAGGAGTGCTTGTAACTGTCTGCCGCCTGGAGAAGGGGGGGGGGGGAGAGAGAAGGAAAAACACGCCGTGAAGCCAGCAGGCACCAGTGACAAGGATGGCCCCTGCCCACCTTTTGGACCAGGGATCCCGAGCCTTTTGGATCCCAGCTTGTGGACCCCGTTGGAATTCCAAAACCATAGGGCGCCCTTTCTCAACTTTTTTATCGTTGAGAAACCCCTGAAACGTTCTTCAGACTTTGAGAAACCCCGGAAGTGGTGCAATTGTATAGAAGATGGTTGGGAAGCAGAGCTGTGAACACGCCCACCTGGGGCCCTCCCTTTCCCACCACCTCCAGGCTCATCATTGGACACTGGGGGGGGGGGTCCAACATGACCATATATCACACGATAAATGGTTAACAGATTTAATTTAAATATATATTAATGGATTCATGGTTTGAATGCTGCTAATAGATCTAACACAGGCCAAACTGCGGCTCTTCAGATGTCTGTGGACTACAATTCCCATGAGCCCATGACAGTGTGACACCTGGGAAAGCCAGATTGACCACCCCTGATCTATTTAATTTATTACATTTATATACTGCCCTCCCCTGAGGCTGAGGGAGGTTTACATGAAACAGAGGGGAACAGGAACAATACAGTATAACTCAGTAACCATTTCAAATGAATAAAAATAGGAACAGCAGTAACAGAGAGAACAGCAATTAACAACCTCAATTTTAACAATCCCATGGTTGGTCGGTTAGAATCATAGTGTTGGAAGGGGACTTCCAGGGTCATCTAGTCCAACCTCCTGCACATGAACACACAACTACCTGCCTACACAGTGACCCCAATCTCACCCCAAATGATCCCCCCCCCCCCAATCTCCAGAATCCCGCCCGGAAGAAATCAGGGCATTTGACTGATGGGAAGTGAGGTTCAGGGGTCCAGAGGATGTTGTTAGATTCGGTCAACCTCAACCAAATGCCTGGGGGAACAGCTCCCTTCTTCAGGCCCTGCAGAATTGTTCTAGCTCTGTCAGGGGCCTGATCTCCTCATTCCACCAGACCGGAGCCAGGACAGAAAAAGTGAGGTCAGGCGAGCTTCCTTGGGGCCAGGGATCCTCAGCCAGTTGGAGGTGGTGGAGCACAGAGCTCCACCGGGTCCCTCAGGTACACTGGGCCCAGGCTGTGTCTGGCCTTAAAGGTGAATACCAAAAACTTAAGTCTGATCCAGAATTCAACTGGTAACCAGTGCAGTTGTTGGAGAATGGGTTGAACGTGGGGCCTCTATGTTGTTCCTGTGAGGAAGCCCTGAATGAGAAAGCCTGCTCCAAAGGGAGCAATTGCACACAAAGCAAATGCCACTTCAAGCTTACGGCTCATGGCCACAAATGAAACTCAACTTCCAAATCTTCCATCTGTTTTACAGGAGGGAGAGGAAACTGGTTGGGGGGGGGGGGGGGGGTTCTTTCCAGATCTACACAATCTGCATTTCCCTGCAACATGTCAGACTGAGTCAGTGGGGGAAGGATTGATGGGGCACATACAACTACTGAAAGACAATGGCTCTTTATGGCAGGGAGGCAAGAAAAACTGGCCACAGTCCTTGTAACTTCGAGCTAATATTAAAGTGTTTCACAATAGCTTTGTTTTTATGGGATGACTCATTCCAATGTGGTTCATTCAAACTGCAGTATCAAAGAGGTACTTAGTCTGTCTAATGCCACAAACATCTTCAAGTTTTAAGGTTAAAGCAGACTGCTCTCTCAACAGAAGGGCTACGAAAACGATGAATGAGCTCCTTAAAGCGGAGAGGATCCTTAGCTTGGAGGAATGACAACTGGGGGGAAGCAATCCGGACAGCGGCTTGGGTACTAGCGACCCTCTTTCCTTCCTCCTCTAGGAGATTATATTAGGGGAATGGGCTGAGCTGAGTTGTATTGAGATTTCGCCGTATCTTATGTATTTTTAGCTCTTCATTGTAATTTTTGCTTGTGTTTTAAGGGGAAAGTCTATGGGGGGTTTATGCACATTTTGTAGCCCGCCACAAGCCTTTTTTGGGAGTGGCGGGGAAGAAATTTAATAATCATCATCATCATCATCATCATCATCACCATCATCATCATCTTTAAACCGCCTGTGGTGCCGCGGGCGCCATGGACTAAATAAATGGCTAAGGGGTTCTAAGGCGGGATGTGTCCGTGATGAGGAAGGGTCCGGATTGGACCCTTCCTCCGGATGGACAATCGGAGGGACTAATCGGCAGGCGCGCAGCGCCTGCCGATTGGTCCCTCCGATTCCCAGCCCCAGTAACTGCGAGCCGCTCACAGCGCGGCTCGCAGATGCTCCCTTTGCCACTGGCCTGGCGCATCAGGCCGGCCGCAAGGGAGCCCCCGGCAGCCGCGCGCCTCTCACCGCGTCAGGCCGCTGCCCAAGGGAGCCCCCGGCAGTCACGCAGAGCACGGCTGCTGGGGGCTCCCTGCCCAGCGGCCTAATGCGGCGAGAGACGCAAAGTGCCTCTTGTCGCGTCAGCCCGCCGCCCGAGCAAGCCCCCGCCAGTCGGAGCTCTACAAGACCCGCCCGCAACTCAACATGGCCGCCGTGGGCACGTCGAGGAGCCGAGGACACCCCGCCGCCGCCGCCCGCCCTCGATGACGCCTCCTCACTAAGGTGCCCTTCCTTTCCGTGCTGCCCTGTCCCTCCCTCTCCCCCACATTCTAGCGCCCATTGTATTTCGTTTACAATGGGCTCTTTTCCTAGGAATAATAATAACAACAACAACAACGATAATACTAATACTAATAATGAGGTTTACGAAATGATGCAAGGGGTAGAGAAGGTAGAGAAAGAAGTCCTTTTCTGCCTTTCTCACAAGACAAGAACTCATGGGCCCTCAGGGAGATTAAAGAGTAGGCTTAGAACAGATTAAAAGAAGTACTTCAGTGCTCCCAAAAGTGATGGTGGCTACAAGCACAGACAACTTCAAGTGAGGGCTGGAAAAACACACTGAGCAGAGGTGTGAAGGTGTGAATGCAGCCCTTTGCATAAGAAGCAGCCAATCATGTGCTCATACCTGTATTCAGCCCCCCATCCTTTAACAAAGCTCATCCTTATGGTGCACATTCGTGTGAGCTGATAAACCGCTTCGAAGCCCTGATTGACGGACTGAGCCAGAAGAGCAGCAAATTCCTGGTTGTTAAAGATCTTCAGGTTGCAGCCTGCAGAAAATACAAGGAAATACCAACCTGATAAACAACCGCTGCTCCTTCAAGCTATTAAACTGTTAATGCTTTCTTCTTTTAATTCTCCACTGGGGAAGCCTTACACCAGTGAAAGGAGCCAAAGGAGCACGCGGCACAGAAAACTCAGCTGAGAACACACGGAGCAGGTTTCGTTTTCGGCAGGCTGCCTGTACCTTACCTGGTGGGATTTTGCACACCGTTGCAGGATGCCACCCGTATCTCTGATTGCAATTGGGGCTCTGAACGAAGATTGCGCTGTCGCTTAGGCACTCGGCAAAAACTTCCCCACCGATGTAATACAAACGCACTCCCCTTCCTGGAAAAAGGACATGCCGGAGTTTTAAAGTGGACAGAGACTTAGGGCAAGGGTCAGCTATTTACTGCAGTGTTCCTTTTGCGACTCCAAGTTAAGCCAACTCCAAAATCAACCCCCACATCTATAAAAGCCAGGACCTGTTCTTCAGCACTGTAAAAAAAAAAAGGGAGAGAGAGAGAGTCTGAGGAGACAGGAAGTGGCTACCTATGTGCCGTCTTGTCATTTCCACGGTGGCGTTTCTGTTAACGTTTGAAAGCAGACCGAGGCAGAACCTTTCCGAGTTCGACGGATCTGTAAAGCCATCTACGGTAAGCGAAGGCTGCGACGCGTGGAAGGTCTCCCCCACTCTCTGGTTCAATTCGTAATACGCTATCGAGCACCAGAACGCCGGCTCTGAATAGGTGACCGGCTGAAGGTCTAGAGGGGGACAAAAAAATCGTGGCATTTGTCAACATAGAATTGGAAGGGTTGGAAGGGGCCATTCAGGCCATCTAGTCCAACCCCCTGCTCAACGCAGGATTAGCCCTAAGCATCCTAAAGCATCCAAGAAAAGTGTGTATCCAACCTTTGCTTGAAGACTGCCAGTGAGGGGGAGCTCACCACCTCCTTAGGCAGCCTATTCCACTGCTGAACTACTTTGACTGAAATTTTTTCCTGATATCTAGCCTATATCGTTGTCCTTGTAGTTTAAACCCATTACTGCGTGTCCTCTCCTCTGCAGCCAACAGAAACAGCATCCTGCCCTCCTCCAAGTGACAACCTTTCAAATACTTAATGAGGGCTATCATGCCCCCTCTCAACCTCCTTTTCTCCAGGCTGAACATGTGGCACACTTCTAAATCTTTGGCATTAAAGTAGCTAACCGCAGCTTCAAGCCCATCAAAGCTCTTTGTGTTATTGCCCTTAGTTCAACAATATCCCACATGCTTTGTGCATTCCAGAATTAAGAGGTAAAGTGCTCAAAGGAAAAGATCATCAAAGAGGTTGGATTCTGCTTGTCTGTTCTGCTTAGGACAGCGCATTCTCCTGGTACGCTGCATTTCCCCTGTGCCAGAAGGAGAATCTTGCATCCAGCCAGGGTAGGGATGTGTGTGTGCGCGTGCGTGCGTGCATGAGAGGCAGGATGTCTCACAATTATTTTATTTATATTTTGTTACATTTTTATACAGCCCTCCCTTAAGGCTCAGGGCAGTTGACAGCATGAATTCACAAACCCCATTGTCCTACTGATCCAGTACAAAGAAACTGAACTCAATAACTTACTTGTGTTAACATCATAAACATTTAATGCGTTAACTATATAACGCAAACTGTTGCTTGACGGGATGGCCAGACTTGGGGCCGTCTTGGGCTGTATCTGATGGGCGTATTTGGTGGGACAAGTGCACAGGACTGTCTAATGGTCTATAGCAAGGGTAGTCAACCTGTGGTCCTCCATATGTCAATGGAATACAATTCCCATGAGCCCCTGCCAGCATTTGCTGGCAGGGGCTCATGGGAATTGTAGTCCATGAACATCTGGAGGACCACAGGTTGACTACCCCTGGTCTATAGCATTAATCTCTCCAGTAAAAGAAGAAGAGAAACGAAGGCATAATTTCCAGCTCGTGCTTTGTGCTTCCAACTCAAACCCTCCAACTCTACTGAATTTCAAGCAAATCTCTGGAGAAGTCTCACAAACTAGGAAAAATATTTTGAAAAATGTATGGGTGATACGATCTTCCCCCAACAGCGCTGTTTGGCCCTCTGCTTCACGTTAAGTGTAGCGCCATCTCATCCTTGCGCAAGGCATGCCTCGTAGGCTTCTGTTCAGTCTCTCCATGTTTCCAGGGGTGTTTCAATGGTGCTCTTTTTAGAAACAGAATGAGTCAGCGGTAAGCTGAACGCAAGTTCTGCTCCGTGACCCAGATGCAGGGCCCTGCTTCAGCACACTCTGGTTTCTAAGGAACCCAAGTACCTTTTTGTAGGCAACGCTGCTGTTTGCATGATATAGTCAATCGACTCTTTAAAAGGACAACTCAATACGGGTTCGCTTCCCCCTAAAAACGATAACCTCCCCTCTCCTCCATTTCCCCAAATGGGTCACCTAGCAGTCACTTCCAGCAATTAAATGTCTGGCTGGTTTCACCTTGTGACTACAAATACGCCAGGGAGGAAAAAATTAGCCTAAGAACGCTACGCTCAATATGTGAAGGAAGGCAGGGAACACACAAAGCTGTTTCAATAGTGTCAAAGCACTCCGTCTGACAGGGCAGGCTGGCTTACAAGGAAATTTTCCAATGGGCCCCTGGCGCTAGAGATCCACTGGTGGCAAGTGGTAAGGAGAGCCAGTCCCCAAGAACTGCACCAGTGCCTGGGGTGGGCCACTTGGCTTGGTGGGCCACCAGTACCACTTGGCGTGGACTCTTTAGTGGCCACGATCACTGATTTCAAACAGGAAGAGATGAGTTTTGCACCCCACTTTTCTCTACCAGGAGTGCCAAATCAGCTTACTTTTCCCTTCCCTTCCTCTCTCCACAGCAGGCACCCTGTGAGGGAGGTGGGGCTGAGAGAACTCCAACAGGACACTCGCCCCCATCTGGAATTTTTCGCCCTGTTCTAGTTTCTGCCTCAGCTTGAGACCTAAATCTCCACGATGAACAGAGAGTCACCCAAACCACAGAGGCCACCTGAAATGTCTGGTGTTATCGTGGACAGAAAACAACCAGTCCCACCGGTTTTATCACCCAGTCCTTCTCCCAGATTGGTCTTTTCTGAATCCTGCTTTCGACATCCTAAGCAGCGTTGGCTTAAGTGAGGAGGAAGAAAAGCGTTTGCTGCTTACCCAGGCTGTGATTGACCGGAGAAAGGGTGCTGGGAGACAGCTCTGCCGGGGAGCCTGTAGAGTTAAGAGACAGTGTTACTTTACAGCAAAATCCACTCCAGTGCCTCAGACTGCAGAAAAATCGCCGTTTGCCGCATGCCAAATATTTCTCTTGGATGCCGGGCAGCTGTAATTGGAAGAGCTCGAGGCTGGTTTTGACTAACACGGGCAATGTGCAAGGTTCATCCCGAAGATATCCATGCAGAGCTACCGCTGGACACATTGGGAGCTGACCCGAGCACTGCTGTTTTGAGTTTTAAATGTCAACAAGTAAACAAAGCAGAAGAAAGAAGTCTCAAGCTGGCGATGGCAAAATGATTTATTCCAATGAAAACAAGATATCGAAAATGGACTATACCCAGGAATCCGTTTTGAAATTGTTTCGAACACGGTTTTCCCTGGAATAAATCATTTCACAATTGCCCGCTTGAGACTTTTTTCTTCTGCTTATCTTACAGCTGACGGGATTCCACCTGCTACCATTGGCAGAAAGCTCATGCTGCGGGCAGCTTTCCTTTGAGAAAGGTTTAGAAGTCCTGCTGCTACCTAAGAGAATCAAGGACGAGGTTGTGAAATCGAGGGGAGGCATGCCAAAATATATATTTCTATATAAAATCTTTTAGGAGATTTGAACAGCATCTTTTCTATCTTTCCTCACACCTTTAGCCCACCAAAAGGGGGAGTAGCAAATTAAGTATCATGACCAAATACTGTTTTTTAGTCTGCATACAAGACTTCTGAACACTCAGATGGCTCAGAGACAATACGAAGCGACATTATACCTAGGAATTATGTTCGCAGCACACCGCAAATCAATTACTCCCCTTCCTGACTGTCATCAAGCTACACCAGCCAATGATGGCTTGCAAGGTAGGAGCGGGCATTTGCAGGCCACACACACACAGACCACAGTTTGTCATTTCAAAAGCAAGCTGTGGCTTGCCAGAAGCCAGGAACTGACAGTCAGCTTGTGCTGAAGCCCAAAGGCCGTTCCCAGCTGTTTTGCACTGTGTCAATGGGGCATTACATCTGAACCATGTTTTGAACAGCCAAGGAGCAACTGGAACTTATGCAAGGTCATCATGGGCCTTACTGTAGCCTAAACTGACAGTTCTATGTCCCACCCCACTCCCTCAATCCTAAAGGAATAACTCTAGGACAGCCTTGGAAGAAAATTGCTTCCTCAGGGGGATGACACAGCACAACTGCAGGAAATGACGGTGGAATATGGAGACGTGTATTTGCCATTCACTGCTTTTGCAAGGTATATGTTGAGCAACTGCTTCACCGATTATCTTAAGGGATAGTGAAGCAATTTAGACGAGGACAGTTTAGGGTTTTCTGTTAAAGGAGCATGTCTCTTCCCCCTCAGGGTAGGGCAGAGGGTAGTACAGTATGAGCAAACTATCATACTATGAACAAGCTATCATTCAATGTAAAAAATATAAAATAAATATAAAAATTTCAGGTGCCCATTCCACTTCCCCCTGATTCTAAGCAGAGGGCCTGAACCCAGTTGGTTCATTTTGGGGGTCAGTTCAGGAACACCCCAAACTGAACCGGAATTTTCCAGTTTGCGCCTAACCCTAGTGACAATAATCCCTGCAACAACCACAAAAAAATCTAAAAATTAAATATATGATTTAAACAGATGAGGATGGTTTGTGGCCTGACTGAGAGGAAGACTGAAAGAGATCTTGTGGTTATAGCAGAAAGTTCAATTAAGATGCTGACTCAGTGTATTGGCCACAGTGAAAGAGGCAAAATCATACTGGGAATTATTAGGAAAGGACTGAGAATAAAACAGCAGTTATTTTAGTGGCCCTAAATAGAGCAACAGAATGGCTATATTTGGAACACTGGGGACCGTTCTGGTTGCCAGGATCTCAAAAAGTATATAGCAGAGCTGGAAGGAGTATAGAAGAGAACCACCAAGGTGATCAGGGGGTTGGAGCAACTTCCCTATGAAGAAAAGCTGACTTCTAAGATCACAAGGGAAATGGTTAAAAGAAGATATTATATAGGCTTATAAAATTAGGCATGGGAGTAGAGGAAGAGGACATGGGGAGCTTGTCCCCTTGCACTCTTTAATATAGGAACACAGGAGAACCTAGTGATGCTGATGGGCAAGCAGATACAGGACAGCCCAAAAGAAATACTTGTTTACACAATGAGTGATTAACCTGGGGAACACCCTATCAATAGACATAGTAATGGCTACAAGCATAGATTGTTTTAAAAGAAGATTAGACAGATTCATGGAGGAGAGGTGCACCATCAGCCATAGGGATCAAAGGGAACAGCAGGAAAAACCACTGAAAACCCAGTGCTTGGGGGCAACATCAGGCCTCTATCCCATGCTGGTTAGCCACGGAGCGAACTGAGATGCTATGCCAGATGGACCACTGCTCTGATCCAGCAGGCCTCTTAAGGAAAGAGTTATCAAGTCACCTAACATGGTCCCCTTTGATCTGAAAGTCTTTGCTTTGAGCACAGGCGCGGAAAACATAAACCCTTACCTGTATCCATGCTTTGGTTCAACTGCTGGTCGCTCGTTTCTCCATCTTCACTGATATAACCAGGAGGCGGCGTTTCTACCAAGAACAAGTTAACAACTGATGAGCCATGAACATGGTTTCTGAGCGCCAGGTGTAATTGGGAGGGGGGAAATAATTAAAATGTTGAGTCTCCCGTGGGGCCCTGGCTCGGTTAAACAAGATGTCATGCCACTGTCCACTACAAATGTGTAAGACAGGGAAGCGGGAGGATGTTACTGGCTTCTCCTTTCACAAACTACTGTTCCATGTCAACTCCCTGTTCTCTACGCTTCAGACCTAGCACAGTTGAATGAAACCATGGCCAAGTCAGATGATAACCCAATCGACCTAAATGATACCCACAGGGGTAGTCAACCTGTGGCCCCCCAGATGTCCATGGACTACAATTCCCATGAACCCCTGCCAGCTAATGCTGGCAGGGGCTCATGGGAGTTGTAGTCCATGGACATCTGGAGGACCACAAGTTGACTACCCCTGCATTAGAATACTGGTTTTTCTATAGTTCATCTTACCCACTTTCTTCCTCCTCCCAGCAAACCCTTCTAACCACAGAAATGTTGGTTTCCAAGTCATGGTACCAGCATAAAGTTGCTGATTTCCACTCTCCAACTTTCATGGGCCCTGACTTTTGGGGGTCTGGATGGAAGCAGAAAAGATCCCACTGGCAGTCTTCAAGCAAAGGTTGGATACACACTTTTCTTGGATGCTTTAGGATGCTTAGGGCTGATCCTGCGTTGAGCAGGGGGTTGGACTAGATGGCCTGTATGGCCCCTTCCAACTCTATGATTCTATGATTCTATGGATCCCCCTCACACCTGGCTAGCTGAAGCATAGTATGGAACAGGTAAAGAGTTGCTGAGATTCTCTTTGCAGGACCATTAAGCACACTGTAAGCTCTAATCACAGCTGCGTAGAATTTTTTTTTTTAATACAATATGCCAATCTCAGACATATGGAATGAAACCCAGCCAGCTGTGAGAACAGCATAGGTGGTCTCTGTACGTAAAATATAAACAGAGTTTCCTAGAAAATTAAACATAGGTCAGCAAGGAGATAAATAGAATTTAAACAAGGTTACAGGAATATCTAAAAATACGTAGTGTAAGGATGCAGCTACATTCCTGTAAGCTTCTGAGACAAGAGGGAAAGGCTGAGGTTAAGGAGTGAGTTCCAGAACTACCAAGGGAGCCCAGGTCCACCTACAAGGATCAGCAGGGTTGTCTCAAAAGGTCCTGAAGGATGAGGTGGCACACAGTACAGAGTCCTCCGAAACTTGGCAACGATGTATAGGGCTTTTTAGGTCAAAGCCACTGGGCTTCCTTGAATGAGACCTTGGCCCAGCAGAGTTACTACAAGCCTAGTTCCAAGCAGTTTGGGTCGCCAAGAGACCTTCAAAAGCGCACTCGGTCTATTGTCCTTGAACCCAGTCTGTTAGTGGGTCAGCTGGCAAGCATCAACTCCATTTCCAATGTCCCATTAATTTGGAGAACAATAAGGGCACAGCAAGCCAAGCCACTGATGTTTGACACTGCTGTGGACAGCTGCACGGTTGTCCCAGGCAGGTGGAAGAAGAAGAGTTGGTTCTTACATGCCGCTTTTCTCTACCCGAAGGAGGCTCAAAGCAGCCTTCCCTTCCCTCTCCCCGCAACAGACACCCTGTGGGGTGGGTGAGGCTGAGAGAGCCCTGATATTCCTGCTCTGTCAGAACAGCTTTATCAGTGCCGTGGCGAGCCCAAGGTCACCCAGCTGGCTGCACATGGAGGAGCTCAGAATTGAACCTGGAATGCCAGATTAGAAGTCTGCACTCCTAACCACTACACCAAACTGGCTCTCAACACCAAAGTAGCTCTGTACAGTGGAGTCTACAGCTCATGAATGCTGTCCATCAGAACAAACCCTAGGGGCTACTAACTGGTGCATCCCGGGCAATGCATGGATTCAACCCTGCGCATGGTGGAATGAGCATGTCTTTGCTACTTTCGCTTGCGCGCTGAGTACCTGGTATGTAATTGCTCTGTGGTTCGATGCCGGCTGGAAAGTTAGTGTTTTCAGGAATGGAATGAGTATAGTCGTCGAGGGGCGGAAGTTCGGTCAGAATCTCAGTATGGCGTGGCACTAAGACGGGAGGCAGAACTGGGGGAGAAAATCCCAACGTGTTAGACAAAGACACTCTCGACAGACGCTAACCGCAGTTTTCTAAAGCCAAAGTCAAGAACCAGCTTTGCACCCTCTCCAGACTGCACCAATCCCACCAATGGGGCATGTTGCAAAAGACAGTAACCAGCAACCATGATGCACTAGATCCACGTTTCCTTAGGATTTAAGGAGGCCAAGTGAGATACATTTTAGGGAAAGGGAGAGAACTTCAGGATGCTGGGGCCAGGGGGAGACAAAGCAAGATGCCCCGGGCAAGTCGAGCAAAAGAGACTAAGGGCATACAGCTTTGGCATACCTAGATCCTTGTGGCTCACAATCCTCTGCAATAAAGCTGTCCGGGTTCCCAATGCGGTGGCCACGGCATGCACTGGCACCTTATCAGGTGCTTGACAAGGGCTTTTAAAGATCAGGTGGGGCCATTTCTGATCTGCTGTGCAGATTATAACAGCTTTGCTTCTGAATCACCTCTCTTTCCCCCAGCACTTGGAATTCCTCTGGTTAGGTGTGTAGCAGCCATTCTGTGGTCGCTCCCACCACCCTGTGCCAGAATTCCAAAGGTGGCAGAGAGCTCAGAAAGGGGTGGGAAGAGTCTGAGAAGGTACCACAATGGAAGAACAAGTTGTCCTGTTAACAGCCACCAGGAGACATATTTCAGATAAGACCATGACTAGCCTTAGACCCCCCCCCCACCCCCGGAGATCTGAACCCAGGTATCTCTGACTTTCATCTGCTCTGTCCAGCACAAAACTCTCTTTTTTTGGCCTCAAGGTCAGTCTGACACTACTGGAAGCCAGCAGAGAATAACAAGAGATATGGGAAGATGCAGTCTGAACCAATGTTCAGTTCCAAGAGCCGCTCCCCCCCCCGGGGGGGGGGGGCGGTAGAGAGAAATCAAAGGACAGTTGATCATTTGGGTTGACCTCAGTGGTCAAGGCTGCAAAGGGAGGCATCCAAAAATGGTACATACAGTGTTTCGGAAGCGTTCCTCTGATGTACCGTTACCTGCCCTGAGCCTCATCGACGAAGCACATGACAAATCACTCAAAGAGAAGCTCCCCTGCTATAGCGGCAAGCATGTGCGTCAATGTTTCGCAACGTCCAGCTCTACCGAGCAGTGCCAGACACATGCATTCAATACGGCAACACAATTCATTACGACATTTCAATGCCACTGACAGGATTAAACAAACTGGACGAGTTCCCACTCAGCTCTTGGAACCCTCTCAAGCGGCACACGCTGAGCGCGGGTAAGAGACTTAGTCAAGCGGGCCCTGCCGGGGCGACCCCTTCCTGCCAACGGCGGTTTGCAAGCTTCCTACCTGGAGTCTCCACTCTCTGGTAATGGTAGGGGTTTACGCACACTTCGTCCTTTTTCAGGTTAAAAGCATAGTCACAGTTCTCAATGGCCTTAAGTTCGTGGTGACTGTGAAGGTCAGGCCAGCGCCACAACCGGCAGTAAATGACATGCGGCAATCCTTTACGGTGGGACACTTGTAGGCGGCCATCGAGGGACCTAAGGGGAGGAAAAATATTCCAGAAATATTCAGACGGGTTCACAGGCGGCACACTCAAGTTGAGATGTTCAGGAGTTTATTCAGTGTCCTTCCCCGTGCCCCCAGCCCCAGCCCCAGTAGGGCTACAAGAGAAATTTGTGCTCATCTGGGAAGACTTGAAATAAGAGGAGACCGTGTTACAAAATAGCCCCCTTACTTATACGGGCACCTGAGTCCTTGTGCCTGAGGGGGCCATTAGAGGTCGCTGCATGCCTGTGTTACATTAATGATAATCCTCCCCCCCCCAAACTTTCAATCCTCACCACTATGCTAAAACATTAGTTATCGCTTCACATACATTGGTCATACAAGACTGCACAAAAGATTACAGCAGTCAGCTCTCCACGTGATTTGGATTGGCTTGCAACTTGAAGCTTGCACGAGACATGGTTGTGTTTGCTTGCGGGTTTTGAGATCTCTTTGCTTTCTCGCATCCCTCGCTGCTACCGGTTGAAAAAGTTTTGCTAGTTTTAAGACAGAAGACTGCCTAGGCCTACACAAATGCAGATGGGTTTTATGACTCATGGGATGAGAGAGACGAACCTCAGGGCACAATGCGAGTAAAGGGTGACATGGGAAAAAAACCATCAAAAGCCTAGACAAATTGCTCACTCGACGTTGTATTTTTTTTTAGGCTCACTGAATTGCACGCACCTGACCAACAAGTCAAAAAACAGTGTGCCAACGAATGGTTTTTAAACACACACTTGATAAAGAGGCGTAAAGTCCCCCAGTCTTGTTAAAACAAATACCAGACCGTGTGGTTGCATTGCCCGACCCTCCCTAAGTCTCCCCCCTTTCCAACAGCACTGATGTGGAATGAGGATTTTTCAAAATTAGAATTTCATTGGTCAAAACATCAGCTGAGAACACTTTAAAAAAAAGGAGGGGGGAATCTATTGTTTTAAAATGCTTTGCTGACCAGGAAGCATTTCCAGCAGACAAGACCCTCAGAAGCCGCTCCCTCCCGCAAGATCTCTACAATGAGACGCAGGGCAGAATATTCACCTGGTTTGTTCAGAGAAGCTGTAAAGGCCTGTTGTATCCCACTGATCTATCGTATTTGGTGTACTCAGTCCCCAAATTTCAGAGCAAGTGCTGTGTATAAATTGAAAAAACAAAAACAAAAAAAGTTGATGTGAATATGGAATAATGGTTATTCAAACTACTGTGATGTAAAGACATGGGGAGGGGGGAGAGAAATGTACAGAAAGCTCCCTTTCACATAGAAGATACTGCTTTTAGAACGCGACTCGGCTGCTGTATTTTCTATATGAAGGAGGCCGATAAAATGGAACAGGTGACTCAAGGTAAAATGATGTCTCAAAAAGGTGAGCAAGTTAGCTGGATTTAAACAGACTGGCATATTTGTAAGAGACCTTAAAACAGGCAAAACCTCAACCTGGCAGAATACAGTATCGAGTTGTGTGTTGTTTTTTTAAATTGAAGGGAAAACTTTTGCAAGCGTACTGAAAGTCAGAAACTAAAGCCATGTTCACAGGAAGTTTATTAATATTACGAGATTTATCGACCATCCTTCCATATAAGGCTAGAATATTTTTACAAGTACTTTAAGTAGTAGTTCAGGTACTACTACGGTGATGCAGAATGACTACTAGCATGAATGTGCAGGCTTGGGTTCAAACGGCCTTATTAAATAAACCTCAACCATCCAATCACCTCTAATGCTTATTAGGGCCAAATATAAAGCTAGGAATTTGGATCCAACATTGTTTGTTTTTAATGAAACAAATGCACTTAAAACATGGCATGTATTTTTTTTTAACCCACAGCGCTTTCCTTTAAACAGCAAATCAATGACGGCAGGCGTTTTCATGGAAACCCAACTTCACAAGATCACCAATCCAAAGAAAGGGGACAAAATTTGCCCCAATAACTGTTTATACCACTGGTAGAAATGAAGCAGAAGAAACAGCCAATCTTATGTATGTGTCGTGCACACTTCGGGAACTGTATGTTAGGTGTCAGTCTACCAGAAAGTAGTGTTCTATATCTGTGAGATTCAGGCAGCTCTAAAGCAGACTTTTATCAACCTTTTGACCGTGGAAGTACCACTGAAATATTTTTCAGGCTTCGAGGTACCAAGAAGTCATGTCAGCTGGCCACACCTCCGTGCCACACACCTCCAGAAGTGAGAGGAGCCTAACACAGCAAAGGTTTAAATCAGGGGTAGTCAAACTGCGGTCTTCCAGATGTCCATGGACTACAATTCCCATGAGCCCCTGACAGGAAATGTTGGCAGGGGCTCATGGGAATTGTAGTCCATGGGCATCTGGAGGGCCACCATTTGACTACGCCTGTCTTAGCCCATGGTTCATTACTGTTTGACTAAACCTTGACATTTACAATACAGTGTTTTGATAAAAATTGTGTCAACCACCTATTTCTGAACGCTGGCAGGGGCTCACGGGAATTGTAGTCCATGGACATCTGGAGGACTGCAGTTTGACTACCGATTGTGTCAACCACCTATTTCTGAACGCTGGCAGGGGCTCACGGGAATTGTAGTCCATGGACATCTGGAGGACTGCAGTTTGACTACCGCCGGCTTAAATGGTCAGGGACCCTCCCCCATCCCATCACTGGCCACATCCCTTCACTGGCCTTCGCGGGTAAGTAATTTTTTTTAATTGAAAAAATGTGTTCCTTTCCTATTTGTTTGGAGCCGGAAATGGCAGGCATGAGATGGGAGGGCTCTCCTGAGCCACCATTTTGAAAAATGCTATGCTGCAGTAAAATTGAGGGGCCTTCACGGTACCGCAGTTGGGAAACCCTGCTCTAAAGTAATGTATCAGGTGAAGTGTCTTGAGCACAGCACACTTATAACAATTCTTTCTCTGGAAAGTTCAATAACCCTCCATTCCGTCCCACACTTACCAACAGAAGACAACCCAGCGAGAGTTATCCCCGAGCACATTAGGTATATTGCATCCTCTGGGATCAACCTGCAATAATGTCTTAGCTCTGAATGGTTGCATCTCGTGATGAAGAACCAAAGGTTTCGTGGCACACAGTGAGCAGTGTTGCCCTAGGGTGTCCCCATTAATACAGCAGATGTTATGAAGATTATCTGGCAGTTCTGGTTTTGCGTTAACCTTCAGGATCGCAAAAAGCCCACAAAGGTTTGACAAGAAAGTGGGGTGGTCCACCAGCCCAGACACATATGCCAGTCATTTATAGTTCCGGGTTGGGGGGTTAAGATAATTTTTGTAAAGCACTATTATCTGTAATAATTTTGCATGGCTTATTCTAATACGTGACCAGGTAAATAGTCACTTGTCTCAAATATTTCCAGATTCTGACAGCAACAATCTAAACCTGAATTGGTATCCCAATGGCTTACATGTCAAAGTTACCAGATAATTCAAAACGAATCCTGCAACTATTGGACACACAAATGTTTCTTGCAGAATTTTTCTTCTCTTTCAAATAGTATTACGTGTAAAGTATTGCATGAGAAAATGTTAATGCATTAAGGATTCATAGGGGGGGGGGGAAGAACTCAGGAGACTATTCCTACTCAGAGTTTTATTGCATAAACCACATACATTCTACGTTACAAATTCATACCCAACCACGAACAATAAACTCTTCAGATCTTCCACTACTGAGAAAAAGAGTTAAATCCAAACTAGCATTTTATCAATCATGAGCTAAGTCTATATGTGGGCTTGGTTCATTGTTCCTGCCCTTCCAGCATTTTCACACCTTGACACTGCAGATGGGGAGCTGCAAGTGGACACGAATCCCTTAGGTTACGTGTTAATGCCACCCTCTTGACCCAAAGTTGGCAGAGATGCAATCCAGAGCCAGTGCCAGGAGAAAAGGTCATGCGCTGGAGGAGTGTATGAGATCCTGCCGCCTAGGGCTTAAGTTATAAGCATTATATCCTAGACCTAGCACAGCCTTTCTCAACCAAGGTTTTCCGACAAATCTGGAAGGGTTTCCCAAATGAGTGGGAGTTAATTAATTTTTAATATATTTTAAAATTTGTTAAACATTTATTGGGTGATATAACCATATATGGTCATATCAACCAGCCCCCTCGCCCCCAATGGCCAATTATGGGCCTTGAGAGGGAAGGAAGGGAAGGAACCCTAGGTGTGTGCGTGCACTAGGGTCGTGCGTGGCAGCATCCAATCCGGCTGTTCCAGGCCAACGCAGCCGGCACCGCCCTGCAGGGTGGGAAGGGGAGGCATGGGGGCCGGTGCCCAACTCGGTGCACACACGCAGGTGGAGTTACGCACCGGCTCCCGCGCCTTCCCTTCCACCACTCCCCACAGTGCAGCACTGGTTGCGTTGGCCTGGAACGGCCAATTCGGAAGCCACCGCACACAACCCTAGATTGTGCACAGATATGTCTCCCAACCACATTCTCTATTTTTCTCAAAACTTTCTCAAAGCATTCTCTGGGCTTTTAGAAACCCCAGAATGATTGTGCAGAACGTGGTTGGGAACCATAAGAGTGGCCTTAGCTAAACAACGGGGGGGGGGGGGGGGGGAGAAGAGATGTAGCACTGTACTCTGATATGGGGCACCTTAAAGAGGGGACTGGTGAACTTAACTTGCTTTGACTTCAAACCGTAGGTCTATTCTCCAAAGAGCAATTCTGCTATGCCTTTGAAAATAAGATATGTGCTACTGCACTTCAGCCATGCGTGTTGTGTGTTAACTTTCTGGGAAGTCCTTATATACCCACACCACAAGGATGCATTTCAAAACAGCCTCCTGAGTCACTTAATCCTGAAAAAATAGTTCTCATTTTGGAAGACGCTTGTATTTTTTAAAGTGTTTCTTCCAGTTTGGAACAAGTTCCCATCTCTACAGAGGGAAATTTGACCAATGCATCCTATTAGATCAGAATCCCATTTGCAAAAAAATCCATCCCATTCATCCCCCCACACGTAAATGCACATTAAAAAAATTTTTCAAAAGAAAACAACCCAGTTGAAGCTCCCGATGTTGCAGACTCGCTGCATGGTTTTGCTCTGCCAATGCTCTCCTATTAATTTAAAATTTAAAATTAATTTAATTATTAGTTCATTGCCGAAACCACAACTTAGTCCAAATGTTCTGCTGCGTTGTGCTGCTGGCTGGGGCAATGGTCCTGCAGCTGGTCAGTGTGGCGTGCGGCGGCCAAGGCAGTAACCATGCTTGTGGGCTGGGCAACGGCCGTGCTGCCAGTTGGCCTGCCATGGCTGCTGGCGGGTAGGCCAATCAGCAACAAAGACACAGCACTGCAGAAGCACTCTCATTGGCCAAGCTTTGCTGGGCAGAAAGTGCAGGAGAAAGTGCAGGCCAGGTGTCCTGAACAGCGCTCTGCCCAGAGTGCCTTTTTCCAAATAACAGAGCCACCAATGGTTAGGATGAAAAGCTCTGTCATGAGCCCTTAATGTAAGAACCCTAAGCTCAGTTTTTGCCAGGGCAGTAGGCATTCTCCCAGCTAACTAAAAGTATACCACAGAATCATAGAGTTGGAAGGGACCATACAGGCCATCTAGTCCAGCCCCCTGCTCAACGCAGGATCAGCCCACAGCATCCTAAAGCATTCAAGAAAAGTGTGTATCCAACCTTTGCTTGAAGACTTCCAGTGAGGGGGAGATCACCAGCTCCTTAGGCAGCCTATTCCATTGCTGAACTATTCTGACTGTGAAAAACCATTTGTGTGACAAATCTTCAGCAGAATCCATTGAGGTCATGTGCATGCCATTTTGGTTTGTGATGTGTAAAGCATTTCTCCTGGTTACACATAGTAGGTCGATGAAAAATAAGCCTCTCTTGTCTACTCAAGGCTTTATTTCTGATTAAGGTCTATCTTGGTTAAACCAGTTTAAAGTCTTTACTCCTCTGGACTGGAGATCCACAAGGCAAGGAGAGGCACTATTACCATGAAAGCCTCCTAAGTTGATCTCTTAGAAGGGGCTGTTCCTTGTCAAAGGATCAAAGAGTGGTTCCGGCAAACACGGGTGCTAATAAAGCAATGACGCCGCTATGGGTTTAGAATAAGGAGTCCCTGTGCATGTTCCAAGTACAACATGAATTTTGCTCTAAGAAACTATCACAAATTAAAAATTTGCCAAACAGCACTGAGGGTTCAGGGTGAGGGAGAAAAATCCAGTATGAAGTGACTGTGTGGGGACGAGAACTGAAAAGACCAAGATTCAAATCCTCCATCAATTGTGGAGATCAATGCATGACCTGAGGCTACCAAAATCACACATGCAATTCATTGCCACAGGAAGTGGTGGCATCTACAAGCACAGACAGCTTCAAGGGGGGCACAGCACAAATGCATGGAGCACAGGCCCATGAGTGGTTATTAGCCACAAGATATACATAGAACACTGCCTGGGGCAGGGATGCTTGGCATCCTTGGTGCTTGGGGAGGGGCCACAGCTCCTGGAGTTCTGGCCCCACTGGTGGACCTTGGTGGACCTCCTGACGGCACCTGGGTTTGGATCACTGTGCAAGACAGAGTGTTAGACTGGGTGGGCCACCGGCCTGATTCAACGTGGCTTCTCTTCTGTTCTAATACCAATTCTTCCAGCATACAATATTCTACAGGGCTATTGTGAGGTTAAAAGGGAGAAAGGAAACCAGATATGCTATCCCAAGCTCTTTGAAGGGTGGTATGAAACGTAGCACCCAGAGAATCCTGGCCTAAAGCCAGACATTCCACACAGCAAAGCCTGAAGAGAGTGTGCTTGCTTGAAGCCCTTGCCACTCCACCCAGCACCGTCCATACTCACTGACCGCAATCAGCAAGTTATACATTTTACCCTGGTTGGCTCTGGAGTTAGCGGTTTATCTGTGCTCACCACCAATCTTCTGCTTCTCCTAACAATGTTTGTGCATGTCCGTGTATCAGCTTGCTTGTATGCTTCTAGCTTTAGGAATAAGCAGCAGCATGAGGCTTATACCACTTCTGCTTGCTCCAGAGTTCAACAGAACAAACGGCACCCACCCACCATCTATGCGGGGAGGGGCGAAGAGGCTGCTTCATGCTCCACAGAACACTGAAGGAGCCGAAGGTTTCATTGTTCCAAACCTGTCAGCTTGACAAACTTCACCTGAGTCCCCTGCAATTAACTGGAGAAACTGGGGAAGAGGATCTGCACTCTTCAGCATGCCAGGCAACACTAAAAGGGGACAAAAGAGCTGAAAGGTAGGTTTGGACAAGGCCAAGACAGACGGCTGCAAGTAAGATTGTCTGAATGCTTCTCTGACCTCTCTGCCTGGCATCCTAGTCATATGATGATTAACAAGAATTTTACCCAGCCTGCCTGGCCCCCAGAGGATCACCAAACTGAAGCATCCATACAAATTAAAACCTAATCTTAAAAAGGTAAAGATATCCCCTGTGCAAGCACCGAGTCATATCTGACCCTTGGGGTGACACCCTCTAGTGTTTTCTTGGCAGACTCAATATGGGGTGGTTTGCCAGTGCCTTCCCCAGTCATAACCGTTTACCCCCCCCCCCAGCAAGCTGGGTACTCATTTTACCAACCCCGGAAGGATGGAAGGCTACGTCAACCTTGAGCCGGCTGCTCGTAGTCAGAGCTTCAGACAGCATGTTGGCTGCATTACCACCCTGTGCTACAAGAGGCTTAACCTTAGAATCCATTAAAATCATCAAATACATCATTAAAGCAAGTAAAACCAGAGCTTAAAATACAAAGGATCATAGGGGGGATATCAAGTGAATCAAAAGAAAAGGTCTTAGTGGAACGTAAGGGAGGGAGGTCTGCATGCCCCCTCCTTCCAGGAGAGCAGTATGAGTGGCAGTTGTGAGTTCCATCTGCACCCTCCCACCTCTCCAGATGTTTATTGGGGAGGGGGGGTTGAGACTAGTGAGGTTTTTGTTTTCTGCTGTATCTTCTCCCTTTTTGATTTTTTTTTTTACCAATGAATTGTGATTTTTATGTCTGGGGTTTTAATGGGGATTTTGTGGGGGGTTTATTCAGACATATGTAACCTGCCACGAGCTGTCTGGAAGTGGCAAGTAATAAATCAAATAAATTATAAGGGGACAGGCAAAACTCCCTAGAAAGAGTTCCAGAGTTCTGGTGCCGCTGCTGAGAAGGCCTTCCTCTGGGATGCCACCCACCGAATTTCAGAAGGCAGGAGGCAAAGAAGGGAAGCCCTCTGAAGACGATGACAAGGGTCAGGAAGGTTGGTAAGGGAGTAGGCACTTTCAGGTATGTTGGCCCATATCAAATAGTGTTTCAAATGTCAGTACCTGGGCCCAGAAACAAATGGGGAGTAAAGATGGAACAAGAATGGAGTGATAAGGTCCCTAGCATCCATTCCGGTCCACATGCTGGCTGCAGTGTTCTGCATCAACTGAAACATCCAAACACTTTCAAAGGGTAGCCCCCACATAGAACACACTGCAGGGATCTAACCGGAATGTAAGCAGGGAATATACCACAGTGGCCAAAACCTTTCCTGCCCAGGAAAGGCTACGACTGGCTAACCAGCTGAAACTGGTAGAAAGCATGCCTGAACATGGCTGCCTCCTACATAGCCAACACGAAGCCTGGGTCCAAGAGCCACCCACCCCCAGACCACGGACTTGATCCTTCAAAGGAAGGACCACACCATCCACAACAGGTGAAGCCTTAAATCTTGAATCGGACCTTCTGCTCTCCAGTGGCACTTCTGTCGTGCCAGGTAAGGTTCAGTTTACTGGCCACACTGACTCCAAAATTGCCCCCAAGCACTAGTATCTGCTGGAAGCACAAGACAGAGCTCGGTGTCATCTGCGTACTGGCGACTAGACATGTGCATTTGGTTCACTTGAACCGACGTGAGTTCAAATAATCTGCCTCTCAGTTGTATCAGGGACCAGGAACTATTCTTTTCTGTCTAGTGGCCCGTGAGAAGAGGGGGCTTTATTTTATTTATTGGAATACATAACCACCTTCTCTGGCAAAGGTGGACTCAGTCAGTGAGCACTAGTTCTAGCTCAAGGTGGTGGGTGAGTTTCTTGAAAGCTGCATTGTATTTCTAGATGACAGCAAAGATGTAGCTCATTGGCAAAATTACCAACTGAACCGGAACATTACTGTTCATCACTTTCCTTAAAAAGCTCGTTTGCATGTACTGTTCACACTTAATACTTCTGTTCACAAGCAGCCTTTGCATGCTGGCTGTGTCACCTCTTCACCAAAGTGAATTTCTGAATGCTTCATTGCGGCCTCCTGAACAGCTGCTTCTTGTAAGGGACGCTGTTCTGTTTTGAAAGAGACCACCCCAAATACTGGGGGGGGGGGGCGGAGCTGCTCTTAGATAAAATTATACATCTTCAATCTCCCTTTCCTCCCCCCCCTCCACCTAAAATAACAATCAGACAACCAGCACAGTTTAGCGTTTTATGGTTGCAGTGAAGATAAAGTTGAAACCCAGATAATGATTCTGTAAAGCTGCTCTGGGGGTCCAATGGGGAAAAGCCTGGGGTATAAATTTTAAAAATCACAGCAAGCAATTGTTTGTAATCAAACCGCTCAGATATTCAGCTGTGAGTTCATGCAGAATGTGTCTTTGTGGGATGCATGCCGCGGAGAATCTAATCTCAACTACAATTCAAGGGAATGTCGGAAGGAGCATCTAACAAGACAAGATGAACAATGGCATCTTTGGCCTTGCATCAGAAATTCTGGAGTCGAGGCATGGTATAGTGTCTACTTAAAAAATGAAACTATAGAACCCTGGATGAGTCAATGTTTTTAGAAGCTCCCTTTCCTCTCTTTTCCTCATGGATCCAATGGATAGACAAACCTCTCAAGACCTCACCAGGACCAGGGCTACCTGAATCATCTGACTACTTAAAGACTTGGAAGTGTCAAAGGTCTGGCTTGCATTATTTTATTTAGAAGAGTTGGTTCTTATATGACACTTTTCTCTACCTGAAGGAGTCTCAAAGCGGCTTACATTCGCTTTCCCTTCCTCTCACCATAATAGACACCCTGTGAGGGAGGTAAGGCTGAGAGAGCCCTGGTATTACTGAAGAAGAGTTGGTTCTTAGATGCCACTTTTCTCTACTCAAAGGAGTCTCAAAGCAGCTTACAATTGCCTCCTCTTTCCTCTCCCCACAACAGACACCCTGTGAAGGAAGGGAGGCTGAGAGAGCCTTGATATTCCTGCTTGGTCAGAACAGCTTTATCAGTGCGGTGGCAAGCCCAAGGTCACCCAGCAGGCTGCCTGTGTGAGAGCAGCAGGGAATTAAACCCGGCTCGCCAGATCAGAAGCCCACGCTCCTAACCTCTACACCAAGCTCAGAATACAGTCTCAGGCCGGTTTACACAATCTAAACAAACAATAAAACTAATAAAATTCACAGCTATGAAAAACAAGTTACTGGTAAAATTTACAAAAACTGCAATTAATTGCTATTGTGACAGTTATTACTGACAGCAATTTATAACTACACTGGCCCACCAGATGTTTGACTAGGAAGGAATCAGAGGGGGGATAGAAGGACAGAAGGGGTAGGAGGAAGACCCGGTTTCGTTGGATAGTTCTTATTAACCAGCTGGCCTCAACCACATGCCTGGCAGAATCACTCTTGTCTTGCAAGCCCTGTGGAACTCAGAGAGCTCCAAGATTTGTCATTTCACCAAGCAGGTAAAGGTAAAGGTAAAGGTATCCCCTGTGCAAAGCACCGAGTCATGTCTGACCCTTGGGGTGATGCCCTCTAGCGTTTTCATGGCAGACTCAATATGGGGTGGTTTGCCAGTGCCTTCCCCAGTCATTACCGTTTACCCCCCAGCAAGCTGGGTCCTCATTTTACCGACCTCGGAAGGATGGAAGGCTGAGTCAACCTTGAGCCGGCTGCTGGGATTGAACTCCCAGCCTCATGGGCAAAGCTTTCAGACGGCTGCCTTACCACTCTGCGCCACAAGAGGCTCTCACCAAGCAGGACCCAGGGCCAAATCGGCCCCGGCTCTAGTTGAGGTCAGATCAATTCCCTTACAGCCAGGGATCCTTATTGATCAGCGATGCTTGATCAAAGAGCTCTCTGGGGAACGTATTCAGAGAGGTGGTCCATCAGATATGTGGGGGCCCAGGCCACAAAAGGACCAGGGGAACCTTGAACCAGATCTGGAATTCAACCAGAAGCCATTTCCTTTCATTAAAATAAAATTACTGTAATGCTGGAAGATGTTCCTTTGAATACTTTTCAGCCCAATTTGTCCTTTTATTGTTGTTTGAAAGTTTATTGCTAGAAAGTTTACTTGCAGCAGATAGAACACTTAGAAGTTAAAACAGCGCTACAGGCATCGGCACAACTGCAAAGTGGTTTACAGGAACTCTTGCATGCTTTACGACTGTTTGGAAAGGTTCCCAAATATTACTCACCTAGTTAGAATCACAAGGAGCTCAACACTCAAGGCTTTTCTCCCAGCCGAGGATCCAGGAAGCCACTTTTTTGCATTCTCCAACATTACAAAGAAGCACTTTTCATTAAAGAATAGGGCAAACCATAAAGAGACATGCTGAATAGGGTAAGGCATACAGAGACATGCTTGTGTACAATGAGAGAGTTTTATCCAACCTGGTATCCCACTGATGAAAATGCGCCCGCATGGACAAAAAGCCATGTCAGAGAAATGAGTTGGTCAAGACTGAACAAAAAGCCGGCCAGACCTAAACCAATGGAGAAGTATTAATCACAGCCAAGGCTAATACTAAACCCCGCGTGCATCTAACTTGTCTGGGTACCAAGCCTGGGTCAGATGAGTTAAACGGATTACGCCATTCTTAATTCAGAGCGTAACTACAAATTAAGTGTCAGAAGTAGATGAGGCTGACCCATGATGTCACACTAGCCTTTTGATTTTGAACCTCTAAAGTTCTGAACTCTGACAGTCTATATCAGGGGTAGTCAAACTGCGGCCCTCCAGATGTCCATGGACTACATTCGCTGGCAGGGGCTTCTGGGGGGGCCGCAGTTTGACTACCCCTGGTCTATATCCCTCGAACTGGGCGGCATAACTGGTCACCCACCAAGTAAAATCCTGTTCTATCATTTTTCCAGCTATCGTGGCTAATTAAAAGCCTTTCCACCATCAGTATCTACTTCTGCAAAGTCATTTACAGTATCATCCATCACAAAATTTCACAGCTTGAAATTCTAAAACCTTTTATTGGAAAAAGTGTTATATTTACAATTTACAAAAGCATCTCCCATTACCAGTGCTGACCTCTTTTTTAAAGTGCATTTAAAAGCAACATACAACATTTCTCAATGATGACTTAAAACTGTCAGCTTGGTAGACACTTTTATGGTGGGGGAGAAACTGCTAACTCAAACAGTACCTGCCATGTATTGTGTATGGAGATTACAAGAGACACCTGCTACTTATATATATAATAATAATAAATCATCACATGGGCTATGATCTAAGATGCAAGCAAACCTAGTGCTCAGAGAATGACCACTGATTACTCAATGTGAAGGGTCCTTGTCCTCCAATGTAAAAGAGGATCTCATTTATTCATTTCTATACTGCCCTCCCAGCGGACTGGCTCAGGCCAGAGTACATCATGTCATTCACATACAATAGTTAACAGCTCACTAAAATTGAGACTGAAAATATAATTAATTAAAATCGCCATGAAATGGCGGATAAATGCGTACTAAATCTCAATACCAAGTTCCAGCATCAACAGTCCCGGTTTACCATCTGTTCTTCTGGAACTAGATTCTTATTATTATTTATTCTGCCCTATCTCAACAGACTCGGGGCGGATCACAACATAATTAAAATCACGTGAAAATTTGAAATGCAAAAATAAATCTAATTCAGGTTAAAATTCATACATAAATTGCCTTGTCTGGTCCAAACCATCTAAGAATGTTAAGCATCGATACCAATACAGATCTGACATATACTACCTCTCTAATGTAAGAGCTATTTCTTCTGTTTCCTACGTTTTACAAAAATGTCACTCAAGCTTCCCCGATTCAAGAACCCACTGAAATTCCAAGAGCATTATATCAGTGGCACCCTTCTGTCAAAGTCTTCTTTGAAATCCATCAAAAATTTCAGCGCTGTGGATACAGAGGCTGTCAGAAACCCTGATTCTGCCATGAAATATATATCAAATGTGCTTAGAATTTGGCCTTGTGTAAATTACAGCAGCCAGTCTCCGATGCATGGTTCATAGCGATCTCATTCCCTCCCTCCATGCCCCTCCCCTCCACCTGGCACCATCTCCTGTGTTTCCCTGCCCCCATGTCCTGGAGCCTGGACTCTTATCAGAATGTTTTGACTATGCAAAGGTCTCCAGTTGTATGGGATTCCCATTTGGGAGGAGAGGGGGGCAGACCAGGGGGACATAGAGGAAAAGACATGCGCCCTAAACACCAATTTCATCAATGTCTTGAATAAGTGTACTTGTGGCTTAATAAATGTAACCTTTGCTTAAGTAATGAGTGCGTTTTTGACCTAAAGAAAATCCTTACACAGGCTAGCCCAATCTCATCAGAACTGGGAAGCTAAGCAGGGTCAGTCTTGAGCAGAATTTGGATGGGAAGCCATCAGTGAAATCCAGGATTATTACAGTCAGAGGCAGGCAATGGCAAACTACCTCTGAATGGCTCTTTATTTGCAAACCCTACTGGGGTTCAAAATGACGGGGAGGGAAATACGTTGCTTTGCAAAAAACCAACATTGCACCTCAATGTGCAACTGGCCCACACCTGGTGGGCCCACCTTTCCAATCCTGGCCCACACCTGGTGGAATGAGCTCCTGGATCAGCTTAGGGCCCTGATGGAGCTGTCACAGTGGAGCTCTTCCACCAGGAACTTGGTTGAGGCCAGGGATAGAAGATTGTTTGGGTCTCCCACTTTCCCCCTCTCATGCATGATATAATAACTGGAATTACATTTTTCATCCGCCTGATACATGGGGTCTGATGGATAAAGGTTGCTCCATGTTTTTGGAGCTATCACCAGGGAGGGAGGTGGGAATGCAGTGATTCAGCTGCCACTTGGATTTTACTGATTTTATTAACTGGGTTTTTTACTCTAATGTTATATTGTATTTCTGTGTGTTGTAAGTTGCCACAAGCCAGCCTTGGCCCGGAGTGGCAACTAATAAATAGATACATAAAAATAAATAAATAAAGCCATCACCAAAATGTTCTAGAAATTTACTCAAGTTACACTAGACATCATCTTTTTACAACGTTAATATGTCAACTGCTTCCCTATCAATTGGAAAGGAAGCTGACTCTACCAAGTGTAGCCTAGTCCTACACTTTTGGAAATGTGACATCTCAGCCCAGGGGTAGTCAAACCGCGGCCCTCCAGATGTCCATGGACTACAATTCCCATGAACCCCTGACAGCGAATGCTGGCAGGGACTCATGGGAATTGTAGTTCACTGACATCTGGAGGGCCACAGTTTGACTACGCCTTTCTTAGCCCATGGTTCATTACTGTTTGACTAAACCTTGACATTTACAGTACAGTGTTTTGATAAAAATTGTGCCAATCACCTATTGAGATGTGAGGATGGGATAAATAATACATTTATTTTTCCCTTATGTCTTTTGCCATCTTACATGAATAACGCTGCCCTATACCAATTCAGACCCTTGGTCCACCAAAGTTAACAATGTCTACTCAGACTGGCAGCAGCAGCTCTAAAGGATTTCAGACAGAGGTCTCATATCACCTGCTCCTTTTAACTGGAGATGTCAAGTGACCAAATCTGGAACCTTCATACTCAGCTATGGCCTCTCCCCCAACCCAAGATCTTTGGTTTACAAGACTAAATAGACACTATTCCCTGGACACTCCTTTTATACTTTTATTCCAAGGATTTATTTATTTCCTTGGGTTTAAAGGTGGCGAACAATGCAACCAGTTTCAGGGACGCAAACACATAGGAGTTCATAAATAAATTTCACATCATTGGAAAGATGAGAAATGTATTCAAATTTGCCCAAACTATTTACCCTCCACCAAATGCCTCCTTAAAAACAGACCCATCTAGTACATCTTCCTACTGAATGCAGTGAACATGAGAAAGGTATGGACTCCAATATTCCATGACAGAGGGCTGGACTTCATTAACTGTTGGTCAAGCAGTACTAAGAAAGGACACAAGTAGGAGAAAGATGTCCAAGGAATATAATACCAGGAGTAATGGCTTGACTAATGGAAGCAGAAAACTAATCATAAAAATAAATATATTCTTGAGTTCCAATAATTTACACGTCAACTTTCCTCTTTGCTTGCCTGTAGACTTATGTTTTACAGATTTCTTGTTCTTGTCCACTTTCTACGCTAAGCAAGGCATTCAGTTCCTAAAACTATCAATGACTTTTTTTAACAAGCTCCTTTAACAATGCTGTTTTACCACACTGGCATCTTCCTGGCGGTACACCATCATTCACTGCATGCAACTTTTTAAAAACTTTGCAGCTCCCTATGTAAGTGGGATCCTTGTAACCACTGTGCTTTAACAACTCTAAAATTGTGTGCATACTCACTCTTGTCACTAGAGGACCAGAGAAGAAATCAAGATATTCCAGAAACCAAGAACAGTAAGGGTATATCATTTTATTGTGATAATAGGTGGCTTTATGATAAGGTTTAAATGCTCTGAAGGCAGTAAAAAAAATACAATTTTGAAATTGCCAAAGACCAATTCCTATTGCAGACATCAACCAGACAAAACCAGCCACTTTCGTTTTTTGTTCACACTTTTTGTTCAGCGAACAGTGGCTGGCTGAAGTGTTGACCAAGGAAAAGCCCGGTTCATATGCATTTCAAGGAGGATGCATTGGTGGACGGCCCCACATGTGCTACCATCTAGCCACTTCAAACTCTCTTAACACCTGCCTAACAGGAATTCCAGTTAACAATATCCATACACAGATCTTCATGTGCAGCAACAAGTGCAGAGGGAAACGTTTCGGTTGAGAAAATAATCTATGTAGAAAAAAGAATTGTGTCCCTTACCGACCATGCTCAAACACAATACACACTCAAAACCACAAGAATATCAAAGCACCTGTGTTGGTGTACTCCAATTTAGCCCTGCGGGATTCTTACCTTGGTATCGTCACACATTTTGTATTGCAGTTCTGAGTGGTGATTGCTTTCTCAAGCTCGTCTAGTTGTCCGGTCTTCTTGAGCTTCTTGACTAAGCTCTTCACAGCTTTCTCGCACCATTTTTCCTCCTGGCCATTCTGCTCGCCGCCACCAGCACCGCCCGAGCCGCCAGCAGACTTCTTCCACCCCAGCAACCGCTTCACAACCGGTGGGGTAAATGGCAATATGGAGGACATGGCCAAGGCGAAGTACGATTGCCGCAAAAATTCAGCTACCTTGCACAACCTGCAGAAAAAGGGTGGGAGGAGATCTGTAAGATGGTGTACGTTGAGAACACACTTTAACCTTTCGGGAGAAACGACGCACTCAAAGCCCTTGAAGCAGATGTGAGAGCACAGGAGTCTGTTGTTAGATTGCCAATTCTAAAAAGGCATTTGTCTTCTTCTTGCCAGTTATAAGAGCTCTCATTCCCGTGCTTTTAATTAATGCCACTAATGATGACCAAGGTTCCACATGTAGGAATGCTTTACTGTTCTATCATGAGTAATATACTCTCAGTACGAACCTTCATGCTAGCAAAAAAAACAGACATTCTTCAGTAAGGCCATAGGACAACAAAAGGCTTCATGAAAATGGAGCCCCCCCCCCTTCTGATGTGTCATTCATGGCCTTTTAAACGCCGATGTGCTCATTTATACTAGAAATGGACTCCTGCACCAACTTGCACACACATTACTCCCACCGACACCAGAACCATTTTAAATCACTCACAACTGTTAATGTGATTGTGTCCAAATTTCATCCCCCCACACGTACATCCCAATTGCAGCAAACAAAAATTTAAACAATTTAAAGCAACTATCTTCATTATCTCAGCAAGCAGCAAAGGTACGTCGCACAACTCCAGGATTTCAGCCATTCCTATCATGTACCTATTCTAAAAGGCGTGAGCATCTGGACAGCAGTGATTACATAGGGCTGGATCCAGAACAAATGGGCAATTTCTACCCATTCCCCCTGCAGGCACCACCTCTTAATATTACTCAGGGTCCCCTACCTCTAAGGCAGCATTTCATGGCTTAAACAGGAAGGGGGAGGCAGGAAAGTTCCGCTCAGCTATTAGGAAATTTAGTCTGGTTCCAGTACAAGAACCTTTCTTATACAGAGTCAGAGCCTTGGTCCAGCAAGATCAGTAAGGTCTCTTCAGGGTGCCAGGCCTTCCACTTTGCTTCCTTGCTGATCCTTCTGTAACTGGAGAGGCCAAGGACTGAATCTTGGACCTTCTGCTATCCAAGCAGATGCTCTAGCACTGAGTCATGACCCCAACCTGAAGTCCTGATGGGGCACATTGCAAAGCTATTCAACACAAGAACTCTGTGCCCCAAGGGCAGAGGCGGTGGTGGCCAGGGGGGGGCAGGGAATACAGACAGAGGAAGCACTGAACTGAACATCCAGCAGAACCTAAACTTAAATTCTGGTTGTTGTAAACAATTAACAAGGGTATATCTGGGTCAGATGAGATGAAATTCACTCCTGTATAAAGAGGTGTATGCTTGATTTGATTAAAATGTGGCATCTGCTGCCAGAAGATGTAGTGATGGCCACAGGAGTCAACAGCTTTAAAGGAGGATTAGATAGATTCATGGAGGAGACGTTGATTAATGGCTACTAGAGGCTACTACAGTGTTGACTGATCCTCTGAAACCTAGAGTCCCAGATGGGCGTATCCACAGCTATACTTCCTAACCACATTCTGCACCATCGCACCACTTCTGGGGTTTCTCAAAGCCTGAAGAATGTTTCAAGGGTTTCTCAATGGTAAAAAAGTTTTAAAAGACTGATCTTTTGTGTACAGATCACTAAATCCTGCGCTATCACAAAAAACACAACACTTATACAAGGACGCTGCCTATACAAGAATCCTGCCTCTCGTGAGAAGTATTTTTACCTTCTAAAACAAGAAAACGTTTTAAAGAATGGTTAAGATCTCACGGGCTCTGTTCCTGTCTATTTGAAAAATGGGGAGCTTGGAGCTCCAAGCAATTCAGCCTTCCGGTTCTGGAATAAAGAAAAACCCTTCCCACTGAAGTCACAACTTTGCCTGAAATAGTACAACCTTTGCATCATTAGATAAAAAGGCACCTGACTAAGCCTGCACCCACCTGCTGGAGAAAGAGATGGAAGACCTAGTTTTCCTTCTTTCCCAAGTATATTTATTTATTTATATTTATATTATAATTTGAAATTTGATTTGTATTCCACTCTTCTCAGAATGGCTGTCTCAGGGTGGTGAACATCAGAATTTGCATAACATCAGAATAAAACAACAAATACGGTAATAAAATTAATTTAAAACATTATTGCCTGCTGCTTGTTTATTTGGATAACAGGGTAGCCAAGCCAAGAGGGGGAAGGAAAAGGAAAAGAAGCCTCCGTTCTATGCCAGTTCTGCCAGCTGTGATTACGTTCTGCATGGGGGCCCTAATCTCCTATGACATGGCTACAAATAAAGTCCCAAGCAGCAATTCCATAACCCTACCTAAACTCCACTGCCAGGTAGCAAAGCCATCAGGAAAGCATCCTATTTAGAAGAAAGTGCTGGTGTTATTTTGTGCTGGGCACCGTACACAGGCAAGGAACTAATTTTATGAAGAAGAGTTGGTTTTTATTTCTCGAAGGGGTCTCAAAGCGGCTTACAATCAATCGCCTTCCTTTCCTCTCCTCAACAACAGACACTCTGTGAGATAGGTGTGGGCGAGAGAGCTTCTGACAGGACTGCTTGGTCAGAACAGCACCATCAGGGCTGTGACTAGCCCAAGGTCACCCAGCTGGCTGCATGTGGAGGTGGGGAATCAAAGCCGCCTCTCTTAACCACTACACCATGCTGGCCCTCACAGTTAAGAAGCCTACCCTGGACGCTTTAGAAAGCATAAGGTCAACCATTACATTTAATGAATTAACAAAACTGGATAACTGGATGAAAGATTTTCCATTTTTTCCAGGCTTTCACATCTTGTTGTAGTGGTTAGGAGTGCAGAATCCAAATCTGGCAATCCGGGTTCGATTCTGCACTCCCCCACATGCAGCCAGCTGGGTGACTTTGGGCTCGCCACAGCAGTGATAAAGCTGCTCTGACCGGGAAGTGATATCAGGGCTCTCTCAGCCTCACCTGCCTCACAGGGTGTCTGTTGTGGGGAGAGGAAGGGAAGGGGATTGTAAACCACTGAGACTCCTTTGGGTAGAGAAAAGCATCATATGAGAACCAACTCTTCTTCATCTCTAGGCATGACTACGGAAGCTAGCCTCTCAGATCTTCACAGCTGAACCTTTCTCTATGAGAAAAACACAGTGCTGAATTCCAACAGACATTAAATAGAAAACAAAGCATCTGAGATTCCCTGGGCATTTCTTATGGCTTGACCAGTGGATTAGAGAAGCTTTGTCCAATACAAAGACCACTCATTCTTCTAGCATTCGCCAGTCTGGTTATGTGACTTCAATATATTCTCTCACACACTTGTTCTTTATCTGAAGTAGTAAGCAGTGACTCACAAAAGCTCATGCCCTGCGCCAAATGTTGTTAGCTGTTAAGGCACTGCTGGATTTGCTCTTCTGCTATACAGACTAATGTGGCTACCCATCTTGGTGTTCGTATCTCACTGGCTCATTCACTGACAAATCACCCAAGAAACAAAGAAATTCCAATGTCCTCTCTGGCTTCCACCCTTTCCTCCCCTTCTCATGTGTGAAGCAGGTAACAACTTTTGTTTCCCCACCAAACCTGCCTGCATGTATGTATGTATGTTCTCTGCCTGCATGTATGTGGAAGCACTACCAGATATTCAAATCCCTAGACTGGAAAGCCATCGCCACATACATAAAAGTCAAGCAAGGGAGTCCAATTCAACAGCAAGTCATCAGCTGTTAAGTAAAAAAGTTAGGAGAATCCACGGGCAGGCATTTGTGAAGGGGCTCCTAGTTAGGGGAAGTAGCCAGTGGCGCAAGGGGGAGGGGAGGCTCGGGCGCTGGCAGGCGCACACATGCAGGCGCAGAGCTCTGTGCCTGCATGTGTGCGCCTGCCGGCACACCGGTGCCCACACCTCACCTTCCCCCCGCACCGCGCCACTGGCTGCTTTGAGCGCAAATGGCCGCTTCAGATGCCAAAGCACCCAACCCTGTCCCAACAACCATTTCAGAGGCCGACAATACTAATTCCCCACCATGCCAGTCCAACCTCCAACACATTTCAAATTAGCTGGATGTTAAAATGTCAAGACGCGCCTCGCACCTTCTGAGTCAGTATCATGTACCTGATGAAAAACTTGCCTTTGCCCCAATGGCAAAATATATGTATACCACAGCAGATATCCATCTGATTCCTTGTAAGAGAAAATCCAAGCACTGTGAAGTCAAAATGTTTAAATGTATTTAAAAGAAACTAAAAAACAAAACATCCATACTGCATACCTGCCAAATCCAGATTAAAAAGCCAAGAGGTCATTAGAATCTTCTACGGAACTCATGGCAGTGCGGGGGGAGGGGAGAACAATTCTGCTCCATCCTCCATATGGCAGCCTTTTAAATACTTGAAGAAGTTATCAGATCCCTCTCAGTCGTCTCTTCTCCAGGCTACACAGACCAAGCTCCCCCAACCTTTCCTCATATGTCTTGGTCTCCAAACCCCTCACCATCTTTGTTGCCTTCCTCTGGATATGCTCCAGTTTGTCTACATCCCTCTTCAACTGGGGTGCCCCAAACTGAACACAGGACTCCAAGTGAGGTCGAACAAGGGTAGAGTAAAGCAGTACCATCCCGTGATCTGGACACGATGCTCCGTTTGATACAGCCCCAAATCCCATTTGCCTTTTTAGCCACCGAGTCACACTGCTGACTCGTGTTCAATGTGTGGTCTACTAAGACTCCGAGATCTAGGCTGCAACTCACTAACCAAGAGTGGTTTTACAACCACCGACAGTGGCTTTACAAGACCAAGGAAGTGATCGAGCAGGTTTCAGTGAGGAAGCCATTTCTGTTCCAAGGAACAACACATTTAAGCCCCCTTCCTTTTGAAAAATTAAGGCAAGGCCTCGCCACACAAGCTCAGTGGTAGCTCCTTCCACATGAGCCCCTCCAAACTATCAATGCTATAAAAGAAGGCTATATTTTAAAATGTTTTTGTTCCCTGTTGTCAGGTCACAGCCATTTTATGGTGACCCATGGCAATAGATGCTCAGATGTGGTTAGCCGCTGCCTGCCTCTTCAAAGGAAACAACCAAAACAAAAAAAAAATCCTTTACCACAGAGGGAATTCCAGCAGAGTAACTAGCATTTCTCCATAAGGAACAGAGTTTCCAGCTAGCTTGCCTATAACATTGTCCATTAGCATGCTCAGCAGTGAGGAAATACCTTTCAGCTGATAAGCAGGCACAGAACTCCCCAAGTGAACAAGCTGTCAAAATAGGAGGACCTTCAGTTACCATTATATACCAAATTTGGAACACAGCGGCATAGAAGTTAACAGCAGAAGTCAGCAATTGTATGTAGTTCCCATTTTATATATATGTCAGAAAAGAAATGTAGTCAGCTTGTGAACTGTGTAACAGCTATAACTAGAGAAGCAGTTCCCCAACCTTCTTGGTATGGGGACCCAATGGAATGTTTTGGGGGAATATGAAAACTGTTATGAAATATTTTCTATTTTAGAATGAAATTCTTTTTAGAAGTTGGGCATGCTATAGACCATTTACAGCTCTTAAATCTAGATGCAATTCTGCACCTAGAATGATATCCAATCTTTATGAGGGTGTGCAGGGCTTTCATTGCTTCAATTGTTCTACTCCATTCTGTTCTCCTTTTCACATGTCTCAACCCTTGTGGCTGAGCTTTTCACCTCTTCCTCAAACCACTCTGAAACACATACCCACAACCGGGTGATGAGTAGCTCGCTGTCCTACCTTGCTGGAAGGAAAAAAGACCACTACGAGGTGAAGCAGAAATGGAACCAAAACCTCAGAGCAAAACTGAAAGTTTCATTTAGAATCAAGCTCATTCTAAGCAGTAGCCACAGAAGGAAGAAAAAAGTATTGAGCTGGAACTGTGCATGCATTATTACTGACCCTTTTCCTGACCACTAATACTTTTCATGTTTTACCACAAACATTGTGTTTAATACCTTTTTCTTCTTTTCAGAGAGCACAGGGTGCAGCTTGCAGTTTTCTTTCAAGTAAGCGTTGGGTAAATTTGATATTTTAGTCATCGAAAGCAAAGTAGTAACTCTGTACGTAAAACATTGAAGGTAGAGTTGAAGATTAGGTTTTATGCTATAAAAAGAAAATATGGTCACTAAAATGCAAAATTCCAAAATTTGTCTTCAATCTTTGTGCTGACTCCTAGAGCCAAAGAAAATGTGTCAAAGTCTGGTTTAAATGCACCTGTGCCATGGCCAAAACCTGAACATGTACACCAGGCATGGCTGCTTTTAACCATTTACAAAACTGAAGAAGTTGCCACCTCATTTTTCCCTTATATCCAACTAAGAACACATATAATTTAAAAATAAAGTTTGTATTTACATCGGATTAAGGAAAATAAAGCATGGGATGCAACAACTCAGTTCCATGTCCATCTTTGGCTCATTGTACCTTGTCATGAAAGTTCCACCTCCACACTGTGTGACACTGAAGAGGGTGTACACAACAAAAGGCCTCTACAATAAAGCAAATAGTCTAAGAGACTCATTAAATACAGGGCTTGAACAACAACCACCACAAGACATTCAAGAGCGGTGATATATATATATATAAATAAATATAAATAAATATAATAAATAAATAATGAAGGAACTAAACAAGGTCCTTGTGTATACACATGTGCCGCCAGCAACTGAAATAAAGTTAATTAATACTATAGCATTTCCTGTTACTATGTATGGGTGTGAAAGTTGGACAATAAAGAAAGCTAACGGGGGGAAAAAACCTGTTAGCTTTCTTTATTCTTTGAAACACGGGGTTGGTGGAGTTTTACAAATACGGCGGGTTACCAGAGAAAATTGGGTTCTGGGTCCAATCAAGCCTGAACTTTACCTAGAAGCTAAAATGACTAAACTGAAGCCATTACAAGGGTCACTAGAAAAGACAATCATTACAGCAGGAAAAGAGGAAGAATCAACAAAGGATGGATGGACTCAATCATGGAAGCAAAGGCCCTCAGCTTGCAAGACCTGAGCAAGGCAGTTAATGAGGCAGCCATTTGGAGCTGTCATCAGTTGGAAACAACCTGCCAGCACTTAACACACGCACAAAAAGAAAGTTATATGACAGTGAACTAGTTTCAATGGTTGTTCTCAAACCATTCAAGCTCTAAGATAACTAGGGTCCCAACTTAACCAAAAAATCCCCCCCCCCAAATTAGCTGTTACAAACTTTAAATACTTTGTCCTTTCAGTCTCAGGGTAGTTGACTTATAATAAAATATATACACAAGTTAAAATCCAAGTACTACAGGTTTTAAAATCAATAAGTTGGCTAAAACTACTTTGCCTAGGTCATCTCCTGTTTAGAGAGGAGGCAAAGGTGTACGAAATTATTAACTCTTAATAGAATAGGTGATTAGGTAGGGAGGTCGGTGGAATTCCAGATGCAATTTTCGGGCCCTCAACCATAAGCCTGGTGAAACATGTGTTTTACAAGCCCTGGGGAACTGACCAAGGTCCTGAAGGGCTCTGATGTTACCAGGAAGAGCATTCTGCCAGGTAGAGCTACGTCCACCAGGCTGGGGCCAGGGCAGAAAAGGCCCCGGCAGAGGTCAATTTAATTTCTTAAGGAGTGGGGATCCTAAGTAGATTTTGATCGCTAGATCTTAGTATCCTTTGAGGAACACAGTGGGGTAGGCAGTCCTGCAGATACAATGGTTTTGTTAAGAACCACAAACTTGAATCTGATTCGATCCTCAACCTGGAGCCAGTGCAGCTGGGAGAACACAGGCCGCAAAGACCCATGCAGCTGCATTCTGGAACAGTTAAAAGTTTCCAAAGCAACTTAAGAGGCAGTCCTGCAGAGAGCAAGTTACCGTAGTCTAGCCTAAAGGTACCCACTAAATGGATCATACTGGCTAGGCCAGATGTCAATGGGTGCTAGATGTACTTAGCAGAGATGGTAGAATGCCTGGCGAGTGACATTTGTGACCCGAACATCCACAGATGATAGTGTCCAAGGTCACACCCAACCTTATGACAGTTACTGAAGATGTTAGTTGGATACAGCTGCATTGGTTCGCCTGAAGCATATCAATTCAGCCAGAGGATGGATCTTTACCAACTACCTATGACCTATTTAGTTATAAGGAGAAAACAGGAAAGGATGAATAATAGAAGACAAACGTTTAAGAGCAAGCCTATATAGGTGCGCTCCCATGCAAGGCAGAAAGAGAACTGGCAAGTAGGAAGGTTCTTCCCCTCAAGGAAACAGGAAGTTGAAGTTTGACCTGCCTCCCTGAGAGAACGGTGGGAAAAACCCAGCTAGATGCCCTATGCCTCAGAAGGAGAACAATCAATGTCCCTTACTCTCCCTGCAAGACACCTTGCGAAGTAGGTAGGCCTGAGAGAGATCTGAAATAACTGTGACAGGCTCAAGGTCACCAAGCAGGCTTTAGGTGGAAGAGTGGGGAATGAAACCCAGTTCTTCAAATTAGAGTTTGCTGCTCTTAATCACTGTACCACCACAAGGAATCAATGACTTACTTGACTGTAGTAACTCCAGCAATGGAAAGTTTAGACTTGTATTTTAATGTTTTTTTTAGTTCCCTGCAACCTACCGTAGATAGCAACCAGGCTACTTTCTGCTCCGCTAGAACAACTAATCCCATCACATGACCTGCAGCATTTTAGTTTAACAGATCAACAATTACAAATATTCTGACTAAGTAGGCTTAGGTATTGTCTTGTGGCTTTACGATATAAGTAATTAAATCCAATTTAGAAAGCAGAATTTACAGCTCACTTAGCAAGTCATGCGCCAAAAGGGAGGCTTCCAGTCACAGAATCTAATTTGCATGGTCCATTAAAGCAATGTGCATCTGAAAGGCCTTAAAATGTTTACACAACAGCCAAAAAGCAAAATACCAGGTAATTTTTCCACCTTCTATAGCAGTTTCCCAATCATGGAACCGTAGCATGGATTTTCAAAATGGCGGCTGTGGAGAGCCTGCCCCACCCTGTACTTGCTTTTTCCGGCTCCTAGGAATCTTTAAAAAAAAAAAAAAAAAAACCTTTACAATTGCTTCTCTTATTTGGAAAGGTTGACCCATCCCTCCCAAAGTAGAAAAATAAGAGTTGGTTCTTATATGCCGCTTTTCTCTACCCGATGGAGACTCAAAGCAGCTTACAGTCACCTTCCCATTCCCCTCCCCATAACAGACACCCTGTGAGGTTGGTGAGGCTGAGAAAGCCCTGATATCACTGCTCGGTCAGAACAGATTTATCAGTGCCGTGGTGAACCCAAGGTCACCCAGCTGGTTGCATGTGGGGGAGCACAGAATCAAACCCGGCTCACCAGATTAGAAGTCCACACTCCCAACCACTACACCAAACTGGCTCTACAGTGGCCAATGATGGGCCTGGAGGGGGCGGGAAGGCCATTCAAACCTTTGCTGAGGCTACTCTTCTCTTAGCTGCAGTTGTTCCTGTGTTGGTGGTTGCTGAAGTTGAGAGGGGAGTCCTTCTCTAGTGGGGCTTCTGCTTTGATTCCTTGCTGTTGCCTCGCTAGGCAGACCCAGCTGTTGGGGGGAAGGCAGTTGAGATGTCTACCCCAGCCTCATCCAACTTGCTGTTGCTGCAGGCTGGATTTCAGCCCAGAGTGGCAGCCAGTAGTATGAGGTGGGCTTGCTGGGCTGCTCCAGACCTTGGCGGGAGCATTATTGACCACTCATCCAGGGCTGTTCTAAGGTCACCAGCTCTGACCTGGGAAATGCCTGCAGATTTGGGGGTACAGCCTTGGAAGGTGAAGGAAACTCTTAAAAGGAAACACTCCCTGGGGAAGAGTACTACGTTTAATTACACACAAGGGAAGAAAGGGCAATGGCAGATGCATAATTTGAGATCCAAAGAGCATCTGCACAGGTCAGAGTTGTATCTGATGAAGACAGGTCCATCTGTTAAGGTAAAAGTGCCATTGATTACAATGGGGCTGTGTTTACAAGTAAACATACTTAGGGTTGCACCTTGGTGCATACTTAGGAGAGCCAGCTTGGCATAGTGGTTAGGATTGCCGACTTCTAATCTGCCGATCTGGGTTTGATTCCTCGCATGCCCACTTGCAGCCAGCAGGGTGACCTTGGGATCGCCAGAGCACAGCCTCACCTACCTCACAGGGTGTCTGTTGTGGGGAAAGGGAAGGGAAGGCGATCGTAAGCCACTTTGAGCCTCCTTTGGGTAGAGAAAAGTGGCATGTAAGAACCAACTCTTGCATTTAAATATGTTTCTGCCATATTTAGCATAGAGAGAGGGGCCTAGCATACTACACACACAAATGAAACTAATTCCTCATGTAACAAGCATTTTATTTTATTAGTGAAGTGATGCTGCTTCAGACCAACACACCTACCCACCTGAATCTATTATTTGGACAGACTTTTTCATACTTCCTTTTGTTTACTACAGAGCTTGTTAACTTCTCGTTTTCCTGCCTCTCAGATGGCAAAAACTAAACTTATATGGGCACAATGTAAACGCTAGAGTTTTTCAAAGGGTTTTTTTAAAAAATAGTTTTGAGTTCATCAGGATTTCTCTGAGTGTGCACACATGGGTGTTGGCATTTCGGGTGATGTCACTACCAGGAAACATGGCAGGGAACTGTGGTCAGCTGACATCATTTCCTGATACCCTGAAGTTTGAAAAATATTTCAAGGATACCTCCACAGTCAAAAGGTTGAAGAAGGCTGCTCTACAGGCACCACTTGTATCAAAAGCACCACCATCATCATCATCATAAATACATAATCCAGGACGCTTTTCCAGAACCAGAATAGCCTAGAAATTACATGTTCTGAAAAAGGTCTGGACTCCTACTGTGCTATGAAGCATAGCTTTGCACACAGCAATATCAACCCTTCAAGCGTAGGAGGAACCTACCTCTCCCTTCCGATAGTAAGCTGATTTGAGAATCCTTCGGGTAGTGAAAAGCAGAGTATAAAAATCAACTCCTTTTAGGCAGAATGAGTGCGTGAATGGCCCAAGCAGAGTGGGGAGTCAAAATCCTAATCCAGCACTCTAACCATGACATTTACGAAGTTCAGTAATGAACAATTCATACAGCGGTTATTGCCCACACAGTGCTAGTGGGGCGAATGCAGCATTGTAACTTGTGTGGTGGTCACCATGTGACCAAGCACAGGCCAAAGGGAAAGCCTTGGCAGATAAAACGTGATCCTGACACTAGCCCCTCCCTTGGCAGATAAAACATGATAGTTACACTGCCCCCTCCCCAGCTAAGATCTCCTGTACCAAGTTCTTGTTGTCCGTAGTGAAAGGGAGACTACACAGATATACTGAAGGTCGTTTTGTTCCCCCAAACAAATCCAGGAGACACTGATGCTACGAATATGGTTCATGCCACAAACAATGTGGGAAGAAGCTGTTCTCAGGACTATCCGCAAGATCACACATCAATGAAGTTACGAGTAGGACAGCAGACAAGTTTTAGATTCCACGTTCCATAAAATTAACAATGAATGCGTACTGCTGCCAACACAATATGAGGCAAGGTTGGCAATTTAAAAGTAATATTTAATGTTTTCCAGGATAACATCCCTAAGTCTGAGAGTACATTTCATGGATTTTGAAGAGGGGGGGATGTGTCTACAAATAGTCCAAATTAAAAAAAGGGAGTTCACCTGACTAATTTATCTCTTCCTCTTCCACCACACAAGGTGTAAGAGTTTTACATGTGATGGAGAAAGTTAAATCAAAACCAATTGGATATGGAACGATTAAAGACAAACAGTGAGATACTCCAGGGAATTCAAAGGACAAGAGGCAAACTGAACTGAAACTGCCAGACCACCTCATCATGCGCAAATATTTAGGTGTGCTAAAATCATCAGATTTCAGTGATTTTAGATTCCTCCCCAGCTGACGGGATAGCCCAGGCAAGCCTCATCCTGCCAGACCTCAGAAGCTAAGCAGGGTCAGCCACGGCTAATATTTGGAAGGGCAACCTCCAAGGAAAACCAAGGTCATGACACAGGGACAGGCAATGGCAATTCACCTCTGAACACCTCTTACCTGACAGCCAGACAATCCAAGGATCTCCTGGCTATATCACACGTGCGCCATATGATGATAAATCCCCTTAAATTAAAGAAAAAGCAAGGAAGAGCATACTATATTGTCTGTACAGTTTTACAACTATTACCAATACAAACCTAATCTTAAAAAGGTAAAGCCATCCCCTGTGCAAGCACCGAATCTTGTCTGACCCTTGGGGTGACGCCCTCTCGCGTTTTCTTGGCAGACTCAATACAGGGTGGTTTGCCAGTGCCTTCCCCAGTCATTACCGTTTACCCCCCAGCAAACTGGGTACTCATTTTACTGACCTCGGAAGGATGGAAGGCTGAGTCTATCTTGAGCCAGCTGCTGCGATCGAACTCCCAGCCTCATGGTCAGAGCTTCAGACAGCATGTCAGCTGCCTTACCACCCTGCACCACAAGAGGCTCTTACCAATACAAATAACTTCACACAAAGCATTGAATGTTTCAACAGTTGAACCATGCCTGATTTGCTCCCCCTCCCCGTCAAATATTCCAGTTCAAATACATGTATGCTACTAGAATTTAAAACCAGTGAGGCACTTCTAAAAATGTGTCTACACATTCAGTCTAAATCAACATGCCAAGTAAGATCACTACATAGAGCAGACAGTAATTCTCTAAAAACCTTTCCAGCTCTAACATTTCTGGAAAACTCACATCATAGCATAACCACCAAAGTGATAACCATCCCTGCTGTCTGTTACGAGCATCCAGCATTTAGAAGCAAACCCACCTTCTTTATGGAAATACCATTTAGCTTTCCCTTCTAATAGCTGCTGACAGTTCATGAATCTTAATCCCGTTTTAAAGCTATTTAAACAAGTAGTCGTCACCCACATCTTGAAATAGTGAATTCCACAAGCTAATTTGTGCACGGGATGAAGAAATCCTTCTTCTGTCTGCTCTATGACTGCAAGCCAGTTCCCCCAGGTAACTGAGCCATAAGGCAAAGAGAGGGGAAAAACATATTTCTAAACCACTCTCAAGAACTTAATGCAAGACAGCCAATGCTATTCTTTTCATTAAAATGTACTAAAATGGGCACACACTAATAGGCAGACAGCATGAGTTAGCCATACAGCACACATATGAGCAATGCTGTTTCCACTGTTGTGGCTCACGCACATGCATTTTTCAGAACCGGCAGTTTTGAAAAGGGGGAACACTGACTTCTGCCCTAACCAAAACAGAAGGAGAAAACCAACCAGCGACATGCAAGCTGAATGTATTCACTAGGCTCCTATGTAAGCATCACTTCTTCCAGATGCAAAACCTCCAGCAGATCAAGACCCTGACTAGTCAGGCCAGGGCTGCAACTACATTCCTAGGAGGCATTACATTAATGGAATACCACTGATGTCATAACTGTTTATAAATAATGCATTTTACGCATTTTCAGTGGAAGTTATACTTGTGAAATACCACTGGATTTTTGAATCACTCCAGAAGCAAAAAAGAGTAACTCTTTCACACAGCTAATAGAGGAATGTAATCAAATATACAAATGATTGTCAGTCTTTGAGTTAATGTCCCCCGGGGGGGTGGCATATACTCTGTTTTCTTCCCCCCCAAAAAACGTTTCAAATTTGATAAAGAAAAACTTGTAAAATTTTAAGGGAACGCTACAGAATCATAGGATAATGGAGTTGGAAGGAACCTCCTGGGTCATCTAGTCCAACCCCCTGCACTATGCAGGACAGTCACCACTCTGAAGACACCTATTAATTATTTCCCAATTTCACAATGAAACACTTTGAAAGACAGGATTACATTCATTTAAAATGTACAGCATTCCGTTTCTCTGCTTCAAAAAGATCCTGTGAAAGATACGTTTCCCCTTATTAGAACAAGTAGAATGTGCCAAGATAGCACAGGTCTCAGAAGTTAGCGTCACTCCAACATTAGCATTGGGTGGGTATATCAGTAATTTTGCTTATAGAAAGCTAAGGCATTTATACTGTTAAAATAGTATGGATGCACCAATCGAATACAATTTTGCATGTTACAAAGCTATAAACAATGCACTACTGTTCTCAAAGCAGCAGAAAGGTTTAGATCTGATAGGAAAGTTCTGCATGTATTTTATTGTTCCTAAATACCTGTTTGTAAAAAACGGACACACACAGAAGACCATTTTCCATGGCTTCAAAATTTCCAGTGATGCAACCCTCTCTAGACATCCCCCATCTGTTGCAACTGCTAACCAGTGAGTTTCACCCAACCTCATCACATGGTCTGCAATTCTCCTGGCTTCCGTCCTCAATTGACATCACGCTTCCAAGATGCCCCTTTATCTGACAGCCTCCAAATGTAAAACAAAATATAAGATTTCAGTTCCTACAAAAAAATGGTGCTCTGCTCACTGTTTTGGAAAGACTGGAGTTGCTCCTCAAACAATTATTGCTTAAAGAATACTGCTAATCGGGCTAAAATGAGAATAAAGAGTTCTGAAATAATCCATTGCTTCCCCCAACAGCAAGGGGAATACTAGGGGAGGAAACTTATTAGAAGCCATCACATTATGACAGAAACCTCTGGTAACACCTCTCGGCAAGCCTTTCTTGGAAATAGTGGAAACTACTACCTTGGAAATAGAGACGTGAAGGTGGAAGGAAAAATGCTTAAAGGCAAAGTTTTTCCCTGTTCAGTGCAAATCATGAAGGAAGCTTAAGACTTTCCCCATGTTCTCCATGAACATAGGGGAAACTTTTAGGGGCTGCTGCAAAAACATATACTGTTAACATAGGCAATCTTTTAAAATTTGTTGATTCACATTTTGGCAATAATTACTAGAAAATTAATTTGGTCACAATTAATAGACTTGAGAGTTTTGTATTTTCAATGTTCTAAACTTTACCTTAATCTCCAACATGCCGGGAGTCCTACCTACTAGAACTATTATTTGGACGAAGTTTGAGTTATGGGGCAACTTTAAGGCAGACCAAGTTTTATTCAAGGTATATGAACTTTCATCTGCAAGCCGAAGTACCACTGGATTCACACTTTGTTCTGCTGTTTCGGACCAACACATCTACCCACCTGAATCTATTATTTGGACAGACTTCTTCATACTTCTTTTGTTTACTACGGAACTTGTTAACTAACCACTAATGATCCCTGGCCCAAAGGAAGTATGTTTGGTCTCAACCAGAGGCAGGTCGTTCCCTGCCCAGACCTATTTCCCATCCTCCTATCCAGATAATAGTTACATGAACATGTTTGTTGTTAAACTGTTGACACAGTTGCCAAACTTACCTGTATTCTGTTACTCATCCAATGTAAACTACCCTGAGCCACTAGGGGGGTGGTATATAAATGCAAATAAAATAAATAAATAAACTCACTTTTCCCTGCCTCTCAGATGGCAAAAATTAAACTTATATAAGCTACAGCAGCAGACAGTGTAGCAGTCTACAACTCCTCAAATACTGGTATTCTCACAATTTTTCTTAAAGAAAATGAAGATATTTAGGCTTTGAAATTCCATAAACATTTGAATCAGTAAAAATTTATATGTGAAGTTATAAATGATGGATTTTATTGTGTTAAATCTGTAAAAATAGTTTAGGTTTGCCAGAAAAGTATGTACTGCATATATTTCACGCCCCACCCTCACAAAAGTGAAGGGGGGGGGGAAGGTATTTTTCTGTGCCATGACCTTGATATCCAAGGCGAACCAGATGTCATCAGATCTCAGAAGCTAAGCAGGGACAGCCCTGGTTAGTATTTGGACAGGAGACAACCAAAAAAATTAGGGTTGCTACACAGAGGTGGGTAGCAGTAAACTACCTCTGAACGCCTTGTTTTGAAAACCCTAAAGGCTCACTGTAAATAGGCTAAGAACTGATGATAAAATTCTGCAGCTTTGAAATAGCTGGAAATTGTGTCTCCGCTTAGAGAGCCTAAGAGGGGAATAAAGATCACTTTAAAATGTTTTAAACAAACCCAGGGAAAGAGCACTAGCAGACCAAAGCAAAGCACATGGAACACTGTTTTATTCTAATCAGCCCTTCTTGGGAACTAACTCCCCCAACCCCATCTTCCCTCTATCTGTATGTATGGCTTGCTAAAAACAGTTTCAGGGATTTGAAGTGTGCACGCACACGAAGCTTATACCCAGTATTAAACCCTGCTGGTCTTAAAGGTGCCACTGGAATCAAGCTGTTCGGTCACTATTAAGTATCCTGTGAAGCAGGGGTAGTCAACCTGTGGTCCTCCAGATGTTCATGGACTACAATTCCATGGGAATTGTAGTCCATGAACATCTGGAGGACCACAGGTTGACTACCCCTGCTGTGAAGAGTCTGATCCCCTTTGTAATGAGGTGGAACCTTCCGGAGCATTTAATTTACAGGGGGGTCACCTAGCAGCTAAGACTTGAGCTTTGCAGCCTGGGGCCTCAAAAGGACATCCTGTTTGAACTGCTAAGACCAGGTGACAATGACCTCACTGCAGGGGAATATCAATTCTGGCCATCACCACCTTTAATTCCCCTTCTCTGCTCCCCCCCACCTCCAACCAAGGCCTTATTGCTGGTGAACAATCAGTCATATTTCCCCTGTCTACTCTTAAAATGCATATAAAACCATATGGGGAAGAACCCATATTCCTTGCTTGCTGCCTGTACTATCTGCTGCAGGGATAGAGAGGATGCATAACCAAGGTACCTATATTCTCATACCAATCACTTTGTTAATGGAACCATTAGCACACTAAGTACCAGGTTCCGTAGCAAATAATCAACATAATCACTGTAATCAAAAGTGGTTCTCCATGAGGCTTAAAAGCACTATACACATAGCCATGGAGGTTTAATTATCCTGGATTTTATGACCCAGTGGTACAGCTCTCTTAAAGAAATTTAACCATGTTCATTGTTCCCATCTATCAGGATGTGCATGCAGCTCCACAATTTTATTTTTACACTGACAATCTCAATTTAAGAGCTTGATGCTGTCATTATGTTATGTGTGTATACGAGCCAATTAAACTGTTTGTATGGGTGGAGAATGAATGTATTTCTAGTCACAGAAGTGGTCCCCTCCTTTCACTTCACAGTATTTGGGCACTTACAAGCAGCTATGTGCAAGGAAGACAATGCAATCCTAAAAAAAGAGTTACAGACTCCAAAGTTAATACTTTTAGAAGGGTACAACTCTGTTTAGGATCACACTATGAGCCAGTTTGTTATATTGACCCAGGTAGAAGAAATATTCATAGTAACTCCTTGTCTCAGGATCTGAAGAAATTTACAGGCCCACAAAAGCTTAAACACAGAATTAAACTTTGTTAGTCTTAAAGGTGCCACTGGACTCAAATTTTGTTATCTTAGTAGGCGAGTGTTTGTGTGTGTGATGAGGGGGCTTAAATGATCGAGCATGACATCTTAGAGTCTGATGAAGAACAAAATCTTAACAGGTATTGTACTCTTGCAGCTTGGGAATGGGCATGATGAGGATCCAACACCCAACTCAGCCAAGGAGCCACCAAATGGCCTGCAGCAAAACTGCTATAGCTTCAAATTCTCTATGTGTAACGAAAAACAGCCACAATCTGCCTGCAGATTGCAAGAACAAGCAAGAAAAACTGTCATTTACATTTAATACACAAAGTTGTTCCCTGATGACTAGATAGCTTGCTCTTGCCTAGAGGGGTGCAAGAGGATCTCTTGCAAAACCTACCATCACACACTGGAAGGGAACAGAGATTTCCTCATCGAATAATCATGAGGGGGCGGTAGAGGAGCCATATATATATCTGCAGACAATTGCAGCATTAAAAAGTCTAAAAGAGTTACAAGCTCACAAAGGAATTGGTTTCCCAGCCTTGCTGAACACTTCTAGGTACTTCTGTCTCATGTATATCCACCCCAGTCTTAGATTCAGAAGCAAAAGAACTCTGGTGAAATCCACTCCCATTTATGCACATTTCAGGAACAAAACTTTTTCCTAAGCTTCCCTGCCTGGGGGCAATTTTCTGACTGCCACAAGTGACAAGGAGCTATTAAGAAGGCAACCTGAATTCTTATCTATATCTATAACTATAATACATTAGTAGCTCTTTGGCTCTCAATACAGATTACATTCATATACACTCAGCTGCCTTATTGCGAATCAAGCCATTTGGCTATCAAGACCTATTCCACATTGAAGCGGCTCTCCAGGCCTTCCAGGCAATTGCCTTCTAGCAGTCGTTTTAACTGCTGATGCTTAGGATTGAAATCCAGACCTTGTGCGCGCAAAGCAGATACTCCTTCTCCAAGCCACAGCTCCACTCCTGTTAGAGACACATCTGCCAGAGAAAACATCAGATATTCTCACAGAATTAGAAGTGTTTTTATAACTTCCACTTAGTTACTGCAGGTCACTGAACACCTCTCCCTAGTTTCATTTTTACGTGTTTGGAGGTAGTCCTTTCAAGCTAACATCTGTTTCCCTCACAACCATATTACGCATTGTCATGTCACCATTCAGTAATGGATAAACATCCAAAGGTAATAAAGAATTAGCCATTGTATAGTTATTACTCACTCCAGAAGCGAATGGATGATTTTCAGAGTCCAGTCTGTCAGCAGAGATGCACTTATCTGCCAGCTCATGTTACAGTTTCACAGCCCTAATCACAGTAGATGCTCAAGAGTGAATCCTGTAATATATGCAGACATAGCAAGCAAGACTGCACAGAGCATCTAACATGAACTAATCTGGAACAATCCTAACTTACCAGGGAACCACTTCCTGAGTGCACAGCCTTCTACATTAAGCCTCTCCTGTATTAACAGAACACTATCCTAAACTACTGAAGAAACACACAAGGTGCGTGACCAAGTAGTCTAGACACACAAACATATCTTTTTGTGGGAAGGTTATGAATTTCCCATAGAAGTGTACCAAAAGTTCATTTTGCGGACCAGAAAAAAAATAGATAAAAGAGCACAAAAGAGTAGCAACCAGCTTTCCTTGGATTGTTTACAAAAACTTGAATAACATTTTACACAGCAGTGGGACAGCTATAGACAAGAAAAAGAGGTTTACTAAAAGCCTCTTTGTTTTAAGCACAATTCTGGTGTAGCCACAGTTCTAAAATCTTAAATTTATTTTACACTTTTGGTGAAAAGTTAGAATTACAGCTCCCCATCTTGCTTGGGGTTTTGGAGGTATGTGTGGAGAAAAAGACAGTACTAAAGGAAATAATGACCAGAAACATATTGTCCTTCCCCCCCCCCCCAAGAATTCTCTGGCAATTTTCTTCCTAAAGTACCTTCTTTACTGCCAACTGCTTTTAGTGGGGGGGGGAAGAGGACCATAAAATGTTTCAGCTGAAACCCCCTTCCCCATTTATTATGGTGACAGTGGTGAGGGAGAACTTTATCTGCTTTCCTCCCTGTTGTATCTGGAGAGGAGATAAGAAACTTTAACATCCTTTCTCCAACCCCAGAGCTCAGGCACAGGAGCTCCACATAGGCACAACGACCCCCAGCCCATTTTTCTTTTTACACAAGTCCCATCCATTCAACATAACTTTTCTCCTGCAACAAAAATTCTTAGAACTTTAATAAATATATATTTATATTAAATACACATTGATTGATGTTGTATACCAGCTTTCCGCACAGGCCCAGGGTGGTTCATAACACACGTTGCACATACATCATAATCTAAATTACAGTTAAAACATTTACAACATTATTAAAACCTTGTGGTGCTCTACTGTTCTTGTCCATTGGTTTATTGATCTGCCATTTTATGGATAATGCATTATATTATTCATATTCTAATTTGGTGGCGGGTGTAACCTGGAAACATATGCATGCATATGTATGTATGTATACACAAACACACACTAGTAATGGCTCAATTGTTAGCTAAAGGAAATTTGGGGAGAAAAGGGGCAATGTTCTTAGTATTTTACAGACTTCCATAACTCACTTCTTTCTCAACCACAGCTAAAGAAAAATCGGGGGTGTGTGGGGGGGGGTGAGAGAGAGACACACACTGAAAACCCACGGTTGGACTCCCATGCATACTTACTCGGCAACAAACCCCATAAACTTTCTTACACAGGACAGAGCCAAGCAGCTTATTGGAACGGGAAAGAAACAAACCTGCAGAACAAACGAATTTAGGAAGGCGCACGGCATGGGGTGGGGGGAACGTCGGGGCGGAAGCAAAACCCTCCCCTCCCCCCCATCCCAACTCCCCCTCCCTCCAAATACCCACCCCACGCACCCCCCCACATTTTGGGAAACTAATGCACAGCCCCCACCTTTTCTTATCTCCAAACGCACGAGGACTTTTTGCAACCCAACCCGAGGGGAGAGAACCGGGGAAGGGGAGCCCATCCGCCCCGACCAACCTCTCTGGGCGCCGGCTGCAAAGCGTGCAAAGGATTAGGGCGAAGAAATGCACGGCGGGGGGGGGGGGGAGGATAGCCTCAGCCAGCGCCCCCTCCCATGCAAATGAGGCTTCCCGCCCCCTCCCCCACCCGGCCGCGGCCTCCCCTCCCCCACCGGCGCAGCACCGCCTCCTCCCACCACAACAAAGCGAGGCGGCCGCCCCTCCCCCCTCACGCGGGCCAGGCCTCGGGCCTAGGCCGCCCGGCCCAACCGTCGCCAACCGTCGGCCCCTCCCCGCGCGCCGCCACCCCCCGGCCCTCCACCCCCTCGCCGCCGACCCCCGGAGACCCACCTCCGCGCCCCCGACCCGCGCCTCCGCCGCCCTCGCTCGCTCGCTCTCGCAGGCTGCGCTCCCTCCCTCAGCGCCCGCCGGCCGCCATTGGCTGACGAGGCGCGGCCCCGACCCGCCTTTCTCCGCTTTGCCTTCCTCCGGTTGGCCGTTGGACGAGTCCGTCAAGGGGCAGCGGCGGCGCGGGTTGGCTCGAGGGGTAAGCGGCGGAGGGCGGGGTTGACTCTCTCCGGCTTCTCCGCCTCCTCCGGCTGACTTTCCAGGCGGCGATTGGCGGCCGCCGCGGCCAATGGGCGCTCTGTACAGGGGAGGGGCCGGAGGGGGAACCGCGAGGCGCGTTGAAGAGGCGTTAGATTGGTCGACGAGGGTGTCGTTCTGGTCTACGTCCCGCCCCTCAGCATCCATAATGTAGCCGCTTAGGCGAGTGGGGGCAGAATTCGGTTCAGTCGGATCGTGGCATTTTTGAAGGATTCTTCCGCCAGGTCGATAGTAACCTTCCGCGCGGCGGTTGCCTCCTGCAGCGGAGGGGAAATAGGTCCAACCGCCGCCCCTTTTTGAAAGTTTCCCTCAGATAACCCGGCCTTTTCTCGAGCAGCAGCAATTTTTTTTTTTCCTCCCCCAAACTCTCAATTCATCTTTCCCGTGGCCCAATTTCAACTCCTCTAAGGTGTAAAAACATTAAAACTTCACTGACCTCTGGACGTTTCATAATTTTATAAAATCCTGCCCATTGCACAAAGGTTGTGATTTAAGTCGAAAAATGCAGATCCAAGTTCAGTTGCAAAAGAATATGTATATATTAAATATATATGAATTTTCAAACTAAGATACCCAATTGACACGCCCTTTTACAAAGTTTCAGGCCTGTAGTCATGGTGGTCTGAAGTCACCTTGAAGACCGACAAAGTTTAATTTTGAGTAACAGGTTCCGTCTGCAGGCACACTTCTTTTTTTCTATAGAATCATAGAAGAGTTGGAAGGGACCTCATGGGTCATCTAGTCCAACCCCCTGCACTATGCAGGTCACTCACAACCCTATTGCTCCTCCACTGTCACCTGCCACCCCCTTGAACCTTCACAGAATCAGCCTCTCCGTCAGATGGCCATCCAGCCTCTGTTTAAAAACTTCCAAAGACGGAGAACCCACCACCTCCCGAGGAAGCTTATGCTTATACAGGAAAGCTTATACCTTGAATGAAATTCTCTTGGTTTTAACTGTGCCACTGGACTCCAACTTTTTTCTCCTCCTTGAACAAAGTTTTGAGTCTGGAAACATCCTTAACAGCAACAAATTTGCTTTTGTGTGCATGCCCACTCCTTGCATCTGATGAAGCATGCATGCACATTAACACACCTGGAATAAACCTTCGTTGGTCTTTTTAAAATGGCACAAATAAGAGCGTTTTTTTTTTGTACTCCGCTTTTCATTGCCCAAAAGAATTTCAGAGTGGCTTGTAATTGCCTTCCTTTTCTCTCCCCACAACAGACACACTGAGGCAGGTAGAGCTGAGAGAGCTCAGAGAGAACTGTTACTAGCCTAAGCTCACCCACCAGACCTGATATGTCTCAAAGCAGCTGACAATCGCCTTCCCTTCCTCTCCCCACAACAGAAACCCTGGGAGGCAGGTGGGGCTGAGAGAGTTCGGAGAGAACTGGAACTGGCCTACGATCTCGCAGCTGGAGGAGGAATTTGGGGACCATATGGAGAAGGAATGGGGAATGAAATCCAGTTCTCCAGATTAGAGGCCGCCGCTTTCAACTGCTACACCATGCTGGCTGTCACCTGCCCCCTAAGACGAGGAGTCCTCTCACTTTTGGAGGGGATACTCAAGGGGATTGTGCTGTCAAAGTGAAGCAGCAGAAGACAGTCTGAGTCCGGTGGCCCCTTTTAAAACTGATATGCAAGTTTACACCCAGAATAAAACTTCAGCGGTCTTAAAGGTGCCATCGGATGCAGACTGTGTCCTGCTTACGGTTGCCAGCTTCAGGTTGGAAAAAATCTGGAGACTTTGGGGGTGGAGCCTGCAGAGGGCATGGTTGGAGAGGGGCTTCATTGGGGTATAATATGATACAGTCCACCATCTAAGCAACGCTTTTCTAGGGGAACTGCTCACTGTTGCATGGAGATGAGCCCAAATGCTAGGGGATCTCCAGGCCCCACTAGGACCTAGTCTGCACACAACAGATAATGAACTTTCAATGCACTTTTGAAGTAGATTTTCCTGTTCTGCACAGGAAAATCCAGCTGCCAAAGCACATTGAAAGTGCATTATCCTGTGTGTGCAGACTAGGCCCTGGACTCTTACACCCGGAATAAACCTTGATTGGAATAAATCCCACCACATAATTCCAGGGACATCAGTGTTGTAACTCTTATGGGTTGGGTTTTTTATGTGCCTCCCTTAGGGATGCCAGGCTCCAGCTGGGACCTGCGGATCCCCTGGATTTACAGCTCATCTCCAGACTACAGAGATAAATTCCCCTGGAAAAAATGGATGTTTCGGAGGGAGGACTCTGTGGCATTGTGCCCCACTACGGTTCCTGTGCTCCCCAGGCTCCATCCCCAACTCTCTAGGGGTTTCTCAACTTGGATCCGGCAACCCTACTCCCCAACCACCCCCATCTCCTACCAGTCACCCCATCAGGAGGCAATCCTACACGAAAAGGACAGCCGACAGTCACTCTAAACCACTCTTGCTTTTGCAATGTCCTCACCATCAAGACCTGCAACTCTTTCCAAAGGATAAATTTTCACCACACTGCCTAGAACTGCAAAGGAATAAAAAGCAATTGTTTCCAGATTTGCAAAAAAAGGGCATAATTGTAAAGCACTTAGTTGACTCAAGAAGCGCTGCCATATCCCACAAGTGTCACTTTTAACCCCTGCTTTTCCATTCTTTCAAACCCTCAAACTGCCATCTGAAAAATCTTACACATATTGTGTTCCAGGGGATGTTCAAGGCCAAATTCCAGCACGTTCTGGTCAGAAACCTCCCACAGAAACAAAAGTTTGTGTTTGATAACATCAGAACAACCTGAGACGGAAAAGATTTTGCAGATGGCTGTGACTTGAGTTTAAGCACCAGCCTCCTTTTGCATATGGAATAACTGACATAAGTTCTCCTTTATAAATATAAACGTTCTATTTTCAGTATGAATCTCAGATATTAGAAAGCTGACACCCAAAGTCCTAAATGTGTGTGTGTCTCAACCTTTCTCAACTTTTTTGCCCTTGAGAAACCCCTGAAACACTCTTTAGACTTCAAGAAACCCCAGAAGTGTGCAGAATATGGTTAGGAAGCAAAGTTGTGTACATACTCACCTGGGGCCCCTTCCCTTCCCAGCCCCATCATTGGCAATTGGGAGGGGGGGAGCAACATGACATATTGCATGATAAATTTTGGTCATATCGCATGATAATTTTTTTTACATTTAAAAAACATCAACAAGTAAATCATTCCCACCTATTTGGGAAAACCCCTCCAGGGCCCTCAAGAAACCCAAGCGTTTCACGAAACCCTAGTTGAGAAAGCCTGAAATATATATAGCACAATCTCCGCACCATTTACGCCCTTTTAACCCTTTTCCCGAAATCAATGTGCTTTAAAAAGTTGTAACTCTACTTAGGGATGTACTGGTATTATCAGTAATGCCTACCATTGTTCATAATTGGGGGTTTTCTTCTACCCCAAGATCGTCTTCGTTTGTGATGGGAACAAAGTTTGAGTCCAGAGACACCTTTAAGACCCACAACGTTTTATTCAGGGTGCAAGCTTTCAAGCATCTGAAGAAGTGTGTATGGACAAACAGCTTGTACCTGCAATAAAACTGGGTAGGCCTCAGGTGGGTCTCAGGACTCAAACTGTGTTCTCATCACAAAACAATTTGTCCACCTGCTTCGGGCCAACATGGCGACCCACTTGAATCTATATGCTGTAAGGAGAGAATTGCAGGCCTTGGGCTCGTCCCAGTCCTGATAGTGCTGTTCTCACAGAGCAGTAACATCAGGGCTCTCTCAGACCCACCTCCCTCACAGGGCGTCTGTTGTGGAGAGAGGAAGGGAAGGCGATTGGAAGCCGCTTTGAGACTCCTTCTCACAGAGAAAGGTGGGGTATAAAAACCAACTCTTCTTCTTCTTCTTCCAGACTCTTTGGTTGTGCCAATCTACTGGCAATCCATCCCTTTCATTGCTGCAGTGACCCCTGCAAGCATCTCTCCCACAACTGGCACACTCCTTGCTCGTATCTCTGTCTGCTGCCCTGCGGATAAGAAAAACGGCATGTAGTTATTGACGCAGAAGGTACATGAGGCTCTTGCAGCGTGGTGTTACCAAGATAAGATTCACAGGACTTGATGTTCTGGTTAAACACGGGCACATCTTCCACCCTTCAGCGTATCTGGCAATCGGTTGGCTGTTTTCCAAGATTTACAATGAATATGTGCTCTTTCTGACCTGACCCCGTCTTCCAGGAAGCCCGGGTCTCCGGTAGGATGGCTAGCTCCCAGGCAGAGCCGACAGATTTCCCGGTATTACGGCTAAGCTTCAGCCAATGGAGATCGTCCCCTGGAGAAAATGTCTGTTTTGTAGGGTGGGGTCTTGAGTATTATAGTGACTGGGAATAAGAAGAAGAGTTGGGTTTTATACCCTGCTTTTCATTACCCGGAGGAGTCTTAAATCAGCTTACAATCGCCTTCCCTCCCTCTCCCCACAACAGAACAGCGTTGTTTAATAAATCATTGTTGCCCTTCAAGGTGAGCCTGGACTCAAACATTGTTCTGTTGCTTCAGACCGACATGGCTACACACCTGAATGTATCTCAGCTGCGTCTGAGAGAGATCTAACTGAACTGTGACTGACCCAAGGTCACCCAGCTGGCTGCATGTTCAGGAGTGGGGAAATTGGATCAGATTCTCCAGATTAGAAGCTGTCACTCTTTAACCACTACACCATGCTGTCTCTCAGGTCCCTCCCTTCCCAAATCGCATTCTCCCAAATGCCACCCCAAATTCTCCAGCCCAGAGTTAGCACCCTTAGCCCTCAGCTGTGAAATGTGAGAAAGGAAAGTCAGATTGATGTAGTGGTTAAGAACAGCAGCCTCTAATCTGGGGTATCAGGTTTGATTCCCTGCTCCTCCACATGCAGCCAGCTAGGTGACCTTGGGCTAGTCACAGTCCTGATAGTGCTCTTCTCTAGAGCAGTCCTATCAGAGCTTTCTCAGCACATTCCACCTCACAGTGTGCCTGTTGTGGGGAGAGAATGGGCAGGCGATTATCAGCCATTTTGAGACTCCTTTGGGTACTGAAAAGCGGGGTATAAAAACCATCTCTTCTTCAAAATGTAAGCAACATCTCATACGGTTATCGTGACTCAGGAGACACATGTACCTCTTTGATATTCTCCTTGTGGCTCTTCTAACCCCAATGTGGCACCTGCCCCATATTTCATGGAAGTGGGGAACAACCTTGCCCAATGGGGCTTGGGGTTAACAGCTGGTTCCAACCTTGAAACAGACACAGTTAGAGGAATAGTAAATTGCTGTCTTCCTTGAGGTGAAAGCTGTTGGGATATGCAATAGCTCTAGTGTACCAGAATCATCGGTGTATGAAAACTATCCTACAGGGGAGATGTGCAGTTAGCTCCAGAGGGTTGGACTAGATGACCCTGGAGAACCCTCCCAACTCTATGATTCTATGATATTTAGATCAGCAACTTCTTGGTATTTCCAATTACGCTCTTTCTGATTGGGTCAACTGAAGACTTCCTACTCTGTTGTTATGATTATTTATCAAATTTCGATGCCACCCTCCCATAAGGGGCATCCCTGGCCCCAGGGAAGCGCGCCTGGCCTCGACCAGGGCCAGGGCCTTTTCGGTCCTGGCCCCTACCTGGTGGAAGGAGCTCCCGGAAGAGCTGCGGGCCCTGCGGGAGCTTCCGGCGTTCCGCAGGGCCTGCAAGATGGAGCTCTTCCTCCAGATCTACGGTTGAGGCTGGCGTGGGGAAGAAGATCTGGACCCTCCCTTGTCATTAAGCCCTATTGGGGCTATTAAGGGCGGATTAAAGGGAGAGATCAGCCCCTCTGTCCACCCTGAGGTTTTAAAATAAGATTAGTATAGGTTTTTGGCCACCAAATGAATGGATGATTTTTAGTTGAATGGCTAGTTTGATCGAAATTGTTATTTATTTTATTGGGGTTTTCATGTATTGGGGTTTTATCGTGTTAGCCGCCACGAGCCCTTGTCGGAGTGGCGGGGTATAAATGTAATAAATAAATAAATAAATAATGGCTCAGGGTGGCTTACATACAGTTAAAATGAATAATAGATTGAAACCAACATAACTTTACAATATAAAACATCATTAAAAAAATATTATCGAGCCCGCTTTCTTCCTGACTGGCTCCAGATCAACCGTTAGTCGGTTAGACTGTTAGAACTCCTCTCTGCTTTCCAGAGCTGCTTCTATCCGCAATAAAACTATTTGTTCGTTTGCATTTCTAAACTTGTGGCGCAGAGTGGTAAGGCAGCAATCATGCAGTCTGAAAGATTTGCCCATGAGGCTGGGAGTTCGATCCCAGCAGCCGGCTCAAGGTTGACTCCGCCTTCCATCCTTCCGAGGTCGGTAAAATGAGTACCCAACTTGCTGCTGGGGGGGAAAAGGTTATGACTGGGGAAGGCACTGGCAAACCACCCCGTATTGAGTCTGCCATGAAAACGCTGGAGGGCGTCACCCCAAGGGTCAGACATGACCTGGTGCTTGCACAGGGGATGCCTTTACCTTTACCTTTATTTCTAAACTCTGTCAACAAAGGCCTAGTGCTACGGAAGCCAGTGTGGCCCTTTCGGCTGACGGTCATTGCGAGGGCAGCTCTCCACAAGCCATGGAGCAGGCGGCATCGATCGAACACACTGAAGAACAGCGCTGCTGACCTCGTATTGATTTTCTGCCGGCCGATATAACGTGCAACAAAGTGGCCAACCGTATCCGCACCATCGTGGTTTTTGCTCTAATGTGCAATTGCCTCTGCTCTCCTTTCATCTCCACTTATGACAACGACACCACACTCCATGCTAGAAAGAAGAAGGACAGCTTTGTTGTTCTTGAGACCGTCCAAACCTGGGTGTAAACTGCACGGAGCTTTTATTCCAGCCCCAGATCGATTCAGTCCCTGCCCTCTACACAGAATCCGATTTCCGTTTGGATTTGGGGCGATTTAAAATTTCCTTCTGCAGCAAGAAGGATTGATCCGGAGTGACCCTACCTTTATTGTGCGATATCTTAGAGTGCTGTTAATCCTGAATATATTATCAAATCGCATTGTTTTGAATCGGGGCTCTCCTCCATGGTAGAGGACCCATGATTGGCCACAGGTGGTCATGTGACGAATTTGCCTTAAAGGAGAAGCCCCTAATTTCTCTCAACTTCTGTTAGTCCTGGATTTTTCCCCCTTATCTGCCTTTTTTGATCTTCTCCCCCTCCCCTCCAAGAAAAGAAAGAGCTTGCCTCCCCCCCCCTTCTGAACTACCCTAACCACGTGCAGAAGACTTTCCTGTTTCAATGGGGGGGGGGGGAAGAGGAAGATCCGAGTTCAAAGCCATCTGAATTCAACAGGATTGACAATGGAATAAACAAAGTAAGTGCAGACTCTGCCCTGGTATTTCTTCTGAAACAGGTTAAAGGAAGGCCATCTTTACACAGAACGCAGTTTGAGTCCAATGGAACCTTCATCTTTTTACTTGAGGTAGAAGCTAGAACAGAAGCTAGGTCCAAGCTGTGACGTGCATGGCCACTTCTGTGGGTACATAAAAGATTATTAAAAGGGGGAATTCACTGCCAGGGGCTGTACTGCTGCTCACGGGAGTAGACAGCTTGAAAAGGGGATTTAAGAGATTCGTGGCGGATAAGTCTGTCAGCAGCTACTAGCCTTGGTGTCTAAAGGGAACTTTCACAGTCAGAGGAAGTCAACGTCTGAATCCCGGAGCCAGGAGGTCACAGCCGGAGAAAGGCTCACCCTGCTTTAGATCCTCCAGAGGAACAGGTTGGCCACTGTGACCTTTTCCACATGAGGGGAAAAGGCCAGGCTGGTGTTCATCTGGCAGCGGGGCTAATCCCCACTTCCACATGAGGTCGGTGCCTTGGCCCAGGCATGGTCCAAATCAGGCCCTCCATTGCCCCATGGCAAGGGAAACACAGATATTTCCCTTGTTCACCACAGGCACCAACAGAGCCTATCTCAGGCCAGGCCTGTGTGGAAGGGGAAGAGTTGGGCTTTCCAGGCCTGGCTCCTCCTTTTACATCATCCCGGAAGGGCCAAAAAATGCAGGGATCTTCTGATGCTCTTATGAAGCTCTTGGCCTCTATGACTTATTGTTGACTCTCCAGAGGATCTGGATAGCTACTATGAGAGACAGGATGCTGCACTAGATGGACCCCTGGTCTGATCCAGCAAAGCTCTTCTGATGTTCTTATGGAGGCTTCGGCCTCTATGCCCTGTTGTTGGCCCTCCAGAGGAACTGGTTGGCCCCTGTATAAGACAGGATGCTGGACTATGATGGACCACTGGCCTGATCCAGTTGGGTTCTTCTGATGGCAACAGTGGTGATCAAGATGGAGGGGCCTGCATTTTAGGGGAGATACATGGCTTCTGCCTGACAGTCCAATGCTCCTGCCACCTTTGTACTTGTGGGCAAAAAATTACCCCCTCCTACATTTCTCCCAACCCTCATCTCATGGCTCTCATGGTTCACCTATTAAGCAGGGTATGACATTTGTCATCATTCTTACCAATACGAAAGGCAGGTGGGATTCCTGTGGTGTGCCAGGCTACCTGCCCAGGTGAGCTTCTCTTTGGAGAGAACAAGATGTCTCACCTTCACAACAACACCACCGTTGTATTACAGAGGTTTCAGGTTTATTTGTTGGGTTGACAACTCTGGGTTGGGAAATACCCAGAGATTTTGGGGATGGAGCTTGGGAGGATGTGGCTTTTGGGGAAGGAAGGGACTCTAGTGGGGCAAAATTACCATAGAGCTCACAGAGAATCACAGAATTGGAAGAGGCCATACAGGCCATCTCATCCGATCTCTTGCTCAAAGCACAATTGCCATCTAAAGAAGCCATTTTTCTCCGCAGTACTTCTTTCTGGGGATCAGTTATAATAGCGGGAGATGCCAGGTGCCAGCTGGAAGTTGGCAACCCTATTTACTCGGTAAACTCTATTTCATAGAATCTTAGAATAATATTTATTTATTTATTACTTGAATTTATATACCGCCATTCCCATTCGGGCTCACGGCGGTTTACACAATAAAAAACCCAAAAATAGACAATAAAACCCCTTAAATACCCCAATTACGTTGATAAAATGATTAAGACTAAAAGATGGCGGCAAACTAATAGGTCAATTTATCCCCTCGACCAGCCAGGCCCCAGTCTTGCTACCAGGCCACAGTCTTGCTAATAGAGTTGGAAGGGACCTCCTGGGTCATCTAGTCCAACCCCCTGCCCTTTGCAGGACTTGTTCAATACCGGGCTGTGGTTCTCCAAAAGTCCATGGCCTAGAATTCCCACAAGCCCCTGCTGGCCTATGTTTGCAGGGGCTGATGGTAATCCTAGTTTAGAGAGCCTCAGTTTGGCCACCCAGGTTTTAGTATAAAACCATCAATGCTAAATAAAACTTAGCCTTAAAAGTGTCAGGGGATCCAGAGTTCGTATGGCTGTTTCAGACTAACAAGCCTATCCCCTTGAGTACCTTTAAGTGCTGGACATTGTCCTTATTATTGTGCAAATAGCCAGTCAGGGGGGCTATACCCCTGCAGGCTGGGCTGACCTACTGCCAAGTAAATGAAAATCCCACGCTGTGGACAGACCAGACGATTTGCTAATATGACAAATACTCAGAAGAATTCTCCTAGAGGGAAGCCGATTCATTACCTCAAATGGTCCTTTTTCAAGCTGCACAGAGCCTGCTCAATAATCCAAGGAAGGAAGAAATTGCAGTCCTATCGATCCTGTACATTACTCCACTATTATATTTCCAGGGAAGAGACATTCAGAGCTGGTTTTGCCATTGCCTACCTCTGTGTAGCAACCCTAGACTTCCCCTCCAAGTACGCCTGGGCCATCCGAGTCAAGGGAATCCATTTCTAGGGGCCTGCAAAAACAGTTTCCCTCCACAAACTGAAATATTGATGGACGTTTTCAAATGCGCAAGCTGCCGGACACCCTAAAGAAGATACCTTCAAACATACATTTGTTTTACAGGTTCGATTCTGCGCTCCCCCACATGCAGCCAGCTGGGTGACCTTGGGCTCGCCACGGCACTGATAAAACTGTTCTGACCGGGCAGTGATATCAGGGCTCTCTCAGCCTCACCCACCCCACAGGGTGTCTGTTGTGGGGAGAGGAATGGGAAGGCGACTGTAAGCCGCTTTGAGCCTCCTTCGGGTAGGGAAAAGCGGCATATAAGAACCAACTCTTCTTCTTCTTCTTCTTCTTCTTACACCTCCTGTTCCTGATCTATTATTATTATATTATTATTTCGATTTATTTCCCGCCACTCCCAAATGGCTCGAGGCGGGTTACAGTGTCTTAAACTCTAGCCCCTGCCCTGCCCCTTGTCAATGGCTCTATTCATAACATGACTTTATGGATCACTCAGATATTCTGCTGCTTATTTCTCCGGGGGGTTTGTTTGCCTGGCCACAGCAAACCCATAAACATTTTTTTTAATGCAAAACTTTTGGGTCTATGTCTGTTTTCTCATGTATTCTGTGCTCTACTAGACCTATCCTGTTCCAGGGGGTGGGCAGGGGGGTTAAGAACCGAGAGGCTCTTTAGAAGTCACATGAACCGACTTAAGCGCATTCCGTAATCCTGGACGGAAGCTTCGTTCGATTAATCCTTTTCTCACCTTTATTGTTTTCTCATTCATCCTTTCTACAAGATGGAGCTCAGTGCTCATCGCCTCATTCTGAACTGCGAAGCAACCGTTTGAACCCTGGTAGGGGAGGGAAGATTAAAACCAATTTACTCTGGGATGTCAGTTGCCGCAAGACGGTCCCTTCCGATTTATACCGTCCCCAAACGGACCTGGCTAATTAAGCATCTGTTTGCGCAGCTTAGACACTAAATGAGATTTACCCCCATTTCCGACACCATCTGTGCCCTATCAGGGCCAGATGCGAAGGAGGGAAGAGAGCCAGATAGACACCTATAGATTTGTTGGGACAGTTTTATCATCTCTGCATGCTGACAAAGAAACATATACATCTCTTTATTATTAAGAGATGTGTATAATAATGGTGATACGTATGATTTAAGAGCCGGCTTGGTGTCGTGGTTAAGGAGTGGCAAGCTCTATTCTGGAGATTCCCCCATTCCTCCTCCACGTGCAAATGTCTGATGAACAACTTGGTGATCCGGGGAAGTCGGCATGGATTTGTCCTGCCAGACCAACCTGGTTTCCTTCTTTGACCGAGTGACGGGCTTTCTAGATCACGGATGTTGTTTACCTGGATTTCAGTGAGGCTTTGGACAAGGTTCCCCGTGATGTTCTGATGGGAGGAGGGTAGACCGGATTTTCCGATGGTTAGGTGGATAGGGAATTGGCTAGAAAGCCACACTCAAAGTGTGGTTGTCCATGGTATTTTATCAGAGTGGAGCAGGGTAGTCAAACTGCGGCCCTCCAGATGTCCATGGACCACAATTCCCAGGAGCCCCTGACAGCGTTCGCTGGCAGGGGGCTCCTGGGAATTGTAGTCCATGGACATCTGGAGGGCCGCAGTTTGACTACACCTGGAGTGGAGGAAGGTGAGCGGGGGGGGGGGGGTGCCACAGGGCTCACTACAGGGGCCGGTCCTTTTCAACATTTTTATCCATGATCTGGACGAGGGAGGAGGGGTATTCCTCATTAAATTGGAAGGAGTAATGAACATCCCAGATGAGTACAAGATTTGAACATGCTGGGAAAGTGGGCAAATGCAATTCAATGAGAAGTGTAGAATTCTACATCTGGGTCACAAAAACAAGAGGCATGCATACTGGATGGGCGATATACTTCTGGGCAGCAGTGTGTGTGAATGCAATCTGGGGGTATTTGTGGAATGTGAACTAAACATGAGCAGACAGTGTGATGGGGCAGTAAAGAAGGCAAATGCAATATCAACAGAGGCATCCCATCAAAATTGGGAGATGTCACTGGAGTACAGTGAGCAGTTTTGGAGGCCTCGCTTCAAAAAGGGGTTGAGAGGGTACAGAGGAGAGCGACGAGGATGATCCAGGGCCTGGGGACCAAGCTCTACGCGGAAAGGTTGAAGGACTTGGTAAGGTTCAGCCTGGAGAAGAGGAAGCTGGTAGGGGACAGGATTACTGTCTTTACATATTTGAAAGGTTGTCACTTGGAGGGGGGCAGAGAGTGGACCCTGTTGGCAGCAGAAGAGAGGACCTGTAGTCATGGCTTTAAGATACATGTAGAATGGTACTGGCTAGATCTCAGGGAAGAAATGTCACAGTCCAAGTAGTTCAGCAATGGAAGGGGCTGCCTAAGGAGGTGGGGAGCTCCCCCTCACTGGCCGTCTTCAAGCAGTGGCTGGACAGATCCTTATCCTGGATGCTTGAGGCTGATCCTGCACTGAGCAGGGGGTGGGACTAGATGGCCTGCATGGCCCCTTCCCACTCTAGGATTCTAGGAGTCTAGTTCAGCAGTGGAATGGGCTGCCTAAGGAGGTGGGGAGCTCCCCCTCACTGGTGGTCTTCAAGCAGCAGCTGGACAGAGACTTATCCTGGATGCTTGAGGTTGATTCTGCATTGAGCAGGGGGTGGGACTAGATGGCCTGGATGGCCCCTTCCCACTCTAGGATTCTATGAGTCTAGTTCAGCAGTGGAATGGGCTGCCTAAGGAGGTGGGGAGCTCCCCCTCACTGGTGGTCTTCAAGTAGTGGCTGGACAGATCCTTATCCTGGATGCTTCAGGCTGATCCTGCATGGAGCAGGGGGTGAGACTAGATGGCCTGTTGACCTCTCCCTCCTACCAAAATGCCTGATGATGAGCAGGTGTGTCTATAGCTCTGCTTGCCAACCATATTCTGCATGATTGTGCCACTTCTGGGGTTTCTCAGAGCCTAAAGAATGTTTCTCAATGCTAAAAAAGTCAGGACAGGCTGCCCGGCAGGGCCTGCACAAGCTGGCCGTGGCTTGAGGGCCCTTTGCATCCCCCAATCCACATCCCTCGGCCAGGTCTGGATTTTGTGGCTGGCTTCCTTGCCAGGGGAAGGGAGGCAGATCCCCCGTGTCACAAATGACTTAGCCCAAGGGCACACACCTGTGCAGCCAGGAGGGTGGGGCTGGTCAATAGCTGCCTGGAGAGACAGAGAGCGGAATCCTGTCGCTTTAAAGATCGTCTGAGCAAAATGCAATTCACCCGCTGATGTTATTCATCTCTGCGTGGCGAAAACCTTTCATTCAGCTCCATTCGATTTATTGAGCGGCCATTTCAAACAGATTAAAAGGAGCACACAAGACCGTCAGTTACTCATTTCCTCTTACGATGCCTCTATGAAAGAGACAGCTGGTTTATCTTTAGGCCAGTCGGCAGCCCTGCTTGCTACGGAAAAATCTCCTTTTCTCATTCTGCAGTTTAGATGTTTGGCTACACCGAACAGATTTCCCTTGACCACCCAGCTAAACTTCAGAATTGGTTTCAGATAGGAGTGCTTTGTCTAATAATATTGACCACTGAGGAAGACCCATGAGGGTCGAAATGCATTTGGTCTGTTTATGGCGAGTTAGATCTGTATAGTTTTTACTTTGTTTTTAATGTTATATTGGTGCTCTTTAATAAATATTCGTTATACTTTTTATATTGCCTTATTATAGCTCAACTTTTGAGTTCCTGACTTTGTTAAGGTTCGGTTTCCGTTCCCTTTTGTGGTTTTGCATGGCTTGGTTGAAGGTGGGACAGGAACTGCAGAAGGTCCCTGTCGTTGTCATTTCCTGTGGCTAATGACGGCCTGCCCTGACCCGGAGGGACGGATCGCTTCACCTCTGCTCAGCTCTGCAGGGCCAGCCTTGGATCGTGAAAAATTGGCTGTGATTTAGAATCAGAGAATCCTAGAGTTGGAAGGGGCCATACAGGCCATCTAGTCCAACCCCCTGCTCAACGCAGGATCAGCCCAGAGCATCCTAAAGCATCCAAGAAAAGTGTGTATCCAACCTTTGTTTGAAGACTGCCAGTGAGGGGGAGCTCACCACCCCCTTAGGCAGCCTATTCCACTGCTGAACGACTCTGACTGTGAATTTCCCCCCCTGATATCTAGCCTATATCGTTGTACTTGTAGTTTAAACCCGTTACTGCGTGTCCTCTCCTCTGCAGCCAATGGGAACAGCATCCTGCCCTCCTCCCCTTTGTCTCTTGCTTTGACCCAGCGCTATCCACCAGCATGACCAAAGCAGAACGTAAACACCAGATTGGCCCGTGCCTGTGGCAAGCTAGACATTTGTGAGTCCGAGATAATCAGAGCCCTGATCTGGATGGGCCAGTTCAGCAGTCTCAGCCCCACCTAGGGCTTGGATGGGAGACCCCCAAGCAAGACTTAGCCCCAGGGCACACACCTGTGCAGCCAGGAGGGTGGGCCTAGTCAATAGCTGCCTGGAGAAATCCGCAGAGGAAGGGCAATAGCAGACCACCCCTGCTTATCTGTTGCTTTGAAAGCCCCTATGGCAGAGATGGTCAAACTGTGGCTCTACAGGCATTCATGGACTACAATTCCCAGGAGCCCCTGCTGGCTGGGATACATGGGAGTTGTAGTCCACAGAATCTGAAGATACACAGTTTAGCCACCTCTGCCCTATGGGATTGCCATTTATCAACTGCAACTTGATGCCAAAAACAAACAATTTTTTAAAAAATAAACTGGGTGGTTGGGCAGAGGTAGGTAATGGCAAACAACCCCCCCCCTTTGTCTCTTGCTTTGAAAGTCAACAGCGATTTGACCCCACTTCCCACCACCAATAACAGCCTGGAGGGACGCTCAGTCTCAGTCAGTGAAATCAGGAAGGATTAAAACCCCTTTATTTCCCGCACACCTTGACCTTGATTATCTACAAGTCTTACCTTGGCTTTTGCTACAACCACCCCCATGTACGAGCACCGTGGAGCAATGTCAATCAGTTCCCCGGAAGAAAACCGCTGCTTTGGAGGCATTAAACCCAGCTGAGGCCCCTCTGAGTTCTGCACCCTCAAAATCTTCAAGTATTTCTCACCAAGTTCCACAGCTGGGTGGCTTCTTCAGCTTCTTCAGCTTCTACCTTTACCTTAGAAGCCAGTTTTGGTTCTGTGCTGCCCTCTACTGGGAGCTTTAGCACACAGCATTCCTTTGAGTTTTTTCAGGTATTTTGGGGAAGGGATAGTGAGCAATACAAGTACTGCCAGTGATTCCAGAATAAAAGAGAAGGAATTCCCACAGGTAGGGGGAAAGGAGCACGAGGAACAGTGCCAGCCTAAACTGGGGTAACAGTGTTTTAAATCCATGGCAGTCAAAGGGCTTAAACTGGATTTCACCAGCAAACTTAAAACATGTCACATACTTTGACCACTAGATGGTGGGCAACATCCATTCTGACTAATATAGTCCAGGGGAGGCCAAACTATGCCTCACTAGGGGCTATTATGCATGTACAGGTTTTTACCCAAGTCAGAATGCTGACCCTTTTAAATCGTCATTTTAAAAAAACATTGCATTTATGCACGTGCTCTGCTACTGCATTGTTTTTTTCTGCATATAATTATGCATTTGCAAGGCTTATGACGGCAAATCCTTAAGGGGGGGCACAAACACCTTTAGTGGTTTACAAACACCTTCCCATCCTCTCCCCACAACAGACATCCTGTCAGGTAGATGAGGATAGAGCTCTGAGAGAACTGTGACTAGCCCATGGTCACCTAGCAGGCCTCACACTGGGGCAGACAGACAAGGTTCTGAAGATGAACATCTGAGAGAGAGAATCGCCATGTCCCAGGCTTTGCTCACACAATGAAAAATGAAGGAAAGAGGGAGAAGATATTCGCATGAGCAATAGAACCACGGGCACAGATTCCTTTGCCTTCACCCACCGTGTGCCCGTAGCAGGTCTCAGATCATTCTGGGTCCAGGTGAACCAGCCTGTATTCAGAATGCCAGAGATTTGCACAGTTTAGAAACCGGAAATCGAATCTAGTAAAAAGGACCATGGAAGGACCCTAGGGCCCAGGGATTCGGAGGGATGACATCTGCAGTCCCCAGGATGCTTGTGGATTTCAGCCAATATTTTATTTTGTCCACTGAATTGTAAAAATGTGCTACCTAAGGCATGATTACAGGCCTTATTAACCAAGGGGGAGTTCCTTCCTGCCACAAACCTCACAAGGACATTGAAAGAATCTAAATAATGTACCGCTCTACGGCAATTAGTGCAAGTCAGAGAACGTTTCCTTGACGTGCAAAAACAAATTGTTTCCAGACCGCAGGTATGAAGTACTGCCCCACCCTGAGTTGCTCATGCAACTTTTTTCTCATGGTGGTAGCCTTTCAAATTAGAGCAGAAAAGTTGCTTTACGAACACTTGGCTTTTAATGTTACCTTTAATGTTATCTTTGTGGTATAGTTGCTGCTGTCACCATGGGGCTTTCCCCACATTCTTATTTTGTCATTTATAAGTGTCTGTTTCTTCAGGGTCTACCCCACCCCGTTCTGCATGTCGTTTGCTCCCCCTTGTGGTCGATTTGATATTACACCAGTTTACATCCTGCGTAGAGTCCTGCTGTGAGATATGCCAGATATGAGCTGGTGCAATATCAAATTAGCAAGCAGTTCTGGAAAACACAGCGCAGGAAGTGTAAAAAACAAAGAACCTGTGTTGGGGAAGACTCTTTTTTCGATTCTAGGTAGACCTTGTCAAAAATCAGGGGAGGCAGAGTTTCCAGACCGAGGCTCCATTTCGTGTTCTTCATCAGATAAAGTCTAAAAAAATATACTGTGATAATTAAAAACAGCTATATAGAAACATCTGCAAAAAGATGGAACAAATTTTCTTCCATGAAGAGGTGATATGATAGCCATCTTCAAGTACTTGAAGGTCTGTCATAGAGAAGATGGAGCAGAGTTGTTTTCTGTTGCTCCAGAGGGTCAGACCAGGACCAATGGGATGAAATTAATTCAAAAGAATTTTCGGCTAAACATCCGGAGGAAGTTCCATACAGTTAGAGCGATTCCTCAGTAGAACAGGCTTCCTCAGGAGGCAGGAGGATCTCCTTCTTTGGAAGTTTTGAAGCAGAGGCTAGATAGTCATTGACAGAAATGCTGCTTGCATGACTGGATTGTGACGGTGCTTAGCTCTTGTGGGTCTGGAAGGAAGGTTCTGCAGAGGTAGGCAATGGAAAACTACAACTGCTTCTCACTTGCCTTGAAAGCCCCTTGCTGAGATTGCCATAAGTCTAAGCTGAGGAGAGTTGGTACTTGGATGGGGGACAATCAAGGAAGGCTCTGCAGAGGACGGTAATGTCCAACCACCTCTGCACACATGCCTTGAAAGCCCCTTGGCAGGGTCACTGTAAATTGGCTATGACCTGACAGCACTTTACAGATAGCCATATCCAGAGCCTTGTGCATGCTCCACTGCATACATGTATGGGTTGCATTGGAGTTCTTTGTGGTTTGTCTCAAGGAAGGAGACAGCTGTGCATTCACAAAGTGCTTTGCAGAAAGGGGTGGCCATGGTCCAGATGCCCATAGACTACAATTCCCCCGAGTCCCTGGGGGTCATGGAAATTATAGTCCATGGGCATCTGGACAGCCACAGTTTGGCCACCTCTGGTTTAGAGAAATTGCTTGGCTGGTTTTCCTCCAGCATTATCACGGGATTGGAGGTGAAGGAGAACCTTCAAAACCATTAGGGCTTGTTCATGGATGTGCAATGTTACTTGGTTTCTCTGGACATGATCTCGCTATGGTTGGCAGTCAGTTGCCTCAGGTTTGAGCTGACTACACAGGAAAATGTTCTACTGAAGGCAGCATGCGTTCAGTACAGAATTTCTCTCTGCAGTGGTCCAGCCCAGCTAAGTTGTTGCAACATAACACCCACTCAGATATGAACTTCCCAATCCATCCAGACACTTTAATTTCAATGAGCTTAAATCAACTGCTGCTCCACTGGACCAATGGAGCAAATGGGGCCCTCCGCAGTGCCTTCCACCATGGATCAGGTCCATAGCCTCCCTCCTCCCCTATTTCCTCTTTAAGGACATTCAGAGTGATACCCCTTTCTACTGCAGGGGACCCCTCCATCCCCAATCTGGCAAAACATTCGCCCCACCCATTACCAGCAATTGCATCTTTGCAGAAGCAGAACCAGAGCAAACTGAGAAATGATCGTCTGCTATGATCAGAGTTCTCTTGTGCCTGCAATTGGTGCTGGCAGGAACAGGGAGGGAACAGATCATGCTTGCCCCATAATTCCCTCCCCCTGAATGGTGGACATCAGATGGGTATGGATTATGAAGGACAGGTGTGCAATACGTAAGCCTCATAAACCTCTCATGTACATATATCCAAGACATAGATGGCAAACACAAGATGCTCCAATGAGTTACGGCACACGGGAAGTTACTTGTTCAGTTCAATGGAGCAGGCAGCAACTATGGGCTTCTAAGAAGCAGCTCCGTGGCTGATGACATCAGAGCAGCCATGCCTACAAGAGTTCAGCACGTCAGGGTAAAAGCCTGCCTGCTTTGCAGGTCGTCCACATAAGTCTAGAGCCACAGGGCTCTAGCAGCATGCTTTAAAAAACAGACAGACAACTGAACCAAATAAATGAAAACAGAACTTTTTAGGAATGTAGATGCAAAATACCATTCTATGCATACATGATCACAGAAGGAAATTGGCTTGGATGAGGACAATCCACAAAGGGGTATTCTCTCCACACAGGGCTGCTCTTAAGTGCACAATTCCAGGAGCCAGTCACCTCTGCTTATGGATGGAGGAACTTGCAAGTGCGTAGACATCTGAAATATTTTGTCCACGGGAAAAACCAACTCATCCCTTGGACAGTCAACACATTGCCCCAGTGAGCTCATTCAGGGGCAATCAACCTTAACACGTTAACAGCTGCAGCCATCTGTAATCCATTGTTCCCTTTTTAACAATCAACAGTCTATTAAGGTGCAAAGTCACATTGACAAGCCACTGAAAACAGTCCAATTCGAGGATCAGGCGATCAAATAGATTGGCATTTAAGCATCAACAAAACATGTAGGTTTCACCGGGCTGAAATTTCGGAACAGGGGCAAAGCAGAACATTTTAAATGCATACCTCCCCAGACACAGAGCATGACAAAAACATGTTTGCAAACATATCTGTCCCACAGGTGCAGTCATCAGACAGCTTTGATTGGCTAGGATTCCCTGTTGGGTGAAAAGCAAAGGATCGGGCCCTGGTTTCCTGCTAAATCATCTCTCCCATGGCCTTGATCTTCTTGTGCAGTAAAGAAGCCCTGCATGTTGCCAATAATTTAATAAAAATCAATTAATACTGCTTAATAAATACATAAAAAGTAATTTTTCTTATCTTTCAAACCCAAAAAAAAATCTATAACTTCGACGAAATTTAAGGATGATTGTCCCGTGGTTAACTAAGGCAAATCTGTTTTAGGTGGATTTCTCTTTCTCTTTCTCTCTCTCATTCTCTCTCTCTCTCTCTTCTGTCTTTACATAATCACATAAAAATAGTTATAAATAGAAAAAATTCCAAAGGATTTCCTACCCTCCCGCACCACAACCCATCCCGACAAAACAGGAAATGCAGCAAAAAAAAAGAAATTGTCCCTTTTTGTTTCAAGTACATGTAGATTATACAGTACTCTGAATCTTTGGATATTTTACAAGGACTCCAAATCGTAGACCAAGAAGGAAAACCAAACCAACAAACGAAAACCCGCTGAAGGAAACTATTGTCTGCAAAACAGTAGCTCAGAAAGATGCCTGTACATATATATGTTTTTTAAAAGAGGGACGGGTGTGTGTGATGCCCTTCTGGACAAGTTCGGTTGTCCTTTCCTCCTTCCCCCAATTTGCTAGCTGCAAAGATGCCTTTTGGTGGGACACGACCAGGGCAGAGCAGTTTGCAGGGACAGCAGCATTATTCCCCACGAGGCCTCAGAAAAAAAACTGTCCTTGGTCCAAGGGTCCCTTTGGAAGCGGGATCCTTTGGGAATGGGATTTGCAGCAGTTCTGAAGATTGCACATCCTTCTAGGGCCTGTAGAGGAAGGGGAAAAAATACATACGTTAGGTCTCTTTCAGCAGCATTTTGGACAGTCTGTTTATCAGGTGGGGATTTTATTTTAAAAGGACACATCTTGGAAAGTCCTTTTGAAATGTGAACTTGGCACCCAGATGCTGTAAAACCGTCCTAAGCTTGTTCACAGAGAGGGGCGGTCTATACATTTAATGATAAACGGTCTAGAGCCAGGGTATCTGCAGGGCTCCCTTTTCCTTTATATCGCCCCAAGAATGTCAAGGTCTTCTGATCAAAACCTGCTCAGGATCCCTGGCCTAAAGGAGGCGAGATTGGCCTCGACCAGGACCTTTTTGGCTCTGGCCCCAGCCTGATGGAACGCGTTCCCAAAAGAGATCATGGCCCTGCAGGACCTTAACCAGTTCTGCAGGGCCTGTTAAGACGGAGCTGTTCCACCAGGCTTACAGTCAAGGCCCAAAATCACCACTCAGAATTGCTGGCCTCACCGCTGGGAAACAGAAAGATCAGCTCCTTGATGCAAAAACTCCCTTGTCCGACATATCGGTTGGGGGATTTAAAATACTACAGAAATAAACTTAATTGTTTTATGTTTTACCCATCCTGAGTAGTGCTGGAAGGCCAGGCTAGGGGGAAAAAAGGTATTTTTTATTGAAATAAAAATGAATTTAAAAAAATTTAATTTCCTGTGATATTAAAACGGAATCTCCAGTTCCTATTTTGTCAGCTCCTGTTGTTAAATCGATTTGCCTTCAACCCCTCCCCTATCTCCTCCTCCACATCTATACACAGAGGCCTCCCTCTGCCTTGCCCTTCTTCTTCCATCAAACCTTCCTCCCCTTCTTCTATCCTTGTGGGGAGGTGCAGTGGCTCAGGGGTACAGCATCTGCTTGCCCTGCCGAAGGTCAAATAATGCCCTTTGGGCTCTGCCTTGGAAAAGAAAAACTGCAGGAGAGAGGCAGGATCTCTTCTTTCCAATGGTGCATGGTGGTCCAGATCAAGCTTGGGATAAGTGGTGCGGTTTAAAGGAGTCCACAGCTGGCAACTCTCCATTTAGAAACAGTGGCATGGCTCCTAGGCAAAGGCAGAAATGCCCATTCACTGCTGCAAGAAATGATGGCAGCTGCAAGCATGGGCAGCTATAAGAGGGGCCTGGGTAAACATATGGAGGGAAGGTCCCTGAGTGGTTATTAGCCACAAGTCTTGGCCACTGTCAGACATAGAGCGTTGGGCGAAGTGGGGTACTGGCTTGATCCAACATGGCTTCTCTTATGACCTTAAGAGCAGAGGCCCATGAGTGGCTCTTAGCCACAAGGTATAGACAGAAGACTCCGTTTGGGGCAGAGATGCTCTATCTCCTTGGTGCTTGGAGGGGCCACAGTGGGAGGGCTTCTGGATTATTGGCCCTGCTAGTGGACCTCTTGGGTTGGACTGCATGGAACACTGGCCTGTTCCAACAGGGCCTCTGTTATATAGTGGGACCAGAGGCACACGGAAACATTCCACCTCCTCCCTGAAAACAGACTAATGAATCAATTAACTTATGAATTCCCGCTCACTTGGAGGAGGCAGCCTTGCTCCAAGGTGAAAACGGACATACCAAAAACAGGTGGAAACGGAATGGGACGTACCAAAAACATCCACTGGAAAGAAGGTGACTCAGTTGCTCGTTTCAGAAATCGGGGCAAGGTGGTTGAGTCCGGCCAGTCCGCTAAAGCCCGTACTCCACGGGTTGGGGAGTGAGAAGTACGGGCGTGTGGAGAGGCTGTCGTTGGGCCCCAGGGCAAAGGCGAAGATCCCGCCGTTCCGCTCCATGTCGAGGTGCGTCCTCCCAAAGAGCTTCATTTGGGTCTCCTCAAACTGGCTCTCCAGCTCTTGCAGGCTCAGCGCGCTCTTGGCCCCGTCCATAAAATGCTTCGGACTGGGGCCCGGAAGGCACATCGCGGCGCTGGCGAGGTGGCCGCCCATCTCTTCCAGAGCTGGCGGCATCAGGAAGCTTTTCTCGTCCGGTGGGCCGTTCTGCGCAAACAACAAGCTCGCCGCTCTCCAGGGGGCCGGCTTGCGCCCCCGCCTGGGCCGAGAGATGCGGCAGCTCTGGCGCTTGATGTGGCGGTGCAGGTGGTCCGAGCGGGTGAAGCTCTTGTAGCAGAACTGGCACTGGTAAGGCCGGATGCCCGTGTGGATGCGCATGTGGTTCTTGAGGTCGTAGTTGTGGACGAATTTGGCGTTGCAGTGGATGCAGAGGTACGGCCTTTCTCCCGTGTGCTTGCGCATGTGGATCTTCAGCTTGTCCTGTCTGCGGGAACGAGAAATGATAGGTTTCATTGTTACCGGCTCATCGCCAGTCTGCCGGGGTCGATTGGCTGTTATGGCTGCTAGGACATCTCCCGGTGGACCGAAAGGCTGCCCCCCCCCCATGCTCCTCTCCCCGGTCAGGGTAGTGGTGAAGAGGAAGAAGAGTTGGCTTTCAACTTTCAACTTAGGGCTGATCCTGCGTTGAGCAGGGGGTTGGACTAGATAGCCTGTATGGCCCTTTCCAACTCTATGATTCCATGATTCTATGATCCTGCATTGAGCAGGGGGTTGGACTAGATGGCCTGTATGGCCCTTTCCAACTCTATGATTCCATGATTCTATGATCCTGCATTGAGCAGGGGGTTGGACTAGATAGCCTGTATGGCCCTTTCCAACTCTATGATTCCATGATTCTATGATCCTGCATTGAGCAGGGGGTTGGACTAGATGGCCTGTATGGCCCTTTCCAACTCTATGATTCCATGATTCTATGATCCTGCATTGAGCAGGGGGTTGGACTAGATGGCCTGTATGGCCCTTTCCAACTCTATGATTCCATGATTCTATGATCCTGCATTGAGCAGGGGGTTGGACTAGATGGCCTGTATGGCCCTTTCCAACTCTATGATTCCATGATTCTAGGACTCTGGGGAATAAGCTGCCTAAGGAGGTGGTGAGCTCCCCCTCACTGGCAGTCTTCAAGCAAAGGTTGGATACACACTTTTCTTGGATGCTTTAGGATGCTTAGGGCTGATCCTGTGTTGAGCAGGGGGTTGGACTAGATGGCCTGTATGGCCCCTTCCAACTCTATGATTCTATGATTCATACCCTGCTTTTCACTGTCTTTGCTTCCTTGCCGTTAAAAGGAAAGGAAGGCAGGGTATTTGTGTTTTGCAAAAATCACGCTTGGAGGTTAGCCCAGACTAAGATTATTATGTTAATTAGGAAAAAGCAATCTCTGCGCAGATTCAAAACCAACCAAAGTAACCATTTTTAATTTTGTTCTTCCCATGGGTCTCCCTTCCTTTCCTCTCCCCTCAACAAATTCCTTGTGAGGTTGGGGGAGGGGGGCTGAGAGGGCTCTGACAGGACTGCTCTGTGAGAACAGCACTATCAGGGCTGTGACGAGCCAAGGCTCACCCAGCTGGGTGTACGTGGAGGAACGGGGAATCAAACTTTAGAAGCTGCCACTCTAAATCAGTACACCAAGCGGCTTACATTCACCTTCTCTCCCTCTCCCCACAGCAGATGCCCTGTGAGGCAAGTGAGTCTGAGAGAGCCGTGAGAGGACTGCTCTGTGAGAACAACCCTATCAGGACTGTGACGACCAGCTGGCTGCATGTGGAGGACGTGGGGAATCAAACCTGGTTCTCCAAACCCGGTTCTTCAGATTAGAGGCCACCTAGAAACTAAAAAGCAATGTACATCCTTTGAGATCTGGCGGATGTGCCCTACAGCAGGGGTAGTCAACCTGTGGTCCTCCAGATCTCCATGAACTACAATTCCCATGAGCCCCTGCGAGAAAACGCTGACAGGGGCTCATGGGAATTGTAGTCCATGGAGATCTGGAGGACCACAGGTTGACTACCCCTGCCCTACAGAATAAACTAAACTAAACATCGTTTGAGACCACCTTAATCCTGTCTCCCAGGAGAAATGTTAGAAGACGTCCCTCTGCCTGTTTCAAATAACTCTCCAAGGGTTTAAAAAGCAGGGGTAGTCAACCTGCGGCCCTCGCTGGCGAATGCTGGCAAGGGCTCCTGGGAACTGTAGTCCACGGACATCTGGAGGGCCGCAGTTTGACTACCCCTGCTTTAAAGTGAGAGAGAGAGCGGGAATTATTCGCTTATTCCTTTCCTCATCATATAAGCATGTAATTTAACAGAATACGGGATTTTGTCTCCATAGCATTATTACACAAACACTCCGGGGGGAGGCGGGATATAAATTATTATTATTATTATTATTATTATTATTATTATTATTATTATTATTATTATATTAATAATAATAATAATAATAATAATAATAATAATAATAAACAGAGTCTCAAGTGTAGAGGTTGTTGCTGATACTGCCCAAAGAACACTGCTGAGAGACATGTGTCCCTCCTTGCTCTGGAGAAGGCCCATCTGCAGTGGGGACTATTGACGCTCCCTATTTAAGGGGCTCTGGCAATTTTTGTCCATGGTTTTAACCTAGAGCAGTGGTTCTCAACCTTCCTAATGTCGCGACCCTTTATAACAGTTCCTCATGTTGTGGTGACCCCAATCATAAAATTATGCAAGTGTTTTTTGATGGAAATTAAACCAAAACAGACCAATGGCGTGAAGATCGATTGTTCACGATTGTATAGAAATTGGTTTTCTTCCAGGGTTTCTCAGTTCAGCTCTGCCTCTTGTCCCACCATGCTGGTCTTGCTCTTTTCCGCTGCTCCAGACAGACGAACGCTCTATCTCGATCTACCCCGCAAGGCTGTTGTGTGGTGCCTGCAGGAGCAGCTGCAACAGTGGCAGTGCCCCCCCTCCCCGGACAAGCTGCTCGTCCCGACCCCCAGATTGAGAACCACTGACCTAGAGTAAGGAGCTGGTAATAGGGAAGTCTAATTTTGGACCTCTTTGTCCAAAAGTCACTAATGAATCAAGCTTTTTGCTTTAATTAAGCCTCCTTTTAACAGCTGAACCGGGGAGGCATGTTGAAAAGCCGGCCAAATTTGTTTGCTGCGGCTTCAGAGAAAAGGACGAGGAGCAACGGGTTCAAATGACAGGAGAGGACAACTGGAACTTTGTTCTGCCATTCCCCAAAAAGCACTGTGAATGTCTCGGGCCAGAAGGTGGCAGCACCGACCCACAAACCTGCTTTGGCAGCCCCGGTTTGGAGAGAAGCTCTTCCTATCCTGCAAGTGTGGTGGTGCCTGCTGTGGGCAGGGGGGGGGGGCGAGGAAGGGAAGGCGATTAACGAATGGGATGAAATTAATTCAAAAGAAATTCCGTCTAAACATCCGGAAGAAGCTCCTGACAGTTAGAGTGGTTTCTCAGTGGAACAGGCTTCCTCGGGAGGTGGTGGGTTCTCCATCTTTGGAGATTTTTAAACAGAGGCTGGAGAGCCATCTGATGGAGAGGCTGATCCTGTGAAGGCTCAAGGGGGTGGCAGGTGACAGTGGAGGAGCGAGAGGGCTGTGAGTGTCCTGCATAGTGCAGGGGGTTGGACTAGATGACCCATGAGGTCCCTTCCAATTCTATGATTCTATGATTCTATGAGTCTATGAGTCTATGAGTCTATGATTCTAATCCCCGGAAAAAGCTCAATTTATATGCAGTCATGAACAATGGATCTTCAAGCCATTGGTCAGTTTCGGTTTAATTCCTGTGAAAGAACCCTTGCATAATTTCATGGTTGGGGTCACCACAACATGAGGAGCTGTATTAAAGGGTTGCGGCATTAGGAAGGCTGAGAACCACTGTTGTATGTTATTCCTTACGGGTCTCCCATCCAAGGAGTAGCCAGGGCCAACCCTGCTTCCAAGATGAAGAAGAAGACTTGGTTTTTATACCCTGCTTTTCACTACCCAAAGGAGTCTCAAAGCTGCTTCCAATCGCCTTCCCTTCCTCTCCCCACACCAGACACCCTGTGAGGGAGGCGGGGCTGAGAGAGCTCTGAACAGACTGCTCTGTGAGAACAGTACTATCAGGACTGTGACGAGTCCAAAGTTACAAAGCTGGCTGCCTGTGGAAGAGCAGGGAGCCAAACCCGGCTTGCCAGATTAGAAGCTGCCACTCTTAACCACTATGCCAAGCAGGCCTTGATGGGGTTGGGCTAGCCTGGGTTATCCAGATTGGGCAGCCTCATTTGCAGACGGGACCTACTGGTAAGATGATTTAAATATATTTGAGGCTGAGTGTGGGTATTATCCTGCCACCATGAATAAGCTTTCAGTGAAAGGGGTGAGGCTGTGGTTTGGTGATGGGCTCCTAACCGGTCACAACTTTACTCCCCGACATCTCCAGCTAACATCTCCAGCAGAGTGAGGAAGGATCCTCGTTTTGAGATTACAGAAAATTGGCTATAGAGACCAAGAACCTGACTCAGGAGGAGGCATCTCTGTTTTCCGAGCATAAAATTGACTTTCGGCAGCCCCCTGGGACGCAATTGAGTTTGGTGCTGGATCGGAGCCTCCCTCTGAAGAAACCAGCCCCCTTCCCTTTTTGATGGATCTCATCTTTGGTGCCCCCCCCCCCCCGAGAGTCAAATGTCCTCTTTTTTTTATGTGGCTCTTGGAGGCTGCCACGGAAACCCTTTCAAATTTCTCCGTGAATCCAGCTGGACTGGATTTCCTGGGCTGGGTCTCGCAGAGGATAATGAATGGCTAATGAGCAGGGGCCTTTAAGCAGAATAATATTCTCCGGCAAGAGCATGATATCGAAGGTTATGGCTGGGAAATGGCTGATTTCCAACAGCGTCCATGGAGAACCGTCTGAATTCCGGCGAATTCTGACCGTGGGCGGCTTCCAGAGCTAGTGGGGTATGATTAAAGAGCGGCAGCCTCTAATCTGGAGAACCGGGTTTGATTTCCCGATCCTCTTCCACGTGCAGCCATCTGGGTGACCTTGGGCCAGTCACAGTTCTCTCAGAGCTGTTCTCACAAAGCAGTTCTCTCAGAGCTCTCTCTTAGCCCCACCTACCTACCTCTCAGGGCATCTGTTGTGGGGAGAGGAAAGAAAAGGAGGATTAACAAACACACTTTTCCTTTATTTACCCTCACTTCTCTTCCTATTTTGAGAGCCAGAATAGTATAGTGGTTAAGAACAGTGGATTCTAATCTGGAGAACGGGGTCTGATTCCCCACTCCTCCACATGCAGCCAGCTCAGTGACCTTGGGCCAGCCACAGGTCTCTCAGAGCTGTTCTTCCACAGCAGTTCTCTCAGAGCTCTCTCAGCCCCACTACCTCACAGGCGGGTCTGTTGTAGGGGGAGGAAGGGAACGGGGTTTGTGAATTGCTTTGCAACACCTTTGGGTATTAAAAACTACCTCTTCTTCTTGGGGTGTTCCTGCCTCCCCAGCAGACAGAAAAATCACTGCATAGACCAACACCATGCAAAGAACAGGCACTGCTCTCAGAAGCACTGCGGGCATCTCAGGCTGCTCTTTTTTTGAACCAAAGTTCTGAAGTCCTAGGCCAGGGGTAGTCAAACTGCGGCCCTCCAGATGTCCATGGACTACAATCCCCATGAGCCCCTGCCAGCGTTCGCTGGCAGGGGCTCATGGGAATTGTAGTCCATGGACATCTGGAGGGCCGCAGTTTGACTACCCCTGGCCTAGGCGGCTTGCCCTGGAATGGTTGGAAGACGCTGTCTCAAGTGGTAGGTTCCGGGGAGTCATTAAAGGTAGAATCATGGCATCATAGAATCAAAGAGTTGGAAGGGGCCCTCTGGGGTCATTTAAACCACCCCATGCAGAATGCAAGAAATTCACAACAGGTAGGAGGAAAGGAGATGAGCACAGCCACGAGGCACACCTCAGCGGGATGTCCTGCTTTGCATGCTTCAATGAAATGAATGAGAGATGCGCAATGTGCATTTGTTACGCTGAAGCCCACCAACCAAATGTCCCACTGGATTATGCTCCCATGATTTAGCCCTGGATGGCCCAGGCGATCACGGTGTCATCGGATCTTGGAAGCTAAGCAGGGCTGACCCTCAGCAATCCCAATGAATTCCAGGGTTGTTACGCAGGGACAGGTAATGGCGAACCACATCTCAAATAGGGATGTGCAATTCGGCATGGATAAGCCCGAAAAAGCTTGACTTAATGCTGAATTGGGGTTTTCCATGCTTATCCGAGCCAAATCGCAATCCTCGTTAGTTTAAATAGGAAGAATCAGAGAAGTGTGAGTCAATTCCGCCATGATCTGGCTGATTGAGAAATACTCCCCCAAACAGCTGATCTTGAGAATCAGCTGTTTGGCAGGGACTTTGGGTGATTCCCCAGAAAACTCCTCCTCAGGACCAGTTCTTGGGTAGGGTCTTTCTCCCCATCAGATGCATCTCAGGCTGTGGAGAACACCTCCTGCCATGAAAACCCCATGGGGGTCACAAAATGGCTTCCATAGCAGGTGGAGCCAGCCACAAAATGGCTGCCACTCAAGGTGGAGCCAATCACAAAATGCCAGAAAGTTATACATAACTTCAATACTCACTCCTCAACATTTCAAACAGAAGCTCTGTTTAATAGGATGCCTTTTCTTCCATGCAGCCAATCAGAAGCCCTTCTGGGTAGAAAGGGCAGCCAATCAGAAGCCCTCCTGGACCTATGAACTTTCTAGAAAAGATTTGTGGGCCCTGAAAACAACGCTGCTGGACACCATGCCACCCCCACCATGTTGGGGACCCCTGGTCTACACAAAGGGGTCCCTGTGGTGGAACTCGGTATGTGGTCCTTTCTTTTGTCCCTTCCTGTTTCCCTCACAGTTGAGTCATAGAGTTGGAAGGGGCCATACAGGCCATCTAGTCCAGGGGTAGTCAAACTGCGGCCCTCCAGATGTCCATGGACAACGATTCCCAGGAGCCCCTGCCAGCGAATGCTGGCAGGGGCTCCTGGGAATCGTAGTCCATGGACATCTGGAGGGCCGCAGTTTGACTACCTCTGATCTAGTCCAACCCCCAGCTCAAGGCAGCGATGGACACTCCACTGCAATTTATACATTTATGTGCATAAACAGGCACTTTTGTCAGTCAATGCCAGAGCGCTGAGTACCATTTTAGCGCATGCAAACCTGGTAAATCGGACTTCACAGATATTGCACATATATGGCTTCTCTCCCGTGTGGGTCCTCATGTGTCGCGGCAGCTTCCCCGCGCCCATGATGATCTTGTTGCAAATGGGGCACTGTTGCGAAGCCTTGGGCTTGATCTTCCTCTCTTCCGGCCAACGAGGGAAGACCGCCCCGAAGTGAGCGGCGCTGAGGAAGTTAAGATAAGCGCTGTAATCGTTCTCGGCCTTTATGTGCCCCAAGGGACCCGCCGGGTTGTTGGCAAACATGTCCTTGAAGATGTCGTTGGGGAACGGGGCCTGGGGCAGATCCTCCTTCTCTTCTTCCTTGATCTTCCTCTTCCGGATCACTAGGTCTAAAGGGCCAGTGTCCATCGGCTGCTCCTCCACCTGGGCAAAGGGGTTGAACTCTCCGTTCCACAGGTGAGGGAAGAAGTCGGGTGCAAACGGAGACAAAGCCGGTTTCCGTTCCGGAACGCTTGCCTTAGGGTAGAGGTTCTCCCTCAGCAGGGACTCAATGGAGAAGTCTCTTATAACTCCCAGGGAGCCATTCGTGTTGTTGGTTGAGAAGTGGTTGGGGAACCCGCTTGGACTTTCCGTGAAGACTTCTTCGCTAAGGTCAGATTTCGAGGGACTTTGGTGACAGCTCATGTCCTGGACGTCTGTTAAGTTCTGACTCGCAAAGTCTTCTGCTTCGTCCTCCTCCTCCTCTTCGTCCTCCTCCTCCTCCTCGTCTTCTTCCTCCTCCTTCTCCTCCGCCTCCTCCTCCTCCTCCACGGGCTCCATGATTTCGAGGCAAACGTTGATGACGCACTGGATCTCCAGCATCTTGGCCGCGTTGAGGATGTGCTTCAGGTTGGAGGCGGTGATGGTGAGGGTCGAGGTGTAGGCAAACTCCAGGATTGCCGAAAGTGCTTCAGGCTTCACAAAGTCGATCTCGTAAACGTAGGGCTGGTCCGCTAAAGTGCCGGTGGTGAAGAGCTTCTTAAAGTACTGGCTGCAGGCTGCCAGGACGGACTTGTGGGTCCTGTACTCTTGGTCCTGGACGATGAGGATGACGTCGCAGAGGAGCCCATGGTGCCGCTGCTCATTCAAGCTGCAAAGAACTTCGCTGCTGTGGTTTGGGAATGGGATCCCAATCAGGTCTTCAACGCCATTGGCCATATTCTCATGTAGAGCCCTGGGACAAGAAACACACACAAAACCCCACAATGAATTAGAACTTAATGAATCATAGAGTTGGAAGGGGCCATACAGGCCATCTAGTCCAATCTACTGGCCATACAGGCCATCTAGTCCAATCTACTGGCCATACAGGCCATCTAGTCCAATCTACTGGCCATACAGGCCATCTAGTCCAATCTACTGGCCATACAGGCCATCTAGTCCAATCTACTGGCCATACAGGCCATCAAGTCCAATCTACTGGCCATACAGGCCATCTAGTCCAATCTACTGGCCATACAGGCCATCTAGTCCAATCTACTGGCCATCTACTCAGCTATGTAAAATGCTGAGATGCTTTGTGGGGACACGCGCATATATTTTATTACAATAATTATAGCCTGCCTCTACCCAGAGACCGAAGGTGGCCTACGGGTGCAGAGTCAGGTCTTCCTAGAACAATAATATCGGTACAAATACTCCCATCAAGAAAGAGTCTAAGAGTCTAAGAATATACTCCTTTCCCCTGAATTCCAGATCCAGGAGGTGACACCAGTAGAAGTAGCTCAGCAGGGGAATGGGCAGCCTGGGGAGGAGGTGAGCTTCCCCTCACGGGTGGCCTCTAAGCAGAAGCTGGACAAACGCTTAACAGGGATGCTCCATTGAGCAGGGGGTAGAATAAATCAGGGGTAGTCAACCTGTGGTCCTCCAGATGTCCATGGACTACAATTCCCATGAGCCCCTGCCAGCAAATGCTGGCAGGGGCTCATGGGAATTGTAGTCCATGGACATCTGGAGGACCACAGGTTGACTACCCCTGGAATCTAGACCAGTGGTCTGTGACCTGTGTAGTCTGAACCAGTTGTAATTCCAGGAGGACCCCATGCAGGTCCTGGAGACTGGCAACCCTCTTTCAAGTGGCTTCTTAAGCCTCCGCTTTATCCATTCCCTGAGTCCTCCAGGTACATCTTTGTGTCCTTCACACTCTCCCCTGCCCCCCTTTTGCTGTCATATCTTTGCTCCTTCTGAAGAAAAATATCCTTAACGTCTCTGCTAGTTTCCGGGTGCCTTCGTAGCATCACACCTCTGTTGTCGCTGCCACACGCCTGCTGTCGAACACCATGTCCTGTCCTTCACAGCCCTGGGCGATTTCACTCCGCACTCCCACCCTCTGCTCCCTTTCCCTCCTCCGTCTGCAGTCTGGGCCTTTATTTAGAGTGTTCCCGGCAAACCAGAGGCACCCCCTGTTCATCTCCACCTGCTTTCTTTGCTAATTCTGTCTTGTGCTGGGAGCCAACTTGTTCTCTTCTCTATCCCCCGCCCCATCTTTCCCTCTTACATCCCCTGCAATTCTTCACCATGCTGCGATTTTACTCCAGGTGTGGTGGATCCCACAGGAGACATCTGCATGGGACTGCATGACTGCTGGACACCAAGTATACAACAACAACAACAACAACAACAACTACTACTACTACTACTACTACTACTACTACTACTAAAAGGTAAAGGTATCCCCTGTGCAAGCACCGAGTCATGTCTGACCCTTAGGGTGACGCCCTCCAGCGTTTTCATGGCAGACTCACTACGGGGTGGTTTGCCAGTGCCTTCCCCAGTCATTACCGTTTACCCCCCAGCAAGCAAGCTGGGTACTCATTTTACCGACCTCGGAAGGATGGAAGGCTGAGTCAACCTTGAGCCAGCTGCTGGGATCGAACTCTCAGCCTCATGGACAGACAGCTTCAGCTAGCATTTCTGCTGCCTTAGCACTCTGCGCCACAAGAAGCTCTACTACTACTACTACTACTACTACTACTACTACTACTACTACTACTACTACTACTACTACTACTACTACTACTACTACTATACTACTAGTAGTATACTACTACTACTACTACTACTACTACTACTACTACTACACTTAGATTTATTGCCCGCCATTCCCAGTGGTTCATGGCAGGTTACATTAGTCTGAATAAAACCCCATTAAAAACCCCATTGAAACCCCATACATAAAAACATCACAATCCAAATGAACAATGTAAAAGAGAAGAACGGCAGAAAAAATATTCAAAGCCCGTCCCTTCTCCCAGTAACTCCAACGGGAGGTGGGAAGAGGGGGCAGATGAAACCAAGCCGCCATGCACCCACTACCCTGGAGGGGGGCCAGCAGACCTTTCTCTGCACAGGACTGTACGACGGCTGCACACCAAGCTCATGAGATGGCAGACCTCGGCCTTGACATAGAACATCACGCAGGGACCGGCCAACGCACAGACGAGAATCACGATGCGCCACCTGCCTTGCCCTCCTGGGTGCAGGTCATTCTGAAGGTGTAATAGTTCAGCATGGGAATAGTTTGCCTTGGTATTACAGGTATATTCCTGCAGCTTGTTTTACGGAGGCCGGCTATTTGACAACAACGCAAATCCCGAAGCAGAGATGTTTAATTTTATTAGCAAGGTGCAATTTGCTTCCAGCAGCCGAACGTATTGGAAGCAGCGGGAAAGGAGCAGAGGAAAAAATATTTCAGACAGACAGACAGGCAAATACATCGGTAATGAATCTCATCTGGAGACACAGTTATAATTCCAGGCAATTCCCAGCCCCGGCCCCTCTCCCCCTCTCACACCAGGCCCGATCCCCACGCCAGCCCCATAAAGCCAGGAGTCGGCTCTCCAGATGGGGGAAATGCCTGCTGGCCAATATTTAGATCCTGGTTTGAAAGATGGCTCGGTGGAGAAGGATTTCTGCAACTTCCACAACTTGTCCCAGTTAGCACACAAATTTAAAACGTCCTGAGCCTTTGGGGAGGGCGGTATATAAATCTAAATAAATAAATAAATCATAAATAACGTTGTGAGATGCAAAGAATGTAGAGAGGTGAGCTTTCTTCCCCTCCATACTGAAAAGACTCTTGGGATGGCCTCACTCCTCTCGATAACATGTGGGAGAATGGGGTGGAGAGAGAGCCGAGGACAAGCCTAGGCCCCAAAGGAATGCCTGACAGCGGCCGGTCCCTTGGACTTTTATCGCCCAAACAGTCCAGGGAAAAGAACGACGTTTCCTTCCAGAGACTGAGCACACAATATTTCCGCCTCAGGATGGCAATAAAATCGCTTTAATTGGGTTAATTTATTGGAGGGGAGGGCGTCTGCAGATGGCACATTTTGTCTCTTAAAAAGTGCCCTGCAAAGAGTATGTAGAAGAAATAGAATTTGTCTAAATTTTGAGGATTCTTTCGTAGCAACTGAAGCTGGAGAGAGGGGGAAATGAGGGATCTGTTGTCAAACTCCAGGCTGGGGGCTAGAGATGTCTCAGAAGCATCACTGATCTCCAGACTACAAGAAGAAGAGTTGAAGAAGAGTTGAAGGAGTCTCAAAGCGGCTGACAATCACCTTCCCTTCCTCTCCCCACAACAGGCACCCTGGGCCAGTCCCAGCTTTCTCAAGATTCTCCCAGCCGCACCTGCCTCACAAGGTGCCTGTTGTGGAAAGAGGAAGAGAAAGCAATTGTGAGCCGCTTTGAGACACCTGAGGCCTGCTGGGTGGCCTTGGGCTTGTCCCAGTGCTCTCAGGACTCTCTCAGCCCCACCTGCCTCCCAAGGTGCCTGCTGTGGGGAGAGGGAAAGAAGGAGATTATCAGAAACTTTGTGACGCATGAGGCTTGCAGGATGACCGTGCGCCAGTCCCAACTCTATGGTAGAATCTGCTTCAAACCACAGAGTTTTCTCCCAAACCCAGTGTCACCCGCACCCCCAGGTGACATCAGCATGTTGCATTAAAATGCAGCATTTTTCTGGGTTAGGGTAAGTTGGAGGCGTTCGTGGGGGGCGAGGTCCACCTGGAAAGTGTGGCTGCAGTGCACCTGACAACCCCAAATCTAAATTTCACGAGAGGATTATGAAATATTTGAAAGGATATATTAACCTTATTGGGTGCCTCTCAAGAGTTTTCAATAGCTTTGAACCCAAAATCTACGGCATTAGACCCTGCTGAGCTCCCTTCCCTCTGCAGGCTTCGCCCCCCCAATCTTCAGAAATTTCCCAGCCCAAAGGTGGCAACCAAATGCTGTGAACACACATCAAGGACATTCAAGAAGCAGAATGCTGGTGTCTGTGAGCCTCAAATTGACACAGATGGACTATTCATGACCTGCAGTCACTCTGGAAAGTGGACATAGAATCGGGACTTGGGAATTCTGGGAGGACGCAGAGGGAATCAGCAAAGGGAGGTGCGTGTCCCACCCCCTCAGCAAGCCAGCTTGATAGCGTGGGAAGAGAACTTCTCCTGCAGGGCACTTTCCCTTCCTCCCACCCCCGGGAGAGCCAGAAGCCGCCGAGGCCTTGGAGTTATCTCTGGCCCACCCCCACGGACAGCGAGCCTGTCCTGGTGGCTCACTGGGTGGGAGCAGGCTGCCAAGGCCCTGGGAAACGGCTGGCAAATGGCACCGGGAACAGCAGCTGCGTTTGCAAACTGGCACTGTTTATGGCCACAGACCTATTTTAAGGATTCTCCCCCCCCCCCTTCAATTTCCTGCTCGCATGCAAGGCTCTGTTTTTACGGAGGTGCGGTGAACGGGCTGCATGACTACAGATGGGGAAAGGGAATGGAGGGAGGGGGGAAAGGCTCAGGAGATTAAAATCTTCTCTAGACAAAAAGGTTTCCCTTCATGCAGTGTTCTTAGAATCATAGAATCACAGGATAATAGAGTTGGAAGGGACCTCCTGGGTCATCTAGTCCAACCCCCTGCACTTGTTTCACCTTCTCCCTGATAACCTAGCTTTCAAGGTGCAGGGAGTTTTTATGCCCATGGGGAATTCAAAGATGATGGGTACAACCAAGATGAGGGATGCCGAGCTCCCGCCAGAGGTGGGGGATCCCTTGTTCCCCCTGCTGCTGTCCCAAGACGCCAATCAGTTGGCAGGTGGGAGGACTTACTGACCGCAGGAGAAAGTCTAGCCTGGCATGGCAGTGATACCGTGGGCAACATCAGTTATGCCATGCCCTGGAAGAGACATCATTGCACTGCCGGTGGTGTGGGATGCTCTGGTATTCTTCTTAATTACTGTTTTCACAAGAGCCGGAAACAATGAGATGCTCTGGGATTTGGGCAAAAGCTCCATGGTAAAATTGGCTTCTACCATAGAGTTTTTGTCCAAACACCATGGGGTACCACGTAACTGCGTCACCACTGCCATGCTGGGCTTTAGACCCCCCTGATGGGTGCCAGGCGAGACCTGTCAACACTAGAAGATGCATGTTCACCAGCTGGGTCTTCACCTCTAGGGAAGAACTGCAAAATCGCCCTGTTTTCAGAGCCATCTTGTTCATTTGGTTGGTTTAAAGCCCATTTTCTTGTGCCGTCTGAGGACTCTTTCGTCCCTCTGTGCTGAAGAATGCAAAAAAGCTGGGACTGAATGGAAATTCAAAATGCATCATAGAATCACAGAGTTGGAAGGAATCTCCTGGGACATCTAGTCCAACCCACTGCACAATGCAGGAAACTACCTGCCCCTTCACAATGATCCCAATGCCATGCCGAAATAAAGCCCCCCCCCACTCAAACCCAGAATCCCTGGCCAGTCTGGCCTAGAGGAAATTCATGTCCCGACCCCAAAGTGGCGATAAGCATTTCCTTGCGCATGCAAGGAAGGGCCACAAGAGCCAAGCACAGACACAGCCCAAGACACAGACTATCTGCCCAAGTTCACAGAATCAGTGTTTCTGTCAGGTGGCTATCTAGTCTCTGCTTAAAAACTTCCAAAGAAGGAGAGCCCACCACCTCCCGAGGAAGCCTGTTCCACTGAGGAACCGCTCTGTCAGGAACTTCTTCCGGATGTTTAGCAGAAAGTTCTTTTGAATTAATTTCAACCCATCAGTTCTTATCTGGCCCTCGAAGGCAATAGAAAACTGTGCTCCATCCTCTGTGTGGCAGGCCTTCAAGTATTTGAAAACGGTTATCACATCACCTTATGGTTATCTTCTCTCCAGGCTAAACAGACCAAGCTCCCTCAACCTTTCTTCATAGTTGTGAGTTCCTGCATTGTACAGGGGGTTGGACTAGATGACCCTGGAGAACCCTTCCAACTCTATGATTCTATACATCTTGGTTTCCAAACTCCCCATTATTTTCATTGCCCTCCTCTGGACACGCTCCAGTTTGTCTGTATCCTTCTTCAATTGTGGTGCCCAAAACTGAACACAGGACTCCAAGTGAGGTCTTACCAGAGCTGAGTAAAGCTGTACCATCACCTTGCATGATCTGGACACAATACTTCTTTTGATACAGCCCAAAATCCCGTTTGTCTTTTTAGCCACCGAGTCATACTGCTGACTCATGTTCAGTGTATGGTCCTCTAAGACCCCCAGATCCTTTTCACACGTATTACTGCCAAGAACTGGTCTCCCCCATCCTATAATGATGCATTTGATTTTTCCTACCTAAATGCAGAATAATCACTATTGAAATCCTGGAATTAGATGGTGGCTGTTAGCAATTTGGGATTTTTATCCAGCCATATGAATATGAATATTTTTATCCAGCCATATGAATATGAATATTTTTTATCCATATTCAGGGGATGTTTTTAACATTTCGATCCTGACTTCTATGAGTTCATCTATGAGTTAACCCAGTCCTTTGTTGGCCCTTGTAAGAGCCTTCCTGTTAGGAGGGTTGTTTCGCCATCTTGGGTTGTCTCTCCGAGAATGGCAGGATATAAATCCAATAAACAACTTAGCTTCCATGAATCTATCCAATCCCCTATTCAAGCGGTTTATTCCTGTGGCCATCACTACATCCTCTGGCCGCATTCGAATCGCATTCGAATCGCTCCCCCGTTCAAATCAGCATTTCTTTTTGTCCGAATGAATGGCGTTTTTGTAGGGGCATTCGCCGTGTCTCTCTTTTCCTTCCCAGCCAGAGACTGTGACATCCCCGTACCGCTGGTTGAGACACAGCAGGCGTGACCTTCCTGGGCTCCTACCCTGCAGGTGGGATGCGGGCCGAGACAAATCAGAAGGTGACCCTGCAGGGCTGGCCTCAAATCCCCCTTCCTATTTCCCCCCTCGACCGACACCCAATCTCATTAGGGGGCAGGCCCGTTTCTGTTCCCAGTGATAACCGATCCCAAAAATAGGCCCCGAGGATGCAGCACTTATTCTAAATTACAATTATTACCCCCCTTCCAAGCTGGAAGATATTCAAAGCCAGACGCAACCCAAAAGAAAGAGAGCCAGGCAGCGGGTGGGGACGAGTGTGAGCCGATGGCAGATTTAGAACAGAAAACTCTCCCACTGTTAAAATAGGAGACTTACGATGCCCCACATTAAAGGTAAAGGTATCTCCTGTGCAAGCACCGAGTCCTGTCTGACCCTTGGGGTGACGCCCTCCCGCGTTTTCATGGCAGACTCAATACGGGGTGGTTTGCCAGTGCCTTCCCCAGTCATGACCGTTTACCCCCCAGCAAGCTGGGTACTCATTTTACCGACCTCGGAAGGATGGAAGGCTGAGTCGACCTTGAGCCAGCTGCTGGGATCGAACTCCCAGCCTCATGGTCAGAGCTTTCAGACGGCTGCCTTACCAATCTGCGCCACCACATTAACCACACCTAAAGTTGCCCCTCTGGGGCCGAGTCCACACATAAAAGGAAATGAGTTTGAAGCAGGGATGCCAGACTCCAGGTGGGACCTGGAGACCCCCCAGAATTACATCTCATTTCCAAACTACAGGTCAGTTCCCCTGGAGAATATGGGTGCTTTGGTGGGTGAACTCAGTGGCCCTGAAATCGACTGGGGTTCCCTGTCCTCTCTTGACTCCGATCCCAAATCTCCAGAAGTTCCCCAACTAGGGTTGCCACCTCTGGGTTAAGAAATACCTGGAGACTTTGGGGGTGGAGCTGGGAGTGGGCAGAATTTGGGGCACAGAGGGATCTTAATGGAGTACTGACGGGACAAGGCGGCTTTCTTGAAGGTATGTGGAAGGTTGTCACTTGGAGGAGGGCAGGGAGTGGCAGAGGAAAGGATGTGCAGGAATGGGTTTAAGCTACATATAGAATGGTACTGGCTAGATATCGGGTGGGGGGGATATCACAGTGACAATAGTTCAGCAGAGGAATGGGCTGCCTAAGGAGGTGGGGAGCTCCCCTCCACACTGGCGGCCTTCAAGCAGCAGCTGGACAGATCCTTCTCCTGGATGCTTGAGACAGATCCTGCATTGAGCAGGGGGTGGGACTAGATGGCCTGCATGGTCCCTTCCCACTCTAGGATTCTAGGAGTCTAGTTCAGCAGTGGGATGGGCTGCCAAAGGAGGTGGGGAGCTCCCCTCCACACTGGCGGCCTTCAAGCAGCAGCTGGACAGATCCTTCTCCTGGATGCTTGAGACAGATCCTGCATTGAGCAGGGGGTGGGACTGGATGGCCTGCATGGTCCCTTCCCACTCTAGGATTCTAGGAGTCTAGTTCAGCAGTGGGATGGGCTGCCAAAGGAGGTGGGGAGCTCCCCTCCACACTGGCGGCCTTCAAGGAGCAGCTGGACAGATCCTTCTCCTGGATGCTTGAGACAGATCCTGCATTGAGCAGGGGGTGGGACTAGATGGCCTGCATGGTCCCTTCCCACTCTAGGATTCTAGGAGTCTAGTTCAGCAGTGGAAGGGGCTGCCAAAGGAGGTGGGGAGCTCCCCTCCACACTGGCGGCCTTCAAGGAGCAGCTGGACAGATCCTTCTCCTGGATGCTTGAGACAGATCCTGCATTGAGCAGGGGGTGGGACTAGATGGCCTCAATGGCCCCTTCCCACTCTAGGATTCTAGGAGTCTAGTTCAGCAGTGGGATGGGCTGCCTAAGGAGGTGGGGAGCTCCCCCTCACTGGTGGTCTTTAAGCAGCGGCTGGACAGATCCTTATTCTGGATGCATCATTCCCCCCCCCCCCAGTAAAATGTACATATCCTCTGCTTCAGTTGGTTGTCACTAAACTGGGATTGTATGAGACATATAAAAGAGCAAGACTTCAAATCCAGTGGCAACTTCAAATCCAGTGGCAAATCCAGTGGCAACAAATTCCAGGGTATAAGCCAGGGTTTCTCAACCTGGGTTTTATGAAACCCTGGAGTTTCTTGACGGCCCTGGAAGGGTTTCCCAAATGGGTGGGAATTAATTAATGTTTAATATACTTAAAAAAATGTTAGACATTTATTGCGTGATATGTCTACATATGGTCATGTCGACCAGCCTCCCCCTCCTAAAATGGGCAATGGTGGGCTTTGAGGGGGCAGGAAAGGGAGGGGTCCTGGGTGGGCATGTGCACAATTGTGGCTCCCAACCATATTCTCCCAACCAAAAGAGCCTCTTGTGGAGCAGAGTGGTAAGGCAGCAGAAATGTTGTCTGAAAGCTCTGCCCATGAGACTGGGAGTTCGATCCCAACAGCCGGCTCAAGGTTGACTCCGCCTTCCATCCTTCCGAGGTCGGTAAAATGAGTACCCAGCTTGCTGGGGGGTAAACGGTCATGACTGGGGAAGGCACTGGCAAACCACCCCGTATTGAGTCTGCCATGAAAACGCTAGAGGGCGTCACCCCAAGGGTCAGACATGACCTGGTGCTTGCACAGGGGATACCTTTACCTTTACCTTCTCTTACAGACCAACACAGCCGCTCCTCACAAAAACATAAAAGGGGAACACCGAGCCATGAATAAGCCCAAAACCTTTACGTGTGCAACACAAGCAAATGGGCAAATCCCAACAGCGAAAAACAACGGATGATACCAGTGACGAACCGAAAAGGAAACAGAAGGGGGAATTTTCGCCCTGCTCGAATCCAGGATGCACCTGCAGCTCGGCCCACGTGCCGTCCCTCTCCCCAAAAGCTCCAGACCTCCCGAGGACTCATCCGCCCACACGGGGCTCCAGGGAACCTCCAACATGGGCAGAGCCACGAAGAGCGAGGAACGGGGCCTGCAGCGCTTAGTGGGGAGACGTCAAAAATGCACAGAGAATCTGATCTTGGTGGCTTTCCGTGGGTGTGGGTTTGGGGAGTATCTGGTCTGCTTGTAAATCAGCAGTCCTCTCTCGCTGAAAATAACTCCCCGGCCAGTCTGTGCAGGGCTCGGTTTGAAATTCAAGCTCGCAAGGTAAAAAGCCAGAATCCATTAATCCTCCGAGACGCCCACTCCCCCCCTTCCCGTCACCAAACATTCCAGGCGAGGCGGGCTTTGGCTCATAAATCTATTGAACCACCTTGCCAGCTCCAGAAATCAACACACGCAAACACACACACCACACCACAAGCTAGGGGAGGGAATGGGGAGAGGGAGCCTGCTATTGTCTCTTCTTTCGGGCGTGCGGCTTCCAGGCGGAGTTTGTTATTGCAAATCTTCTCCGGACACACCCGAGAGGCTATATTTGCGAAAACCGCAGCCAAACCCACCCCTGGCGGCTCGGCTTTGCCAGCTACCGATTTCGAGATTTATCTCAGGGGTTGGTTTTGTTCCCACCCACTCCTCCTTTTGACTCCCGGCTTCTCCGCTGTAAAAAAAAAAAAAAAAAATCGCACACCGCATGGAAACAATGGTGGAAGCCAGTGATTTTTAATTTCAGGCCCGAGAGAAACGGAGAGAGAGAGGAAAAAATATGTTCTTTTCCTAAAGCGTTTTCATTAAGTCTTTAAGTGATTGATTCCTTTGAAATGCGGAGTCAGAGGAGAGTGTTGCCAATACTGTGGACGGCCAAAAAAAGACCAACTCTAGATCCAATCAACTCTGAGGTCTCCCGAGAATACCCTTTTCTCAACATTTTGACCATTGAGAAACCCCTGAAACTTCTTCAGGCTTCGAGAAACCCCAGAAGTGGAGCCATGGTGCAGAATATGGTTGGGAAGCACATCTGTGGACATGCCCACCCAGGGACCCTCCCCTTCCCACCCCCTCCAGGCCCATCACTGACTATTTTGAGAATAGGGGGGATAGGTTGACAAGACCATATATTATCATATTACCTGATAAATGTTTAACAGTGTTTTTTAAATATAAAAGAATTTTTTTAATAGAATCATAGAATCATAGAGTTGGAAGGGGGCATACAGGCCATCTAGTCCAACCCCCTGCTCAACGCAGGATCAGCCCAAAGCATCCTAAAGCATCCAAGAAAAGTGTGTATCCAGCCTTTGCTTGAAGACTGCCAGTGAGGGGGAGCTCACCACCTCCTTAGGCAGCCTATTCCACTGCTGAACTACTCTGTGAAAATTTTTTCCTCATATTTAGCCTGTATCATTGTACTTGAAGTTTAAACCCATTACTGCGTGTCCTCTCCTCTGCAGCCGACGGAAACAGCATCCTGCCCTCCTCCAAGTGACAACCTTTAAAATACTTAAAGAGGGCTATCATGTCCCCTCTCAACCTCCTTTTCTCCAGGCTGAACATTCCCAAGTTTCTCAACCTATCTTCATAGGGCTTGGTCCCTTGGCCCCAGATCATCTTCGTCGCTCTCCTCTGTACCCTTTAAGGAACACCCACCCTTTTGGGAAACTCTTCCAGGGCTTTCAAGAAACCCCAGAGTCTCATGAAACCCTGGCTGAGCGCTTAGGGGGATTGTAAGCCGCTTTGAGACTCCTGGTGGAGAAAAGTGGCATATAAGAACCAGCTCTTCTCAGCTCTTCTACTAAGGAGGCAACAGGCTCGGTTACTAAAATTCCAGGCGCATCAACCTCCACTGTGTAACTTTCATGGACAGCAAACCACATCGTGGACTTAGTGGAGGAGGCATGCAGGCCTGGCTTAGAGCTTCCGGTGCTCTCCCCTACATTTCGGGGAACATCTTTCGGTTTGTCTCAGCTGCCCAGGGTACGAGAGCCTTTGTAGAGGTGAGGAAGCCAAGTGAATGAATGGGCACAAACCATCAAAATGAGAAGACAGCATCCTCATGGCCACTTGATTTTATGCATCCCAAGGCAGGAGTGGGTGGGAAAGATGTCTACACCTTAATTGGGCCCTGCTGGGAAAAGAGGTATCTTTTCCCAGCAGGGAAAAAAAAAAAGTATTTGAAAGGTTGTCACTTGGAGGAGGGCAGGATGCACACTTTTCTTGGATGCTTTAGGATGCTTTGGGCTGATCCTGCGTTGAGCAGGGGGTTGGACTAGATGGCCTGCATGGCCCCTTCCAACTCTATGATTCTATGATTCTATGATTCTATGATCGATGTTTTGCTCAGAAAACTATAGTTAAATACTTAAACAAGCAAAATACACACTTCCGGTCTTCAAGGACTTCTGTTTGATTAAGCTCAGAGAGACCATTTTGAACATGGTCAGAAGAAGGGAATGAGAATCAACTGGGATGCCAAAGAAACCGAATTTCAGATGTTGGTTCCCCATACAAACTGGGGTCATATAAGGGGGGGCACAGGGGTTTCACCCTTCCATCAATGGTATGATTATTGATAGCAGCATCTCTCCTTAGAAACACAGAATCATACAGTTGGAAAGGACCTCCAGGGTCACCTAGTCCATCTACCTGCCCCACCCACAGGGACTCCAATTTCATCCCTGACTGAGAGATCGAACCTACCAAGGGAGTGTCAAAGTTATTGTTGAAATACTGTTCTAGTTGTTATGTTATTGTTATATTGATATTGATAGTGTTCTATGTAAATGTTCCAAAATGTTTTATGTAAACCGGCCAGAGCCGTAGGGAAGGGTGGAATAAAAATAAATAAATAAATAAATCCCCATACTATGTATTATTCAGATACATCAAATTAAAATGGATACATAAAGTATAAAAATATGGCAATGATGAAATTTTGTTGAAGTAAAGGTTTTCATTTTTAATTGCAAAGGAGCAACATTTTTATTATTTATTTGTTTGTTTGTTTGTTTATTATATTTATATACCGCCCTCCCCGGGGGCTCAGGGCGGTTTACATAAGAACAAACAACAATACATAAAACAATCTGTAAACATGTGAATAATTTTACAATGATAACTAATGGTTGTAACCGTATAACAATGTAACAGTATAAAACAGTGGTCCCCAACCTTTTTTAGGCTGGGGACCGGCAGGGCAATTGCCCCGCCCGCGCATCTCGCATGTGCGGCCGGGCCGCACATGCGCACACGCGCCATGCGCGGATGAAATCGCGCATGCGCAATGCGCGGGCTCAGCCCTAATTCCCTCTCCCCCCCTCCCGCAGTAAGAAGCTTCCCGGGCCGCAAGCTTGCGGCCTGGGAGGTTTTTTACTGCGGGGGGGGGGGGCGGGGAGAGGGAACCGCGGCCCGGCGCCATGGCCTTCACGGCCCGGCACCGGGCTGCGGCCCGCAGGTTGGGGACCACTGGTATAAATAATATAGACAGTATAACTGCAACTGCATTTTGCAACTGCATTTGAAATCACCTTTTGGCCTGTCGTCCAAAAGGAATTTTAGCAGGGGACTCTCTGCATATTTCAGGTAGTTATCCAGGAGCTTAAAGTGCCAGCTCATTTCTTCCCACTTTGGGAGGCTTTCTCCAATACATCTGCACAGAAGCAATATTTCAGACAGAGAGGCTGATGGGAGAGCATCCTTCCTTGCCTGGAGAAAGCCCATCTATGTTTGAAATTGTTGATGTTCATTAGGCAAGGAGCAATTGCAATATTTGGGCATGACCCTTGGTTGGGAAATCCCTGCTTTAGAGTGTTTTTAACTTTCATTATAAATAAATACATGTATTTTCACATATTTTCCCATTTTCTATTTGTTGCATTTAGACTATCAGGCTGCATGTTCACATTTCTTTAAACTTTTTGGGGTTCCTTGGTTCAAATTTTTAGATTAAGTATTTTCTCCGCTTCTGACTTTAGCTGTTCTGTTTCTGGCTCCTGATTGGGACTCAAAGTCTCTAAAGCAGGGGTGGCCAAACAGCGGCTCTCCAGATGTCCATGGACTACAATTCCCATGAGCCCTTGCCAGTATGCTCATGGGAACTGTAGTCCATGGACATCTGGAGAGCTACAGTTTGGCCACCCTGCTTCAAAATTTCTTCTTCCTTCTAGGATTTCTAAAGATTACAAAATCATTTGATTTTTTGCATTTCCACGGTGTTTCGTTTAGTTTAGTGCTCATTGGTTAATGCACTTTCAAGGCACTTTCTGCACAGGGAAATCCAGCTGCAAAAGTACATTGAAAGTGCATTAGCCTACACATGTGGAATGAGCCCATGTCAGGGTCCTTTAAATGCCAAATGTCAGGTCTCTGGAAACCATCATAAAAATATTAGGCACCTGGGCAACCAGGAGGCTGGGATTGCTGGATGCAACCGAGCAGAGTCAAAGCTGATTGGAAACATGGACCAGCCTCCCCTCAACATCTGAAGCTTTTCCACTTTACCCTCTAAGCAGGAAATGAGTGAAACGGTAACCGCCTGACCCTCCAGCAGAAACATGCAATTTTCGGACTTAATTGCATGCTTCAATGTCACAGCATGACTGTAACAAGCAGGTTTTATTTGCTCAGAAATCTGTCCAAGTCTTCCATCTTCCATATTTATACATCCTGGCCTTTCTCCTCGCCCATAATTTTAACTCTTGTGTTTTGCATCGGTTGCTTTCCTGATCAAGAGGATAGCAATTAAATAAAAATCTGTGGAGATCCATTTTCGCTGGCATGGATTGTGGCCTTTGCTCCCCCCCTCACCCCATGCCAAGGGATCTTCTGAGACAGAACACGTTTTGCCCACTAAAGCAAAAAAAAAAATCCTAATCAATCAATGCTCTGCAGTTCTTCAACAACCTGTGTTGCGTTCTCCAAAGTTTATTTCCAATTTCAGGACTTCCAAGGGTCCAGTTGTGCAAATTTCTGAAAGCCAAGATCGGCGTTAAAACTGGATGAGTGCTTTACTCTCCTAACCTCAAAACAGTCATTTCAGGGGCCCCCTCCCAATCCCACTGCAGCAAAGAACTGTACTGACTGTATTGATCTGCTTTGGGCTGAACCTGCGTTGAGCAGGGGGTTGGACTAGATGGCCTGCACGGCCCCTTCCAACTCTATGATTCTATGATTCTATGACTACCCGTTGTCTTCTGAGCTTTATCATCTTGACCAAGGAGGTCCTTAATGATTTGGGACTGGGGTTCTCTAATGACTCCCTGCAGCATACTATGTGTGTAAAGAGTTATCAAGTTGCAATTGATGTAGGGTGACCTCCACTAAGGGCCTTCCAAGACAAGTAAATATATGGAGCAGAGGTTCATGGGTGGCTATTAGCTGTGAAGTCTAGATGGAAGACTGTCTGGGGAGGGCTTCTGGAGTTGTGACCTCACTGGTGGACCTCCTGATGGCCCCTGGGTTTTGGCCACAGAGTGTCGACTGGATGGGCTGCTGGCCTGATCCAACATGGCTTCTCTGTCCATGAGTGGCTATTAGCCACAAGGTACAGATGGAACCTCTTAAATGGGGCAGTGATGCTCTCTATTCTTTTTGCTAGGAGGGCCACAGTGAGAGGGATTCTGCATTCCCTCCTGATGACACTGGTGAACCTCCTGATGACATCTGGATTGAGGATGGGCTGCTGACCTGATCCAACATGGCTTCTCCTTTGAGCTGGTAAGTCATTGTCCTCCTCTGCAGGGCCAGGGGTGGCCAAACAGTGGCTCTCCAGATGCTCACAGACTACAGTTCCCACAAGCACCTTCTGCTGGCAATAACTCGTGGGAATTGTAGTCCATGGACATCCCGAGAGCCACGGTTTGGCCACCCTAGAGTCCATGCTGCCTTCCCACCCTCTCAGCATACTATCTCTGGCAAGCAGTTATTGTAATTTCAACAGGATGTTAAACTGGTTATTAGCTACAGCCTGTTACTCCACAATATTTTAATGCTCTGCAGGCATCCGGGCACACAGATGCAGCAGGAATGTACATACGTACGTATGTTTGTTTGTAAAGTGCCGCCAAGTCACAGCCAATGTATGTTGGCCCTATAGGGTATTCAAGGCAAGGGATGAACAGAGGAGGTTTGCCATTGCCTGCCTCTGCACATCAACCCTGGACATGCTTGGTGGTCTCCCCTCCAAGTACTCACCAGGGCTGACCCTGCTTAGCTTCCAAGACCTGGCAAGATCATGCTAGCCTGGGCTACCCAGGTCATACTAGCCACAGACTGCTAAATATTCCCCCACCATTGCAGGAATGTTGAGGAATAGACGTAAGAAGGCATTGTTTGGGGCCCTGCCCTGATTGGCACCCTGTCCCAGGATGTTTGATCAGCTGCATCCCTCCTGCGCTATAGAATTCAATCCCTCCTCGGATTGCTTTTTGGCAGCTTTGGGTTTTATCTCTGCCTGACTGCGTCCAGCCGTTTTCAGCGTCCCCTCCGGCTTGCAGGAGATCGGTTTTCCCGATTGGGCTCTGCTTTGATATTCGTCTGGGGCTCGGCCAGTTTTCTCGTACAGTAATTTATGTCACGGGGCCAAAAAGGAGGACAGAATTAATTTCTCTCCCCCAAGTAAACAAACAGGAGCTCGCAAGAGAACTGTCCGCAGTAGACGTGACCCAGGCAGGCTGCGATCTTTAACGCCTCCCGGAAAAATCTTGCCTTGCGCACAAAGCTTTTTGTCCGAGTCGTCTGACTCGTGCACACGCCTGTCAAGGGGACGAGAAATCCAAGGATAAGGAGGCATGTGCAAACCACCCATCAATCCCATGGAGTGCAGAGAGCCCACCCTTCAGAAGGATGATGGGAATCATGCCAGTTAATGACAACGGTCACGGTGTGATTAATATCTGTCTTCCCACCCCCAGAAAGCTTCTGTCACGGGCAGAGAATGCTGGACGGAAAATTAAAAAGCAAGCAACCCTGCCTTACTGGAGGGCTTGCTCCATGTAGCTACCGCCATCTGTGGAATAATAAGAACAACGACTCCTACAGCAAACCATCCGAAAGGTTCAATGGGCCAGCAGCACTCTCTGCAGGACTTGGAGACAAGAGGTAGTGTGATGCAGTGGTTAGAGCGCTTTGGTAGTTCTGGTCCCGGTGGGAGGGTTTCGGATGTTCTGGCCCCGCTGGTTGACCTCCTGATGGCACCTGGGTTTGGCCACATAGTGATATAGAATGTTGGACTGGATGGGCCATTGGCCTGATCCAACGTGGCTTCTCTGGCCCCACTGATGACCCCACAGTTTCGGTGGCTGTGTGACAGAGTTGCAGAATGGATGGACCATTGGCCTGATCCAACATGTCTTCTCCTGTGTTCTTATGTCTGGGGCTGGGATGCTCTGCATTCTTGGTGCTTGGGGGATAAGAGTGGGAGGGTTTCTGGATCTGGCCTTTCTGGTGGATCTCCCCTGGGTTTGGCCACTGTGTGACACCGGAGTGTAGGACCAGATGGGCCACTGGCCTGATCCAACACGGCTTCTCTTATGAATGCTATTCAACCAATACATAAGGAAAATTAAATCAAGAACAATCACTCTTTCTTCGCAAACCCCGCCCCCCTTCCATCTATCTGAAAGGGAGTTAATTTTTCAAAGGATTTTTAATAATCAAACCTCTGGTCTTTTTCATGCTGGTGAAAAAAGCAACTGTATCTGGGCCCAGCCAAAGCCAACGCCACCACCCGCCTCTTTCCCGATTATTAGATTCCCTTCAGCCCCCTCACAGAGAAGAGCAAAGGCCGGACTCTCCCCTCTGGAGACAAAGCCCCTGTGTCTTCCCAGCTGAGTCACTGCCTTTGGCCACAAACCACTGGGGCAGCCGACAGCTGTGCTAAGAAATGTTGTGTCAGCAAAAGGGGAAGCGGTTTAAGGAAGCCGTCCTGTAGAGAAGGGGTTGTCAAACTGTGGCCCTCCAGATGTCCATGGACTACAATTCCCAGGAGCCCCCTGCCAGCGAATGCTGGCAGGGGGCTCCTGGGAATTGTAGTCCATGGACATCTGGAGGGCCGCAGTTTGACAACCCCTGCTGTAGAGGGTCGCATCACAGCTAAAGGGAAGAGCTGCTGCTTCACCCCAAACACTTTGGGAGGTTCCCCCATTTTGGTTGTCAGTTTTCAGAGCTGGCGAGTACTTATTGGTGCTCTCTGTTCCCAAGGGGTGCCCTGAAGAAGCTTGGTCCACATTACAGAAACTGCCCCATTGCAATGATGGTCGGAACCGAACTGAGTTTGCAGCTTTCTGTGTACAGTGGCAGGAAAGCGAGCACCCTACTTCTGGTTTGCAACGAATTTTCAGCACTTTAAGAACATAAGCCACGTTGGATCAGGGCAATGGCCCATCCAGTCCAACACTGTGTCACACAGTGGCCCAAACCCAGGGGCCATCAGGAGGTCCACCCGTGGGGCCAAAACTCCAGAAGGACTCTCACTGCTGCCCCCCAAGCACCGAAAATACAGAGCACTCCCTGCCCCAGACGGAGGGTTCCATCTAGACCTTGAGGCTAAGAGTCACTCACGGACCTCTGCTCAGTATGTTGATCCACGCCCTTCTTGTTCTTGTAGCTGCTGCCGCTTCCGGCAGTAGTGAATTCCACATCCAGAGAGTCAATGTGCTTGCAGTTGTCAGTGTGCAAACGAATCTGATTGGTCATGTGTGATTACGTGAATGAAACTCATCCTGTTTTTTCTGGAATTACAAATGCTCTCCAGCTGACCAAGAGCAGTTCCCCTGGAGAAAATGGCTACTTTGAGGGAAGGACTCCATGGCATTATACCCTTATCCCTCCCCTACCAAACCTCTCCTTCACCAGGCTTCACCCCCATTATCTTCTGAAATTTCCCCATTTACCATTTATGCTACAGACTAGTTCTCCTTGACATGTGTACTGCATCTTAGCAAGTGTTCGCAAAACAGTTTTATAGCATAAAAGTACCCCAAAAGCGCATAAATGGAATAATTTCCAGTTAGGGCTGCCAGCTCTTGGTTGGGAAATACCTGCAGGAAGCCTGGTGAGGGTGGGGTTTTCATTCATTCATTCATTCATTCATTCATTCATTCATTCATTCATTCATTCATTCAGAGAGTGATGGGACCTCAACCGGGTATATAAAGCCACAGAGTTCAGCCTCCACACCAGCCATTTTCTCCAGAAAACTGATTTTTATAGTCTAAAAATCAGTCGTAATAGCAAGGCATCTCCAGGCGCCAACTGGAGGCTGGCAACTTCACTTCCAGTCGATCCACAACATAGAACCATTCCATGACAAACTCCAACCCGACAGTGGGATGTGAACTTTGGCCTCCACAAGCAGGGCCAATCCAGAATGATGAATCCGTGCTGATGACAAATTTGCACTGACTTCCCTGGATGAACGAATTGTCCTTTAGATGTTTCTCCTCAGAACGGATGGCCAGCTAAGGATTAGCCAGACTGCCCTCTGAAACAGCTTCCGAATCAGAACAGACCAAGTCTCTCTCCGGCACACAGCTAGGCTATCAGGTGTGTGGCCACATTATATGGGGATCTGATACAGATCTACTTCATTCACTCTATGCCACGAAATCAAACAACCCCTTCAAAAGCATTCACCAGCATATAAAATTAGTAAAAGCATCATTCTGCAGCATAAAAACAGTGCATCGCAACAAATAAGCAACGAAAACAGAATGAAGCGACTTGTTTTTCCCCAAAAGGCTGAATAACAAAAACAACCGCCAAAATTCCTTCACTTGTCAACTATACGGCTTAAGCCACAGGAAAACCCATGGAGGGAGGGAAGGAGGGAGGGAGTTTCACAGGTTCTTGTTAGAAAAACAGAGGAACAGTTGCACAGGGGAGCTGACGATCTTTCACACATTCCAGTCCAACTCCTCAGGCCTTTATTTATTTTATTTGTTATATATTTAAGAAGCAGCCCCTTCGACCGTGTCCGGAAATAACCTGGAAACCAGCACAGCCCTTCAGAACTGGCATGACAACACTCTCAAAAAATTAACTCCCGTTCACAGTTCTGTATTCTGGACCAACAGGCAGTTTTGAACAGTCTCCCAGGCCTGCCCCACAGAACGCACACTGTAGCAATCTAATAAGGATACGACAGGAGCACAGAAAACCGTGGCCAGGTATTGCTTCCCTGGGGAACTGCCATGCCAACCCAAACCACTTAACTTTGGCTGCGTGCCCCAGAGGCGAGCTACATTTGCCTCTGTTGGCACGGATTGAACAGCGCCCTCAAGGTGCGATCCTGTTCTGAGTTAAAGATCACAGTAGGAGACCCATCCTTTGTGCTGGGGTTCATCTAACAGTCTAAAGGCTGCCTGTCTAAACAGGCGTCTGGGACTCATGAGGAAGCCAACGCTTTGGTTTTTTTTTTAAGTATGGGAACTGTCTTTTTAATCATTATTTATGGCAGCTGTTGATTGATGAGATTGTAATGGCTTTTAATAGCTTGCTTATTGGATTTGAAACATGGTGCATAAGCAGCCAGGACCCAACCCCCCCCCCACACCCCACGCCTGCTTTTAATGAACAAATGAGTCAATAAAATGGAACAGGGAGCTACCAGGGACAGAGAATGGCTCCTGGAATGATAGCCCCCAAATTTCTAATACGAGAACACAAACGCCACATAAATGCAGACAGGAAATGCGGCATAGCTCTGGCGCTGCTGGGCCGGCTTCCATAATTGAAGGCCTGTATTCTCTCTCTCTCTCTCCCCTCCCCCCCACGCCCCACACCCGGTCTCTGGTTTCCTTTAATTATACCACACGTACAAGCCCCTGCTTTCGAAATCTCAGCGGCTCTCCGTCTCCCCCTCTTTCCTGTTCGGCGGCCGAAGCCCAAGATGTGCTCTGCAAGGGAGAGCCCGCACGGACCAAACTGTGATCTCTTAGCATGCAAATAGCCATTCTCGCAGGAACATGGGAAGGGACGTGGATTTAATCCAGCGTTGGGAAGGAGGAAGACGGGGAGTGCTGTTCTAAAGCCTCCAGGAGAGTTGCCGAATTCAAGGTGGGCTGAGAAAGAACAGGCCCATCAGCAGCAGGTGGCTAGGAAGAAGAAGGGGGAGCTGACGGAAGGCTGTGAAATCCACCAATATTCTTCTTTATTAAGGCAGGGCCAGAACGAGTTCCAGGAAAACACCTGTTTTCAAAATGAACATTTTTCCTTAGTGGCTCAATAGTATCGTGCAAATTAACAACACCATCATAAGATTTGTCTCCTATTGTTTCTCTCCATATTAAAATGATATGTAAAGTATTGCCCCAGAGGGACGGACCAGAACCAATGGGATGAAATTAATTCAAAAGAAATCCCGTCTAAACCTCCGGAAGAAGTTCCTGACAGTTAGAGCGGTTTCTCGGTGGAACAGGCTTCCTCGGGAGGTGGTGGGTTCTCCGTCTTTGGAGATTTTTAAACAGAGGCTGGAGAGCCATCTGACGGAGAGGCAAATTCTGTGAAGGTTCAAGGGGGTGGCAGGTGACAGTGGATGAGCGATCGGGATGTGAGTGTCCTGCACAGTGCAGGGGGTTGGACTAGATGACCCAGGAAGTTCTTCCAACTCTAGGATTCTATGATTCTAATATAGAGTACCTCTAGAAAACCTCTCAAGATGCTATACATTAGGTCCAGCAGCTAGACTCAATACAACTGTCAATACAAAAAGAACACAGTTAATAAAAAGATGACATTCTGCTTAATTATTAAGCAGGAAATACCTACACAGGGATAATTCAAATGGTGACACCTAAGCTTTGGACCAACACAGCACAACAGTAAAATAAAATAAAAAGTACCATACTTTACAATGTTCATACTTTACAGCTGTTCTCTCACAGAGCATTTCTATCAGAGCTCTCTCATCCACACCTATGTCACAGGTTGTCTGTTGTCGGGAGAGGAAGGGAATGGGGTTTGTTAGCCGCTTTCAGACTCCTTCGGGTAGTGAAAAGGGGGGGGGGATCAAAAACCAACGCTGCTTCTTCTTCCAGACCAGGAGTAGTCAAACTGCGGCCCTCCAGATGTCCATGGACTCCAATTCCCAGGAGCCCCCTGCCAGCGAATGCTGGCAGGGGCTCCTGGGAATTGTAGTCCATGGACATCTGGAGGGCCGCAGTTTGACTACCCCTGTTCCAGACTCTTTGGTTGTGCCAGTCTCCTGGCAATCCATCCCTTTCATTGCTGCAGTGACCCCTGCAAGCATCTCTCCCACAGCAGTCACGTTAATTGTTGTTGGTGGGTGATGAGAAATTCCTTTCTCCGCCTGAGAGCCTGGAGAGCCCCTGCCAGAGCAGGCAACATGGACGTTGATGGACCAAGGGTTTAAAACAGCTTCTCGTGTTCGCATCTTCCTGCCCAAAAGCAAAGCACAGTTCCAGGTTCCATCCACAAGAACTGAAAAGGATTGACATCATTTTTAGTTCTTGGGCATCCGTCCTTTTTAGTTCTTGGGTTGCGGCCGGCTGCTAGGCTGCAGAACACCCATGGAGAGCTCCGGGGCTCGGGGGGTGGGAGACAGGCCTGGCAGGGAAGTGTGGCACTTAGGTGGGGGGGACATGGCATTGGGTGTGGCCAGCTGTGTCTCTGCTCTGACCAAAGATTATCACTTTGTGTTTGGTGTAGCTGCCAATCTACTGCAAACTTGATGCACAGATGAAACTTCAGAGTTCCCCAACGTGGTGTCCAGGGGCACGGGGCACATTCCAACACCTTTCCTGGCATGCGTAAGATGTTTTCAGAAATGGAGCAAGGTCCAAACGGGCTTTTGCCCTGCAGGGCTTCTGATTTGCTGTTGGAGATTGGATTGGCTGTGCAGATATTTAGAAAGGTTGCCTTAGCAGCAGCTGCCATCCCAGCACAGGGCTCTTCACTATAAGACTGGAGGTAAGCTGCAGCAGAGCCTCTTGTGGCGCAGAGTGGTAAGGCAGCTGCCTGAAAGCTTTGCCCATGAGGTTGGGAGTTCGATCCCAGCAGTCGGCTCAAGGTCAACTCAGCCTTCCATCCTTCCGAGGTCGGTAGAATGAGGACCCAGCTTGCTGGGGGGTAAACAGTAATGACTGGGGAAGGCACTGGCAAACCACCCCGTATTGAGTCTGCCATGAAAATGCTGGAGGGCGTCACCCCAAGGGTCAGAAATGACTCGGTGCTTGCACAGGGGATACCTTTACCTTTACCTTTAAGCTGCAGCAGACGGGTTTTGGCAGGCTCTGCCTCCCGCAGTAGCCATTTTACTGCTGCCCCTCCTACACAGTTTCAGATATCCAGAGGTGCCTGCAAGCTCAAAAACATTTGGAGATTGTCATAGTCGTCAAGATGTGCGTGTTTTTTTTTTAATTGCACACCTAAAATAAAAAAATAAATAAATAAACATCTCTCACAAGTCTAGTCATCAGACTGGCAGAATGGGCTGCAGCTACCTGTTGAGTCTGGTCACGTACGGAATTCGTCCCTGCCGTTTTCACATTTTGCAACCGTCTCTTCCTGCCTCTGTCAAAGCTTCGGCAGCCAGCTCGAGAGACACAAAGAGGACCGCGAGAACGTCGAGTCGTCGCATCCTCCCGTACAAGAAGAGCCTGAAATCCCAGCTGCGGTCTCGGGCTGCCAAACGTGGAGGCCCTGGGCTTTCTGCCACGCTGGGAGGCTGCCACGGCTGAATCCCTGAGGCTCACGGCCAGGGAGATGGAAGTGGGCAGCTCGATGCCCACGCACTGTGCTCAGTCGATGAACAGTGCTGAGGACATATTTTCCAGGTGAAAGCTCAGGAAGCAAAGAAAAACCTCCCCAAAAGAAAACTGGATCTCTGGGTGGCTCTGGGAAGCAGGGATAACTAACCGGAGCGTTGCAAAGCAGGAAGCTGCCGTTCGGGTCGAAATGCGAGGATTAAAGCTGGGAGGACAAGAGGATTTGCTTTCCAGTGATATGGTTTCGAGGCTCAAGGGCTAGGCTTGGAAAAGGGAGTCCAGCCCAAATTTCCCCAGAAAGCAGACGCCTTAGCAGGTCGTTATCACAGAGGAAATCTCATGGCGGACTGCAAAAGGATATTGTTGGAGTGAGCGACTCGGCGTACCTGGCCATTAGGGGGCGCTCCATCACTCTAAGGGTGTGTAGGTGTGCTCTCCTTGAATGGGACACCTTTCTTTGTCTTGATCTGGAAGCCGCCCTCTGTCCCACCCTCTCGCTTTGTCTTCTCACTCTTTCTCTATGGCCTTTCATGGAGATACGTGTCTCTGCAGGTTACCTCCTGTAGATGCAGGGCCCTCAGGCAGTCTAAGTTTGCTCATGGTCTCCAGCCCAAGGGAGATAAAACTAGCCTTGACCAGGGCCAGGGCCTTTTTGGCCTTGGCCCCAGGCCTGGTGGAATGCTCTGCCTGAGAAGGTCAGAGCCCTCCGGGAACTCAAGTCATTCCAGAGGGCCTGCAAAACCGAGCTGTTCCGTCAGGCCTATGGTCAAGGCCAGGCAAGGAAATCAAGAAATACTGGCCTTCCCACATGAAACATTCATCCAGGGCAATTCCCTCTGAACTTTGAAAGATTCTATAGAAAATTCATTCACCCCAAGCTGAAAAGATGGGGTGGCATACAAATAAAATATTCATTCATTCATTCATTCATTCATTCATTCATTCATTCATTCATTCATTCATTCATTCATAGAATAATAGAGTTGGAAGGGACCACCAATGATTCCAATGCAAATTCCCGTCTAGCTGGCAAATCCAGAACGGATCCTGGATCCATC